>NW_022900931.1:62192498-62203270 GCF_012274545.1 Fukomys damarensis
CCCTCCCCGCCCCCCCCCCGCTTCCTCCCTGGCAGAGAGACTGTTTCCTGGCCAGCGCTATTTCTGCCCATCCGTTTCCAGAAGGCGGGGGTTCCAGTCACCCCCTCCTCAGCTCCCCGAAGTGCCCTCCCAGTCCCCCGGGAGCCGGGGCTGAAATAACATCTGGCCAGGATGTGGAGGGCATCAGAGGACAGAGGGGTCCTGGGGCGCAAGGCGGGGTGGGCCGGGTTGGGCGAGCAGGGGGGAACTGAGGAGGACTCTGCGGTTGGGTCCCCGTGGGGACGACTTAGAAGACGGTGGAGGACGGGAAGAAGGTGGAGATGGCAGGAGTTTGAAGGTGACTCCTGGGAGTCTGGATGGGAGATTGCACGGGGTTAGGCGGAGGTGAGCGGACTGCAGAGGGAGAGAGGCCCAGTTGGGGGCGCAGTGGAGCTGCAGGATGGGGAGGGGCCGTGGGCAGGGACAGCAGGGGGTCACGGGGGCGAAAGGGGTGAGACCGAAAAGGAGGAGAGCGCTGGAGATGAGAGAGAGCCCGGCTGAGGGGCAGACAGAAGAGCTAGAGATGGGGCTGCGGGTGTCCTGCGATAGAGACTGACCACAGGCCTGGTGACTACGGCACGGGGACCAAAGGGGCACTCGGGGGAGCCTGAGGTGAGGGGTCGGAATGGCGTTAAGAATGGAGCTGGGAGCCGGGCGTGGTGGCGCAGCCTGTGATCCCAGCACGCGGGAGGCTGAGGCGGGAGGATCGTTGTGAGTTCGAGACCAGCCTGGGCTACACAGTGAACTCCAGGTCAGTCTCAACTATGCAGTGAGACCCTGTCTCAAAAAAACAAACACACAAAGAATGGAGATGGGGTGGTGGTGTGGAATGAACTGTGTCCCCTCCCGCCGGAAAGATATGTGCAGTCTGGACCCTCGTGTTCAGAGCATGACCTCTGCGGGGAAGAGGGTCTTTACAGAGGTCATGGGCTTGTAGGCCTCATCCAGTAAGCCTGGTGTCCTTAAGGGGAAATTGAGGTACAGAGAGAGGCACACACCGAAGATGACAGGAAGAGACAACAGGGTAATGCCACGGGGACATGAAAGAGCAGAGTGATTCATCGGTGAGCCAAGGAGCATCCATGCTGTTACAAGCCAAGCATGGTGGTGCACTCTGGTCATCCCAGCACTCAGGAGGCTGAGGCAAGAGAGTGCTGTGACTTCAAGGCCAGCCTGAACTACATAGTGAGACCCTGTCTCAAAAAAACAAAAAAGAAAAAAGAGAGAAAGAAAGAAAGACTGGCAAGCTGCCAGAAGCACAGGGCGGTGATGGTGGTCGGGGAGGACTGCGGGTTGCTGAGGCCGTGAGACAACACCCTCTGCCGTCCTAAGCCATCCGCTTGTCGACCTTTGTCACGGCTGCCCAGAGACCCACCCGGGTAGTACCGGTCCGGGGTCTACAGCCTAGAAGTGAGGTTCAAGGTGGAGGCCAGGGATGGGGCTAGGACTGGGATGGACTTAGGGGTGGGGTACAAGGTTGGCAGTGGGTGTTGGAAATGGGATCGGCTTGAGTTTGCCTTGGGGAGGAAGAACAGGGCAGGTAGGGATGTGGAGAGTGTGGGACCTGAGCAGGGTTTGCAAAGGCTGGGCGAGGTTGGAGTTTCACTGGATGTTGGAGTCACAGGCGAGGTCAATGAAGACAGGGTCATGGGTGGAGGCTGGACAGGAAGTGGGGACACTGGTGGTGCCTGGTCAGGAGGGGATTAGCTCCGATCCCTCCGTTCCGGGACAGGACCCTCACTCACCTGACAGTGGCTCCTTCATCTTCGGGGGCTCTCGGACCTTGGGTGGGGGCTCAGGAGCAGCCTCTCCTGCAGGTACCACCCTCTCTGCCAGGGATGCACGCCGGGGCTTGGGCCCTCGCCCCAGCCGCAGAAAAGCCAGCCTCCGTGCCGCGTCCCCAGCCTCCTCCTCCCCGTGGGTTCGGGTGCCCTGAAGCCGGGCCAGCAGGCCGAAGTCTGCAGAGCTCCTTCGAATCCCTGGGCTCAGCACTCGGCCCAGGAAAGAACGGGGCTGCCCATCCCCAGGGCTGCCTGCCCGGCGGCCTGGGATCCAGCCCAGCCGGAAGGGGCCCAGGCCCACCAGCTTCTCCAGGGTGGCACGACGGTGACACGAGGTTCCGTTGGGCAGGGGCCCCGGCTCCCCGGGCTCTTCCTCCAGCCCTGGAACTTCCTCAAAGGGATTCCGAGATGTCCTCAGGGGCAGGGTCCCCGCCCGGGGCACCTTAGGGTCTGTCACCCCTAGACTCTTCAGGATGGGCATTTTGACAGGTGGGCACCTGGGGAAAAGGAAAGACCATCGATGGCATTGGTGACAACGGCTCTGTGCCCAGGACACTGGTCTGAGCACTTGGTAACCCCGAAAATCTGCAGAGTCCTACATGGGGGGCTATCTGTCACCCCCCCTCTTTTGTGGTACTGGGAGTTGAATCCATGGCTTTTGCCTTGAGCTGCATCCCCAGCCCTTTTTTATTTTTTATTTTGAGACAAGCTCTCCCTAAATTGTTCAGTTCCTCAAACTGGGCTTGAACTTGCGGTTTTCCTGCCTCAGCCTCCCAGAGTGCTTGGGATTACAGGTGTGCTCTCTCACACTCAGCTCATTGTCCCCACTTTGCACATGAAGATTTCTGCAACTACAAGAAGCTGGTGGATCAGTGCCATTGTGAATATGCGAAATGCACTTTTAGATTGTTTGAAATGGTGGTTTTTGTTATGTGTATTTTACCAAAATGAAAACAAACCAAAAAACTTAGTAGATCTATGGCCTGCCCTGTCTGTGCAGGAGACTAGATCAGACCTGGTCCCTGCCCTTGAGGGCTCACAGCTTCCTGAGTCCCGCCCCTCCCACCTCTAAATTTATCTCTTTCCCATCTTTGGTCCTTCTTCCTCCCTTCTCCTGGCTCCTACCCCACACGGAGCCCCCGTATATTTCCCTTCATCACACTCCTTCCTGGTTTCCAGCCTCCAGCCTTCACACCTTCACCCATGTTTGAAGACCTTGATATAGCTCCTCCATTTCTCCTGAGCCTTCCATGGCTCCCTAGTGCCCTTGACACAAAACTCAGACCTCTCAGCCTGTGAGGTCTGGGAACTGTGAAGTTCATCAGTTTTATCCTGCCACCTCCTTCTTCTCCCGTTGCCTTCAGGCTCCTCTGTGTTTCTGCACCCCACCCGCCACAAGCTAGAGATTGAATCCAGGGCCTAAGCCCTGAGCCACATCCCCAGCCCTTTTTGTTTTTTATCTTGAGACAGGGTCTCACTAAGTTGCTAAATTGCCCAGGCTGGGCTTAAACTTGTGATCCTCCTGCCTCAGCCTCCCAGAGTGCTGGGTTCACTGGTGTGTGCACCACCACACCCAGCTTGCCTGTCCTAAGCAGCAGCCTGTTTTTGAGACCCTGGGACTCAGTCCCACTGTGCCTCCTCCAGAAAGCCCTCCTTGATCACTAGGCTGGGCTAGGGCCCCCTGGGGGGCTCCCTGATTCAGCCCTGCTCAAGCTGGGTCCACCTGTCCTGGGATGGGTCTGTGTCCCACGCTGGCCTGGGGGCCTGGCAGGGCAGGGCTCGATCTCTCTGGGTCACTACTGTGTCCCCGGCTCCAAGCAGGCCCTCTGGGATGGGTGCTCAACAGGAAACAAAGGAAGGAAGGAGGTGGACAGTTCGTTCCTTGGATGGGGAGGTAGACATTAAGTCCTGGGAGAGGTCACTGGGGAGCAGGCCGCACAGGCCTGAAGCCCCGAGGCAGGAGCTCGGGCTATCTCCTCAGGGCACTGGGGAGCCACAGACGACTGCACGTGGTTGTTTGTTTGTTTGTTTGTCTCAGTGCTGGGGATCAAACCAAGAGCTCTGTGTCTGCTTGGTAACGCTCTATTACTGAGCTACACCCTAGTTCATGATTTTGAAAAGCGCCCCTCTAAACTGGGTGTGGTGGGATATCCCTGTAATCCCAGCACTTGGGCTGAGGCAGGAGGGCTGGGAGTTCAAGCCCAGCTTGGGCAATTTAGTGAGACCCTATCTCAAAATAGAAATTAAAAGGACTGGTGATGTAGCTCAATGCAAAGGCCCTGGGTTCAATCCCCAGTATCACCAAAAACAAACAAACAGTTGTGGTGATCCCAGCACTCAGAGGCAGGAGGATCACCACGAATTGGAGGCCAGCCGGGGCAACACAGTGAGGCTGTGTCAAAACTAACAAACAAGAAAAACATAGAGGACAATATACACTTGTAATCCTCGCTGTAGCTAGTGCAAAAATTTGCACTATGTGCATTCCTTTCATTCTGTGTTTTGTTTAGTTCCACTCCAAATGTACTGCGTTGCCCTGATGCCTCCCCAGGTCCCGCTGCATGCAGCCTTCTCCCAAGGGAGCTGGCTCATGTTCGGCGCTGTCTGCCCATCTGGGCAGATCCACACCCTCCACCTCCATCACCCATGCCCAGAGCGGATGGGCACCCAACTGGCTCCAGACTCTCCGTAATGGTAGCACACTGTCTGCATCCTGCAACGTGGTGTTTGCCTTTTCTTTTGCGCATGTTAGGAACGTGTGAGTTTTAGCTATGTCCATCTCTATGGCTCCGGTTCATTTGTTTTAAGGGCTGCATAATATTCCCCCGTGTGACTATGATACATTTGGGTTAATAAAGTGCCTGAGGCTCACTCGGTCTACTACTGCTGAAACTGTGGCTGGCTTGTTTGGAACTGGGAGAGGCTTCTGGGCAGGCGAGGGGCAGGGTGGTGTGCGAGGCCGAAGGGAGACCTTGGGGTGCTGGTGCTGAGGGCACTGGCTGGGCTGGGTAACAAGCACTGCTTTCTGGGATGATGCACTCCCTTCTCTGCCCATTTCAAGCTGTAGACATCAGCTGTTGCTTCTCAGCCCTTCTGTTTCTAGGAACACCGCCTGACCTCCACCAGTCTCCATGGTCCCCTGTCCTCCGGGAGGCAGTCACCATGGCAACCCTTGCCTGAGCCCCCGTGGCCAGTCGATACCCCCCCAACACTAGGTTCTCAAACTGACTTCGGCTTCCACAGGCCTCATCCCGAAATGGGCTCCGACATCCCCCCAAAGTGTGACCACCACCCCATAATTTCAGGCTCCAATTTCCCTCCAACTGCCCAAAGTCCAAGCTGCCCAAATTAGAAATGCCACTTCCCCAAGCAGCCCGACAGCCCCCACCTATGCCCAGTCCCCCCAAACTATGCCCAGCGCTCCGCAAAGCCAGAGGCAACATTTGCCCCAAACCGGCCCCGACCTCTTCCCCCTTCCTGGCTCCCACAGGCCCTCTGCGAGCTGCCCCCACATCCTGCCCTCCAGCGCCCTCTCTGCCTCCCAGGCCGGCCCCTGACTCACTTCCAGGCACCCCTCAAGCCCCCAGCGCTGGCGCCCCTCCAGGATGTCTCAGCCACCAGAGCTTCCCTCCTGGGGCCCCTCCTCCTCTTCCTCGCTGCCAGCCTCTCTGCGGCTCGGTGGCCTCTGCACAATCTGGCCCCCAGCAGTCCCCAGCATCTGGACTCCACTGCACTTGGAAACTGCCTGTCCCAGACCCAACTCCAGCCAGTCCGGCCCCAGTCTGGTCCTTTCGCCCGGTACAACTCTGTCACCAGCCGCCCGGTCAAGCTCCCCACCACCTCCAGTCCCAACCTTGGCCAGCGGGGTCTCTGCCACCCCCGCTTCATGTCTGTGAGCCCAGCTCTGTGTCTCAGCCCCGTCTCCCAGGATGGAGTGAACACTGGGTCCCCACGGGCCTCACCCTTCCCACCTGGACTCTGGCACAGCAGCCCCACTGTCTCCCTCTGCTCTCTGCCATCCACGGTTCCAACCTCCCAGAGGTCCCCCCGTCTCCCCGCTCCCCAGGTCTCCCCTGCACAGCCTCCTGCTCCCACCTGCTGCTCCCACCTCCTGTCTTCTCGCTGCCGCTGCCCCACGGCCAGGCTCTGGCCCCAGCTTCTCCTTTGTCCTCCCTACCCTGTCCCTTCTGGGTTTGGGGCACAGGTCCTTCCTGGGCCTGTTCTCTGAGGGGGTCCGGGTGTGAATCCTCCCACCTCCCCCAGCACACTCACCGTGGTCCTCTGCGCCCGTCTCTCTGTCCCCACTGATGTCCTGTCCCCAGCCTCCTTGGGCCAGGACTGCAGCGAGCTTGGGTCTGAGGAGGGGGGGCTTGGAGGAGGACAATTTCCTGTCAGGAAACCCCTCCCTCTCTGGGGCCAGGGCCGGGAAGGCCTCATTATCTGTCTGCCCTTTTAGGCAGCCTGCGGTTGGGCTGGGAAGGACAAGGCCCACAGCCCTGTCCCCACCCTGCCCCAGGCCGGAATCCGCCACCCGCCCCGCCTGCTCTTCACGCCTCGAGAGGTGACAACGCCATCCTGGGCACCCCAGGCAAGCGCCCCTGCTGGACGGGAGCCCAGAGCAACCAGTGGCACTGGGCTGAGACCTCCAGAGGGACTGTGGGGTCCCCGGAGCAGCACACTGCTCTGCAGGGCCCCAGTGTGGGGACAAGGCTAGGATGGCCCACTGGCTCCAGAAGCTGGGGACACAGGGGAGCGGCACAGGGCATGGCTTTGAAACCGTGGCTCTGCCTAGGAGCCCTGCTCGCCTGCCTTTGTGGTCGTTCCCGCCTTAAGGCCATCATCTCTGGGGCCTACTGCAGTGAGCTCTCTGCCAGGGGCACAGATCTGCCCGTCAGCTCCTTTCCAGTGCCTCCCACGGTCTGAAACGACCAGGGTCTGTGTTTGTGCCTCAGTCAGGGCAGCAGAATGGGCTCCGCTGGCCTTGCTCACCACCTTGGCCCCAGACGCAGCCCAGCCCATAGTAGGTGCTCAGCAAAGCCCCGCAGACAGCTGGTCATGGTAAGCACACCTGTAAGGCCAACACTCTGGGAGGCTGAGGCAGGAGTGTTCTAGACAGCTAAGAAATATTCCAGGCCCTCAAGGGAGTCAGTGCAGAGGATGAGAGCATACTATGACCGGCTGGAGGCACATCTGTCAAAGGCCAGGCCTCAGGAAAAAGACAAAGTGACCGGGCCTCCAAGTCTCCCCAAGGGATAAGCAATAACTTGGAGCTCATACTCTAATTGGTATCACCTGGTTCAAATCCAGATGGACATCAGTCATCCAGGTGGGTGACCAGGACCTCCTGATCCATCCCTGCCTAAAAAGGTCTTTGTTCTTTCCGTGGACACTCGCTGCTTGACCTGCTTCCCCATTGGATAAATATTACCTAAGTAGCTCTACTTGTAATCTTATTGGTTGATCACAGTTTGGACCACATTGTACCCACCTCCTAATTTTGCGCTATAAACTTCCTTTGTAAAGTGGGGTCCACAGCAACCTACCTTGGGTTCCCTCCTGTCTCTTAGGAGCTCAGTTATTTTTTTTGGATACATTTTTCCTACTCATAACCTTTGTTATTCCTTAGCATTCATTCTTTGATTTGGGGGCACGTGAACCTGGTGTATCTGACATCTAGCAGGTTGGGGTTACATTTGTTTTCTGTATATCAGGAGGATTGCAAATTTGAGCTCAGCCTCCACTGTTTAGCACCTCTGGGAAATTCTGTCTGAAGAAAAAAAAGTAAACCCTGTAAATGGGGACATTGGGCTGAGGTCTGGAGGGGGCTTTGGGAACGGTCTTTTTTTTTTTTTTTTTTTTGATACCGGGGATCAAACTCGGGTCCTGGTGCTCACGCGGCAGGCACGGGAACCACTGAGCTAAAACCCAGGCCCTGGCAATGCCCTTCCTGCCAGTTAAATGGGTGAGGAAGAAGGAGGCAGAGTGTGGTTGGGACTAAGGTGTGGGGATGGGGTGGGTGGTAGTGGATATGGGGTTAGGGTCTCTTTGATAAAACCTCGTAAGGGGGACATTGGGCGGAGGTCGGGAGGGGGCTTTGGGAACGGTTTTTTTTTTTTTTTTTTTTTTGATACCGGGGATCAAACTCGGGTCCTGGTGCTCACGCGGCAGGCACGGGAACCACTGAGCTAAAACCCAGGCCCTGGCAATGCCCTTCCTGCCAGTTAAATGGGTGAGGAAGAAGGAGGCAGAGTGTGGTTGGGACTAAGGTGTGGGGATGGGGTGGGTGGTAGTGGATATGGGGTTAGGGTCTCTTTGAAGGCTGGGTTTCAGGGTCAGAGGGCTGTTCAGGGGCCCATTCACGGGCCTGCGTGTGTTCAGCAACCGTCCTCGGCCGGGGTAGAGGGGGCTTTGGGGTTGCAATCAACAATCTGTCTCTGGGAAGTGAAGATGGCAAGATACGAAGACCCCTGGGCCTGAATCCTCAGGACAATAGGTGGAGGGCAGGGCGAGGGGCCAGGGCAGCCTCCCGGGTGGCGCTGGGTCCCCAGTGCGCTGTGACACTGTCCAAACCTCTCTTCCCTTCCCCTTCTGTGGGGTAGATACTATGGATTGAACCCCTAGAGTACAGAGCTACATCCCCAGTCCTTTTTATTTATTCTGTTTTATTTTGCTTTTTTTTGAGATGAGGTCTCCCTATTTAATTCTGGCCTTGAACTCACATTTAGCCCAGGCTGGCCTTGAACTCATGGTGACCTTCCTGCCTCAGCCTCTGGAATGCTGGGATTACAGTCCATGCTCATCATTATTTATTATTATTATCTTTAGCACTAGGGTTTGAACCCAAGGCCTTCACACTGAGTGACATCCCAGCCCCTTTTTTCTTTTCTTTCCTTTTCTTTTTTTGAGACAGGGTCTTACTGTGTAGTTCAGGCTAGCTTTAAACTCATGGCAACCTTCCTGCCTCAGCCTCCCAAGTAGCGAGGATGACAAAGGTGTGTGCCATCATTCCCAGCTCTCCTTTCTTTCCTTTTTAATTTTTTTAAAAAATGAGATATAATTCTTAAACCATAAAATTTGCCTTTTAAAACATGTGCTCCTGGGTCTTAGTATATGGACAAGGTTGCAGCAAGCATCACTTTCATTCAATTCCAGAACACTTGCATCACCCCAAAAAGAAACCCTGGACCCAGTAGAATCACACCCCACACCTCTTTCAGCCTCTGACACCCACTAAGCCACTCTTTGTCTCTGTGAATTTGCCTATTCTAGATGTCATATAAATGTTTTGTTTTGTTTTGTTGAGACAGAGTCTGGCTATGTAGTTCAGGCTGGCCTCGAACTCGTGAAGATCCCCCTGCCTCAGCCTCCCCCAGGCTGCAACGACAGGTACTTGCAATCATGCCCTGCTACATCGTATAAATAGAATCATATACCTTTGAGTAGACGTCTCATTAAATTTAAGGTTTCCGAGCGTCTATCTGCTTTGTGCCCTTCACCCTCATAGTCCAATCCTCAGCCTCCCTCACTTTGGAAATGGAGTGGAGACCGCATGGAACTAAGGGGGAGCAGGGGGAGGAGCTCTCGTGTGTCCCATGTATGTAAGGAGGCGATCTGCTGTCCCCATGTGGTGCATGGGAGAATTGCAGCCATCAACAAGGGTTGGGGAGGACTGGGGGGCGACTCAGACCCCCATCTTACTTCCCTAAGTTCCAGCCCTCACCCCGCAGAGACTTGGAGGTCACAAAGCTTCTGGAACCACGTCCTGAACCCCTCCTCTCTGCCTCCAGCCTTAAAACTTCTCAGGCCTCATTTGCTAAATAATAGTATTAATGAAATTCTAACCCTCCCTCACCCTGATAAGCAATTTACTTACATTCTTCTAGATTTTTTGCATACTAAGGTTGCTGCTGTTATTCTTCGAAACAGGAAACCATCGTGGTTAAGAGCCCAAGTTCTGGAGTTTGGTGGGAGAAGTGGAGTTCAAATCCCCACTTGGTCACTTTCCACGTGGAACTTTTCTTCCTCCGGCCTGTAGGATTTCCTCTTCCATGGATGCATGGGTAAGGGTGGTCCCTACCTCTCGGAAAAGACCCGGTGTTGAGAGCCCAGCATGGGAGCCGCCTCCGTGAATCCACGCAACTAATGTCCTCAACCCGCCATAGGCTGGTAAATATCGATTTGTTACCTTTGGCAATTTCCATGAGGTAAATATCCTCACCAGGGGCAATTTCTTGTTAGCACGGTGAGTCCCTGAGAGCCCTTGGGGGCAGAGATACACAGTAGCCCACTCTTCTATAGCAATTTCCTAAGTATACAAAAGGTGCAAACTACGTGAAGATCACAGAAACTAGGAAAATGAAGCGAAATGATCAGGATGCGATGCGCGTATAGTACCTTTGCTTTTAATATAGTTTATTTAATTGCATGTTTGCATAATTTAATTAATCTTAATAATGGCCGTGGTTAACAACCAGTTCCAAAATTCTTTCATTTTTAACAATCAGCTTTCCGGAGGTGGCCCGGTACCCTGCTGTGGTTTTCGGAAAGGGCCACGGAGGCTCGGGAGGATAAGCAGACTTTGGAACAGACGGGGCAGGGCGTGGACCGGGAAAGGCCACTCAGCCTCCGCGCACCCGGGGCTGGAAGACACGGTGGTCCCCGCGGCGCTGCGTGTGTGGCCCGGGCCCGGCCCCCGCCTCTGATCTCCCTCTCTGGGTCTCTTTGTCTCGGCCTCTCCGCCTGTCTGGGTTACGGGTCTCCGTCCCAGTCTTTGTCCCTCTCCGCGTCTCCCCTCGCTCACTTTCTCCCCGCGGCCCCCTCCTTCTGTCCTTCTCTTTTGTGTTTCTGCTCTTTGCCTCTCTCTCTGGCCATCTCTTTGTGTCTCTGCCTTTGTGTATCTCTCCCCATCTCTCCGCGCGCCCCTGGGCTGGCGCTTGGCCTCGTTGCCTCTGC
>NW_022900931.1:62204194-62211328 GCF_012274545.1 Fukomys damarensis
CTCCCAGCCAGGCCGGTCCGCCAGCCCTGCCTCGGCGTCTCCCTGCCAGTGCCGTCAACCCCGGGTCCCCTCCTCTGAACCCCAATTCTCTGCCCCTCCAGGATCCGCCCGCTGGCCCAGCCGTGGGCAGCCTTTCAGGAAGCCGGTGCCACCTTTCCTGGGCCCAGGGCCCTGCCCGGTTTCTTCAAGGTCTCTCCACTCCTAGGCCTGGTGTTTATCTGACAAGCAGTCCTGTCCTTGGATTTCTGCCACCCCTGGGCCCCCCAGATGCCACCCAGGCCCTCTCTGGTCTCTTCCTCTCCCAGGAAGCCTTGGCCTCCAACCAAGCTCCAGGCCCCCAGCCCAGGCTCGGATTTCTAGGTCTGGGACCAGTCTGACTGCAGGCCTCATCCTCCCTGTATCGCTCCTCAGCTGCAGGCAAGCCCCCCCTCCAGCCCCTTGACCCCTTTCAGGCCCCTTCCTCACAGGCCGCCACCCCTTCCCCTAGACGTCCAGATCCCGTCCCTTCCCCTGTCCCAGGACCTCCCTTTCCCTTGCTGGGCTCTGGCCTCTCAAGGAGCTCCCTCCTTCCTCCCGAGGCCTGGGTCCCCTCCTGCTTCCAGAAGACTCCCAGATCTGAAGCCCCTGGTCCTACCCTGGCCCTGAGCGCTCTGCTCTGGGGTCACTCTGCTGAAGCCGCTCCCCAGGTTTCTAGGCCCTTGACCTCCCTCCAGGTTCAGCTCAGCCCTCTGCACTGCCCCTCGCCCAGGCAACCCCTTCCTCCGAACTGCCAGGCCCACAGCCCCTTTCTGGTCCCGGCAGCTCCTGGCAGCCGCTTCTCTGTCCCGTGGGAGCTCCTGCATGCTCGGCCCTGGCCCGGGATCTCCACTGCCTTGTGGCTTTGTCTCTTCCCACCATTCCTGGACTCCCCAGCAAGACCTCTGCCCCATGCCCCATGTTTCCGATCGTTCCCGGTGCCCCTGAAGATCAGGCCACCAGCCATGGCCCGCTTCTCTTCAGCTGGGGTCTCTGTCCCTCCCCTCAGGCTTTCTGCCAGGTCCCCACTGTCCCCTTTGGTCAACTGTACCCCAGATCTCCATCAGACACCTGTCCTGCCCTTGATCTCCCTCAGGAGAACCCCTTCCAGCCACCATTGTTGCTGTTGGCCAGAAGTCCAACTGGGAGTTTTGGGCACGGCATCTCCCTTCCCGGTCACTAGGGGGAGACCCAGGCCGTGGTCCTGGGTCCGAGTGGTGGCTCTGCATACTAATTTGAGTTGTGTCCTCACCAACTGGTTCACCCACCCTGAGCCTCAATTTCCTGCCCTGGAAAATAGGGGTGACCACTTGAGTTTCTTAGGGTTACCCAAGATGATGTGGGTGAGGCCTGGCACAGAGGAAGGGCTCCTCCGAGGCTGTGTGACCGTGGGTGTGAGTCAGAAGGCCGGCCGCATGTTCGAAGCCCAGGGCTGTCATTAGTTGTGTGTCTCGGTGAGCCTGCCCGAGAGCCTCAGTCTCCTGGCTCTCAGTGGAGTTGATGATAGCACCTCCCTGCCAGGGACCTTTTCCGGAGGCTACATACCATTACTATTCTTACTTTAATTGTTTAAGCGAATTTGGGTTCCGATCAAGTTTTTCTGTTCCTCCCTAGCTGTGTGACCTGGGGCCAGTGACCTCACCTCTCTGGGCCTCTGTTTCTTAATCTGTAAAATGGGGCTCACCCAAGCACTTCCTCCTCTTTTGGTTGTTGCACTCTGGGCATTGGGGGGATTTCACCCTGACTACCTCTGTCCTGTTGTCCAGTGCTGCTTGTCCGTCCGTGCTGGCTGGGAGTTGCCTGTCTCTCTCCAGAATCAGAGGTTGTAGCCCCTTCCCCTGCTACCTGGTTACTATGGTGATAGCCACCTAGGGCTGTGCTTCCCAACCAGGGCTCTAGGCTGCTCCACCAGGGGCCAGCACCCCCCCCCCAGGTTCCCTAGCAACAGGCCTGGTATCGGAGCACCATCCTGGCGGGAGGGATCCGGGCCAGCTGGTAGTGCTGGCCAATCTTAGCTCCTGTGCCCAGCCCTGGGGACCTCTGTCACCCACTGTCCCAGCTGGCCCTGGCAGAGGTCTGGGGCACACTCCCTGCAGGAGGTGCTATGGCACCTCCCCCGGCTCCTGTGCCACCCAGCAGAGTTTCTTCTGTGTGCCTTTGTCTCAGTGGGGGTCGGAGGCCTAATTGGCGGGGATCTCCCTGCCCTCGCCTAGGAGGCCCCCCCAGATACCACAGTGAGTGGAGAGAGCCTGCTCCATCCGCCCTATGACCTTGATCCCGCCCCAGCTTTGGGGGAGCTCTTTGGGGGTCCCTGCCTGGAGAGTGCGCCTCAATACTGGACCCACACTGGAGCTCAGGTGGCAGGCACATGGTTGGTGCCAGTAAGTGGCAGTGGTGCGGTTCGTTACTGGCACTAAGGACGACTGTCTTAGCGTTGTGATCATCAGGCCCCTGTGAGTGGACAGTGCGACCTTGACCAGGCACCTTCCCTCCCGAGCCTCAGTTTCCCCTCTGGAATGTGGAGGTGCAGCAGCTTCTTCCTTGGGTACCTGTAGTACTGAACACAGGTGGGTGCTCATTGGCACAGGACATGGTCAGGGTGTCACCTGCTGCTGTGTGGGGACAGTGCGGGGACATGGTTAGGCCCAGCATCCCCCCCTGAGAAATGGGGTGTGGGTGCAGCAGTGCATCTCATTTGGAATGTGGGTCGTTGTCACCACGAAGCAGCCCCACACAGGTTCTCTTCAGGGGGCAGGTGCGGTGCCCTGGCTCCCTGGCTGCCTCTGTGCCTCGTCCTTTGTGGCCCAGCCTTCGCAGAGCCACGCTGGCTGGGGTGCTGGCACCCTGGGCCCCAGCCCTGAAAGGGAGGCACAGTCCCTGGGGCTCATAATCAGGACAGGGCAGGTGACCTGCGGGGGAGAGAGGCCTGGGAGGGACAGGACAGCAGGATCGGAACCCTGGAGCCGGGGGCAGGACGGCGTGGGAGGAGCAGGGTGGTGGTGGCGCCCGGCAAGAAGCAGCATTTCCCACAGTGCCTGCCGTGAAAGGCTGGCTCGGAGTGCAGTGATTGGGACGTGGTAGAGTCCCTCTCATCCCTGGGGATACATTCCAAGAGCCCCAGGAGCTGTTTGAAATGAAACCCTGTATGTGTTCTTTTTTCCTGTGCATTTTTACCTGTGATCACATTGAATTCAAAGTTAGGTGTGGTGTCACCCACCTGGAATCCTAGCATTTTGGGAGGCTGAGGCAGGAGGATTACAAGTTTGAACAGAGCCTGAGGAACTTGGCAACTTAGTGAGACCCTGTCTCAAAGTAAAACATGGAAAGAAGCCTGGGGATGTAGCTCAGTGCCAAGGCCCTGGGTTCAATTCCCTGTACCCTCCCCCAAAATATATATCGATTAGGTTCGTAAGAAATTAATACTAGCATATTTTTAGGGCCACAGTTGAACAGAGGTAACTGAGGCGGCGGGATAAGGGGACAATATCTGTAAAATCCTGGGGACAGCAAGATGCCTGGGTTTGGAGTAGATCGGGGGTGTGTGTGGTGATGGTCGGATCCCTGGCGGCTGGCGGGAGCTCTGGGTCAGGACCCAGATGCACAGCAAAGCACCAGTCCCAGGCGGTGGCCCGACGTCTGAGGCCCCGGATGCTGAGCCCCTGGGTTTTATTGCTGGCGCCTCTCTGTAAAGAGACGAGGACCTGGAGGCCGGGTCACAGGCCTCTGTGGCTGAGTGTGACCAGGATCCAGAGGGGCCGCTGGAGGGGGACAGGACGGCTCACACCCATTTCCCCCGCCAGCATGGCACCCTGGGTAGTGGCCGATCGTCAGACAAAGGGCCGTCCTGGTCCAGCCGCTCCCTCGGTGCGCGCTGCCGAAACTCCATCGCCTCCTGCCCGGAGGAGCAGCCCCACGTGGGCAACTACCGCCTGCTGAGGACCATCGGGAAGGGCAACTTCGCCAAAGTCAAGCTGGCCCGGCACATTCTCACTGGCCGGGAGGTGAGTGCAGGGCTGTGGGGCGGCCCGCGCTGGCTCTGGGCCGCAGGAGGGTCCCTGGGTCTCGAGGTCTCTCCCAGAGAACCCCGTGGGGAAGGAGCCCCTTTGAGGTCACCGTGAAGGGAGCGGGAAGCCTCAGCTCGGGACAGGGAAGGGGCTGCATTTCCGAGAGGCCCCCGGTCTTGGGGCGCAGCTGGGCCGCCTCCGGCAGGACTCACAGCTCCTCTCCCCGCGTCCTCCTCAGATGCACAGGGCTCCGCCCCCAGAGCAGGCGTCTGGGCTGGACAGCACTGTCATTGCAGGAAGGGCCGCGCAGACCCTCGACGCAGATGGGGGGCCTCGCAATTTCTTCTGCTCCCCTTCAACTGGAAAGAGTGACTGAAGTAGTCCCCTGCCTCAAGTGGCCCTTCCTATGCCGGGAGACTGTCTGAGCCAAGCACAGAAAAGACACCAGGCCCCGATGCTTTTATGGGCAAACTCTTACTGAACATTTAAATGTTAATGCCAGTTTTTTATTTTGTTGTTGTTGATTTTTTGAGACAGGATCTTGCTGTGTAATTCAGGCTAGCCTTGAAATCACAGCAGTCATCCTGCCTCAGCCTCCCAAGTGCTGGATCACAGGTGTGTGCCGCCACACCCAGCTGCCAGCTCCCACAGAGACTAAAGGAGATAGATTCAGTGCCAGCTGATTTTTATTTCCACTTTAGTCATAAGAGCAAACCAGACAAGAAAGAAAACTGACCCAGGCTTGGTGGCACGGCACTCAGCTCTCAGGAGGCTGAGGCAGGAGGATCGCTGTGAGTTCGAGATGGGGGGGTCTCACTGTTGCTCACGCTGGCCTCAAACCAAAAATCTGAAACAGAATATTAGCAGATAGACTGGCAAATGGGTTAAAGCAAGCCCTGTGATGACAGAGCTGGGTTTGTCCCCGGAATGCAAAGTTCTTTCCATTTGACAATTTATTCATGTGCTTCACCACGTTCACAGATTAAGAGCGAAACCATATGATCGTCTCAATACTGGCATAAAACATGTTTGACGAAATTTTAAAAAAATCCATCGGTGAGAATATGAGGAAGGCGAAGGGACCCTCTCCCCCGCAGGGAACACAGCGTGTGCCGTATGTGGATCTTGCCTAGGGTTCCAGAGGTTTCCGAGGACCGGATCCTGAGGGAGCAGGGCCCCCAGGGGAGAGTTTTTAATCCAGTGGGTCTGAGGGGCCCTGGGGTAGTTCCAAAACCCTAGGGCTGGGTTGAGACTCTCCTTTTCTTCACAATACTGGGGTTGTCTACCACTGAGCTACACCCTCGGCTCTTTTGAGACAGGGTCTCCCTTGTCATACAGGCTGGGCTTGAAGGTGCAATTTTCCTACCTCAGACTCCTGATCGCTCTGTTCCAGGCATGCTCTACTGCACCCTGCTAGATCTACACTTTTAAAGCTGCTTGCTACTGGAAAACTTTTAAACCACCCCGTGCCTCAGTTCCTCTGCTTGTGAATGGGAATAATCTTTGGCCTCATCTTAGAGATTTGGGATGAGGATGAAGGAGCTCTCACTTGTACAGCACATAGCTCAACAAAGGGCTGGGCATGGAGTTCAGTGGCACTGCGCCTGCCTGGCAAGATCCTGAGTTCTATTCTCAGTACCGGGGGAAAGAGAAAAAAACCAAAAGGCTATCTTTGAACGGTCAGCAAATGTTAGCCCATTACTATTTGCTATTCCGGTTTGTAGGTTCAAAACAAAGATGTGTCGGATAAATGATCTGCATTTCCCTCACAAGGGGACCCCCTTGAGATCTTGGTCACCCTGGTAGGTGCAATAGTGTACACCTGTAACCCCAGCTTCTTGGGAGGCTGAGGCAGGAGAATAGCAAGTTTGAGGAAACTGTCTTAAAAGGGGCTGGAGATGTAGCTTACAGGGAGAGTACCTGCCTAGCACACACAAGAGCCCAAGTTCGATCCCTAGCACACCCCCCACCCCTGTGGCAAATAAAGATCTCAGTCACCTCACATACTTACTTGATCCTCAGGAGTGGAGGAGCCACATGTGCAAAAGCCCTGGGGCCCAGATGGCGAGGTTTTCCAGAAACTGCCTACGGAAACTTGACTTTTTCTCTCTTTCCCTCCTTTCCTTCCTTTATCCACCTCTAGGTTGCCATCAAGATCATCGATAAAACCCAGCTGAACCCCAGCAGTCTACAGAAGGTGAGACCCAGGGAGGGGAGCAGGGTGGGAACAAACCCACTCGACCCCTTCTGCCTGGGCCTTGTGGTGGTGGGGATCCCCAAAACCGTTCACCCTCGTTCTGTCTTCCTTTCCGGCCTGGCACAGCTCTTCCGGGAGGTTCGCATCATGAAGGGCCTAAACCACCCCAACATCGGTGAGGAGGGGCGGGAGTGCAAGGGAGGGGGAGCCGGGGAGCAGCACAGGGACCTGGTTCTGGCCCTCAGGGACCTGAGTGCTGTCACAGCTGTGTGACTCAGGCAAGTCACTTACCCTCTCTGGGCCTCCGTTTCCTCTTCGGAGTGAGGGTAATACCAGGACCCATTTCAAGGTCAAGGTCATTGGGAGGATGGAATAAGATCGCGCATCTAAAAGGCTTCCCTCACAGCCGAGCTGTGGGATCTGGTCTGGTTTTTTGTATATTGTTGTTATTGTTAGGTCAGGTGGGAGGAAGCGGGTTTTGCCGGACCTGGATGTGGGGCAGCGTTTGTTCTCTCAGCCATTTCTCTTACTCGGTAAAAATGTACCGCACAGCCGCTGTGTGCCAGGTGCTGTGGACAAAGGGGAAAAGCAGGTACAGCCAGGCGTGGTGGTGCATGCCCTCCCCGCACTCCGGAGGCTGAGCGGGAGGGTCACCATGAGTTCAAGGCCAGCTTGGACCACGGGGAGACCCTGCTTTAGAAAGGGGGCGGTGCAGGTCCCTGGTCTCACTGAGCTGACACTTGTGAGAAGACCCACCATAGGCAAGGTGCTAAAGAGGGCAGAGCAGCCTGGAACGTCTACAGCCACGGAAGAGTCTCGAGCAGAGTGTTACTAAGCCGGCGGGGGCGGAGGGCTGGCCTCTTGCCCCTGACCCTGCACCCTTCCCTCCTGCCTCGGCAGTGAAGCTCTTCGAGGTGA
>NW_022900931.1:62211458-62219196 GCF_012274545.1 Fukomys damarensis
CCCTGCGCCGCCCCAGCCCTGCCCTGCCCTGCCCTGAGCCCTCGGCCTCTGCCCCGCAGGAGAAGTGTTTGACTACCTCGTGTCCCACGGCCGCATGAAGGAGAAGGAAGCGCGGGCCAAGTTCCGACAGGTGAGGGCCCAGGGCGGTGCGCGGTGCTCCCTGGGTGCCTGGGAGGGAAGGTGGGTGGAGACCTGGGGGTGCAGGTGTGCGGCTGCCCAGGTGTGCAGGGAGGGGAGGGCAGAGCCCAGCTTTGGGGAGGGAGTGGGGGTGTTGGGTCAGTTGGGCCAGCCTGGGACCACAGGGGAACCACAGGTCCCTCTCCAGGCAGGCGATGTCCCCTGGGAGCCTGGCCCTGGGAGGACGCTGGTCCCCACGTCTTGGTTCCGAGGTCCCTGAGTCTGGCTGGGTGTGGGGGTGCCGCATGTCCCAGCAGAAGCGTCTGTGGGTCCCTGGCATCTGCTGTCACAGCCCTGGGGGCTCAGCTCGGTTGTATGTGGGTTCACGGGCCACCAAGGGAGGCTGAGGGCCGCAGGGACCCATGCAGCTCCCCTCTGCCACCCGCAGATCGTATCAGCCGTGCACTATTGTCACCAGAAAAACATCGTACACAGGGACCTGAAGGTAAGCCCCTCCCACGGTGGCCAGGGGACCCCAGCTCAGCCCACCCACCTCCCCAGGCCCTGCAGCACCTCCTGCCCCGGCACCCAGGACCCCTCAGCCCATCCTGAGCATCTGTGTCCAAAGCAAGGATGAGGGAGGGCCAGGGATGTAGCTCAGTGGCACCGCGCCGGCCTCCAAATTGTAAGGTCCTGAGTTCCATCGCTGGTACAGGGAGGGAAAAAAATGGATGAGGGGGTGGGTCGCTGGAGAAACAAAGCGGAGGAGCGGTGTCCTAGGGAGGCCTGGCTGGTGACATTGATGCCGGACCAGAACATTGGTATGTGATAGAGTCTGTCACTTTTGGCCTTTGGGCCTTGGCATTGTGCAGGATGTAGGATTTGGAGACCTGGGGACACTGCCAGAGGGCCTCAGAATCAGGGAGCTTAGAAGCCAAGAAGGACCTCGGAGGGAGAGAAGCCACCGGGGCCAGCCGGGGGCCAAGCTGAGGCTCTTTCTAAGGGGCCCCCGGCCGCAGGCTGCTCAGAACCATAGGAATAGCTTCTGGATGGGCCTTGTCTGGGCAAATCGTCTGGATTGGGTCCTTGGTGAGCACCTACTGTGTGCTGGGCTGGGAGTAAAGGGCTCCCGCTGTGCTCTGAGGTACAGGACCAGGTTTGTTTCATTGTTCTAAAAATCACTGGGCGTGCTCATGCATACCCATGATTGCAGCACTCTGGGAGGCTGAGGCAGGAGGATTGCAAGTTCAAGTACAGCCTGAGCAACTTAGTGACGTAGTAAAATCCTGTCTTAAAATAAAAAAAGGGGCTAAGGATGCAGTTCAGTGGTAGAGCACTCGCCTGGCATGCCTGAGCTCCCCAACACTGCTACACAAAACAAGAAAACTGCAGATAGGCTGAGGCAGGAGGGTCACTGGAGCCCAGGAGTTCAAGAGCAGCCTAGACAACACAGCAAGGCCCTGTTTCAAGAAACAAAAACTAAAGCTTTCTAACCCAGTGTAGACATACTTTTGGTAAAAAAGAGTAAAAATGGATAGCAAAGAAAATTAAATGAAAGCTGTCTGTAGTGGCGCATGCCCGTAATCCCAGCACTCAAGAGTGAGGCAGGATATACTTTTGGTAAAAAAGAGTAAAAATGGATAGCAAAGAAAATTAAATGAAAGCTGTCTGTAGTGGCGCATGCCCGTAATCCCAGCACTCAAGAGGCTGAGGCAGGAGGATCGCTGTGAGTTCGAGGCCAGCCTGGGCTACATAGTGAGTTCCAGGTCAGTCTCAAGTACATAGTGAGACCCTGTCTCAAAAAACAAACAAAAAACAAAACAGAAAATTAAATGAGAGACAGGTATGCAGACCCCAATTTTAGTGTTATTAGAGCTTAAAGATGTAAAACCCACTGTCAGATTGCCTCAGAAGTCTCTCCTGGCTCACTGTGAGGAGGCCCAGGGCTCCCCTCTGCCTGTGGGGAGAGGTAGGTAGGTGGAAGAGTCACCTGCAGGTCTCCCCCTAGTGGAGGGTCCTGGAACTGACTAAAATGAATTTGGGGTCCTGTTAGTGCTCCTGGAGGAGTAAGGCGAATTGTGGAGCTGCAGACACCAGGAAGGGAAATGGCACCAGCCCCACATGCTGTCAGATTCTGGTTAGGTGTGCCTTTGCCTTTGTACCAAACCCCACACGCACCGGCTTGAGGCAGGAGGTAAGGTGAGGCTGAGGCAGGAGGATTCCAAGTTCAAGCCCCGCATGGGCAACTTAGTGAGACCCTGTCTCAAGATAAAAACTTTAAAAGGCTGAGGATGCAGCTCAGTCAAAGCCTTGTGTTCCATCTCTAGTGTTTAAAAAAAAAAGAGAAGCCAGGAGAGAGGGAGAAGCAGCAGGAGGCCATGACTGGTGGCCTGAGGAGGGATGGGCCACACACGGGTGACAATCCAGAAGGCTGGTGGGGGCAAGATGCTGGGAGCGCCTCACGCCTAGGCTGTGGGGATGCCTAGGCTGCTTGGGCTCAGCTCTGCCGCTGCTGTGAGGGAGAGCTGGCTCCCCAGCCTGTTTCCTCTCCTAGGGATGATGGCGCATGAGTCCATGTGCCACAAGAAATAGAGACAACCACGACAGATGGCCTGTAGGGCAGGTGCTGTGATTGTCACGCACAGAGAGGTCTGGTAACCCACCCAAAGTCACACAGCAGTCAACCAGTAGAACAGGGATTCTCCGGCATCTGTATTCTCTTGTTGTTGTACTGGGAATTAAACCTGGGCTATAGCTTGGTCCCCTTTTAAATTTATTTTTTATTTTGAGATGGAGCCTCACTAGTGACTAAGTTGCCCACGGTTCAATCATGAGATCTTCTTGCCTCAGCCTCCCGGAGTGCTGGGATTGTAAGTGTGCCCCACCACACCTTGCTCAGAATCTATACTTTTTTTTTGTGGTACCTGGGATTGAACTCGGGACCTTGTGCTTGTGAGGCAGGTGGTGGCACCACTGAGCTAAATCCCTGGCCCCAGATTCTATACTCTTAACCTGATTTTATGCAGCATCTCTTGTAAATGACAGTTCCCTGCTGGACGTGGTGGCACATGCCTTCAATCTTAGCTCTCGGGAGACTGAGGCAGGAAGCTTCCTGCAAGTCTGAGGCTCGTCTGAGCTACATAGTGAGTTCAAGGCCAGCATGGACTACATAGCAAAACCTTGTCTCAAAAACAAACAAAAACATGATGGTCCCCACAGCCTCCTAGCTGACAGGTGTGCAGGTGAATGAAGAAATTGTTTTTGTGTTTATAGCTCTTGAGCAATCTCCTGGGTAAACTGAGGCTCAGAGAGGTTGCAGGAGTTGGCTGAAAACCTCAGCTCTGACCCCGTGTGGTAACTGATGTCACAGCACTCACTGGAAGGGCAGAGAAGTCCATGGCTTAGCTCATTTAATTCTCCAGCTACCCTGTGAAGTGGAGACTAAGATTGTTCCCACTCTGTGGAAGAGCCAGCTGGGGCCCAGAGAGGCCAAGTCGCTGTCCATGGTCACACAGCCAGGAGCAGGGTCCCCAGCGAGCCCACCCTCCGCCCCTTCCTGTGTCCCAGGCCGAGAACCTGTTGCTGGACTCAGAGGCCAACATCAAGATCGCTGACTTCGGCTTTAGCAACGAGTTCACACTGGGCTCAAAGCTGGACACGTTCTGCGGGAGCCCCCCGTACGCCGCCCCGGAGCTGTTCCAGGGCAAGAAGTACGACGGGCCAGAGGTGGACATCTGGAGCCTGGGCGTCATCCTCTACACCCTTGTCAGCGGCTCCCTGCCCTTCGACGGCCACAACCTCAAGGTGTGGGGCAGGGCTGGGGCTGGGGCTGGAGGCTGGGCCAGCCCAGGGTCACCTGGCGGGGCACGGGCAGCACCCAGGTCTCCATAGCCACAGGGCCAGCCATGTGGACAGTGCTATATCGGGGCCCAGGGTGCGAACGTAGCAGCTGAGGACACAGGTTCCAGTCCCGCTCCCTAACTCACTTGGGAGATGCCTGGTGCCTTCCTCTGGGCTCAGACTCCCAGGCTTTGTGTGAACCAGAAAGCCCTAGGCCCCTTCCCTTGGGTGTGCTTTCTGCTGAGTGTTCTTGAAAATACTGCTAAACTAGGCGTGGTGCCAGGTGTGGTGGCGCATGCCTGTAATCCCTAGCACTCGGGGAGGCTGAGGCAGGAGAATCATGAGTTCGAAGGCCAGCATGGAGTACATAGTGAGTTAAAGGCCAGCCTGAATTGCACAGAGACCCTGTCTCAAAAAAACAAACTACATGGTACTGCATGCCTGTGACCCCAGCACTCCGGGAGGCTGAGGCAGGAGGATCTCAAGTTCAAGCCCAGTTGAGCAGTGTAGCCACTTGAGACTTTGTCCCAAAATAAAGAGTAAGGAAAGGGATGGGGTATAGCTCAATGTGAAGGCCCTGGGTTCAGTCTCTAGTATTGAAAAAAAAAAAGTTATGCTAATTGACCGAAGCCAGTAGCAGGCCACAGAATGACTTCATGGCTCTGAAATGTCCCCAGTAGGCAGATCTTGAGACAGAACAGGCGCGTGGTCGCCTGGGGCGGGAGGGGGTTCACAGCGACAGGGATCGGAGCTTCCTGGGAGGTGGATGGGAAATGTTCTCAGATTGTGGCGGTGATTGTGCAACTCCAAGAAGACGCTCAGAAGCCTGGAACTGTGCACGCACAGCAGAAAAATCTCTGTCCTCCCGGACTGACGTTCCAGCAGGGGAGCAGGACGGAAACAAAATCAGTGAGCAGCGTAGATAGGGCGTCAGGCTCTGGCTGGCCTGATGCTGGAGGCGGGTGGGAAGTGCAGGGTGAGTGTGCTCGTTTTTCCCTTTGAACTTTTGATTTTGAAACGTTGCCAAGCTATGGAGAAGGTGGGGCTAGAACGGAGCACCTTCTGGGAGGCTCAGAGGCTGACGTCAGCCGCGGTGCCCCGACTGTCAGTGTGTACCCCGAAGCGTCGCACTGTTTCTGTTTGTTTGTTTTTCAGCCCTGGAGATTGAATACTCCAGGGCCTTCACACTGAGCTCCTCCACAGCCCTTTATTTTTTTATTTTGAGTGGCATCTCACTAAGTTGCCCAGGCTGGGCTGAAACTTGCAGTCCCCCTGCCTCAGCCTCCCAGAGCACTGAGATCACAGGCGTGTGTCACACGCCCAGTTTCCTCTCCTGCTGACGGATGCATGGCTGCTCCTTACTGACCCCGTGGCCCTTTGTCCCCAGAGTCTGGGCCGATTATCTCTTGAGCCCCGGCACTTCCTGTGGGTGGCACTCGGGAAGTGAAGCACTGACCCGGTCCTGGCCTCTACCCCATGCAGCGCTTGGGCTGTGTCCCCTGTCCCTGTCCCCGGAGCACCAGGAACACTGGGGTTGCTTTTTCCTCCCTCCTGGGCCACACTCAGGCCTCCCAAGCACTCTCCACCCTTAGCTCCTCCCTCCCGCCGTTCTCAGCCTCTGTCTGCGGCAGGGACGCATCCTGAGTCCAGGCTCCCACCTGTCCAGCCCCTTAGTTGGGGCTGCTCTGTGCCTCCTGGGTGGACCCGGTGGGTGTTCGGGAGATTTCCTGAGCAGGGACACTCTGCCCTGGGCCCTAGGAGGAGTGAAATCGGGAAGTCAGGCCCACTGAGATTCCTGTCTCGCTTGCATGGCCTGGCTCTCGGGCTGGGTGTCACACAGTACAGATTCAGATCCCCCGCATGGAGCCAGGAGACTTCTGTGCAGGTTGAGGCTGCCCCAGGGCCTTGTCACGTATCACCCTGGCTTCCTACCAGGTCAAGGGTAGCTGGAGCAGGTTCTTGCTGTTGTTTCCTTTCCAAATGACCTTGGACAAGTCCCTTACAGGTGGGGACATTAGGGATGTCCCCTCACAGGCAGTCTTGGTGCCTGGCTGCATGTCATACTTGCAGCCATTCCGGTGTTCCCAGCAGCGGCCCCCATCTGCTTGTCAGCATGGGACAGAGGCAGGTGGCATAGTGACTGCACAGAACAGCCCCAGGAGGGTTCGAACCCAGGCCCTGCCGCTTTCCAGCTGTTCACCCCCTTAGGCAGAATGCCTCGCCTCCCGGCTCCCCAGTTTCCTCACCTGGAAGATGGGCCTCAGAGCCACATTTAAAAGTGTCCTGAAAATGCCAGGATCCCTGGGAAACCTCAGGACACTGCCCTGTACGGGTTGGGAGATGAGCTTGATATTTAGGTGAAAGTTTACATACAGCCCTCTAGGCCAGGGTGATGGCGACCCTCCCGGGTGCCCTGAGGCAGGCGCAGGGCCTGGCTCTGCCCCAGGCCTCCTGTCTCCCCTGCTGTGTTTACACCTGCTTTCTTCCTCATTCACCCACTTTATTCAGGAATGGTGGCTCCCCTGGTTTGCCAGGCCTGGGTCCCTGGCTCAATTTTACTTTTCACAGCCCTACTGTGGCTCTTCGTGAAAGACCCTTAGAAAAAAGGCCGGCAGATAAACACACGGACGTCCTAGGAGAACAGCAGCTCTTTGGGAAATGGGCCTTGCTAGGGTGGTGGGCAAGGTCCGCTCCCTGCTAGGAGCTTTGTCTGTTTGCCAGTACTGAGAATTGAACCCAGGGCCTTTGCACTGAGCTATGTTCCCAGCCCTTTTTGTTTGTTTTATATTTTGAGACAAGTTCTGGCTAAATTACACAGTTGGGGCTCAAACTTCTGACCCTTCTGCCTCAGCCTCCCAGAGGGCTGGACTGACAGGTGTGTGTCACCATGCTCCGTGGCTGTAAGCCTAGTGTTTAGACGGTGCTTTGTCTGGGCCCAGCTTGTGCTAAGCCTTTTGCAGATAAGAACTCTCCAGTGCGCTGGCAGCACTGGAGAAGTGGGACCTGCCGTCCCCACTACAGATGAAGAGACTGAGGTCCTGGGTGCCCACGCTGTCACCCGCCTCCTCGTCTGGCTGACAGATCTGTTTCCTGTGAGATTTCTCTGAATGAAAAGCTATGGAGCTTAAGACTCTTTCCAAGTTGCTGCATCTATAATGTGTTCCTATTTATTTATTTATGGGTTTTGGGAGACAGGGTCTCACTGTGTCGTTTAGTCTGGTCCTTAACTCACTATGTAGCCCAGGCTGGCCTCGAACTTGCAGCGATCCTCCTGCCTCAGCCTACTGAGCGCTGAGACCACAAGTGTGCACCACCACGCCTGGCTTCTGTTTTAGAGATGAAGAGCCCAGGCTGGGCCAGAGGGCTGAGGCTTTGCCCTCTGCACTGGGGTTGTCGCTCTGTGTTGGGTGGAGAGGAGCGCGCATGTGGTGAGGGGCTACGGGTCAGGTTCCTGCCCCAGCGACCCTGTTCCCCCTGCAGGAGCTGCGGGAGCGCGTGCTCCGGGGCAAGTACCGCGTCCCCTTCTACATGTCCACGGACTGCGAGAGCGTCCTGCGGAGATTCTTGGTGCTGAACCCCGCTAAACGCTGCACTCTCGAGGTGAATCCTGGCCCTGACTCCCCAGAGCTCTGCCCAGCTACGGGGTGAGGCTCCCAGGCCCCTCCCAAAGTCCCTCGCAGCCTCACCCACTTCCTGCCAGGCAGTAATTAGCTAATGAGCTCTGGGATGATTACAGGGTGCTGGGACCGCAGGAGGGCGGGGCGGGCGGGGCCGGCTGGCC
>NW_022900931.1:62219253-62226193 GCF_012274545.1 Fukomys damarensis
CGGGGCTGTGTGTTTCTGGCTCCTTCTGACCCTCCTCCCCACCCCTATCCTGCAGCAAATCATGAAGGACAAATGGATCAACATCGGCTACGAGGGTGAGGAGTTGAAGCCATACACGGAGCCCGAGGAGGACTTCGGGGACACCAAGCGAATCGGTGAGGCCGGGCTCCTGGGCCTGGGTCTGCCTCAGTGGAACGTGCCGGGCCACTCGGGAGAGCAGAGGAATGTGGCCTGCGGTCCCTGCGTGGACACCTGCCTGCTGTGTGATCCCGGACAGTGGTGCCCCTCCGATTAGGTCCTCTGTCACATGGGAATAGTCACAGAGCCTGCCTCAGAGTTGTACTAGGGATCGAGCCCAAGGCCTGCCTTTATTTTTTATTTCGAGACAGGGTCTCACTGAGTTGTTCAGGCTGGGCTTGAACTTGGAACCCTTCCACCTCAGCCTCCCACGTAGCTGGGATCACAGGCCAGGTCAGGCTGAACCTGTTAGTTCCGGAAGAGCCTCTTAGAAATGGTTCATTAACTCTTAACAGGCCGCCATGGTAGCCCGGCTGCCTTGGCAAGTAACAGAAAACCCAAGTCCGTCTGGTTCTAACCACCTGATGGGAATAGGTTGAACCAAAAAAATATTTAAGTTAAACTATATGAATTGACCTATAAAAATTACAGATCAGCAATTGCCAATATCAGCACTTTCATATGGTTTAAACTAATGATGATCATTTATTCAGTCCTGTAACTGTGAAGGCCAGGGTGCTTTCCCATATAGCTTTTGCCAGTGCGCATTTGCTTACTAGTAGCCTGGATGCCCATTCTGGCTATTGGAATTTCCAGTCTATGGGAACTTTTCCGATAGTCCAGTAGGAGATGGCCATTGGCTGTCCTTGAACTAATCAGATGAAATACTCCAATTGGCCAGGTCTGGGCCATCAGTCTCTCCAGACCAATCAGTGTGGCCTTGAGTGGGATGCTGTGATTGGTCAGATCTGGGTTCTATGCCTGCCCTGAACCAATCACTGTGGCCTTGGGGGGATGAGATACTCTGAATGGCCAGATGTAGGTCATATGCCTGCCCCTGAGGTGTGAAGCAGGTGAGGAAATCGGTCCTTCAGGGTGAATGTGGTGCTGCCGGCAGAGACAATGGATACTCTGCAGGCCAAAGAGCAGACTCTGGCGAGTGACCTGGGCTGCGTAGAGGGCAGGGTCTGGGGGGCTGACGCTTCTCTCCAACCCCTGTCCCAGAGGTGATGGTGGGGATGGGCTACACTCGGGAAGAGATCAAAGAGGCCTTGACCAGCCAGAAGTACAACGAAGTGACCGCCACCTACCTCCTGCTGGGCAGGAAGACTGAGGTCAGGGGACGCCCGGGGCCTCGGGGGGCAGATGCCTTGGGGACAAGGATCTAAGGCGCCTTGTCTGTCACCCACTCCCAGGAGGGTGGGGACCGGGGCGCCCTAGGGCTGGCCCTGGCACGGGTGCGGGCGCCCAGCGACACCACCAACGGAACAAGCTCCGGCAAAGGCGCCAGCCACAGCAAAGGGCAGCGGAGCTCGTCCTCCACCTACCACCGCCAGCGCAGGCACAGCGACTTCTGTGAGTGTCACCTCGGCCCGGCTCGCCATCCTGCCCGAGCGAGCTCAGACCCACTTTCCCAGGCCCGTCCCGTGCCGAGGAATCCCTACAGAGAGGCACAGCGGTGCGTGGGATTTGCAGGCAGCGAGGAAGGGACCCAATCTGGGACAACCACAAGAGCCGGAGCAGACGCTCGCTGTGTCTCACTTCCCCTTCGCTTTTCTGGTTTTTCTTTTATTTCTTCTCTTGCCTTATCTTTTTTCTTGGTTTCATTCTACCAGTTTTTATGTCTCCGTTGTAGACACCTCCCTAAATGGGCTAAATGACTTTAGTCTACTTTCCAGGTGTAGATATCTGATATCAGACTAGTTGGAATTAATCCACTGTAACTGGAGTGCAGAACACCTCGTACATAGTGGCTGCTGAGAGCCTGCCCTCTCACTTCTCCTTGACAATGAAGTGAGAGGAGGCCTTTCCTAGTGGAAGAAGGCTGTGGATTATATTCCCATTTTCTGCAAAAAAAAAGATAACCTAATCAGCTACAGAAAATGGCCCCGCTCCTGTCATAAATTAACCATGGAAACTTCTGAGAGGTGTGTTACCCACTTCCTCCTCAGACGTTAATCCTCCCCACTAATTTTTTAACAGCTTTATTGAGATACATGTCACATATCATACACTTGATGCACATAAAACGTTTAATTAGGTGGCTTTACAATAGCAACAGTTGTGAACCCCTTACCACCATCAGTGTTAGACTTTTGTCACCCCCAAAAGAAATCACACAGCCCTTAGCCATCAATTTCTAATCCTCCATCTATCCCAGCCCCAGCAGCCTCTGACTTACTCTGTCTCCGCGTTGCTTTTGTGGACATTTCATACAAGTGGAATCTCACACTGTGTGGCCTTTTATGGAAATTCTTAGGCTGAGCCACTCTCATGTTAAAGTGCGTTTACATTTGTTCCCAATCCCCCCAAGTCCTGGGAATCAAACTCAAGGGTGCTGCAGCCATGAGCCACATCCCCAGTCCCTTATTTTTATTTTGACGCGGGGTCTTTGAAGGTGCTAAGTGGCCCAGGTTGGGCTTGAACTTGCCATCCTCCAGCTTCGGCCTCCCAGACTGGGGGCTCCCGTCCCGGCATTAAGGGGTGGGTGTTTCTGGCCGGTGTCTGTGCCCTGATGATGTTGCGTTATTGTTAAGATGTCCCCACCCGGACTGCATGTAGCTCGTGTGAGGAACGGTGAGGTTTGCACAGTGCCCTGCGAGGCTTCTGTGCCGTGACGGCGTCTCCCTCCGCTAGGCGGTCCGTCCCCAGCGCCCCTGCACCCCAAACGCAGCCCGACCAGCACAGGGGAGGCGGAGCTGAAGGAGGAGCGGCTGCCTGGCCGGAAGGCGAGCTGCAGCGCCGCAGGCAGCGGGAGCCGGGGGCTGCCCCCCTCCAGCCCTATGGTCAGCAGTGCCCACAACCCTAACAAGGCGGAGATCCCAGAGCGGCGGAAGGACAGCACGAGCACGCCTGTGAGTGGCCCAGGTGGGCGGTGCGCCCCTGTGGTGCTCCTGTGTCCCGATGAGGGACACTGCCTTTGTCCCGTCCTCCAGAGCACCCCTTGGGACTCTGAGATCCCTGGTCATCCAGCCAGCATTTGTTGGGTACGCTCTGTGTTCGTGAGCTTCTGCCTGATACTGGTGAACGCGTTGGCACTGTGTCAGAAACAGAAAGATGTTGGTCGGAGCATTGGATCATTGGCAGGAAGGACTCAATCCAGGGAATTAGGGGCTTTCAGAATCTCAGGAGGGAGCCAGCACAGTGGCGCACGCCTGTGATCCCAACACTCGGGAGGCTGAGGCAGGAGGGTCACTTTGAGTTTTAAGCTAGCCTGGCTACATAGTGAGTTCAAGGCCAGCCTGAACTACATAGTTAGACTCTGTCTTTAACACACACACACACACACACACACACACACACACACACAAAATGGAGAACGCTGTAGCCCCAGGTGGTTCCTACTTGTGGAATCTTGAGGTTTTAGTTTTAGTTTGGGGGAGGGTTGTTGGTTATTTATTTATTTGAGATGTGTCTCACTATATAGTTCAGGCTGCCCTTGAACTCACTATGTAGCCCAGATTAACCTCAACTCAGCCACCCTCCTGCCTCAGCTTCCTGAGTGCTGGTATTATCTGCTTCAGCCTCACCATGCCCAGCTGCTTTTTAAATTCTTTTTGTGATGCTGGGGGTGGAACCCAGGGCCAGCACACACTAGGCAAGAGCTGTGCCCCCGAGCTGCACCCCAGCCCCCCTCTGGTGGAATTCTTACCAACATTCACGGAAGAACTAGTTCCAAAGCTGGGGGCTACAGCTGCAGCCAGGTGGTAGAGTGCTTGGCAGGCACGTTTGAACCCTTGAGTTCCAGCTCCACCATCGCAAAAGGAAACAACTTGTTTTTTTGCGATGCTGCAAGGGAACCCAGGGCCTTTCGCGGAGAACAGAGAGAGGGCTCTCTTTCTGACACATTTCATGGGCCAGCGCGATCAGACTCTCCTCGGAGCTCCCGGTCCTGGGTGCGGTGTGGACACCGGAGGGACCAGCACTGGCGCTGCAGCTGGGGGAGCCGTGGGAGGGGACAGTGGGGGGACAGTACGGGGGAGAGCTCTGAGCAGGTAGGGGGACATAGCAGCTGGAGGAGGGCATTCGCAAGAAGTGTTTGCTGGATGCATCTTGTGAGGGAGAGGGAGAGGGACAGAGTCTCCCCACAACCCTCCCTGACCACCGTCCCTCAGCGTCCCGGGGAGCCCTCGGCTCCGAGCCCCACCCATCTCCCGACTCCACCAGGGCTCTGGGAATCCCTGGGAACCTTTCATGTCCCATCCTGCCCTGGCCCCCACGCAGGCCTGACTCACTCCTGGGGTGCAGGTGGGGCCTGGCGGGCAGGGCGTCTCCACACACACACCCCGTGTCTCCACAGAACAACCTTCCCCCCAGCATGATGACCCGCAGGAACACCTACGTTTGCACGGAGCGCCCTGGGGCTGAGCGCCCCTCCCTGTTGGCAAATGGCAAAGAAAACAGGTACAAGGGTGGCACAGGGGAGGAGGTCCGGGGGCGGGAGAGAGCCGGGCTGCCTTCCCTCAGCACCCTGGAAAATGCTCCCCCTGACTGTATAAGTCATCAGCCCAGGAAAGCAGGCGGCCCCGCTGCCTACCCACCAGCCCTGGGAACCTGAGAGGAGTTTTTGAATGGTCCATTTTTAGAACTTGAGAGAAGCCCCAGATTGTCACGGCTCCCACATCCTCCAGCTGCCGGGGCTCTGGCTGGTGGCCTGAGTCTGTGGTTCCATCAGGGTGGAGGACAGCACAGGTGTGCAGCTCATCCGTCCCAAGAGGGCGCCGTCAGCTCTGACAGTAGGTGCCCTGCAGGCCAGGCCCTGGCTGGCACTGAGGCACCGGGCCAGCACCTGAGAACCGGGGTGGGGTGGAGCCGTGGAGTCCGTGACACTGTGCTGAGTCCGGGTCCTGCCTGTGCCACTTATTAGCAGGAGGCTTTGGGCAAATCTCTGAACCTCTGTCTTCCCATTTGTAAATGGGACAGGAGAAGGGACTCATTCTCCATTAGGGGGCCCAGGAGGTATCAGGGTGTCCTATAGCTGGCAGGGGGTCTGAAAACAGAATTCAGTGGTGGAGAGCCTCCTTGCAGTTACTGAATAAAACCAGTGACAGCATTCCCCCTGTGCTGGGCCCTGTGTACATTAGTGGGCACCATGCTTTTTGATCCCAGTGTCTCTACTTTTCAGCTGAGGACATGAGGCACAGAGAGGTTGAGTAACTTGGCCAAGGCTACACAGCTCTGAGTCAAGGAGCAAAGATTACAGACTTACTCTAGAGTCAGATATTTTGGGGTACCAACCTCTCCCAGTACAGGGGATTGAACCCAGAGCCTTTACACTTAGTTACATCCCTGACTCTTTTATTTTTAAGTTAAATTTTGAAGCAAGGTCTAAGTTGCCCAGTCTGGGCTTTATTTTGCACTCTTGCTGCCTCACCCTCCCAGAGTGCTGGGATTATGAGCATGCTCTGCCAGGCCCAGCTCAGAATCCATATTTGTATCCACTAGAGTATGTGGTTAGCGCGTTCTGCTCTGAAAACACTGGATCTGTTACAGATTGAGCTGGAGGAATGAAGAGACCCCAGGGTACAGCGGCTTAGATGAAATAAAAGTTTAGCACATTGGGACAGTCTTGTGAAGGCGGACTGGTTGGTTTCTCCAAGGGCCCCAGGTGATCCTGCCAGTCTCAGCAAGAAGCTCCAGCTCTGGCTCTGAGACCACTGCACCAGTTCCAAAGTGTCCCAAGCTGCCCACCGTGGTGAAGGACTAGAGGGCGGGCAACATTCTCTTTAAAGGTGTGACCCAGAAATGGTTCAAAACACCTACGCTTCTTACTGGCCAGAGCATAGTCACATGACTGACCCTAGCTGCAAGGGAGGGTGGGAAATGTAGTCTCTGGCTAGGAGGCCCTGTGCCTGGCTCCTACACTTAAGGGTATAGATACCAAGAGTAAAACAGAGAGAATGGATTTCGAGTTTTCTCACTGAGATCCAGACTGCCTCTGGGAGTCCCCGAAAAGATAGAAGTTGGAGGTCTGCCATTTACTATGGGGACTAGGTGAGTCAGAGGGACTAGAAGAAAGCTGTGGGACAGAAGGACCCTCCCTACCCATACAGCGTCTTGAAAGAGTTAGAAAGGGGGTCCTTTCCTCATCACCTGTCGAGAAGTTGTCGTGAGTATAGATACCTTTGACGTTCACATTTTTTCCCTGAGTTTGGATGACAGGACAAGGATGTCCCTGGAAACCCCTGACCCATTCTCAGATAGCATGATCTCTGCCAAGTTGATGTGATTCCTTAACTTTGGGTTGCGAACAGCAAGGATATCACACTATTGTGTTGAGTTGTGGAATCTAGAAAGAGGGGAGTTAGATGCTGGTGGCGCCCGCCTGTAATCCCAGCACTCAGGAAGCTGAGGCAGGAGGATCGCCGTGAGTTCTAAGCCAGCCTGGGCCATATAGTGAGTTCAAGGCCAATGTGGACTACAGAGCAAGGCTCTGTGTCCAAAAAATTAAAAAATTAAATGAAAGAGAGTTGGAATAGGGATAGTTTGGAGGAGGGGGGCAGTTTGAAGAAAAGATAACTTAGCAGGAGGGAAAGTCAATAAAATTACACTAGGTTCTGTAGGACACAGCCTGTGCAACTGTACAGGGCAGCCTCATTCTGAATTGGAGTTTCAGGGCTCAAGATAAGACTGAATAACCAGGGGGACTGGGATGCAGGCCTGCCTCAGCGCCCCATCCTGTCTTGTTCTGTGCCCACAGCTC
>NW_022900931.1:62227074-62229640 GCF_012274545.1 Fukomys damarensis
TGTCCTCTGCTCTGCTCTGCTGCTGCACCCTGATGTCTCCTCCTGCTGCTGCTCCTTCTCCTCCTCCTCCTCTTCCTCCTCCTCCTCCTCCTCCTCCTCCTCATACTGCAGGGTTACCCTCGATCCCTCTAAACGACAGAACTCTAACCGCTGTGTCTCGGGCGCCTCTCTGCCCCAGGGATCCAAGATCAGTAAGTCCCTTCCACGTTCTCACTGTCGCTGCCTTCCTGTCTGCATGTGTTCGTGTGCTCGCGAGCATGCGGGGGCTGGGGATGTAAGCATCATGTCAGCCCCCCCACACACACCCTGGCCTTTTTCCTGGATAAAGAGCTATGTGAGGTGCCTGGATATTTATCTTCTCATGTTATAAACAGTGGGGTGGCAGAAGCACAGCTCCCGCAGCCACATGCTGGGGGTCCAGAAACCAGCTCTCCTGAATGACCTGGGACAAGTCAGTGGCCTCTCTGAGCCTTGTCTTCTGATTCTGTACAGTAGCGATAGTATCAACAGAACTCTTTTTCGAGGGTCGTTACGAGCACTGAGTCGGGTGATGATACAGGCCAAGCTGAGAAGGCTGCCTTGGAAGGTGCCTGATGAATATGTCATTTAGAAATGAGCTGGATGTGGCGGCGCATGCCTGTAATCCCAGCACTTGGGAGGATCGCCAGGAGTTCCTTGCCAGCCTGGGCTACATAGTTCAAGGCCACCCTGGACTACTACATAGTGAGATACTGTCTTGAAAAAGAAACTGACTTGCTATTTCTGCCCTTTACCAGTGTACACTGGGCCCTAACGTGCACGTGGCATTGTCCCAGCCAGTGATGGCGAACCTCGGAGCTTTCTGTGTGTGTGCGCCTCTGTGTATCTCTGCTGCCCCTTCTGTATGTAGGTGTTCCTCCCACGTCCCTGTCTTACATCTTCCAAATTCTTCACTACCTCTCCTGTGACCTGCACTAACCATTCCACCGAGAGCCCCTGGGACTCCGGCCTCCTCAGAGCCTGGCTGGGGGTGGCCCTGTCCGCATTACACACTCTGCTCCCTCCCCTGCCCTAGGGTCGCAGACGAACCTGAGAGAATCGGGGGACCTGAGGTCACAAGGTGAGTCCCCTGCCGCCCAGACTGCCTGGCGCCCCCCTGGCCCCAGCAGCCCCCGCCACTCTGCCTAGCTCTGCAGTGGGAGTCGAGTCTCATTTTCCAAGGCCAACTTCCTGAAATGGCCCAGGCCCCTCCCTCACACACCAGCCTTGATCCCCCTTGTCCCCACCTCCCCCGGCCATCTTGGGCGTCAGCCTTGGCTCATCACTGACCAGCTCCCTCCTCTGCCCTCACCCTGCTCCCTTTCCCCTCTCTGGCATTGAAGGCAGAAGCAGCGCTGGCCACTCTGGTCAGATAGTACAGCCAGTCAGTAAATATTTTAGGCGTGGAGAGCAGACAGTCTCTGCCATTCAGAGCAGCCTACTCAGTATAAAAACAAATGGGTGTGGCTGTGGCTGGGTCCCAGTAAAACTCTTTACCAAAGCCACGGTGCAGTTGTTTCTTCCAAGCCTTGCTTTAGTTTGATACTGTACTAGTTTAGAGACCCCGGTAGAAACCAATCACAGCCTTGGCTGGGTGTGGTGGCACACATCTATAATACCAGCACTTCGGAGGCTGAGGCAGGAAGATCGCTGTGAGTTTGAAGCCAGCCTGAACTACATAGTGAGACCCTGTGTCCAAAAAAAAAAAGAAAAACAGCCTTTCTGTGAGTTCCTGCAACTTCCCAGGAATTATTCTCATTGGCTGTATGTAAGTCACATGCTCATCTCTAAACCAAAGCCTATGGGCAGAAAGATGGAACACTCGATTGGTTAGATTTGATCATGTGCTCATTCTTGACCCAATCACAGTGGCCAGGGAAGTGGACCCTGTCGTTGGCCCAAACAGTCAATTATACCCTTAGCTGCAAGGGGCAGTCAGCTCCATTGGAAGTAGAGAGCCTAGATCTCTGCATTTTGTGTGTGTGCAGGGCTGTACTGTACATTGTAGAACATTTATCGTTTCTTGACCTGCCTTTGCCCCCAGACAAAAAATGCCGGAGTATCCCAACCCAGCACGTGACAGTTGGGAAGCCCTGGGAAATGCCTAAGCACCCCTTTGAACAGACAGTGCTCTATAGGACAGAATCCCTGGTCCCCCAAGGGAGAGATGGTCTTCATTACCAGAAGAAAAGAGCTCAGCTGCTCCCGTGAGACCCCCAAATACAGAGGGGAACTTTTCATCCCAACCACGTGGCTGAGGCAGGCCGTGTCGTGAGGATGTACCACCGGAGCTCCCTGGAGGCCAAAGGGAGAGTGGCTCTGAAGGGTCAGCCAGGTGTCTGTCCCGGGATCCCCTCAGCTCCCTGCCCACCTTCCTGTCCTTCTGGTCTCTGACGTCTTCTGTCTTCCCGCCCAGTGGCCATCTACCTTGGGATCAAGCGGAAACCGCCCCCCGGCTGCTCCGATTCCCCTGGAGTGTGAAGCTGACCAGCTCGCGCCCTCCTGAGGCCCTGATGGCAGCTCTGCGCCAGGCCACTGCAGCCGCCCG
>NW_022900931.1:62230049-62242230 GCF_012274545.1 Fukomys damarensis
GCCCCTGTCCCACTTCGAAGTGGAGGTCTGCCAGCTGCCCCGGCCGGGCCTGCGGGGCGTGCTCTTCCGCCGCGTGGCAGGCACCGCCCTGGCCTTCCGCACCCTCGTCACCCGCATCTCCAATGACCTCGAGCTCTGAGCCTCCATGGCCTGGGTCCCTTTTTCTCTCTCCTCTGCCCTTCACTTCTGCAAGAGGAAAAGGGGGCAGGGAGGAGATTCTCTTCCTTATCGGCTTGGTTTCCCTGGGTTACACTGGGGAACAGAGATTGTCCCTTCTGCTCTTGTCTGGGGCCTCCTGGCAGAGAGCAGTGGGGGGCTTGGCGGTGGGAGCCGGCACCTCCTGGAGCCTCCGTCTGGTCCTGTTCCCTTCACCCTGCCGTGGGGCACCTGAGAAGACTTCGGGGACCAGACGGGCGGGAAGGGAATCTGAGGAAACTTTCATCCCTCAAGAATTGAGTCTTGGGCAGAGGCGGGGAAAGCTGCTGAGCCTAAAGACGGGGGAACTTGGGGTCTGGCAGTGGGGGTCAGAGGCCCATTCCTTCCCCTCCTTCCCCCATGCTCAAACCCCTCCTCTGCCCCAGGCTGGCGAGGGGGCACTTTGTACAAATCCTTGTAAATACCACCCCGTCCCTTCTGCAGAGGTCTCCCGAGGAGCTGCTACTGTCACCTCCGGTTTTTAAGTTATTACCACCCCGCCCTTCTGTCAGCCCCTGACCTGCAGCCTGTCGCCCGATAGACTTAGGAGAGTCCCCCACGCCGGCCTGGGCCCTTCTTCCATGCCCGGGCCTGCGCTGCTGCTCCTGAACCTCGAGGTCCTCTGCAGAGCGGGAGTGGCGGGGGGGAGGTCGAGGATGATGTGGAAGAGGGCAGGACCACTCTGCCTCACCCGCCGGGCCCAGGTCCTCTATCGGCCGTTCGTCCACTCCTGTCGCCATGTTACACTGGACTCTAGCCTCTTCCTACTCTAGTAGTACATTTATTCAATAAACAGTCATTGACCAGTGCCTACTCCGCGCCAACCCCAGTGCTGGACGTGGAGACACAAGGAGCCTCTGTCTGTGGAGGACGAGCACTAGAGAAACCATTGTCCTGGGGAGCGCAGAAGTAAACAACGAGGAGGGTTGGGAAAGACGCTCCAGAGGAACTGATGCTGGGGTTGGGCATTGAAGGATGAATAGGAGGTGCCCAGGCCTTGGATAAAAGCAAAAACCCAGACAGAAGTGGGAGTGCATGGTGTAACTAGAGAGAACTCGGTATGTAATAGCATGGCTGCTGTGTTGGGCATGTGTGGAGAATTAGCAAGAGAAATGCTGTATGAAGACTTAACAATCTTGTCTACACTGGCAAAGCAAAAAAGTGTGTGTTGGCTTATGTTACTACATAGTCCAAGGGGGTCCCAGCTAGGTTGGATCCAGGCATCAGGCCCCTTGTCATTTTTTTTTTTTTTTTTTTTTTTTTTTTTTTTTTTTTTTTTTTTTTTTTTTTTTTTTTTCTTCCCCCTTAATCAGTGTCGCAGGAGTTTCAGCCAAGAGGCCCTTCCTGGTGGCAGAGATGATGCCCACAGGGCCACACTCCCAACTCTCCAATTTAGGGTCTGTCTCAGAGAGACCTTGTCAATTTGGAGCCGTCTTTAGGCCTGTTCTAATTGGCCCACGTAAGTCATGTGTTCATCCCTGAGCCAGTCACTGACTAGAGAGGCCTGACCGCTACCTACAACAGGGTTTAAGGTTTCCCCAAAGGAAAGGCGTCCAGACCAGGAGGGCCATGGGAGCCAGGCAGATTTACACGGGGGAAGGCAGAGCCTGTCCACAGAGGGCTTTGGGCGCCAAAGTGTTCAGGCTGGGCCTTCTCCTGAGGCACTGGGAAACTGGAGGGTTTTGTGCCTTGGAGGTCTCAGAGAGAGACCTGTGTTTTGTTTTCTTTTGGGGGGGGGTACCAGGGATCGAACTCAGGTCCTTGCGCTTGTGAGGCAGACCACCAGAGACCTGTGTTTTCTTACAGGGTCACAGGGTCCATGGCAAGGTTATGAGCAGGGATGATCGAGGTTTTTGTTTTTGTTTTCTTTTTCTGAAGACGTCTCATTGCATACTTCAAGCTAGTCTTGAACCTCGCATGGCAGCCTAGTCCTGCCTCAGCCTCCTGAGTGCTGGGAAAATGGGCCCACAGAAAGGTTTTTCTGTATGCGGGTATGTGAGAGGAGGAAGGAGAGGTACCAGGGTGGGCTCTGTGATGGATTTAAGCGTCTTATGCGGCAAAATGAGTAGAACGTGGTCACTGACAGGTTCACAATTCAGGCTGTCCCCACTTGAGTGTGGTCTCTTGCCCTCTGGGTACGAGGCTGGGATTAGCGATGGGGTTAAAATTGTGGTGTCCTTTACCAAGGATCAAACCTAGGGTCTTCACACTGAGCTGCATCCTCCACGCTTTTCATCTTTTTACCTTGAGACAGGGTCTCACTGGCTTCCCCAGGCTGGGCTCAGACTTGCTGTCCTGCTGCAGGCTCCAAGAGTCTGGGATTCAGCTTGGGCCACCACAACCAGCTGATCTTTGGGTATCTTCTAACTTTCCTTTTTCAGCGATCCTGAGAACTCTTGAGGGACATTCCTGGGCCTCAGTTTCCACTGTGTAAAAAGACCTCTTGATCTCCGAAGAGACTTAACCTGTGTCTCTTAAGGTTTGAACAACAGTGCTTCTGCCAGGTCTCCGAGGCCTCTGGCTTCCATTCTGGCCCGCATTTCTGAAACCTGTTTCTTTTGGGGCCAGCCCAACTATGTCCTCAAGGCCGCATGCCTTGGCCTGTTTGGCAGAGTGGAGGTTAATGGACCCAGCAACAAATCGGTGTCCAGATACCAGCTGACTGCTGTGACCTCTCATTCCCAGCTGCTCTGCTGTGGCTCCCTTCAGCTCCTTCCTGGGACCAAGTTTCCAAAAGACCCATCCTGGACTGTGTAGGGCTGCTCTGACCCAAGCCCCAGACTCAGGGAGGGAACAGTCCCTGAGGTGGGAATCGCAAAACAAAAGAGCAATAAGCGGGGAAGAACTGGAAAGATGAGGTACAGCCAACGCATTTTAGCGTGACCTTGGAGAATCACAAACAACAGGACCACACTTTGAGTGTGGGGACCCATGGCAGGTTCCTTAGCAAAGCAAGAGCAGTTCAAAAGGCTGGCAACGGTTGGGCAGGTTGGCGCTCGCCTGTAATCGTAGCACTCAGGAGGCTGAGGCAGGAGGATCGCTGCGAATTTGAGGCCAGCCTGAGCTGCATAGCAAGACCCTGTCTCAAAAAAAAAAAAAAAAAAATGGCTGGCAGCTCAGCTGTAGAGGACTCGGTAGAGCGGACAGGAAGAACGTGAAAAGCGTAATAGCAGTGGATGTGCTGAGCTGTGTGGGCCGATGGAGATGTTCTGTTTAGCCACTTTGCGACCTGTATGCGAGCTCTGAGCGGTCTGGCTGTGTGACGGTGTGACTGCAGGCCGCAGCTGTCAGGGCTCAGTTTCTTCACACAGCCTTCTCACCGCAGGATTAGTCTGTATCCGAACCTCATTTCACAGATGGGGTAAAGCACACCTAGGAAGGAATGATTTCGAGGACACCGCGGCCAGTAGCAGAAGACCCCCTCCCCCTCCCCCAACGACTATTACACACACGGCAAAGACCACCACTGCTTTCATTCATGTATTGTCTCGCGTGGAGAAGCCGGAGCCCCAGATGCGCTGGGGAGCTCCCTATTAGCCCCAGCTCCTGTGGTGGGCGGGGCTCTGGAAACAAGAGGGTGTGAGGGAGGTTTTTCATTGGCCAGAAATGAGAGGCTGGAGCCCATTGGCCGGAACACTGGGCGGTGTGGGAACTCCGAAAGAGCCGGCAGCGCGCCCCGGACAGAACCTGTGGAGCCTTGCGGGCGGGGGGCGGGTTATGGGGTGCAGAGCCAGGTCTTCCCGGGGGCGACGGCTCCCGCAGGCGGCGGCAGCCAGGCTGGGCGCCTACTTCTGGGCAGGGATCATGTCGTCGATGGACTGGCCCTTCTCCAGCTTCTTCTCCATCTCCACCATGAGCTTCACACCGTCCACCACCAGCTGCACCTGTTCTACCTCAGACGAGCCCAGCCGATCGGCGTTGGAAATGTCGAACACCGCGCCCACGGCAGCCGTGTCCACGCCGCCTGAGGGAGCAGAGCCTGGGTAGTACGTGTACTCGGGGCCCGCGTATAGGGTAGGTATGGTAGGTACTTCACCCCCCAACCACCCAACATAAAAACATAGCAAACGTGCTGGCGCATGCCTGTAACCCCAGCACTCTCAGGAGGCTGAGGCAGGAGGATCGCAGCGAGTTTAAGGACAGCTGGGGCTACATTGTGAGTTCAAGGCCAGCCTGAACTGCACAGTGAGACTCTGTCTCAAAACACAGAGACCCGCGCGCGCGGAAAAATAATAGCAGAGGTTAAATCCTGACCACACCCCGTTTACAGATGGGGAAACGAGGCCCCGAGGGAGTTTAGGGGCTATCATACTAACTCCTACGAGAGAGAAGTGCTCACGCCCATTTTACAGAGGAAGAAACAGGCTCACAGAGGGGCAGCCCTCAATGATCCCAGCACTTGAGGCGAGGCCCCACCTGCCTTTCAACACGCAAAGGGCCGGCCCCAGACGCACCTGTGCCGCGCTTCTGCAGGCGCAGCCGGGTGAGAATCTCCTCGAACTTGGGGTGCTTGCTGAGGTTCGCCAGCTTCACATGCACGCCGCCGCGCAGCCCGGTGCCCAGGTTGGACGGGCAGGTGAGTACGTAGCCCAGGTGCTCATTCCACATGAAAGGGTGTCCAGCTTTCTTAAAGATCTCCTCGATCTGAGGGGCGAGGGGATCAAGGATTAGAGCCAGCGAGCACCCCCAAATGGTTCAGAGGGACAGGGCAGGCGGACGTAGCTGGAGACGGATTTGGAGGGGCACAGGTCCTGCGACTAAACCGGAGGCTGGCTCCTGAGGGGCAGGGCTTGGGGACGCGGGAGGCGGGCTCTTACAGGCCGGCCCGGGCGTAGGGGTGGAGCCAATGTGGGGGCGTGGCCTTGGTCTGAGCGATTCTAAGGGCGGGGCTTAGGCTTGGCGCAGGAAGAGCCGGCCCTGGGGAAGTGGTTAGGCTTGCTGGTTGTGGGGCGGGGCATGCATGGAAGGGGCGTGTACTTTAGAAGTGCGTGGGGCGCTCGCGCTGCAGGAGAACTGAGTAGCAGGAGGCGGAACAGACATTCACCTTCTGCAGCCCCACGCAGAAGCGGCGGAAAACCTCCTTCATGTTGCCCCCCTTCTCCATGGAGATGACCCGGAGGTGGTCCTCCTCGTTCACCCACACCAGGAAGCTCTTGTTATCATTGTGCCTAGGGTGGAGGCAGCGAGAGACCGAGGAGTCAGTACCCAAGGAGCCATTCCCTGTCTTGGCCCAAGCACAGCCCCGCTGGAGGAGGCGGGCCTGAGGGGCATGAGGTGAGTGGCTGGGTTTTCAAATAGTCACAGCAACTTAAACCCAACGACTCTGACGGCCCCGCACCTCCCGAACCCCGAACCTGGGACAGAAGGCTTTTAAAGACTGTCTGGACAGCATCACAGACTCTTGGGGCCAGGGTGTCTCTCGGTGGTAGGTGTTTGCCTAGCATGTAGGAGGCAGTGGATTCCATTCCCAGACCAAATAAACAAATAAATAAAATTGTAGACTCCTGGAATCTCAGGCTCCTGTCTCCAGGAGCTTGCAGTCTTAGTAGGTGAGCCTGGGTGATGCTATATCTGGTCTCAGGACCAGATGTGATACCCCAAATCCAAGCATCGGGGAAACAGGCTTAGAGTTATAAAACATTAAGACCTGAAAGAGCTGTGTGTGGTGGTGCAAGCCTGTAATCCCAGCTCTCTGGGAGGCTGAGGCAGGAAGATCACAGGTTCAAGCCCAGCCTGGGCAATTTAGAAACTTAGGTGAGACCCTGTCTCAAGATTTTAAAAGAACAACGACAACAAAATTTTTTTAAAGAACAAGATAAATGTTTTTCAAAAGGGCTGGGTAGTCTGGCATGGAGGCAGATGCATGTAATCCCAGCTCGTAGGAGGCTGAAGCAGGCAGGTCACCATGAGTTAAAGGCCAGCCTGGACTACATAGCCAGATCCTGTCTCAAAATAAAAAAAAAAAATAAAAAGGGGCTGACGATGTAGCTTAGTAGGAAGCCCCAGTACTGGGGGGGAAAAAGTCTTCAGGTTTAAGTTATTTGAATTATTTAATCCTCCTAAGGATTTCAAGAGCCAAGAATTGGGCTGGGGATTTAGCTCAGTGGTTCTGCCACCTGCCTTACAAGCTCAAGGACCTGAGTTTGATTACCAGTACAAAATAATTAAAGGCGCCAAGAATTATTGGGATCCCTGTTTTACAGATGGGGAAACTGAGCAACTTGCCCGAGGGCACACAATTGAATAGGTTTTTTTTCTTTGAGACAGGGACTCGTGTTGCCCACACTCTGGTCTCAAACTCCAGGGCACAAGCAACCCTTCCACCTCAGTTTCCAGAGTAGCTGGGACCACAAGAGCATTTGGCCAAAAGCCAGGAAGTGACAGAACTGGGTTTGGAGCTCAGGGAGTCAGTCTGGTTCTCTTAAATTCTTTTTTATTTATTTATTTTTTTTCAGTACCAGGGATGGAACTCAGGACCTTATACTTGTGAGGCAGGTGCCATGCCACTGAGCTAAATCCCTGGCCCCTCCTAAATGCTTGACTGTACTTCTCACTTCCAAGTTCCCTAGATATGACACACAGACCACAGGAGAGCAGGGTGTAGGGCAAGGTCATGGCCTCCACCGTGACAGAGGCACAGAGAGGATCACAGGGGACTGGAGGATGCTGGGAGAAGAGGAAACTGGGAATGAGAGGCTCACCAGATGCCACGGGCGTCGGGCCAGTCTCGGGCCATGCCAGAGGCCAGCAGCAGCGGGGACACGGGCTTGTCAAACAGGAAGTGGTCATCGATGAGCTGCTGCTGCTCCTGCTCAGTCATGCTCTTCAGAGGGTAATACTTGCCCTTGAACTCACCCGTCAGGCTGTTGAGGGCTGAGGGTCGGCACAAGGGGTGGTCAGAGCCCATCCCAACCCACCTGGGCAGTGGAGAGCCTGAGCCTGGGGGTGTCCTGAAGGCACCTGTGGTCGGTGTCTACAGACCTGACCCCAGATCTGTCCCTCCCTGGCTTCCCCCAGGAACAAAGAGCAGACCCATCCAACCCTCTAGCAGGTGACAGTGGTGTTGTCTGCTACTGGCTAGCAAGACACATGGTCAGTTTCAGGAATCTGGAGACCACTGGTAAAACTGACTCTAAAATGGACCATTATGCCAGGCGTGGTGGCACAAGCCTGTAATCCCAGAACTCGGGAAACTGAAGCAGGAGGGCCATGAGTTTGAAGGCAGCCTGGTCTACAGTGAGTTCAAGGCTGGCTAGACTACGTAGCGAGACCCTATCCAAACAACAACAACAGCAAATAAATGAATAAAATAGATGGTTATTTGTGTATATATTCATATGTTTTAAATATTTATGTTTGGAATAGATTTGAACATATATATTCTAAATGTTTATGTAATATTTTTACATTATATGTATTTAATACATTATAATATGGCTTGTGTTTAGATTTTTTAAAAAGTTTTATATAGTTATAAGAGGGACTTTTTTTTTCGGTACTGGGGATTGAACTTGGGTCCTTGTGCTAGCAAGGTAGGTGGCAGAACCACTGAGCTAAATCTCTGGCCCTAAGAGGGACTTTTTAAGAGGCAGCTGGATCTAGAATGTGTGATGTTAGGATTAAGGGTGTGTAAGTATTAAATTAGTTCACTGATTGGTTTGGCACCTGCCCTAAGGCTGGGAGCTAGATAGGCTACAATAGGGGCAGAAAGAAGCTGCTTCTTTGCTACTTTGTTGCGTTGCTACCTTCTGCCCACAATGAACTGTTTCTCCTCTGAAGCCCATCTGCTATGCCGCCTTGACTTGGAGATGGCCATTATAGTCTAACAGCACCACAAACCATGAGCCAAAAGAAATTTGATGCTTTGGTATTTGTCTCCGCTATAAAAAAAGTAACTCTTGACAAAATTTGGTACCAGAAGTGGGGTCACCACTGTGGCTCAGGTGCCTTTGGAACTGGCTTGAGGGAAGAGTTAAAAAAAAAGGTTCAGAGATGCTGGCTGGGAAAGCATCCTTGGGATGCCTGAGGCTGTACTTGAAGGGAGATTCTAGTCAGAGCTCAGAAGACCAAAATACTGTTTAAAATGCTGTCAGTAAAGACCAGGCTGAAAAGAAGGACCACATGGGCTGTTAGACTCCAGAATATGTGTGTTATGCCTTGGCAAAAAGTTTGTCTACATTTTGCTTGTGTCCAGAGACTTTGTCTGAATCTGAGATTAAGGGCAGCAGACTTGTTAATCTTGCAGAAAAAGTTGCAAGACAGTTTAATGTTGGGACAGTGGCATGACTACTTTTGGAGGTTTTTAGCCAATTTATGTTAAAAATCAAGAGCAAAAAACCCAACAAAATAATTTAAAATGTTATAAGTTTGTTCCCCCAGAAAGGCACCAATACAACTGTAGACTACAAAAACAAAAGAGAAAAATACTTGATTGCTAAAAAAAGAAAAGACAATAAAAAAGATGGCCTGAAGATATCACAAAACCCAGCAAGACTCCATCCTTTACAGCCTCAAAATTGCAAAAGCATAAAACTTTGGTTTAAAAAGAAAGCCCCAGAGCTGGGCGTGGTGGCGCTCACCTGCAATCCCAGCACTGGTGAGGCTGAGGCAGGAGGATCACTAAAAGCAGCTAAAAGTTCGCTTAAATCTCAGAGGATACTTTACGCAGACTTTTCAACAATGCTAAAACCATTGAGACTTTAGTAACTCTTTCTCTTTTTTTTTTTAACTTTAGCAACTCTTCAAGACAGACTAAATGCCTTTCACCTGAAGAGATGTAGGTGAGTCTTTGGGGGAACAGAGGTGGAATGATATGGTCGTGTTTAGATGTCTCCTTATACCTCTTGCAGTCATAGGTGGGGCTTTTTCAAAAGGGCTGAATCTAGAGTGTGTGATGCTGGGATGAAGGGTGATTACTAAATCACTCCACTGATTGGTGTGGTATCTGCCCTAAGCCCAATAGCTTAGATAAGATATAAAGGGTGCAAAAAGAAGTTGCTAAGGTTGCTTAGATTTGCTTCTTTGCCACCTTCTGCCCACCATGAACTATTTCTCCACTGCAATGCCCTCCTGCTGTGCCACCCTGCCTTGGAGCCCGCCAATTATAGAGGTAAAATGAACTTTCCCTCCTTTAACTTGGGGTGTTGGATATTTTATCTCAGCAACAAAAAAATAACTAAGACAAATAATACACTGTTATATATGATGTGACACATGCTATTGCAATTATTTTGTGATTGTTAAAGTTTTCATCTCCTATACCTGTGTGGCAGATTCCACAGAATGACAAGCTCCTCTTCCCATGTCTAGTGGCTTAACCTCAACAGCTCAAAACTAGCCACAGCAAAAAAAACAAAAACAAAACAAAAAAAACTGGCCACAGCAGAATTTATGCCACGAAATTGCCAGTCGTTGTGACTCAGGAATTTTTCTTCCTCGGGAGAGCAGCTGTTAAATTCCTACCAGTGCCGAACTCCCTGCAGGCCCTGGGGGTTCGGCTTCCGGAACACGCACTGTCCCCATCTGGTCACTGCCTCCTCCACCCCTGGACCTCGACGGGGCTCCCTCAGCCCCTCTGATCCCCCATTGCCCACGGCCCATGATCGGCAGCCGGAGGGTTCCACACGGATCTGAAGCGCCGCCCCCTTATGCTGCTGCCCTGTGGCTCCCACCCGCTGGCCTCCGCACCTCCGCCGTCTCCTGCTGCCCCCTCACTCCGCCCAGCCCCTCCCGCCCCTTGCTGCTCCTCCCACACGGTGCAGCCCCGCGCTGGTGCACAGCTGTCCGCCTGCCTGGGCTCCTTCCTCCCAATGGGCCTCAGCACCCACTTCGCAGGGGCTCCCCTCCCCTTTCTCTGCCCCCTTTCTGGGTGGCTTCACGGCACTTGGGAATCGCTAATTTCTTGGTGTGGGGTTCCTCTCTTCTCCTCACCAGGCTGAGGGCTTTGTGAGACGCTAAGTTTGCCCACCTCGTGTATCCCGGAATCGCAGCTCCCCACCTAGGGCCGGGCCATGCCAAAATGTTTGCTGAATGAATGACTGACCGCGGGGACCGGGGCGGCTGGGCATCTGCTGGACTTCTCAGGACCCACGTATCCGACACGCGGCCGGGGCTCCCCGGGCACCCACGACGGCCTCGCTGGCTGCGGGTGTTTGGGAAGCGGGGCGCGAAGGGGACTCCCACTCCGTGCGACGAGGCGCTCACCTTCCACCGACAGCTTCTCCACTGCGCGGCGCTCGCCCCGGGAGCAGTGCGGGGGCAGCGTGTAGCCTTTGATGCTGCGTCCGGTGCGCACGCGACTGCTCAGCACGTAGTTGGGATCCAGGTCGTTTCCGCCCTGGGGAGCACACGTGTCAGGGCCGGGGCACAGTCCCCAAAGCCCAGGTCACCCCCACCCTCCCCAGCTTTCCTGCGCTCTGACGCTCAGCCACCTCCCAAGCCCCCCCACTGAAGTCTGGAGATCTTCCTGCCTCAGCCTCCTAAATGCTGCAGTTAGAGGCGTGCACCACCACGCCCGCCCGGCTCACCCTCGTTTGTTTTTCTCCATGCCTCTTTGACATTCTTCTCTCCCCATTTCTGTTTCTCTTCATCCCTCCCTGTCTTTCTCCTGTCTGGGACGCTCCCACTTCTGCTCCCGTCCCTCCTCACTTATTCTGCCTTTGTGACCGCTTTCTCTGCCCTCTCTCTCTGTTCGTCTGCTCCAGCGTCTCTGTCCCCCGCACTCGCCCGCCCGTCGCTCTCCTCCCTGTCTCTGTCCCTGCCTTGGGGGCCGCTGACCTTGAGGTTCTCGTGGTTGAGGTCCGTCTTGTGCTTGTCCGTGGGCTTGTAGCCCCCGTGCCGGTCCTGGATGATGGGATCGAAGAGGTCCTTGAACACCGTGTAGGACTCCTCGTCGCCGGCCACGCAGCCCACGGTCATGATGAAGGGGTGGCCTGGGGGTGCAGGCTGAGGTCAGAGGTCTCTCATCGGGGAAGGCAGCCCCGGGCTCTCGGCAAGAATCAGCAGTGGGCAAGTCGTGCGTCAGTGTGTGCGCGCGTGTGTGTGTGTTTCAAAGACCCCCTTACAGGCTGGGTGTGGCTCTGTGGTGAGCACTTGCCTAGCATGTGTGCAGCCCCGGGTGACAACCCCAGCATGGCCAAAAAAATAATACAAAAACTGAGCAGGATGGTGCACGCCTGTAATCCCAGCACTCTGGGAAGCTGAGGCAGGAGGTTAACAAGTGCAAACCCAGCTTGAGCAACTAAGTGACTTTTCGAGACCTCGTTTCAAAATGAAAATTTTAAAAAGGGCTTGGGATGTAGCTGGGTTCAGTCCTAGTACCAAAACTAAAATAATTAAAACATTTTTTTCCTTAAAGACCCCCTTATCCGCCAGCAGGGGGAGCAGAGGCCAGGAGAGAGGAGCCCTTCCGGTCACAGGCTGAGTCCCTGCTGAACAGTCTGGATTCCGGTCCCCTCCTCCAGGGGTCCTTTGAGAAAGCCCCTCAGGCTGGTGGCGTCCCTGGCATCAGGGATCGCACATACCTTGCTGCCACGCTCCGCCCCAAGCCCTGGGGTGCGAGGCTCCCATGTTTCCACACGGGTGCCCATTTTTCAGATGAGGAAACTGAGGCTCAGTGGCTTCCCAGGAGTTCTCACGTTATCACCACGCGCGTGGTCGGCCGTGCCCTGTCCCAAGCCCTCACAGTCCCCATCGTAGGGGGGGGGCAGGGTGGCCCCCGACGCCCCTGGGCCGGGCTTACCCGGGTTGTCCACGCCCGTCTGGATGATGTCATCCAGGGTGAAGCCGGACGGAGTCTCCTTGTCGCGCAGCTTCTTGTAGAGGTCAGGCGACAGCACCTTGGCCATGTGGTTGTTGTGCTTGCTGAGGTCGGGGTACTCCTCGTCCGGCTTGTAGTTCAGCTTGAATTTGTTGTGGGTGTTGCCGAACGGCATGGCTGCGGTGGGTGGGGGGCCTGGGTGGGAGGGGCGGGAGGGGTCAGGGCGGG
>NW_022900931.1:62242356-62254369 GCF_012274545.1 Fukomys damarensis
CCTGGGTGGGAGGGGCGCGAGGTGGCTCAGGGCGGGCAGGAAATGGCGAGGTCTGGGGGCCCGGCGCCCGTGGCCCTTGGTGCGAAAAGGGTCTCCTATCTGAGCCCCGGTGTCTCACCAGGAAGCTGGGGACTCGGTTTCTCCAACGGGGTCGTGAGGGGGAAGGAGCCCTCGTGCCTGAGAAGTATTTGGACCTGGATTAAGAATGAGATTCGGGAGGCTGAGGCAGGAGGATTGCTGCGAGTTCGAGACCAGCCTGGGCTACATAGTAAGTTCCAGAGCAGTCTGAGCTACATTATGAGATTCGGCAGCTGTAACCCCAGCACTCTGGAGGCTGAGGCAGGAGGATCACAAGTACACACGCAGTCTGGGCTACAATAATGAGTTTAAAGCCAGCCTAGACCACAGAGTGAGACCCTGTCTCAAAAAAATAAAGCCAGACCAAAACAAAAAAGAGTGTAGGCTTTAGGATCTGACAGCCGGAGTTTTAATCCCAGCTGTATTCTAATAACTAGCTGTGTGGCCTTGAGCAAGTTGCCAAGTCTCTCTGTGCCGTGTGTGCATCTGTAAAATGGGGAGAGCTAGGATTGCACTGGTCTCCCGGGAGGGTTGAGAGGGTTGAATGAGTTGATGGAGGGGATAGAGGAGGAACCCACTCTCTGAATGTTCCAGCCAGGGACCTGCAGCTCTACTGTCTGCCAGCTCCGCAAGGAAAAAAAAAAAGCTCAAACGAGCAGGGTTCAAATCTCACCTATGCCATTTCCCTGCTGTGTGACACCGGGCGGGTCGCTGGGCTTCTCTGGGCCCTCTACTTGTTTCCTGTGAGCCTAGCCTTCCCGGTGAGGCTGTGGGAAGGACGCTCTGAGCTTGGGCTTGATGGGGGCTGAGAACCGGGCCTGGTACGAATCCAGCGCCCTCTGGTGGCTGCTCTTGTTGCCCTCATTATTTTTCTTTGTTCTTTTTGCGGTACTGGGCTTTGAACCCAGGGAGCCCTGAACTACACCTCAGCTCTTTCAATTTTTTTTTTTTTTCCTCTCTGTGAGACAGGGTCTAAGTTGCCAAGGCTGGGCTCCAGTTTGCAGTCTTCCTGCCTCAGTAGCTGAGATTACAGGTGTGTAATTACGAGGGATTAACACCTGGCTGTTGTTATTGCTTTTATTCGCTGGATCCAGAAGGAAGAAGGGACCTTCCCGCAGAAAGGGGGTGGACGGCCCTGCCCAGCTGGTGGGATTGTGGGAGGGAAATCGGGATCAGGGTGAGCTGAGGGAAGGGTGAGGGAGGGGTGGGAGGACAGGGACCTGCCCAGAGCTTCCCAGCTGGGTCCAGGCAGACTATTTTTAGAGCCTGGCGGACTCCTGCTGCCCTGCCCCCTGGCTGTGGCTGCCACCCCCTCTCCCAATCTGGGCTCAGCTTGCACCAAGTCAGCAAGGGGACAGGTGGGCCGGGGTGGCCAGGAGGACACACACCAGGGCCTTGGGGTTCAAGGACATCCCTGGGCTTCTGTCCGGGACCCCTTCCCTTCAGAGGGTGTCTCCACCCCGCCCTGCCAGGGACGCCCCACAGGAGGGCACTGAGGCTAAATGACCCCCAAAGAGACATAAGCAGAAATAACCCCAGAGCCACACACACGCCTCAGCTCCGACTCCCCAGCCCACACTGTAACTGAGTCTCACGGTCACACCCCAAAGCTCAGGGCACACGGAGCTGGAGGTGCTCAAATGAGAGAGTAGAAGTCCAGACACAAGGTCACAGGGACACAACAGAGATCCAGGGATCATAAACAAAGATCCCCCAAGAGCTGCAGCCCCCATCTCCACTGCCTGCAAAAGGTGACGTTTGCCGGCTGTCAAGACCCCTCTGTCTCCAGGACTGCCGCCCCGCCTCGTGCTGTAAAAATCTCGGTCACAGTGGGGCCAGGACAGCTTAGGGGTCAGAGCTCCCAGAGAGACGCCGTATGTGTGTGTGGGGGCGGGCAGCATGCAGGCCCTCCCAGGGCCACACCAGCCCCTGGCACCCATGGGGACCCCAGCCATGAACGCCACTGGACCCCCAGTCCCCAGGCAGTACCTGGCCGGGCTGTGCTGGAGGGGCTGTCTGTATCCTGGAGGTGACGCTGACCCGGGGGAAGGGCCTGCAGCCCAGTCTTATATTGGGGGGCCCTGGGCTGTGTCATTGACTGGGAGGGGCGGTCCCCGGGGAAGGGGCCCAGCGGGCAGCTGAACCTCATTGCCTGGGCACCGTGCCCACCCTGGACCCAGGCATGCCTCGCGCCCAGCCCCATGGCCTTGTATGGGCCGCCCCAGGGGCTGATCCCGCCACCAAGTGCTGAGTCGGACTGGCGGGAACAGCTGGCCCCCTGCCAGGAACACGGGACAGGGGCTGCAGATGTCCCAGGCACGTAGAAGCCACCGTCCTCTGTCCCCTGGGTCTGCTGCAGCCACGGCCTCTTCCTGGGCACCCTCTGTCAGCCTCAACAGAACTCGGCCCGGGGCCACCCCAGTGCTCCAGAAACCTAGCAGTGATGTCCGGGGAACTGGGGTGCGGGCACCAGGGCCCCTCGGGGCTGTGTGACTTTGTCATCGGCCACCTGGCCACAGGGAGGGCAGGGACTGAAGTTGATGTTGGAGCCCAGGGCAGCCGGGCCCAGCAGCCTGTGACCTGGGTGCCCCTTCCTTCGTGGGCAGTTGGGGGGAAACTGAGGCTGGGCCGAGATGGCCAGGTTCAGGCTCAGGGCTGCAGCTGGAGGTGGTGGTCACCTCCCCCTCTGCTCACGCTGGTGTTGCGGGGAGAGGGACAGGGAGGGCTCAGGCCAGCCGGGGAGGAGCTATTTTTAGAGCACGCTTTGCTGTCTCCTGACCCGGTGAGGGGTGGGGGGCGCGGGAGCAGGTGTCAGGGGGCGTCCGAGTTAATTATAACCGGGCAGCTCGGGCGTCCCAGGCCTTGGCTCCTTACAAGGGCAGCCTCTGGCCGGAGACCACGCCCAGCCCCGGGGATAGGTGGGCGGGCGTAAGGCGAGCCTTTGGTGCCCCAGCCGGACTGGACTCAGAGGCGGAGGGGAGGCGCTGCAGACCTGGAGGTGTCTCCTCGGTCCTCCCGCTCCCCTGCCAGGACACCGCCCTGGCTTCATTCACCCTGGCTTCCCCCAGGCAGGTGCAGAGCGGCATAGAGAGAGGGGATCCTTTTCTCCGCTCTCTCAGATCCCTGATCCGGGCTCAGCGGCCAGAAGGGCTGCTTTAAAAATGTCAGTGGGAGTCGGGCAATCATGCCTGTGATCACAGCACTCTGGGAGGCTGAGGCAGGAGGGCCACAAGTTCAAGCCCAGCCTGGGCAACTAGGTAAATTACTGAGACGCTGTCTCAAAATAAAAAATAAAAAGGTCTGGGGAGGTAGCTCAGTGCAAAGGTCCTGGGTTCAAACTCCAGTGCTGCAAAAAAAAAAAAAAATTAAGAATATTTATTTAGAGAGAGGGTGTCATGATATAGTTCCGGCTGACCTCCAATTCTTGGCGACCCTCCTGCCTTGTCCTCTCACATGCTGGGATTACAGGTGTGTGCCACCAAGCCCAGCATAAAAAAAATAATTAAAATTAACATTTAAACATTTATAAAAACCCTTTGGGACCCAGTTCCTGGTCTGCACCCAGCTGTCTCTTTCTGGCAAGGTCAGATTAACAAAGGCTTCCTCCATGGTTAGAGAAGCTGAGGCCCAGAGATTGAAGAGGACCTGGGCCAGAAGCATCTATTTATTGAGCACTTCCTGGGAACACCAGAGAACACAGCCGCTCCCCATGGTGGAGATGATGTTCCAATAAAGACTCCGAAGGAAAAGGAAGAAAGTAATAGAATGTGGTGGCACAGCTGGGGAGGTCAACACAGTCCTGTCAGGGCAGGTGACATCTGAGCAGAGACCTGCAGGAGAGTAGGGCGCCAGTCATTTGGGGACCAGGGGAACAGCAGGTACAAAGGCCCTGAGGTAGGAGCGGCTTGGCTCATCTTTCAGCCAGGCCAGAGGACAGGGTGGGGCAGATGTTGCCAGGGGGAGAGTGTGAGGAAGAAGGGGGGACTAGAGGGGGACAGGAAGAGACCTGCAGCCTTGGGAGCTGTGGAAGAAACTTTAGTTCACTCTGCTTTTTTTTTTTTTTGGTACCGGGGATCGAACTTGAGACCTTGCACTTGTGAGACAGGCGCCCAAACCACTGAGCTAAATCCCTGGCCCTAGTTCACTCTGCTTTGACAAGAGCTACCAAAGAGAATGAGCAAGGAAGAGCCATCCCTTGTGCTGGGAATTGAACCCAAGGCCCACACAAGCAAGGCAGTCCCCTCTACCACTGCACTACACCCCCGCCTTTTCATTGTTTTCTCTTGAGACAGAATCTCACTAAATTACCCTGGTTGATCTTGAACTTGTGACCTTCCCGCCTCAGCTAGCTGCAATCACAGGTTGGTGCACCTCGATGAGAAGACTTTCTGCAGATATTTAATTCCCCACCCCAACCCCAGTCCTTTGGAGACACCAGAAAGCCCAGAGACTCAGTTTACTAGAGGGCCTTGTAGCAGCAGTCCGGTCACATGATTTGTGAGAGCCAATCAAAGGCCAGGACCTGTGCTTTGCTGGACACCTGCACTACCTTAAGTGTCACAGGAGCAACAGGCTGTGGGGGGATGTATGACGCCCACATGCACCTTCATCTTATCTCCAGAGCGTGTGGGGGTCCCACAGTCTGTCCACCCTTAGACCCCTCTCTCCCGCCCTCCTGCTCAGACCCCCACTGTCCCTTTATTTATTCTTGCCTTTTTGAGACAGGGTCTCGCTGTGTAGTTCAGGCTGGCCTCGAACTCACAGCGACCCTCCTGCCTCAGCCTCCGGAGTGCTGAGATTACAGGTGGGAGACACCATTCCTGACTCTGCTGTCCCTTTTCACCTTTCCTTACTGTGCTGACCTCCCTTGCTCAGAACTTTCCATAGCTCCCCGGTGCCTTCATGATAAATGATAGTTTGTTGATTAAGCAGCAAATAGTAACCCTATCAGTCAATTACAGGAGACAGAAATCTCTGTACTTAGCTTGGGGCAAAAGAACTTGCCTGTGAGATATTTGGTGCTTACAGAATGCTTGGCAGGGCTGAAGGAACAACTCAGACACAGCGCTCTTCTCCATCTGGAAGAGCCGGTTCTCAGCTCTTCCAGCGCTCTCTCCTGACAGGAGGGTGCACTTCAGGACTCCAGCGTGGGTGTCACGGGTTCTCTGCATCCTCAGTTCCCTCATCCAGCCCTCCTGTATCAGTGCTGCGCTCAGAGAGGTTAAGCAACTTGCCCAAAGTCACACAGCCGGGAAGGAGCCGATGTGGGGATCAGATGGGCACACAGCTGCTGGGAGTGGCTTCGGGCTGTGGTGAAAATAACCGCCAGGGTCTCGGTAATGTCTGAGCGTGTAGTCAGCCCGGGGTCTGTTGCCGGGTCTTCAGACCTTGGCAGCTTGCACCTTCTGTCCCCTTCTGTCCTCATCCCCCAGCAGTCTTATTACCTGAATCAAAGGTCCAAGCTGTCCGCCGCGTGGAGGCCAAATCTGAGGAACTGAGAGAGGGTGGGTAATGGGGAGAGCACGAGGGCTCTGCCTCAGGGCTGTGCTCAGGGAGCTCCGGGTGCTTTTCTAGGGTGGACAGGAGCCAGGCTGGAAGGCCGCACGCTGCGCAGGGCCTGTCGGCCGGGCGTGGGTCTCCTTTCCTCCCGGCCCTGGCTGGAACATCGCGGTGAACCTTGAACTCCCGCGGCTAACCTTGTGTTTTCCTTAAAACAGATATCAGGTTCAGCTCGCAGCAGGGCGCACACTTGTTAGTACTGCGGAAGTCACCACTCGTTCTGAGCTCTGTGGATCCCAAGGAAGAGACTGGCAGCCGGGAGGGAGCTGAAAGGGTTCCGGAGGTGATCGTTTTCTAGTTCTCTCAGAATTCTGCCAGGGACAGTTCCCCCAAACAGCTGCCCAGTTACAATGCCCCCTCATCTGTGCTCACTCCCAGTCTTGTTCCGTGAGGCAGGGTCTTGCTCGGTAGTCCAGGCTGGCCTTGAACTCATGAAGACCCTCCTGCCTCAGCCTCACTGAGTGCTGGGATTGCAGGCGTGCGCCACCAAGCCCAGCTGTGGTTCTCTAAACAATGGCTGAAGCAGACGGGCACAGGAGCCGGATACTTAAGCCTAAAAGTAACACAAGGAACCAAAGTAGAGGGCATCCAACCATAAGTCATGGGAAGGTTACTGCCTCTGTCCAAATGGCTGCGTGGATGATGAGAGAGAAAAGAAAAAAAAAAATGTTTGGGATCAGTGAGAGTAGTCTTTTTCTTGTCTTTGCCTAAATTGAAGGCCCTTGTCAAAACTGAGGGCCACCTTCCTCTCAGAGGTACCTGGTGTAATGGCTTTTGCTCCCAGAGTCAGGGAATCCTGCAGAAAAGCCTTTGTTTCATGGCCCCCAGACTCCATTTTGGCAGCGCTGACACGGGTGACTCCATTTTGATTCGGGATCAAATAAATTTTCGCCACGCTGGAGCGACAAAGAGGTTTCGAAAGAGTGGTTTTTGGCTACACTGACCTGGAGGCCATTGTGAAGTTTTACCCTCTGTGCTCTGGAGGTGAGGTGATTATTTTGTTCAGAGTCGAACATCTGCTGATTTTTTTTTTTTCAGTCAGGCACGAAACTCAAGGCTTTTGCACTGAGCTACATTCCCGGCCCTTTTAAAAATTTTTCAATGAGACAGGCCAGGAATAAGTCACTAAGTTGTCCAGGGTGGGCTCAAGCTATCAATCCTCCTACCCCAGCCTCCTCGAATGCTGGAATTACAAGTGTGTGCCACCACACCTGGCTTGTAGCATGCAATAATTTAACCTTACAATTGTGCCTGGTAGCCAGGCATGGTGGCACACACCTATAATCCCAGTTCTGAGGGAGGCTGAGGCAGGAGGGTTGCATGTTCCTGTCCTGCCTGGGCAATTTAGCATGCGTGCCCTTGTCTCAAAAAACAGCCTAGGGATGCTAGTGCCCAATGGGACACAAGACTTGGATTCTCAGCCTTAAACCCATTTTTCCTTAGACGTCCTTCCTAACTGTACAGAGCAGGCCCTCCCTTTGCAGCCTCCTCCTGATCACAAGGACTAGATGCATTGTGACAGCAGGGGGCGCTGTGACGGCTCCCAGGAGTGCTGCCCACCGCTGAACCCTAGGACAAAATGCCGGGACAGAAAGAAGTCTCAAAGTGCGCGGTGCTCTTCAGGCGGGGAGCTAGCTGCAGCCTCCAGTCACCTCCACGGTGCCCCAGAAGCCGGATGTCTCTGTGAACGAGCCAAGCCGATTCTCTCCCTCAGAGCTGCACCCAAGGCAGTTTTTGTTCCCCTCAAGCTACATCAAGTTAGGGTTTTGCTACATCACTAAATTGCCCAGGGCCTTGAACTCGCCGTCATCCTGCCTCGGCCTCCTGAGCTCTTGAATAACAGACTGTTATCCACATGCTGTTATGTGTAGTCCAATTACCTGATCTTTGACAAACCAATTCCAGTTGTGAACATCTGTTATGCAGCCATCTTTTATCAAAATCTAACATATGCAAGGGTTGTGGAGTATCATGATAGAATGTCAGTTCTTTTTAAGTCCTAGGATTTTAGCTGAAAACTGTCAGCTACTGTGCAGCTCTGAGGATTTAGATGGGATTTCAACTGAGTCACTCATTGTAGAAATAAAAGTAGTTAGAAGAAGAGACACAGAGCTAGGCACGGTGGTGCACATCTATAATTCCAGCACTCGGGAGGCTGAGGCAGGAGGATCTCTTTGAGTTCAAGGCTAGCCTGAGCTACATCTCGAGTACACTGTCTCAAAAGAAAAAATGGCTAGGGGTGTAACTCAGTTCTCTTTGGCTCAGTCCCCAGTACTGGATAAAGAAGAAGAAGAAGGTGATTGTAGGGAGAGACCCAAGAAGAGGAGGAGGAGAGAGGAAGCCAAACCAAATGAGTACTCTCCAAACAAAAGAAATCTCTCCTTGAAGGACAGGCTGGGAAGATTTTTAACTCTCGAATCTTACTTCACACCAAGCACTACCAAACACGGACTGTGCACAGGGCCAGGGATTTAGCTCAGTGGTTCTGCTGCCTGCTTCACAGGCACAAGGACCTGAGTTTGATCCCTGGTACAAAAAAAGAAAAAAGAACGACTATTTGAAATGACTATTTGGGCCCCAAGTGGCAGAGACAGCAGATGCCCCATGTGACTTACTAAGGAACTAGTCCTGAAGAAGCAAAGGCTTTTCTTTCTTTCCACTAACAAACCATTTATAGGCAGCCGATGGCACACGGAGAGGAAAAGGACGCATCTCTGAGATGGACAAACTCTCAGCAGGTGCTGGGAAGTCCCAGAATTCCATCAGGGGCTCCGCTTACCACAAGCAGCCATCTTTTCCCAAACAGTCATTTCTTCTCCGTGTATAAACCGAGAGGGCTGCTCCAGCTGGTGGGACAGCCTCTGGCTGGCTCGCCAAATTTGTTGCGCAAACTGCAGATGAGGGCTGCCTGCCACTCAAAAGCCAATATTCCAGAGAAAAGTTGGTGAGAGGAGATCAGATTTGCTCAAGGACTGGCGATCTTGAGAAGACTGAGCAGCTTGTACTTCAAAGATCTGTCTTGGGGAACTGCGGGGCACACAGGGCTTTTGCAGGGCGGGGTGGTGCAGCAAGACACAGGGGAGGAAGGCTGTGCGCTGAGCTGGGTCTTCTGCGTCCGTGGTGGGAGCCCCCCCGCCATATATCAAAATTGATCTGACTTCCTGGAGTGCCTGTGGCTGTCTGTAGATAGAACTATTCATAGCACTAAAGACTAAGGAAGAGATTCACAAATGCCATCGTGTGTTCTGGTTCTATAAATTTAAAGAAAGATTTAGCGAACCAGTGTGGTGGCACACAGCTGTAATCATACTGCTAGGATGGCAAGAGGCTCATCCTAAATTCAAGGTCAGCCTGGGCTACATAGTAAAACCTTGCCTTAACAAAACAAGCAAAGAAACCAACCCAGAAAATATAAAGACAGATGTGGAGTTGGCTGGCAGCTGGCCAATCTCACCTGTGCAAGGCTAGAAGTTCTGCTCTGCAAGTACACATTGTCAGGGGAAGGGGAAGGGGCAGAGCCCTGGGGAAGTCCTTTACTTGGTGACCCTGAGATGCAAAGGAAAGTGTCCAGAAGCCGAGCGAGGTAGCATAACCTGTAATCCCAGCACTCGGGAGGCTGAGGCAGGAGGATCACTGTGAGTTCGAGACCAGCCTGGGCATGTAAGTGAGTTCCAGGTCAGTCTCACTACATAGTGAGACACTGTCTCAAAAAAAAAAGAAAAGGGAAGTGTCCAGGTTTTGTAAGGTACTTAAGAGGTATGTAGGGTGTGGCGGTGTGCTCCTGTAATCAAGCTGGCCTTCAACTTATGGCAATCCCCTTGCCTCATCCTCCCGAGTGCAGGATTACAGACCTGCCCCACCACATCCAGTTCGGTTGTTTGTTTTTCTAAAGTGGGCACACATTCTATGTTACACCCAATCCAGATTCATGGATTGCCTTTTCTGGAAGGAGGTTGGACACTGGCATTGTATTTGTTTCGGGGAGGGGCATCTGAGCATCAAGGAGAGACAAGACCTACTTCTTGCACTATGAAGTCTTTTATTCTATGTCAACATATTTTGTAATGGTGTATTACTTATTTAAAAAAAAAACTGTGGGACTGGGGATTTACCTCAGTGGTGCCACTGCCTGCCTCAAAAGTGCAAGGTCTTAGTTTAATCCCCAGTACCAAAAAACAAAAACAAAACAAGCTTAGTGATGCATGTCTGTAATCCCAGAACTCAGGAGGCTGAAACAGGAGGACCACAATACTGCCTGATGAAGATCCTGACTCAAAATAAAAAAATTAAAAGGCCTGTTGATATAGCTCAGTGCAAAGGCCCTGTGTTCAATCCCCAGCACCACAAAAACAAACAAACAAAAGCCCCAAAACAAAACCTATGCCCAGAAGGTGAAAATAGAAAAACCCCAACCTCTCCACACATTTTCCTAATATGCCAAACTCGGACATTAAGGGACAGGACGGGGCGAACAATTTCTCTTTTCTTTGTCTTGGTTTCCTCTTCTTTAGATGGGGTGGTAAGAGTGCCTACCTCAGGGGAAGGCTGTATGATTCAGAGGTTCTGCTGCTCTTTGGCTGAGAGGCCTTGCACTAGTGACTTGTATGAGGTGTTTTCCCATCTGACACCTGAAACTTAAAAGAGGAGAGGTTTATTTATTGTGGGTCAAAGCAGGTTCTGAGGTAGAAACAGCAGGGTGAAAGGGCACAGTGGAAGAATGGAGGAAGAGAGGGATGGAAAAGTACTGGTCCAAAGCGAGACCCAGACCCAGCAAGGCAAACAGCAGATCCCATAGCTGCAGTGCCCAGGGCAGGTTGTGATGAGATTCGAATACCAAAGGGTTTAGGCAGCCCTGCTCCTGCAGCACTGATAGTTGTAGAACTCATGACCTCTCTCTTGGGTTGGTTTTACTCACTGCCTGCAGCCATCCTAAGCAGACATTCCATGCTGTTTTGTTTTGTTTTTGAGACAGGGTCTGGCTTTGTCATTCAGGCAGGCCTTAACTCACTGTGTAGCCCAGACTGGCCTTGAACTCACAGTGATCCTCCTGCTTCAGCCTCCCGAGCAGTGGGCTTACAGGTGTGCAACATCACATCCAGCAACATCCCGCATTCTTAGCATCTCCACTGCATCTTTGGTTTTACTCCCACAGCTTCACACACTGCCCTCTCACAGACTCCTGGGGTCACACATTTTTGCCTGGCCTCCCAGTCTGGGCGAAAACCTCTGTGACCCCATAACTCTTGCATTTTGCATGCCCGAAAAAACAGTACTACATAGATTGAGCAGTAACTGGGCCCCCTTGGACCATGGCTATAGTGGCCTTTCAGGGCCTGGATGGACTTAGGGGTGACTTACCAAGGCAGTCATCCCAAGGACTTTCTTTTCTCTTCTCCCTCCGCCCTGCTTTGGTACCAGGGATTGAACTCAGGGCCTTGTGCTTGTGAGGCACGTGGTGGAACAACTGAGCTAAATCCCCAGCCCAAGGACTTTCTTTTCAAGTGAAAGATTTACAGCTTTGCATCCTTGAGCCTGAAATTGGTGGGGTCTCACTGATTTCTGAGATTCCCTCCAGGCATTTTTCTTTTTGTCTCAGTGCTAAGTGTTTGGTACTTTGTTTGGTTTGGTTTACTTTGGTTGGGTCTCACTGTAAGATTTGGCTTGGGTCTCACTGTAAGATTTGGTTTGGTTTGGGTCTCACTATAAGATTCAGGCTGGCCTTGAACTCACTATGTACTCCATGCTGGCATCATGGTGAGCCTCCTGCCTCAGCCTCCCAAGTGCCAGGATTACAAGCAAGTGACACCATACCCAATCAGGCTTCTTTTTAATACTAATTATTGTTCAGTAACCATGCTGTTCATGGCCCCAACATCACAGGCATTGCCTTTATGACAAAACTGCAGACTGTCAAGTCATTCTGCTCTGCCATTTGCTCCTGATTCTCACTCTAGATTGAGCTGAAAGCAGCCAGCAGTACTCATGATACAGCCTGAGCATTAGAATGTCTTGAAATTTCTTCCACCAGATTCATTAGCCTGCCACCCTTACTCCCAGTCTCTTACAAATTCTCAGAACATGGGCAAAATGTGGACGGGAGTGTAACACATGTGACCTCTAGTCCAAGTGCCAGTGGAGTTGCATTCCCAGCTGAAACCTCCTGAGCCTGGCCTTTCCTACCCACCTTTCTATCAGCGTTCTGGTCTTCTGATTTCTGACCAGAATCTCCCGTCAAGCTCAGTTTACAGTATTTTAAGGCTTCTCTACTGATATCTTCAGAGTTCTCCAAACTTCTCCCATGAACCAGTTCCAAAGGCTTCTTAATGATACAGTCAGGGAAGGGCAGGGGATTTAGCCCAGCGGTTCGGTGGCCTGG
>NW_022900931.1:62254401-62257393 GCF_012274545.1 Fukomys damarensis
AAAAAAAAAAAAAAAAAAAAAAAAAAATACAGTCAGGGAGTAGCACAGCAAAGATCCCACTCCTGGTACCAATAATCTGTATTAGCCACTTTTCCACTGCTGGACAAAATACCTGACACCCACAATTTAAAAGCTCATTGTCGGACAGGGGCTTTAGCTCAGTAGCTCTGTGCCTACCTGGCAAGCACAAGGTCCCGAGTTTGATTCCCAGCACTGGAAAAACAGACAGACAAACAAAAAAGGAAATAAAAAGTAGAAGTCCACGGTTGCAGTGGGTTTGGGCCGCGGTTGTCAGGCTCCAAGGCAGAAAGAGCATGGTGACAGGGTCTGGAAGAGGAAAGCGGTTTATGCCCCGGTGACCAAGAGACAGAAAGGGAGAGGGGAAGAGCTGGAGAGAGGTGTGCGGCCTTCCAAGTCACACCCCAGTGATCCGCCCCTTCTGACCAGGCCCCACCTCCAGACGTGAGACTTGGGAAACACTCTAGATCTATACCAAATGTTACTCAACCTCCCTCTGTGCCTCGCCTTTTTCATCTGTGGAATGGAGAGATTAGAGCACCTGATGTAAAGATTAACGGAGGTATCTTACAGGTAGGACTTGGCACAGGGCCCGTTCCAGGTAAAAACTCAGAAGTACCAGTCCTTGTGGGAGTTGTGCAAAGGTACTTGGAACAGGAAATGTTTACCTTAGTTAACATTTTCTTCTTTCAATCTTTATCTCATTTAATCCTAAACTCTGTGGTGTGTTTTGCAGATAAGGAAACGGGCTGAGCAAGAGGTCATTGGTGCCCCAGGTTACATGAAAGGAGAGCAGACAGACCAGGATTTGAACCCAGATCCACCTCCCCTACAAACACACACAGTGACAACTGTGTGCTACTCTGTCCTAAGCTTTTTTTGGGGGGTGTCACTCATTCTCACAACAGCCTCACAAAATAGGCTACTCCTTGGAGACTGTTTTTGCCAACCAGGCACTTAAGGCCCAGAGAGGTCACCTCCTAGCTAGGGGGTCACACGGCCAGCGAATGACTAAGGAACTGCTCTCCCGCTGCCTGGCTTGTGCCCTGCTCCACGAGGCAGGTCCAGAACATCCGTATCCTGCAGTCAGGGGCTCAGCTGTCCCTACAAACATCTGGGGGAGCTACAATAGGAGTTGCAGTTTTTCCCACGATTCCATCAACACCGAAACTCCAGAGTTCCTTCTCTGTTTGGCCCGAGCTGGACAGAATGGGACAGAGAGGTGAGCGGCGTGGCTCTGGCCCTGTCCTGCCTTCCCAGAGGGCACCCAGTCCCGAGTGGGAGACTTGTCCCCAGGTGATATTAGGCAAGAATGGGAGCCCGAGGTTACAAGCCTGGGTGCCTCAGAGAGCCCTTCCCGGAGGAGAAGACTTTTGCACTGGGTTTAGAGAACGGGGCAGTAGAGGGCAGGTTGGCGGCGACGCAGGAGGTGGCGAGAAACGCCGGGACGAAGCCCGGTCCACGGAGAAGCTGCGCCCTCTGCTGGAACCATCCCATAGTGCAGGGACCGCGGATGGGGGAGGAATTCGAATAGTTCTCTTGAATCCAAGTTCTTTGATGCTAAAATCAGCTAGCTTTAGCTGTTCACAATTCTAGGATTTGATTCATTCATTCAGTCACCCAAAAATGTATTGAGCACCACTGAGCTCTGTGCTGCTGCTAAAGATACACCGCTGACAATACAGAACCTCACCCCTCAGTGGGGGAGGAAAAGCAACCAATGATTATTATAAGGCAGTAGGAGAGAGAGGAGGGGAGAGACAGAAGGAGGAGAAGGGGAGAGGGAGAAGCCAGGTGTGGTGGCGCACGCCTGTGATCCCAGCACTTTGGAGGCTGAGGCAGGAGGATCACTGCAAGTTTGAGGCCAGCCTGGGCTACATAGTGAGTTCAAGGTTCGGTCCAGAGAGAGAATCATTTCTTTTTCTTTTTTGGGCGGTGGTTACTGGGGGTGGAACTCAGAGAGAGAACTATATTAATCAGTTCAGTCCTCCCAGCCTTTGTTCTCATTTGAGAGATTAGGAAAATCAAGGTACAGACAGGTTAAGCTACTTACCTAAGTCAGCACAACCAGCAAGCGCTGAAATCACATTTGAATCCAGAGCCCAGTTCCTAGGCAACACTTTCTCTCATCAATAATGTAGTATATATATGTGTGTGTGTGTGTGTGTAAGTTATGCGATAGCCCATACTAGTGCAATATGATATGTTAAATTATTTTAGGTCCTGAAATTTTTTGGTGGACAAAATGAAGCAGGGAAACAAGAAACTGTTTTGCTAAGAAGGTGCTATTAAAAGGGGCAATTAAATGAGTCATGGTGATGCACGCCTGAAACCCCAGCACTCAGGAGGCTGAGGCAGGAGGATCCCATGAGTTCAAGACTACCCTGGGATACATAGCAAGTTCAAGGCCAGCCTGGACTACATAGCAAGATGCCCATCTAAAGAAAAAAATAAAAAAAAGAGGGAGCAATCAAGGAGCCGGGGGAGGAATCAAGGAGCCGGGTTTGGTGGTTCAGTTCTGTAATCCCAGCATCTGGGTGGCTGAGGCAGGAAGATTGCAAGTTCAAGCCCTGCCAGGGTAATTTATACACAGTGAGACCCTGCCTCAAAAAATAAAAAGGTCTGGTGAGGATGAAGGCTCTGGGTTCAAACTCCAGTACTGCAAAATAATAGTTAATTAACATATAGCGACAATGAAGGAAGGCCTCTCCGAGGAAGGGGACTTAGAGGTGACAAACGAAGTGATTGGCGGCAGAGAAATAGAGGAGGGGCGCCGCCGGGGCAAAGGCTTGGCCGCTGGCACTGAAAGCAGATCCTCTGTCTGGGACTCAAAGTTTTCAGGTTTCCAAATTTCCAAGACTGCAGCGTCGCCGTTTCCGGCCTCCGGTTCCGATTCCTGACGCCACCGAGGGTGCTGCTCGGTCCGCGCGGGGTGCAGCGGTTCCCGCGGGTAGAGCGCTCCCGGCGGGCGGTG
>NW_022900931.1:62257740-62277868 GCF_012274545.1 Fukomys damarensis
TGTGCGCTGACGGCTGGCTGCGGTGAGGTGGCCTGGTTTGGGGACCTCCTGCCAGAGGGCGTGAGATGGTGTTTGAGACTGGTGTGTGCGCAGGAGAGTGTCAGGCTGTGACGCCGCGGGTGTGACAGGGAGCGGCTGTGACCTGTGATGGGGAGCAGGGACGGAATGCCGTGGGTGACCTCCGGCTGTGTCTGCAGTGTGTGTGTGTGCGCCCGTGTGTGCGCGTGTGCTGGGAGTTGGACTGTTCTTAGGACTGTGGGTATGTGACACATCGTGTGAAGGGACAACTTTCGTGTGCACGTGTGGCTGTGTGGATGACCAGTGGTGGCGCTGCCGAGGATTAGGCGTGTGTGGTGTGCACTATGCGGTCTTCCTGCTGGTGGCACAGCGCGTTTGGGGTGTGGGGTGGCACTGGGTCAGGATAAGTGCCTGCTGCTGACTTTCTGGTTGTGTGTCATCGTGTGTGATCGTGCATGGGCTGCTGTGGCTGTCTGGAAGCTGGGCTGCACCAAGGGACCTTGTGTGGAAACAGGCCGGCTGGGATGTGGAGGTGTGTGGGGAGAGGAAGTGGGGTGGTGTGCTGTGCAGCGGAGACCTCAGTGTGGGGCTAAGTGTGAGAGATGGAGCCAGGTGTGTGTGATCTAAGCACTCAGTAGGCTGAGGCAGGAGGATCTCAAATTTGAGGCCAGCCTGGGCTACACAGCCAGAGCATGTCTCAAAGATAATAAAATAATAATAATAACTAATAATACTAAAGGTGGGGAAGGGCATCTGAGTGACGCATGGCTGGGATTCTCCGTGTGGGTGACAGGTGTCAGCCATGGCCGAGATTGTGAGTGGTGCGGCAGGCACTGTTCCATTGGCAACACTGGGTGAACAGTGGTAGTAGTTGTCAGGGTGGCTCCTGATGACTGTGTGCCATTTACGAAGCTTGTGTGAAGTGTGACACACACACACACACACACACACACACACACACCTCTACAGAAAGGGCCTCGAATCCACACAGTACCTGCCTTACAGTGATTCCACTTAGACTTCTGGCATGATGACGGTGTGGGAGTGATGTGTGTTCACTAGGAACTGTACTCGAATGGTGAATCTGGGGTTTTTTCCCAGCCACTAGTATGTGCCACAGTAATTTCTCCCGAGGCGGGGCAGGGGTCACGAAAGCAGCTCCCACCCGGCCCTGGATCCTGAGGGGAAAGAATGAATTCAGTGCATTTTTAGCCTCAGTTATTTTAGGCTCCCGTGGGGCTGTGGGGATGGGGCCCATAGCAGTTGAGGAGCATGTGTACACACACACACACACACACACACACACACACACACGCACATACACACACACCTGTGCACAGGGAGCCAGTGGTAGCCACCAAGGGCCTGCAGTGGGGGGACATGGGCCCCCCTGCAACAGTGTCAGGGAGCCCAAGTCCCACCATCTGCCCATACATGTGTCTGTGTGTTCATGGGTAGGTGTGCAAGTCCCTGCTGGCCACACGGGAGTGGAGAGGATGGGTTAGAGGAAATGGGGCAGCTGGGGGCATCCACAGGGAATCCTGGGTGTCTTGGAGGGGCTCAGGTGCTTGGGGGGATCCTGGTGCGTGTGGGGGAGAGGAAGTGACATGCATAAGCGCAGCTTGGGGCCTGAGGGATTTGGGATTCAGTTGTATTTTGGGAGGTAAGGGCTATGGGGGTGGTAAGACGCAGTTTCTGTGAGTTGGCTTTTCTATCTTTCTTTTTTTGCTTGTTTGTTTGAGACAGGGTCTCACTGTGTAGTTTAGGCTGGCCCTGAACTCACTATGTAGCCCAGGCTGACCTCGAACTTATGGCGAACCTCCTGCCTCAGGTTCCCAAATTCTGAGATAACAGCCATGTACCATGGGGCCTGTCTGGCTTTTATTTCTAAGAGGAGAATCTATCTGTGTTGGGCTGTATTTCCAAGAGGGAAGTGTACAGGTGTTGTTTCTTTTTCTTTTCTTTTCTTTTTTCTCAAGATGTTGTTTCTGACAGGAAAATGTCAGTGTGTGCCTGAACTGCTCTGTTGCATTAGATTGTATTTCTGGAAGGAGAATGTGGATGTGTATAAATATTTGTGTTGTTTTAAAGTCCTAGGAATTGAACCCAGGACCTGGCACCTGCTAGGCAATCACTCCAGCCTGGAGTTACATCTTCAGCCCTTTTACTTTTTGAGACAGGGTCTCCATAATTTGCATGAGCTGGGTTCAAATTTGTAATCTTCCTGCCTCAGCTTTCTAAGTAGCTGACAAAATAGGCAAGCATTACCACACTCAACATTGAACTGTATTTTTTTATTTTTCTTTTCGTTTTTGTTTTTTGGTTATTTGAGACAGGGTCTCACTATGTAGGTGAGACTGACCTGGAACTCACAGTGTAGCCTAGGCTGGTTTCAAACTAGCAACAATCCTCCTGCCTCAGCCTCCCAAGTGCTGGGATTATAGGTGTGTGCCACCATGCTCGGTTTGAACTATTTTTTGTTTTTTGAGACAGGGTTTCATTATGTAGTTCAAGTTGGCCTCAGATTCACTATAGCTCCAGGTTGGCATTGAACTCATGGTGACTCTCCTGCCTTAGCCTTCCAAGTACTGGGATTACAGGTGTGCACCACCATGTCTGGCTAAGAGCTGTATTTTTATGAGAAGTATGGATGTGTTTTATTTCTAAGACAAGAACGTGTATTATGTTGAACTTCTAATGAGGGAAAGTGTGTGTGAGAAAAGATGAGTGTTGTGCTGTATTTATAAAAAGGAAGTGTGCATGTGTGAGTTGTATTTCTGAGAGAGGTGTGTTCTGCTGTCCCTTGGAGTATATTTGTGTGTGTCTGAGGCGTGTGGGGTACCCTAGCTACTGCTCTGGTCACCCACGCAGGGCCACGCAAAATCCCTCCTGTGGGACCACCAGGACCAGGCTTCAACCTTTGCTGTGACATCCAGGCCGCATCTGCGGCACGTGTGTCCTAACAGGCCCTGGGCTGGCGGCGCAGCCCGTGGAGGAGGGTGGAGCCCCTGTGCCCTCCGGGTCTGTCAGGCCCACAGCACAAGGGCCTTCTCCTGTCCCCCGACCCAGAGGCTCCCAGCTTCCGGCGCCCAGCCCCTGGCCCTGTCCTGGGCCCCACCCGCCCCCAGTGGCTTGACTGGTTCCCAACAAAAGCACCCTAAGATGAGCTCACGGGAGAGGCGGCCGCCTCCACTGGCCCCGCCCCGCACGCCCGGCGCCGCCCGCTCTCCCTCCCCCTCCCGGAGTTTTAGCTCCGGGCCCGGGCGTCTGGGGACCTGGGGGCGGGGAGGGCCGGCCAGGTGAGCCGAGGCCCGTGGGGGCACCTGCAGCCAGGTGCTTGCCCTCTTGGTTAACCCCACATAGTAGGAGTTTGGAGCTGTGGTCGGGGCAGAGCTGTGGGTCCCCAGGACAAACTCAGGTGGCCTGGATATTCCCGGATGAGCGCTGGCGAGGCCAGGTGCAGGGCCAGGCGCTGGCTGGGATGGATGGGGCGGAGGCAGAGGCGCGGCCCGGACCGGGGACATCCGGGGAGCTGGTAGGGGGACAGTTGGGAATCTGCGGCCGGTGATGGGCTCATCTGGCCCTGACAGTGACCCCTCCACACCCACCCCAGCCATGTCCGTGCAGGTGGCAGCCCTCGGCGGCATGGGGCTGGGCCCCGAGCGTCTGAACCCGGAGGAGCTAGTGAGGCAGACCAGGCAGGTGGTACAGGGGCTGGAGGCGCTTCGGGCAGAACACCGCAGCCTGGCCGGGCACCTAGACGAAGCGCTGGCGGGTCGGGGCCCGGTAGGTGGCTTGGAGCTGCTGGAAGAGAAGCAGCAGGTGGTGAGCCACTCGCTGGAGGCCATCGAGCTGGGGCTAGGAGAGGCCCAGGTAAGAACCGGCCAGGTGGGGGGCTCCGGCCCGGGGAATGGGCTTGGGCCCAGGGAGGAGGGCGGCCGGCCTGGGTGGGGGGAGATCTGGGGAACCAGGCCTGGAATGAGAAGCCTCAGGCCAGAGACGTGGTGCCCAGGCAGCATGTGGGGGGTTGTGTGCGTGTGTCACTGAGGACTGAACCCAGCAGTGCTCGACTGCCCAGCTACATTCCCAGCCCTTTTCAGTTTTTCTTTTGCGATAGGGCTTCACTAAGTGGCTCGGGCAGGACTTGAACTGGCAATCCTCCTGCCTCAGCCTGCCAAAATGCTGGGATTATGGGTGTGCACCACCCCCAGCTAGAGGATGCTTTTGTGTGTTCCAGGCACCCCCAAACCAGATGGGCCCCTCTTGTAGAACTGAGAGCCCTGGGGTGACTGAATTGGTAGTGAAACCAGAGCGGCCGGGGGAGCCCCTGGGCATCCCTGGAGCTGCACAGGCAGAATCTCTGCAGAATCTGGGGTCCTGGATAGACGGGGTGCTCGGGGCCAGGGCAGTCTGGCCAGTCTGGAAGTGTGGTCCCTCCCCACCAGGTGCTGTTGGCCCTGTCGGCGCACGTGGGCTCGCTGGAGGCTGAGAAGCAGCGGCTGCGGGCGCAGGCTCGGAGGCTGGCGCAGGAGAACTCGTGGCTGCGTGAGGAGCTGCAGGAGACCCGGCAGCGGCTGTGGGCCAGCGAGGCGGCTGTGGCCCAGCTGGAGGAGGAGAAGAACCACCTCCAGTTCCTGGGGCAGCTGCGGCAGTATGACCCCCCCGAGGAGAGCCAGGTGCTGTAGATCCTCCTTGGGCCCCCCCCCAAGCCCATCAGAACTCCAAAGAAGCCCCCAGTCCTCCCCACACACCAGGCCTAGTTGGGACCCCATCTCCCAGAAGCCCCAGGCTCACTGCTCCCCACTCCCACCCTTCCGCAGCGACCGGAGTCCCCCCCTCGCCGAGACAGCCTGGCCTCCCTGTTCCCCAGCGAGGAGGAGGAGCCGAAAGGTGGGTGTGGGGGCCCCAGGACAGCAGGTGGAGGCTGTCTCCCAGGACTCTGGGCAGGAGGATGAGGCAGGTGGCCGTGGTAGTGGGGAGAGCTGGCAGTTAAGGCGGGAGGCTGGCAGGGCAGGGGCCCTGTGACCTTGACCCTATGAACCAAGTGGGATTAATTCACATCCCAAGGGGCAGGTGGGCGGGCAGGCAGGCATTTCTGTCCCCCAGCCAGGACACATCCCATCCCATCAGCCAGGTACACACTTGTGATTTCCATCTCAGAAGTCAGCCCAGGAGCTGGGTGTGGTAGCTGGGCTGGGTGTGGTAGCCTGACTGCAATCCCAGAACTCTGGGAGGCTGAGGCAGGAGGGTGGCAACTTTGAATCCAGTCCAGGCAACTATCAACTTGGTGAGACCTATCTCAATAAAAAAATGCAGTGTAGGGGGACCTGGGGGTATAGCTCAATGCCCTGGTTTCAATGCCTAGAATAGAAACAAACGAACAAAAAAAAGGTCAATTCAGGGCCCACAGTCCTGGCAAGGCTGCTGTAGTGGGGAGGCCTACAGTGACTCAGTTCACCTCTCCATTCCAGAGGCAGCAGGAGCAGCAGCAGCCCAGCAGGGTGGCTACGAGATCCCGGCACGGCTGCGGACCCTGCACAACCTTGTAATCCAGTACGCGGGCCAGCAGCGCTATGAGGTTGCCGTGCCCCTGTGCCGCCAGGCCTTGGAGGACCTGGAACGCAGCTCAGGCCACTGCCACCCTGACGTGGCCACCATGCTCAACATCCTGGCCCTGGTGTACCGGTGAGATAGCAACTGGCTGGGCAAGAAGGGCAGGGACCCGTGTGGGTGGCAGTGGGAGGATCCTGGCGTCCCCTTCACCATTACACAGCATCTGGAGTGGCTGTGGGGTGGGGAATGGGATGGTGACAGGAAAATGCGGGGAGAGAGGCTGGAGATCTGGGGAAGTGGCTGAGGCTCGGGCAGAGGTCTCGGAGCCAGGCATGTTGTAATCCCAGGCTGAGGCGGGAGTACAAGTTCGAGCCCAGCCTGAGTGACTCAGTGACCCTGTCTCAAACAAAAAAGGGCTCGGATGTAGTTCATGGCGAAGGCCCCGGCTCAAACCCCACTACTGCAAAAACAAAAATAACAAAAAAACAGAGTGTGGTTCTAGCCAGAGGCTTGGCCAAGTCTTGGGAAACAGAGCCCCAAAATGGGCAGCTGGGGGCTGCCACCCATGTCCTGCTCAGCCTGTGGCCCCAGCCTGGCCAATCCCCTCCACCCATGGCCCTGCAGGGACCAGAGCAAGTACAAGGAAGCCACGGACCTTCTCCACGATGCCCTGCAGATCCGGGAACAGACGCTGGGGCCTGAGCACCCTGCGGTAAGTGAGGTCCAGGGGGTAAGGGAGCCTGCTCCTGCCCATCTCTACTCTGCGCCACCCTCTTGCCTGCAGGTGGCCGCAACCCTCAACAACCTGGCAGTCCTGTATGGGAAGCGTGGGCGGTACCGGGAGGCGGAGCCCCTGTGCCAGCGCGCCCTGGAGATCCGGGAGAAGGTGCGCCCTCCTGCCGTGTGGTGAGACCCTTGTCTTTGTGCTGAACTTCCCGCACTGACCCGGATCCCGTGGTGCCTCTGGTAGTGTGCCCTGCATCAGAGCCCAGACTGCCAGTCCCCTGGCCGCCACCCTTGACCGGACTTCCATTTTTTTGCTCTCAGCCTGACCTCTACTCCCCTCCTATCAACCTGGTCCTGCCTTTCCCCAACCTGACCTACTCCCATCCTACCTGTACCCCTGAATCACCACGTGGCCTCACGTCACTCTCCACTTCGATGCCTTAATCCCAAACTCAGGACCCTACATGGCAGCAACATCATGTGGCCCAGTGACCACTTATGACCCCCAATCCCAGGTCCTGGGCGCCGACCACCCGGATGTGGCTAAGCAGCTCAACAACCTGGCCCTGCTCTGCCAGAACCAGGGCAAGTTTGAGGACGTGGAGCGGCACTATGCAAGGGCCCTGAGCATTTACGAGGCCCTGGGGGGCCCCAACGACCCCAATGTGGCCAAGACCAAGAACAACCTGGTGAGGGCCGCAGGCTGCGAGCGGCTGCTGGGCTCCTGCCCTGGGTACCCAGAGAAACCCGACAGGCACTGGGAGGCTGAGGCACCGGGAGCTGTCCTAGCAGGGCCTGGGCGGGAGGAGGCCCTGGGCACCGAGGACCAGGAGCACCAGGTCCAGAGCAGGTCGAGCACAGAGGAAGCTGGCGAGGTGGCCGGGACAGTGCAGCCCCAGATCTTTATTGGCTGACGGCGGATAACCCCTTCCTTAGTTAGCACTTTGCCTTCTGAGGTAAGAGTTGTGGTCACCGCTGGTTGGCACAGGAGGAGATGGAGGCGCAGAAGTGTCACTAGCCAGGGGAGAGTGGGGACAGGAAGCCACCTGCCCTGCTCCAGGTGGATGGGGAGCCCAGCCTCCTCCTGAGCTGGCGCTGGAGGAAGGGATGGCAGGAGGGATCAGGGGGGTGCCTCCTCCTGAGCTGGCGCTGGAGGAAGGGATGGCAGGAGGGATGGCAGGGCAGGGGTCCGGAGATGCCCCAGACGACCCCACTGTGCCCCCTGCAGGCCTCCGCCTACATAAAGCAGAACAAGTACCAGCAGGCCGAGGTGCTGTACAAGGAGATCCTGCGTCCGCAGGACCTGCAGGGCCTGCTCGGTAAGCTGCGCCCTCCCTGCCACCTCCCAAGGGGCTTCTGTGCCATGTCCCCGCTCATGTCCTCATCTGTCCCCCCAGGAGGTCCGGGCACAGGCACGGCTGGTGACGCAAAACAGGAGGTGAGGAAGGGCTGGGCCCCGGGGTGGAGACGGTCCCTCGGGGTTGGGGACCAACCAGTGTCCCCTCCGCAGACCCTTCCTCGGAGCAGCTCGTTCTCTAAGCTACGCGAGTCCATCCGGCGAGGCAGTGAGAAGCTGGTCTCCCGGCTCCGAGGCGAGGGCCTGGCAGGGGCGGCCGGGTGAGTGCTGGACTCCGTCCCCAGAGCCCTGCCGTCGGCAGAACCTGGTGTGTCCCGCTCAGGACCCTCCCGGGGTTCACCATTCCCCCTGGCCCCGTCTGCAGGATGAAGAGAGCCATGTCACTCAACGTGCTGAACGTGGATGGGCAGAGGGCCGCGGGGACGCAGGTGAGGGACACACGGCCGGCTGGGGGGACAGGCGGTGACAGAGCTCTGCCTGCCTGTGCTCACCCTTGTGCCTGTCCCCAGCTCCCTAGCCGGCCCCTGGGCGAGGCCTCTCGGACCTTCAGCGCCAGCACCCAGGACCTGAGTCCCCGCTGAGGTGGACAGGACAGAGTTGCTGCAGACTCTCAGGAAGGGGTGGGAGGACCGGTGACATCCACCTCTGGCACATCCTGACACCCCACCTGGGTGCCCCGGGTGTGCTTCCCACCTCCCTCCCTCCTGTGATTAAATTCTGTAGATGTGGCAATGAGGAATGTCCTCCTGAGGGTCCCAGGCGGGGCCCCTGTGAGCCAGGCAAGACTCGGGAGAGCCGGGCGTGGTGGCACACAGGTATAATCCCAGCACTCGGGAGGCTGAGGCAGAAGGACTGCCAAGAGTTTGAGGCCAGCCTGGGCTACATACTGAGGTCAAGGTTTGCTTGGACTACATAGTGAGACTATCTCACTATGTCTCAAAAAAACCAAAGAAACTAACAAGATTCGTGAGTCCCCGGGTACCTTTACCTCGCGCCGGGCTCACAGCTGCTGTGCGATCTGCTCTATCCTCTGCAGCGTCTCCTCAGACTCCAGCTGCTCCAGGCTCAGCAGGGACAGGCCCAGCTGGTCCTCCTGCAGGGGACAGGGAGGTGTCAATGGGGACTGTGGTCTGAGACCCGAGGGCCAGGATGTGGAAATTTGGAAATGTTCTTAAAGCCAGAGAGAGCACCCCTCACACAGAACAGGCCAGAGGGAGGGGGCTCACCCGGTGGAAGGGCTGCGCCATCTGCCTCAGGAAGTACTTGGCCACCTGGACCCCCTCGTCCACTGTGAGGTTGAGGTTGGCATCCGTGAGGTGCTCCTGGATCCAGCGCGGCAGCTTGCCCCGCTTGTCCACCCGGGCAAAGCGCTGGGGAGGAGGAGGGGGCCGGCGTCATGTCCCGGCCCTCCAACCCTCCCGGCCCCCAGAAGATGGCTCGGAGGTGAGGTGGGTCCCGAACGCCCACCTTGTCAGCGAAGACCATGAGGCCGTAGTCCGTCTTGCCCCGGATGGCCCGGCCCACACACTGGGCCGCGTGGCGCATGGCATCGAAGGTGAGGAAGTCGTTCTCGCGGATCTGGAACTGGTCCCGCAAGTACTCCAGGCGCGCCTGCAGGCGGGGGACCAGGCTGCCTATGTGCCCCGCCGTGCCGTGCCCTGCCCTCCCACCCCAGCGGCCAGTCACCCACCTTGAGAATGCGGCTCTGGGTGTAGACGTAGGGGACACCGAACATGATGACGGCGCGGCCGTAGTGGTGCACTGCGGCGGAGGGGCGGGGTCAGGGTTGCTCAGGCCGGGCTGTGCTGGGGACCCCGAGGGGAGACCAGACCACTCACCAAAGTCGATCCCCTCGGACACCTTGCCTCGAGCCACAGACAGCAGGATGGCCCCGCGGCCGTTCTCGCAGGCCTGGGGGTGGGGACGGAGGCGCAGGCCATGTCACTCCTGTCCCCTCCACACAGCCTCCGCAGCCCCTGCCCCAGACCGTATTCTCACCTCCTGGTACTTCTCCAGGGCAACACTGGTTTCAGCCCCATCCTGGGTCTCGATGAAGAGCAGCTTGTTCCTCTGGATGTTTTCCAGGATGCCCTGGGGAGGGACAGGGGCCGGGCCGGCAGTGCTGGGGTAGAGCACATGGTTAGCCCACCCTACCATGGCCGACTATGCGAGGGGCCTGCCCACTGCAGTCTCAGGGAGGGAGGAGACAGCTGGCCAGCCCCACGGCAGTGAGCCGAGTGGGAGGGAGCAGGCCAGTAGGGGGCACACGGCCCAGGCGCCTGGGGCCCAGGGAGTGGCTGTGTGCCAGGCAGATCCCAGGAGAGGCTGCTGAGTGCACGCCCAGCCCCACAGCAGAGGGGCAGAGAGGGGTCCAGAGCACCCAGGCCCCCATGCAGCTGCGGGGGGGAGCTCTCCTCCGGAAACAGCACAGAAGCAAGTGGGTTTGCAGATGGGAAGGGGTGACCCTAATGCCTCCTCACACCTTCCCAAGGTGAGCTCCAGGCCCCTCACAGACACAGATGTGACAAGGACCTCAGAGTACCCAGGAGGAAACTCAAGGGGTCTTAAGTGGGACACAAATGGCCCTTGGGCTCAGAAGGCCTCTTTCTCATTATACAGAGCCAGGGCCCTGGGAGGGGCAAGCTCCCCATGCCTGGGCCTGCCCTGTTCACCAGGAAGCCGTGCTTGTCCTCAGCCAGCTGAGCCCAGAGAGGGTCCAGGTGTCTCCCCCAGCTCCCCACGGGGGTGACCCTGCCTGCAGAACGCCTGCCCCACCACAGGCTCTCCAGACCCTTCCCCAACAGCGGCATTTCACACAAGCAGCATGTGCTGGGGGGACCCCAAAAGGACCACAGAGTGGGGGTGCCTCTGAGGCTGTGCCAGGCAGGCTACTGAGTTCCGAACCTGGCAGGTGCAGGGATGGGGCTGGGTACCACCTACTCCAAAGGCTGGACGCTGTCCTGTCATGTGACCCCCCTGGGCAGAGCAGCGCGAACATCACCCGGGATGGAGAAGGCAGCGTACCTGCTCATACCAGGAGGCTACAGTGCTCTCCATGTACTGGTAGCTGGTGAAAAAGGCCACGATGCCATCGGGGACCACAGCCGACATCTCCAGCAGGAGGTTCCCATAGTTCCGGATCACGGCTGTGGGGGGCCAAAGGTTGAACCCTCTCCTGCCCGGGGCTTCCCTCCTTACTGACTTGAACCTGGAGCCCACAGCCACTCCACAGAGGCTGGGTAGAAGGTGGCTACCAGATACCCGGCCTCTCCTCCCTCCTGGCCTCTGAGGAGAGTAGTGGCCACCCGACTGGTCACAGCCAGTGACACGAGTGCAGAAAGGGCTGTGTCACCTGCGGCGAGTGACCTTAGGAGCCAGGACACAAAGGGGGGTCTCCCCCATGGTCACGTGGTCCTCCTGTCACCATTCCCAGGCCTCCCACAACACCCAGACACCAGAGCTAGACACTCTCTTAGGGGAGGATTTGGGGGTGTCTGTGGCAGCATGACCTCGCCCTTCTGCCACCTCTCCTCTCGGGACCCACAGATGGCACCCCCGGCTGTGTACCAATATCTTCCCGGGTCTCAAATTTGGAGCTGATGGCCACCTGGTCATTCCCGCGGCTGATGATCTGGAGCAAGCAGAAGGTTATGTGTCAACAGTGAGGCAGCGGCCCAAGTGCCACCAGCCTGCTACTGCCACTCAGCTTTGTACGGACTGTGTCACTAGGGCACCCTCAGCCACCTTTTACCTGTGTTACAGGGATGGATGACCCAGGCCCAGAGAAGGCGGGTTACCTGCCCAGGGTCATGCAGCGTATCAACCCCCGAGAAAGCGGAGTCTGGCCTTACTTCTCAGCGACAGCTGCCGTCGGGCAGCCCGATCCCAAACACTGCCTCACCAGGGCCCCCATGGCAGCCCTCACCACCAGCAGGCAGTGGGTGGTCATCACCAGTGCACAGGTCCAGACAGGCAATTCCGGAAATCAAAAGCTCAGAAAACATTTTCTTCTAAGCTCAGCACAAAGTCACCCCTAAGTGTGGAGCGGCCTGACAGGCCCGGCGGTGTGACGCTTCCCAAGTTCTGGGAGCCGTACCCCTGGCCTCTTCAGAACCCTTTGCAATGGATGAGGGCTGTGACCAGGAGGGCAAACGCCACTGGGCACCTGCCTCTCCCTTTGCCAGGCCTGGGCAATGCAAGCGTTTTATACCTTCCTCTCTAAACCCTCTCCCAGGCCCCAAAGACCAGGTGACATTCCCACCTCAGGGACGAGCACCGAGGCCGGGAGTCACTGGTGCTCCCACTCACCATGGGGCAGAGGCAGACCCGGGCCAGCGTCATGGTGAAGGTCGCCATGGTGACGGGGTGGAAGTCCAGGATCTTGGGGTAGATGTCCAGCGGGGACAGTGTCTGTAGTGGGGGTGGCAAGAGGGTTTGCAGCCACACTGGGCAGTGAGCAGGACCCCCATGGTGAAGGGCTGGGGACTGGACGGGACACAGAAAGGGTCCTTACCCCAGAGGTGATGATGACAGACTGGAAGCGCTCGAACACAGGTTTGATGGCCAGGGAGGCGTCCATGCAGCTGAACAGCAGACAGGGCAGTGAGGACCAGGCCAGGCCAGCCCAAGGTCCACTCCCACCCCCGGGGCAGGGCCCACCTGAAGTGCAGCACGGGGTTGGCAATGGTCGGGGTCCTGTCATCGAAGGGCTCAATGATGATGGTGAAGCCTACAGGGCAAGGGCAGGTGAGAGCCTCGCTGCGGTCACAACACACCCAGACCGCATCCGAGGGAATACAGGGGACCAAGCCCGGTGCTCCAGCTCCAAACCCTGCACGGAGGCCCAGCCTGCTCTGCAGCACCCACTGCTGTGCAAAGGTGCATGGGCAGGTGTAGCAGAGCCCTGGGCTCTCAGCTCCCCACACTGCCAGCATCAGAGGGCATGAGGGGCCCCACCGCCTGCCTGCAAAACCCACCTGAAACCCAAGGCTTCCCCTGCCCCAACCGGTTCTGCTGCAGCCACAGAAACCCTGTGGAATCCCCATTTGGCTCCCGCCCCTTCCTCTCCGGCTTCCAGAATTAGCCCTGGGGCCCAGCGGGCGCCCTCACCTCAGCCTTGGCCCCTGCTGCCCTGGACATAGCCTGGGGAGCGTGTCCCAGGGTGGCCTGTTTGCTCCAAAGGCCTCCTCCGGGCAGCCCTGCCGGCCTGTGTGCTGCCAGCAAGAATTTTCTGGAATTCATGTGGCCGTGTATTTATTTGAGTCTTTCTTACTGGTTTTCCCTCCTAGAGCTTAACTTCCAAAAGGCTACAGGTGATTTTTGGTTTTCTATTTTTGCAGTGCTGGGCCAGGAACCCGGGGTCCCAGGGTACTAGACAGGCGCTGGGTCTCAGGCCACATCCCCAGCCCTGGAGGTGAGGTCTTTGGATTTTCAGCCGCTTCCACAGTGCTGGGCCCGGTGTCTGCTGCATATGCAGTTGCACTTAGAAATAAAGCCAGTCCCCGTGCCAGCCCTGTGCTGAAGACACAGCGGTGACAGAAGCTGGCAGTGCAGTCAGGAGGAGGTCCCAGTGCACTGAGCTGGGCCCTGCAGGGGAGGGATGACTTCCTGGAAGGGGTCTCTGCGAGCTGAGGAGTGAGGATGAAGGGACACGGCTGGGATGACGAGGCGGGAAGTGTGTGAGACAACAGGAGACGCTGGCAGACTGGAAATGCGGGGGGAAGAGCCGCCAGGGCCGAGCGGGAGGCCGGCAGAGAAAGGGTGGCAGCAGAAGGGCTCGCTGCAGGTGTGTGTGCACGTGCACACTCAGGGCACAGAGGACCCGTCCTCCTGCCCAGGTGAAGCCCAGGCCTGACCGGGTTTCCTGGACAGACCAGTAATCCACAGGGATGACACTGAGCTCGGTCAGCTTAATGCTGGGAAGGGGATGGAAACTAACCGGAGCCTCCCCCCCGCAGGCCAGAAATGCGAGCATCATCCTGTGCCCCTCACCCTGGTCTCTTCCTCCTGCACATCTGCAAAGCACCCTTCCTCTGTGCCTCGGTCCCCGCCCCTGCTCAGGTCCCTTCCTCCACCCCAACTGCTATCTCCAGTTCCTGCTAGGGGAACCCTTCTAAAGTGAAACCTGTCCTAGACCCTCCCTTCCCGAACCTGCCATCGGGTGCAGTGAGCCGAGCCCACAGCGGTCCTCGTCCTAGTCTCACACCAGGGCCCACCCCTGCTTCTCTCTGCAGGCACAAGGAGCCCTTGGAGATACAAATCTGAGCACGAGAGTCACTCAATGAGAACATAAAACAGGGCCAAATCCCAAGCCTGCTCCCGTGCCCGGGTCCCTGGCGTTCACTCTGATTTCTGCTGCGGGGGTGGCAGAGGCAGGAGGAGGCGCGCTTACCCTTGGCATAGGTGCTGACGAGGGTGGCGAAGTTAGCAAGGAGGGTGAGCGGGGAGAAGTCAGCGAGGTCGGCAATCTCCAAGGTGTGCAGGAGAGAGCGGAGGCGCTCGGCACAGAATCTGGGGAGGCGAGACCCGGTCGGGGCAGAGGGAGCAGGGTTAGGACCCTCGTCCTCAGTCGGGGCACGTGGCCACATCCCCCGGAACTTCTGCCCCCACGGAGCCCCAGTACACGGTGGCGCATACACAGCAGTGAGGCTGCACCCCGGTCACGCGGTCGCTCGTCACAGAGTCACACTAATCCCGCACGGCTTCAGGGCCACACCCTTACACCGAGCCTTACAGTGCTCCATGTCCAGAGGGACACAGCCCCCCACCCCAGGAGCCGGTCCTCTCTGCCCCCCCTCGGCTGTCCCTATCTGGGGGCGAGTCTGTTTTCCCCACTGGGCTGTGAGCCACATGCGGGCAGCCCTGGGCTGTCAGGGTCACTACTGTGTCCCCAGAACACTGCAGGTGTGTGAGGAACACGTCGTGAGTGACTGAGAGCCTCTCTGCCCTCACAAGACCCTTGCTGGGGTAGGGGGACAGGCAAAGCCACGTCATTCTACCCCAGGATCAAAGCAGCCAGGACTTCAGTCCCGAGAACCGCGCCGGGGCTGACTCCAGGGGACGCCTCGCTCAGAGCCTCTGTGCCCTCATCGGCAGCACGGTGCCCACACTGGGGACACCCGAGCTGGGGGGGGCAGTTATTTGCTTTGCTGCCTTTTCATAACTACCACGGGAAGCTGTGGGGTGCAGGTGACTCCCCACCCATTTGCAAAAGAAGAAACTGAAGGAGGAGAGACTTAAGACCCAAGGCAGCAAAGAGCAGGTACAGAGCCGCCCTCCTTCCCCAGCCCCAGCACCCGGCCTGCACTCGGGCCTGGTGGGGAAAGCGGTCCTGGCAGGAGACGCACTGGGGTAGGACAGGTCCCTCCAGCTCGGGTCCTGCCGGGCCTCACGGCTCTGCTCTCGGCTTCCATCGGAGCCCCTCTCCGCCTGTCTGGCAGACCCTCACCCATGCCCAGGGCAGGCTGGGGCTGGCGATGGCCTAGCACACGAGGCCCTAGCTTCTGTCCCCATGCCAAAGAAAGGGCATCAGCGCTGCTTCTCCCCCGCCCTGGGGTGGTGGGGCCTCCCACGGGAAAGGCGCCTTCATTAAACGACCGGCAAATGCTCTCATCCGGCTGTGCCGCCTGTGCGGTAGGACCGGCCAGGGCCTGGTGTCCCCTCCCGACGCACACCTGAGGGGCTTGCGCTGGATGCACACGCGCTGGGCCAGGCTGCTGAGGAAGGCGGGGGGCCTCTCCTGCACCACGTGCTGCACGCGCAGCCGCCACTTGACGAACTCCAGCAGCCGCCGCAGGAAGCCCAGGAAGTGCTCGGCCGTGCGGATGGAGCCGGGGACCGCCTCTGCAGGGAGTCAGGGTCAGTGCGGGGATGCGAGGCAGGTGGTGCTGGGTAGAGGGGCGGCGCTCACCCTGCAGCACCTCGGCGGGCAGCACGGGGTTGGCCAGGTGGGCGTCCGTCTCCCGGGCCGCGCTGGCTTCCCGCAGCCCCTCCACCAGCCGCTGGTACTCATCCCGCAGCCGCTGCTCATCGGTCTCCTTGATCCTGCGGGGAACCGAGCGGGGCTGGGACGGGCTGATGTACACGGGGGCCGCACAGGGAGTGGGGAGAGTACCGGCTGTGCCCGCACCTGAGCACCGTCTTCTGCAGGGTGTCCAGGTTGGCCTGGCAGCGGTCGAGGGTGCGGCGGGTGAGGTTGACGCTCATGGAGTCAATGCAGACGTTGTCTAGGGAGGGGGCGGCCGGGCTCAGGCAGGCTGGGGGGCAGGGACCAGGGCTGTCACCTGCGCACCCTGGCTCCCTCCTCACCGATGTTGTGGGCCTCGTCAAAGACCACGACAGCCTTGCGGGCCAGCTCCTTGGACACCAGGTCAGCGATCTTGGGGTCCAGGAGGTAGTGGTAGCTGTACACCACCACGTTGGCGTGCAGGATCTGGGGGGCGGAAGGGTACAGTTACTTTGGCCTGTCTGCCAGTGCCAACTTGAGTCCTGCCACTCTCCACTGCAACAGAAGTAGCACAAGGAAAGACAGGCACAGACAGTGGCAAACAGGCCCTTACCGAGTAGCGGGCCAAGAAGTACGGGCACCAACCCTGACGCTGCCCCAGGGCCTTCAGGTCGTCCAGGTTATAGATGCCAGCGGGAAGGGGCACCTGGCGCCCATGAGCATCAAACTCCTGGCCAAGGTGACAGGGTGGCGGGGGTCAGGGAGACTGGCTGCCCCACGCGCCTGGCCCCTCACCCCAGCCTGGGCCCCCAGACACCTCGTAGAACCGGCAGTGGGGCATGCTGGTGTCCTGCTGGTACTGTGCCCGCACGTAGGAGGCTGTGAGGCTGTGGCATTTCCCATCCACGTCTTTCCCAAAGCGCAGGGGTGTCACCTGGGGGCACGGGGACATCTCAGCGCAGAGACAGGCTGCCATCCCTCCACGCCTCACAGCTGGCCAGGACGCGAGGCCAGCTGGGATTTTTAGACAACAGAAACCTCAGCCTGTTTTGATATCAGTTAAGACAACCGGGATGGTACTGAGAGGCCTGAGGGGAGACAGTTACAACACAAGACCCAGGGAGCTGAGTCCTTAACCCAAAAAGTTTGGAGCCAGAAGTGTTTTTCAGACTGTGGAATATTTGCATACACATAAGATATGCTGGGGCTGGGATCCAAATCTAGACATGAAATTCACAATTTATGTTTCACATATACCTTGCACACACAGCCTGAATTTTACACAGTATTCTGAGAGCACCTGCATTTTGACTTTGTCATATGAGGTCAGGTGTGTTTTCCATTTGTGATGTCATGCTGGCCCTCAAAGTCTCAGATTCTGGCCTGGCATGGTGGCGCACACCTGTAATCCCAGAACTTGGGAGACCGAGGCAGAAGGATCACCAGGAGTTCAAAGCCAGTCTGCATTACATAGTGAGTTCAAGGCCAGCCTGAGCTATACAGCAAGACTTTGCCTCTAAACACCAAGGAAAAAAGTTTCAGATCTTGGAGCATTTTAATTTGGGACTTTTTGGATGTTCAACCTGTATTTTTTTTTTTTTCTTTTGGTACTGGGGATCAAACTCAGGACCTTGCACTTGCAAGACAGGTGTGGTGCCACGGAGCTAAATCCCCAGCCCTCAACCCATATTTTTAAAACATGAAGCTGTGGGCTAAGGTATAGCTCGGACGCAGGGCATTGCAGAGCATGCACAAGGCCTGGGCTCCACACCTAGCCCCACGAAAAGAAATTTTAAAATTACTGCTAAAGAAAATTCGTGTGGAGGTTGGCAATAGTTAACCTTGACTCGCCAGAATGCACGGATCCTTGCTCAGCGAGGTTGAAGAGACAGAGGGCTTCTGCCCCATAGTCTGAGAACCCGCTGCCTGGACCTGCTCTGGACCCTCCTCCCAGGCCTTTCCAGAGAGCAAAGCCTCTTCCTTCATTAGAGGGCAGCTCAGGGGCTGCAGCCCTTCTGCTCCCCCTTCCCCAGTGCATCAGCACCGACTTTGTTTTGTCGCCGTCAGCTGTATGTTCTTACAAATAATGTGCTGGATAAGTGCACTATGAGTTGTCACATGTCAGTGCCTAGAGCAGCGCCTGGTACACACTGAATACATCCGTTTTGTAATAGAATTTAAGTATTCTACACTGTATGTTATTATGTACACAAGTATCAGTTTTTTGTTTGTTTTTTTACCAGGGATCAGGTCTTTGTGCTTGCCAGGCAGGTGGTGGAACCACTGAGCTAAATCCCTGGCCCTTAACATCATCTTGAGCTACTTTTTTTGTTGTTGTTGTTACCAGGGATTGAACTTGGGACCTTGTACTTGCGAGGCAGATGGTGGAACCATGGAGCTAAATCCCTGGCCCTTATTTTTTTAAGATAGGGTCTCATTATGTAGTCCAAGTTGGCCTTGAGTTTATAATCCTCCTGTCTCAGGCTCCCAAGAGCTGGGATTAAAAGCATGTGCCTTGGGCCTGGCTTCATGATAATTTTTGACATTCTTTTAGCTCTTTGTATGTGTTCAGGGCTTCAACTACATCATCTCATTCAATCTCATCAACCTCATGAGGTACGAGCTTAATTGTCCCCATTTTATAGAAGGGAAGAGTGCAGCCCATGTGGCAGCTATCACGTGTCCAGAAGTGCACAGGAAGGGTCCCTGTAGCTGCACTCGCTGGGCAATGAAGGATAATCAGAAAGTGCAGTGGAAAGGCAATTCGTGCATGACCCCTCTGTACCCCCAGTAGGTCTGGTCCAGGAATCTGGGACACATGGCTGGGTGCCAGTTTCCTCAACCCCAAGCGGAGGCCCAGGGGCAGGAAAGGGGACTCACCTCGGGATGAATACACAGGTTCTTGCGGGAGCTCAGAGCCAGCCCCCAAAATGGCAGCTTCTCACTCCTGCTCCTTGTTTCCTCAACCCCAAGCGGAGGCCCAGGGGCAGGAAAGGGGACTCACCTCGGGATGAATACACAGGTTCTTGCGGGAGCTCAGAGCCAGCCCCAAAAATGGCAGCTTCTCACCCTCCTGCTTCTCATAGAAGTTGAGCAATTTGCGCAGCTCCTCAATCACCTGCTCAAGAGGTGGAGTGAGGGACTTGGCCTCACCGGAAGCACAAGTCCCTGCCAGCCCCCGCCCGCCCACCTCTTCTCCAAGGTCCCCCAGGCTGCTAAGAACCAACACTGGAAAGCGGGGGTCAGGATGGAGCACCCACCTTCTCAATCTCAGGCACAGTCCTGGAGCAGTAGATGAGTTTGGTCACTTCCAGTGGATAAGCCTGCCAAGGCCAAGCGGCTCAGTCCCCATCCAGCCCCGCACCGCTTTCCCCTCCGTGGCACAGGGCTCACTCACCCGCTGATAGGCCATGATCAGGGCCAGGAGAGACACTGTCTTCCCAGTACCTGAGGGCATCTCCAGGACCCCATGACCCTGTGTGTTGGGGCAGAAGAGGCAAGACACGGGCTCTCAGTACCTTGGGGTCACAAACTCTGGGGACCCCTCCCACATGCCACCACCAAGGAACAGCAGGACAACAGGGCAGTTAAAAGTCTGTACCTCGGTGGCAGGGGGTTTGAACCCCACTTCGGCCACTCTTTTTTCTGGTACCAGGGATAGAACTCAGGATCTTGTGCTTCCCAGGCAGGTGTGGCACTACTGAGCTACATCCCCAGCCCTGCCACTTTCTTGTCAAAGGTCTTAAGCAAATATCTTTACCATGCTGGGCTGCAGTACCCTCATCTCTAAAATGGTCCTAATAAGTTCTTACGCATAGCATCACTGTGAGGATTAATGAGAAATCATAGGTTCAAGGTATGACACAGTATCTGACAGTGAGTCCTTTAACTTAGCAAAAACTTTCACAGCACTGGGTGTAGTGGCTTGGGTCTATAACCCCAGCACTCCAGCCCTGTCTGGGCAATTTAGCAGCTTCATGAGACCCTCTCTCAAGTGAAAAATAAAAAAAGGGGCTAGGCGATATAGCTTAGTGTGGAGGCCCTGGGTCCAATCCTCAGTACTGAAAAACAAACTTGCACAGCACTTCCTGTGTTTAGTGTTGTTTATATCAGTGTCTTTCAACCTCTGCTCTACTGACATCTGGGAACGGAAAACACTTGGTTATGGGGGCTCTAACTGCACAGTAAGTTTTCAGCAGCTTCCACAGCTTCTACTTACTTGCTAGGTGTCAGGAGCCCTGCCCCTGCACTGGTGTGACAAGCAGCATACCTTTAGCCATTGCCAAATGTCGTCCTTGGGCATCAAAGTCACTCACACACACACACACCCCGGCAGAGAACTGCTCACTCTACTGTATGCAGTCACATGACCCTCACAACCTATGAAGTAGGTACTGTCACTACCGCCCCAGCTCTTCTTTCTTCCATTTTTAAAAATGGTACTGGGAGGGGCCTAGGATTTAGCTCAGTGGTTCCACCACTTGTCTCGAAGCCCAAGGACCAGAGTTTGATTCCTGGTAACAAAAAAA
>NW_022900931.1:62278001-62289427 GCF_012274545.1 Fukomys damarensis
AAAAAAAAAAAAAAAAATGGTGCTGGGGATGGAAGCCAGGTTCTGCTCCCACATGCTAGGCAGGTCCTACTGTCCACATTTTACAGGTTAAAGGTTAAGTAAATGATTTGCTGAGGCTGGGGATTTAGCTCAGTGGTGCTGCCACCTGTCTCAAAAGTGCAAGGACCCAAGTTCAATCCCTGGTACCAAAAAAAAAAGATTTGCCTAAGAGTGCACAGCTAGGAATTGGTGGGTCCAGGATTCCAAGCCATGTAGGAGGCTCTAATACATTTCTAAGCACGGGGAGGCTCGATTTTGATAAATATTAGCTGCTACTCTTATTAGCCATTATTTTGGATAGCGGGAGATTTTGCAGTCCTGGATTCCCGAGGCAGGATTAGTGGCCCCCATTTCCCCCACTTTTTATTGTTTTTTTCCTCCCCCCCTCAGTATGGGGGATTGAACCCAGGGCTTTCTCCCTGAGCTACAGCAACAGTCTTTTTTTTTTTCTTTTAAGTTTGCAACAGGGTCTCACTAAGTCGCTAAATTGCCAGGGTAATCTTGAACTTGGCGATCCTCCCGCCTCCGCCTCCCAAACTGATGGGATTACAGGTATGCGCCACCTTACCCAGCTGCAGGGACTCTGACTTTTAAAACCCAGACGTGCTACAGTCTCAGTTTCAGACCCACGCGAGGCTGCGCCACCTGTCCGGCGGGCAGCGCGGGCCGATCCCCCACCTTGGCGTCCAGCGTGCGCTTGAGCTCCAGCATGTAGGAGAACTGCTCCGGGTAGATGTAGTCGTACGGGAAGTAGACCAGCAGCCCGTCCACATTGAGCCTGGCGTGAGGGCTGCGAGTCAGTCCCGACCCCTCTCCCCCTCTCCGAGCTTCACCACCCTCCGCCGTCGAGCTCGACGACCCCAAGTTCCTCGGGAGCAGCTTCCCAAGTCTCCCTGCTTCCGTCTCGTTGCCGCCTCTCTGGTCCCGGCAGCATTTTCACCCCACCCCTTCAGCTTCTCGCCCAACCGCCCTCTCATCTTTCAGATCCCTGCGGCCTCAACCAGCGGCTTCCCCGGCCCCCTCCTCACTTCATGGCGGCGGCCGCGACGTGCAGCTCGTGCACTCAGCCTTCTCATGAATATTCAGCGAGGGGCAGGGATGTGGGCGTTCTCGAAAAGCTGCCCCACCTTCCTCTTGACTCCATTGGCCGGTCCTGCCCGTCATTCCGCTGGGGCGGAGCGAATCGGAACATTGCGCATGCGCAGAGAGACGCAAGGGCGGCTTTCCGGGAGTGGTGGTGCTGGAGGCATCGCTGAGGATCGCCGAGGAATAAGAACAAAACAAGAAAGAGAGCCGAGATAATCGATCCAATTGAGTGACAGGGAAATTGGAGATCCGTTTGGGGCACTCAATGACGTGTTCGCTTCATTAAAACATGCATTTATAAAAAACGTGCCTTCTATATTTAGAAGAAGTAACTATGTAGAGCATGCTGGCCTCAAATTCATGGTGATCCTCCTACCTCAGCCTCCTGAGTGTTGGAATTACAGGCATACACCACCGTGCCTGTCTCAAGGTTTCAGTTTTGAGGGCAGTGGGAGCCAAGTATATGTTCTCCTAAAAGTAGAGATACGACCAGGTTTGCATTTCAAAAAGATGTTAAAGAAAAAGGTAAAATAGCTGCCTTAGTCACTTTTGTACTGCTATAACAAAATAGGTGAGTTGGACGATTTATGAAGCAAAGAGGTTTAGTCGGCTCACAGTTCTGGGGGCTGAAAGGTCTACGCTTGGGAAGCCACATCTGGCAAGGGCTTTTTGCCCCATTATAACATCATGGGTAGCATTGCAGGGTGGAAACACGGGCAGGAACAGTGAGGGGTGTATGAAGATAGTCTAGACGGGGTGCTCCCTTTATAACCCACTGTCATGGTAGCCAACCCAGACCCTAGAGACACACATTAGTCCCTCCCACAAGGCCCCACTTCTTAAAGGTCCCATCCCTTCTCAATACCATCGCCTCAGGGACCAAGCACAGGGAGGGCGAGAAACCACATCCACACCATAGCACAGCTACACACATTTATCTCCTGTCCGGCCATTAACTCAGCAGGAGAGTGTCGCGAGCCGGGACGTCAGGATCCTGCCAGCAGGTCCTAAACCTGAAAGGATGAGGACAGAGAGACGAGAGCCACCTTTCTTCTCAAGTTCCTTGCTTGCTTTATTACAGAACCTCTCCTTTTTATACTCTCCAGCTGCATGGAAGCTAGGGCTGCACGGGAGCGAGGGAGCGAGGGTACCGCCCACACATTCCAGAGGGAAACAATAACAACCATTATGGGTTACATCTGCTACCAGCTGAACTCACCCGTGGCTATGGGCGAGAGCACATCCTTGCCAGCGAGGTGACTCAAAGTTCAATCATGGCTAGGCCTGTGTCAAGGCTCACCATAATGGCTCGCCATAGGAGAGGAATAAACCAAGGAATCAATGTACTGGGAAAAGGAAAGATGGAGCAGGTCCTGGCAGAAAAGGGGATATGGAAGGCCAGGACGAAGGGACCGCCGTGCCACCCGCAGCCCAAGAGGAAGACACGCACTTTGAAGGTGTGTGTGCGGGGAGCTGGGGGAATTACTGCCCTAGGAAGTGTGACTCAAAACCCAAGGGATCGCCTCACACCCCAATCCCAAAGGAGACTAGAGGATTCCTCTCTCAAAACCAGTGAAGAAGATTTAGGATTTGTCCAACGCGCCCGCGCGCGCGCACACACACACACACACACACACACACACCCAAGAGCAGAGCATGACGGCAGCCAGTCTGGGCAACTTCATGAGACCGCGTCTCAAAATAAAATACAATCGCCAAGCATGTGTGAGGCTCCGGGTCCATTCCCAGTACAGGGGGAAAAAAAAAGGTGGGTGTGTGTGTAAAAGAAGCCTGTAGTTAGAAATATTTGCAATATTCAGAGATGGATGTGCAAGGCCTAGGATTCAAAGCCCAGCACCTGAAAGAGGGAGAGAGGAGTTGATGAATTAGAAGATGAAAGTGAGGCCACCTGGACGTCCCAGACCTGATCCTGTTGTTGACAATCTCTCAATCCTTCGTTTGAACACTCGCGAGGAAATGGTAAACCGTGAGAACCAGCAGATTAAATGGATTAAACGTTCCAGACTTCAGGTGACAGAACTTTCGGGCGTATACCATGCTATTGTTCAGATGGGGTTTATCCCTCAAAGATCTGAGTGTTGTACTCTTGGCCTCAGAGAGGCAGTGTAGGAGCAAAGGGGACCTTTAAGAGGCGGGGCCCATGGGAGGGCCTCAGGTCCGGGGGTGTGGCTTCGGGAGGTGTTAAAGTAGTTCGCTCTAGTGGGTTATTATAAAGACCTGCGGCGTATCCCTGACTTGTTTTCTGGCTTTCTGCGTCAAAACAGGAGCTCTTTTGCAGGGCACGATGGTGGACACCTTTAACCCTAATACTCAGGAGACTAAAGAGGGGGATTACCAAGAGTTCTTTCCATAGGCAACTCCCACCATGCACCTGGGGACCCTGGCCACAGCCTGCTGTGTTCTTTGGAAGTTGTTTCTCGAAGTGTCGGCTAAATAATTTTTAAAAAAATCAACTTGTCTCCTATTTTGTAATAGTGATGAAAGCTAACTGATATATACTGTAAAAAAAAGAGAGAGAGACACACACACACACACAAAATAACTCAAAAGTCTGAAAAAGAGGAAGGACTGGACTGTGCATGGTGAGGGGAATCCCTTAAAACGCTTTAAGACTGGTTTGCCAGGGGCTGGGGGTGGATTCATCCACTGCACTAATACACACACACACACACACACACACACACACACACACACACCATGAGCATTTATTGAGTCAAAATCAAAAGAGAAGTTAATAAACTACCTTTATTCATAAGGAAAACTTTCCCCATTTTGTTATACACATAAACCAGCACTGTGTGAAGGCACTTAATGGGGAGTGGGGACAGGGGGTCCTGGTAGAGACCAATGTGCACCTCCCCGACCCTGAGTCTGCTGGGAGATTTGGGGTCAGAGGTGGCTCCCAGAGTGATAAAGAGATGAGGTCATCTGTCCCAGGCTCAGCTGGGACGGCATGTTGGCTGGCCAGGGCTTGGGCCGCTGGCAGTAGGAGTGGGAGTCACTTTGGATGGATCTGATTAAAGATTTCCAGCCCAGCTGTGCATGGTGGCAACTGCCTATAATCCCAGCACTCTGGGAAGCTGAGGCAGGAGGATTGGAAGTTCAAGCCCAGCGTGGGCAATGTACTGACTTAACGAGACCCTGTCTCAAAACAAAACATAAACAAAAGGCTGGGGATGTAGCTCAGTATGAAGGCCGTGCATTCAATCCCCAGTACCACAAAGGAAAAAAAAAAAAAAGATTCCAGCCCCATTCCCTGGACTTCCCATGGCTAAGGCAGGTTCCTAAACCTAAGGCTGGGATTCTCCTCCCCCAGGCTTCTGGGGGAGCAGGAAGTGGGGCTGAGGGCCCCAGGCCTGCAGAGTGAGGGGCGCAGCATACACGGAGAGGCAAGTCTGAGGTCTGGGGCACAGGCAGGCAGTGCTCTTGTCTCCCTGGGAGACGTCCTCTGTCATGCTAGACTTTATTCCTCTGGGACTTCACCCTGGGGAAAAGCTGAGGAAAGGCAACCTTCAGACAGACACCGGACACTTCCGCCCTCGTCCTTCTCCCAGCAGCCCTCCAGGATGCAGCCTGCTCCATCCTCCCATCCACTCCAGAGTCCCTGGGGCCCTTGTTACCTCCATGTACCAATCAGCAGCTCTACTGATAAAGTGGAATATAATGGGTCTCCTTGCCACCGTGGCTGTCACCCAATCCAAATCAAGAAATATTCTCTCTTATGAATATAATGGAACCCTCCCCAACCTAGTAGATTCATCATTGATTTCGGGGTAGTTCAAGCTGGCCTTGAACTTGAGATCCCCCTACTGCAGCCTCCTGAGTGCTGGGATTATAGATGTGGGTTATCAGGCCTGAATTTCTGCTGTGATTATATTAAGGGATTCTTCTTCCCCCTTTCCAGTGCTGTGTAACAAAATACTCTCCACCCTGCCTGCACTAGGCAACTCTTTAACTCCCCCATCACTAAGATGAGATTTTTCAATGCTTTCCTTGGCAAAAATGGATCCTTTAATCTCTCCATTAATATCAGGGGTGACCATTTTTCCCCCACTGCTGGGGATAGAACCCAGGGCCATGCTAGGGAAGTGCTCCACCACTGAGCCATGCCTCCAGCCAAATAATATCATTTGATTGAACACAAATCAAATAACCCGTTCAGCGGTGCCAGGGCTCTCCCTTAGCCTTTTTTTTTGGGGGGGGTACAGGGGATTAAACTCAGGACCTTGTGCTTGCCAGGCAGGCACAGCACCACTGAGCTAAATCTCCAGCCCCTCCCTTAGCCTTCTACTACAAGGGCTTTTCCGGTCCTCCCCATGACTAGCAGTGGACTCTTCCAGCCTCCTTCACCCACAGTAATGCACGTCTCTCTCCTCCCTCTTTTCCCAGTAGGCTCACCCCCAAGTAGTTCCGCGGCACGTAGCCCTCCTGGCCGTGCAATGCCGCCCACCACCAGTCGGTCTCCTCCAGCCCGTCCCTCCGCAGCACAGTGACTGAGTCGCCCTCACGGAAGGACAGCTCGTCCCCAAACTCGGCGCTGTAGTCCCAGAGCGCATACACGGCCCCGTTGTGCATCAGCCCCATGCTGTGCTCCACATCTGAAACACACAGTCAGGGGTGAGAGCCCAACCTGGGGTGCAGGGACACCAGACTCACTAGGGCCAGGGCCAGGCCTGGGCTTTGTGGCATGTATATGGGTACCTGTGTCTGGGGACAGGAGCTGGAGCTGGAATGGGCTGGGAGTGGCACCGCTAACATTCGTGGACATTGAGGTGCATCAAGCTGGGCCACCTACCCTGGGGTGGGACCAGCGGCCCCCTCTCCCTGTTTTTTATATGTGTCCATTTATTTTGCAGTACTGGGGATTGAACCTAGGGAGTTTGCACTGAACTAGAGCTCCAGATTTTTTTTTTTTTTTGAAAGACAAGGTCTTGCTAAGTCACTAAATTGTCCAGGCTGGGCTTCAACTTACAATGTTCCTGCCTCAGCCTCTCAGAGTGCTGCAGTTACAGGCATGTGCCACTGTGTCCTGCTTCCATTAACCTCTCGTATGTTGTTGAATCCCCACATTCCTCGGTCCCTAATGTCAACCAAGGCTACAACTCGCCTCTCCAGGTGTACAGCTGAGTGCCTGTGCGCGGTCCTCGGGGTCCCCCTACCTGGCCCCTCCTGTGGGAAAGTGCTGCAGCCAGGCACCAGGACAGGTCACGGCCTCATGTCTCACCACAGGTCGGACAGTCCCTACTGGTGCCGGGGAGGTGGCATAGTTGAAACCTGCAGGTCCCCCACTTTCCCGCCGATGGTCCACTCCCCCTCTCTCCTCCGTGTCTCCCCCAGCCCCGCCCCGCACCTGCCAGGTAGGTGGCACAATCAGCGTAGCCCTCCCGGTAGGGGTCGCACTTCTCGATGGCAGTGGCGCCATCGCTGAGCGTGGTGGCGAAGATGGCTGCGCCGTGCTGCACCAGCGCCATACAGATGGCTGTGTCGTTGCACGATGCCGCGCAGTGCAGCGGCGTCCTGGGTGAGGGAGAGGGATGTGTGAGTGGGATGCCTGCCCCGCGGCGCCATCCCCGACGCCAGCCCCTGCGACGCCGTCGCTGTCCCCATCCCAGCTCACCAGCCGTGGCTGTCGGGGGAGTTGACATTGGCGCCAGCAGCGATGAGGAAGTCGACAATAGCGTAGTTGGCACCACAGATGGCGTTGTGCAGGGCGGTGATGCCCTCCTCATTGGGCTGACTTGGGTCGTTCATCTGGCAGACAGGATGGGAGGCTCAGCCCGGAGACCCCCGCACCCCTGCCACCCACCTGCCCCGCACCCGCCGGCCTCACCTCCTTCACGGCCTGCTGTACCACCTCCAGTTCCCCCGTCAGCGCTGCATCCAGCAGCAGCACCAGCGGGTTGAGGCGCGCGCGCCGGGCCTTGCGAGGAGAGCCCGCCTTCCGCAGCACGGAGCGCATCTCCTGTGAGTCAGGGAGGGGACAGCAACTTGGGGGAATCCTTAATACCACAGACCCATGACCCAGAGTGGACACATAGGCCTAGATCAGCAGCCGATCCCGATCACCATCTAGGCCGGCTGGGCTGGGGTTCATGTGTATGTGGGTGGGTGTCTGAAGTCTTAGGCCACAGGGGCAGGGCTGCCTGGCTCTCCTAAACTTGGGGCTCCTGCAGCAGCCAGGGGATCCTGGGATCCAAATTTCGAGCTCTGAGAGAAGGTGGGAGGCCATCTAGGTGGTGCCAAAGTGATTTGAGACCTTCATGACGATTGTGGAAAAAATGATCCAGATCATTCAGGTTTTTGTTGTTGTTTGGCAGTGTTGGGGATCCAATCCAGGGCCTCCTGGATGCTAGGGAAATGTCTTCTTGCTGAACCATATTATCCCTGGCCACTTTTACAAAATTTTATTTGACACAGGGTCTCACCAAGTTGCCCAGGCTGGCCTCTCAATCTTACAATCTTCCTGTATCAGCTTCCTAGTAGCTGGGATTACATGTGTGTGAGCCACCTGACCTGTCTAGGGCTTAATTCTTGGGAGTTTGTCATTTGTCAAGTCTTTCTGTGGCCCAGACTTTGTGATTCTCCAGTAGGATGACTCCCATTTCAGGTTGCTGTCTCTTCCCTCAGGAGGGCCTGAGAATAGATTCTAAGGTGTCTGCCTCACCTCTACTTCTCTGAAACTTATATCCTGCATATCTACCTGCATTGCTTGGAACTGTTCCATTTGATGACCCTGTCCAAGGCCAGAACCTTCTCACCACCAATGGGTAGTCATCTCCACCCCACACACCATGCAGAGCATGTATTGATGCACGCAGCCTTCATAGTAACCCTATGAGGTGGCTGTTGCTTTTTCATCCACATTCTACAGATGAGGAAATTGAGGCCCAGAGGGGTAAGCATCTGGCCAAGGTTGCGTGGCTAAGTGGCATAGAGGCAAACATGGTGATTCATGCCTGTAATCTCAGCACCATGGAAGGCTCAGGCAGGAGGACTGCAAGTTCAAGCCCAGCCTGGGCAATGTAATTTTGAGATCCCGTCTCAAAATTAAAAAATAAAAGGGTTGGGGAATAGATGTAGCTCAGTTCAAGGCCTTGAATTCAATCCCCAATACAAAAAAAAAAACAAAAGAAAAAAAAACAAAACATGGAGTGCCCAGCATAGAGCACAAGTATAGGTCATTAAAGAAAAGGTACAAAGTAATTCATGTGCCAAAACTCCCAGGATGCCCCCCATAGTTCTCGCTCCCTTTTCCAAAGGTAGCGCTGCCTACCTTGAAGACTACAAATCCCAGCATCCCTTGCAGTTAGCTTCTGGACCACTGGGATGGACAGAGTGGTGGGTGCAATTTCAAATTCTGCCTCAAGGGGAAGGGGACTTTTCCTCTCCTCCTGGTAGGAATGCAGATGCGGGGGAGAGCTATCCTGGACAGGGAAGGCAGGACAGCCCCTAAGGGACAGGAGCCCCAGACGGACTGAGCCTAGCTCCTGACCTCACCTGGCTGCCTCCCAGCTCTGACTGCTACTTCTGGCCTCTTACTCAAAACAGAACGTCCTGTCTCATTTAAACCACAGCACATAGGGGACTGCTAGTTGCAGCAGCGGATCTGGACAGTAGAAGAGGTAGCCCAGCGCCCTCCTGTGGGACTCACCATGCTCTGTGGCTGCTCCGGTGGGCTGCTCTGAGGTGGGGCTGGGGGGGGTATGGGGACCGGTGGGGCGGGAGCGGGGGGCCCTGCCCTGGCCTCGGATCCCTCAGTGATGGGGCACAGCTCCGGCTCCGGACCCCCAGGCCCTGGCCCGCCGTGCCGGTGGAAGAGGCGGCTGATGATCTGCTGGTACTGCTTCTTGTGGGTGGGGGGCAGGGCCACAGCGGGGCTCTGTTCCATGGAGCCCCTGCGTTTGAGGGGCCGAGGGATCTCTGCCAGCACTCGCGCTACCTCCTCCAGCTCGGGCACTGACTGCGCCTCGGGTGGCAGCGCTGGCTGCAGCCTCGTGGGACTGAGGGGTCGAGCGACAGTGCCTTCATCTGCATCGCCAGCCTCCAGCACCGGGGTCAGCAGCACCTCTAGTTCCGGCTCTGGCTCCAGCTCAGCGGGGGATTTAAGGAGGCCTGGCAGGAAAGACGGCCCCAATAGAGCTCAAGCCCAAGTTGCCGAGACTTTCAGGGCCTGCAGGCAGTACCTTATTTGCTGTGGATCACAGGGCAGTTTCGTGCCTTCTCTGGGCTGTGAATAATATACAATCACGGCACCTCCCATTTACGAGCCTCCAGGGTGTCTGGCACTGCACGTTCTGGCCTTACTGAATTTTCCCCACTCCCGTGTGAAGTTCTAAGTGATCACATGCAGCACTACAGGAAGGAATCTGAGGCTTGGAGGGGGCAACTCAGCTGCCCAAAGCCACACATTTAACTGACTAGAATCTCTGTTTTTGGTGTTTTGGTTATTGCTGTTGTTTTTATGTGGTGGGGATTGAACCCCGGGCTTTTGCACTGAGTTACATCTCCAGTCCTTTTTTTATTTTGTGTTTTGAGACAGTGTCTCATTAAGTTGCCCAGGCTGGATTTCAACTTGCAGTCCTCCTGCCTTAGCCTCCCAGAGCGCTGTGATTACAGGCTTGGGCCACTAAGCCTGGCCAAAATCTTATCAACCACAACAGACTGGACTTTCTAAGATCCTATGAATTTTCTTTCCTAAAATCTTAGGCAGAAAATTCCTGCCAAGAGCTGACTCTTCTGTCTTCTTCTATGTTGCAGTGCTCTAAAGTAAGTGGTAAAATCAAATGATCACTCTATTCCCTACCTCACAATGTCCATTACAATCCTATAAAGGAGATATAATTAGTATCTCTTCATGGATAGGAAAGCAGCCTCACGCTGGGCAGGAGATTTATCCTGGGGCACCAACAAGTGGGCGATAGAGACAGGCTCAAGCTGTCTGCTCAACAGTGATCTGGCACTAAAAATATGAACAAGATGTGGTTTTTCTATAAAATGGAGTACTACTAGCCATAAAAAGTGAGACACCAGAGTCATTTATAGCTAAATGGTTGCACGTAAAGGCCATACTCCTAAGTGAAATAAATAGGACACAAATGTGTAAATACCAAATAGTGTCTCTGGTGTGGAAAACTACAAGTGTAAATAAGATTCAAATTGTATAATGGAAGCTGGGCGTGGTGGTGCACACCTGTAATCCCAGCACTCAGGAGGCTGAGGCAGGAGGATCACTGTGAGTTCGAGACCAGCCTGGGTTACAGAGTGAGTTCCAGGTCAGTCTCAACTACATAGCGAGACCCTGTCTCAAAAAAACAAAACCAAAACCAACCAAACAAATTGTATAATTGCTATTGTGAAATAGGAATAAAAGAGCTAAAGGAGTAGGAGAAGTGGGAAGGGCAGGGGAAATGAAAGAAGGGAAAAGAAAAAATATGAGAAAAGGAAAAAATGGAAACAAAGTCTTTGTAGATAGAGGAGGTTGGAGAGGGTGAAGGGAGGGCAGGGGTATGGGAAAAAAATAAGAACCAAGAAACATCATATAAAGGTACAAGATCCCAGTGATGAATGTAACTGTACTGTATACTTTAAATGTACCAATAAACAGGCTGGGGATTTAGCTCAGTGGTTCCACCACCTGCCTCGCAAGCACAAGGACCTGAGTTCCATCCCCAGTACAAAAAAAATAATAGTACCAATAAACTCAATAAGGAGAACAAAAATAAAAATACGAGGGCCAGGGATTTAGCTCAATGGTTCTGCTGCCTGCCTTGAAAGCTCAAAGTTCTGAGTTTGATCCCTAGTACCGAAAAAAACAAAACAAAAAAAAAAACAAACCACACAACAGTTCTGCTAACTAACATCATAGCTACATGGGCTTCCTATGCAGTAGGGCCTATGAAAAGGACTTGATATGGTTTTAATATCACATCCCAATAAGATAGGTTCTAACCTTATTCAGTTTTTCCACTCAAGGACTGAAGGCCCAGAGAAGTTAAGCGACCCGCTTGAGGTCACACAGTAAGGAACAAGGGTGGCCCAGCATTTAGCCATTTTGCAATCCAGGCCCCTGTGTCAATTCCGGAGCTCACTGTGGCCCGGCTCTCCAAAGGGTCTGGAGCGAGGTGTGGCTGTGATGCCGCCCCGCCGCCCCTAGGGGATGCCTCTGGCCATCTTCCCTGCCCGCCAGCCCTCTGGGGCCCCTGTTGCGCAGTCGCTGACTCACCTTCATTCACAGGGGCCCAAGCCTGTTGTGGGGGCTGGGCAGCTGGGGCAGGTGGTTG
>NW_022900931.1:62289693-62290499 GCF_012274545.1 Fukomys damarensis
AGCTGCGGGGCAGGGTGCCCGATGGCCCTGCGGCGGCGGAGCCCAGCGAGCGGCGGTAGCTGCCCCCATCCGAGCGCCTGTCATTGGCCAGAGGTGAGACCTTGTAATTGCGGGGCAAAGTGGCGCTCGTGAGATTGTCCTGGGGGAGGAGAGGGAAGTTAGAAGGGGCTCAGGAGGGAGAGAGGGAAGAGCAGACGTGGGAAGGGTAGAGTGTGGTACTCGTGCCTATAATCCCAGCTCTCAGGAGGCTGAGGCAGGAGGATCACAGCAGAATTCAGGCCAGCCTTAACTATATAGTCAGACCCTGTCCAAAGAGAGGGAGAGAGGGAGAGACAGTGAGAAGGAGAGAGAGCGCGCACTCACTACTGGAGTGCCCAGGAGCAGAAGTCAATGGGAAAGCAGGAAGGAAGGACCGGGGTCCAGGCCACACTGCTCACCTTTCCTGACGCCCCCAGCCCATCCAGGCTGCTCTCTCTCCAGGGCAGCAGCTGCAGGCCCGGCGAGGCGGGCCGCGTGAAGATGTCCAGGCCTGCGGGGCGGGATCGTTAGGATGGGCGGGGCTCTGCTCGCCCCCATTCCCGCCGCTATCACTCACGTTCATAGCTGGCGGTCTGAGATTTCTTCTCGTAGGCCACGTCCAGGTCAGACTCGTTCCAGGCTTTAAGGGGGCGCCGGCGGAGTGTCAGGTCATCTGCGGAGGTGAGGGGGCGCTGAGCGAGAATGTAGGGGAGGCAGGCCCAGGCCCCTCCGCTCCCCTAAACGCTGGGGCCCCAGGCTCACCCTGCGCGCGCAGAGGCGGGGCGAAG
>NW_022900931.1:62290704-62291838 GCF_012274545.1 Fukomys damarensis
TAGGCTTCGGGCTGCAGGTAGAGTGGGGTGCGCGGCGAGGACGGCCGGCCCTTGGGTGACAGTGGGCTGTACGGGTGCAGGGTCGGGGCACTCTCGGAGCGTCCGAACGGTGAGTCTGCGCTGTCGGTGGCCGCCTTCCGCGGGGAGCCTCGGCTGCCGAAGGACTCGGGGACGGGGCTGGAGCTGTACCGGGATTGCTGTGGGGAGACCTGGACAGACGTTGAGGGATCAAAGGAGACATTCGTGGGAGGGTCACCGAGAGTAAGCAAAGGGAACACTGAAAGTGAAACCAGAAGCCAGGCCTGGTGGTACACACCCTAAACCCAGGCTCGGGGCGGCTGGGGCAGGATTGAAGTGTGAGCCCTTCCCGGGCAGTTTAGGGAGACCCTGTCTCGAAATTTAAAAAAAAAAAAAATCTTTTTAAGCAAAACAAAAACCGGGGATGTGTAGTTCCATGCAAATGCCCTAGGTTCAATCTACAATTTGGCAAAAGAAAGTTACCCCGAGAAGCTGGACCTAGGCAGAAGTTCAGGCCGTGAGTTTAGGTGAGGTGTTGGTGAATGAGTGGAGCTAACCCTTCGCGGTCCCCTTTGGGCGACTTAGTTTTAGTTTTCAGTTTGTTTGTTGAGACAGGGTCTTGCTATGCAGTTCAAGCTGGTCTTGAACTCATGATGTAGCCCCGGCTCACCTTGAACCAGCAGCGATCCTCCTGCCTCAATTAGACATGGGCCAACATGCCCAGCTCTTTGTGCACTTAGGAAAAGACCCCTTTGCACACTGGGGTCCTGTTAGATAGCCATCTCTAAATGTCCTCGAAGACCCCACAACCATAAGGGGCAGCTGTGTTTGAAATCCACACCTCGGGACGTGGTGAGAAACTCTTTGGGGGTACGGGCGGGGCCCAGCTCACCCTAATGGGGGCTCCGGCCTGCGAGCCAGGAGGCGCTGGTGAGTCTGACCACAGCGACTCCAGCTGCTTGGTCAGTTCGTCCACCTTGGCAGCCGCGGTGTCCAGCTCCATCTGCTTCAGATCCATGTGCTTCATGGCCAGCGCTGCGGGACGGAGGGGCGGGGCTGGGTGAGCAGGGAGCCTAGGGCTGGGTCCCGCCCCTCCGGGCCCCGCCCCTCCCGCAC
>NW_022900931.1:62291851-62294598 GCF_012274545.1 Fukomys damarensis
CCCCGCCCCTCCCGCACTCACACTGGAAGTTCAAGTCCAGGAGGTCCCGCGCGCTCTGGAAAGCCTCGCTGTCCATGGTGCCGGCCGCAGCGAGGCGCCTGCGCAGTGGGGAAGCGGCTCAGACCCCGCCTCCGGAACCCGGGCTTGGGAGCAGGATGGTGTGAGCGCTTCGCCCTTCCGCTGCCCTGGCTGGGAAACGTCGGCTCCTGCAAAGCCCAGTGCACAGGCTCTAGGAGTCCAAACCCGACTGGAAGACTCCAAACAATCCCATCTCTTTCTCTCTACCTTTCTAGCTCAGTCCTGGGGATCAAAAACCAGGAGTGCCAGTCCATTTTATTTCATTTTTTGACAGGTCTCACTATGTAACGTGGCCCAGTCTGGTCTTGAACGTTATTTCACTTTCTTTACATGGCTCCTTGTCCATCTCTTATCCTCAGCCCTGATAAAATGGCTCAATTCCTAGCCAGGCCTGTGATGCACGCCTGTAATCTCAGCATCCTGGGAAGCTGAGGCAGGAGGATCACATGTTTAAACCCAACTTCTGGGCGATTGAGCAAAACCCATCTGAAAAAAAAAAAAGGCTGGGGATGGAAGGGAGAGGAAGCAGTTTCTTCAACTGGTACCTGTTGGTTACCTACTATGTGCCAAGGGTCAGAGGATGAAATAAGAACTATGAGTTTCTGCACTGAGTGCCCACTGGAGCCCAGGAGCACTGCTAGCCACTGGAGATATTCTGAAAGCTCTCGTGCTGCCTACTGTGTTGTACTAGAACCCTTGCCCGTGAGCAGGAACATCACGCAATAAAACCAACAGCCACTAATTGAGGGGCCACTGTGCTAAAGGGGGTTGCACTCGGCCCTTACTTCACCATCAAAACCACCTTTGTAGCAAGAAAGTGAGGCTCAGGTGCATCTGTCCAAGGTTCCCCTCCAAGAAGTCCCCTGCCCCAGGTTTCCCTTTCCTACCAGGGCCTAGCTTTTTAATTCTGCACGGTTTCTGGAAGGGTCCAGAGATGAAGGCTCGGGTCCCTCCCCCTGCAGTCCCCACCCAGAGGAGGCCTGGCCGACCCAGAGAAGGAGGAAACAGGGAGGTGACCAGAGTGGGATGGGCCACTGTGGTTGCAGCTCAATGGGAGGCAGGGACTGAGGGCAACAAGAACCAGTCCAGCCAGCATCACCTCCATCCCCATGGTGCCCGCCACGCCCGCCAGCTTGTCACCTCCTGCTGCCCTGACCTCAAGGCTGTGGCAGTCCAGAGGTGGGCAGCAGGGCGGGCTGGGGCATGCTGACACTGGCCTGTCTGGGAATCCACGGGAACAGAACCTGTTGGGGCTCATCTGGGTGTACTGGAAGTGTGTGAATTTGACCAAGTCCTCTCAGCTCAAGGAGGCTTCAGTTTCCCCACAGTGAAGGAAGCCACACTAGCTATTCTGAGAGTCCCCTTCAAACTCTGAGGCCTCCATTCTAAAACCGTGAAGACCCTGAAATTGTAACTAAAGTTCTGTAGATCCCAGCACTTACTTGCCTGTAATCTCAACAGTCAGGAGGCTGAGGCAGGAAGATCGCTGTGCATTCAAGGCCAGCCTGGGCTACATATTAAATTCTAGGTCTGCCTGAACTATATGGTAGGACCTGGTCTCAAAGAATAAAATGAAGGGGCCAACAATTTCGCTCAGTGGTATCATCACCTGCCTCACAAGCACAAGCTTCCCAGTTCAATCTCCAGTACCAATTTTTTAAAAAATCCCACAGCCGGGCATGGTGGCACACGTCTGTAATCCCAGCACTCAGTGGCTGAGGCAGGAGGATCACTGTGAGTTCAAGACCAGCCTGGGCTACATAGTGAGTTCTAGGTCAGTCTCAATTACATAGTGAGACCCTGTCTCAAAACAAACAAACAAACAAACAAAAAAATCCCACAGATCCTGTACTCAGCCTGAGTCTACTGTTGGAAAGTTCTAAACCCAAGATTCTGTTTTGGGGACACTTTGTTATTTTCCAACTTGATAGCCCACAGTTCTCACTGCCCCACTTTTCTATCCCAGGAATGAACTGTCCTGAAAGTCTAGAGGAGGTATAAGAACAAATAAGCAATCAGGCTTTGAGGGTTCAGCCAAGACCACTGGCTGACCCTGATCAGTGTGCCTTAGTTTCCTAATCTGTAGAATGGAGAGGCAGGTGGTGGCGCCACTGTGCTAAATCCCCAGTTGTAAAACGGAGACAAGTAACAGTTCACACAGTAGGATTATTAGAATTTAAGGCTCCGAGAGGGGAAACCTCAGAAAGCAGAGACTAAAGCAATCAAAACAGGGCTTTTAGAATCTCAGAGACACAGGAAAACATTGTTAGAATAAAGTCAGACGGGCGTGGTGGTGTGCATCCGTCATCTCAGCACTTTGGAAGACTGAGGGGGGAGGACAGAAAATCTGAGCCCAGCCTGAGCAATTTAGCAAGACCTTGTGTCAAAAAAATAAAAGGATTGGGAAAAAAATAAATAAATAAAAAGACTGGGCTAGGGAGAAAGAAAGAAAGGGATTAGGGTTGTAGCTCAGCGCAAAGGTCCTGGGTTCAGCCCCCAATACCGAAAACAAATCAATTCCACGCGGCCTCCGGCGCCAGCATTCCGACAGTAAACAGTGCTTTTGAGGACTGCGTGATTGGCGACCTTCTAAGATTCTGGGTTCTGAGCAGACACCCTAAGGAAAGGCCTGCTGGGCGTGGGACAGTCCCGAGGCTGGTGCGGGCGGT
>NW_022900931.1:62294736-62309559 GCF_012274545.1 Fukomys damarensis
CCGCGGCTGTGTTCCCAGGACCCCGCCCTCCGCCCCCAGCTCCTCTACCCTGGGTTCCCCTCCAACACCGGCTACCCCTTCCTTCCGGGGATTCCCGCCCACCCCAGTGTACTCTCCTGGGCTCCTCTCTCCGCTCCACCCCCAGCTCTCTGCCCAGCCTCCTCAGCAGCCTGCCGGGCTCTTTGGGGTTAAGGATCCTGTGGCCTCCTGGAGGAGGCGCCCTCAGTAGGAACCAAGTCAGGGCGCCAGCAGGGGCTGGCAGGTCGGACTCCTCCAGCTTGGTCTGCACTAAGGATCTATCGCCGGAAGAGTAACCTCCCCCGCTTTCTCTGGGGCTTGATTTTCACTTTTGAGGACTTCAGCGGAATGGGCTAGGAGCTTCCTCTCTACCTCTACCTGGGGCTAGTTACCATCTCTGTACCTCATTTTCCTTGTGTGCTTAATGGGCAAATAAATACCTTCACCTCAAAGGGGTGTGAGGATTGGCTGACCTAATTTTGGTATAGTGTTTAGAACAGTGCAGTGCATGAAATAAGGTTCACACATCTTGAATCCTTAATTACCAGCCTTCTTTGATGGTTCATTAAGATAATACAGGGTTAGTCAGGGCGTGGTGCTGGCACGCCTGTAATCCCAGCACTCTGAGGCAGAGGCAGGAGAATCTCAAATTCAGGCCTCAGCCAGGGTAACTTACTGCCTTAGTGCCTTACTACTTTATCTCAAAAATAAATAAATAATAAAAATAAAATGGGCTGGGGATGTTGCTCAGTGCAAAGTCCCTCAGTTCAGGGATGGGGATTTAGCTCAGTATCACCCGCCTGCCTCACGCAAGGTCCTGAGTTCCATCCCTGGTGGGGGGGGGCGTCTCTGAGTTGAATTCCCAGTACCACCTCCCCCAAAGGAAAAAAAAAACACACACACAGGCTGGCATGGTGACCCATGCCTGTAATCCCAGCACTCGGGAGGCTGAGGCAGGAGGATCGCTGTGCACAGAGTGAGCTCAAGACCCAAAGTAAGACTTTACTCCCCAAAGGGACTTTCAACTCTTTTTTTTTTTTTAAGATAAGGTCTTGCAATGTAGTTCAGGCTGGCCTTGAATTCACTCTGTAGTCCAGGCTGGCCTCGAATTTGCAGTGATCCTCCTGCCTCAGCCTCCCAAGTGCTGGGATCACAGTGTGTACTACCACACTGGGTTCCACAACTGGTTCTGAGATCCTAAAATCTCTGAACTTTGATGCCTGGGATCTCAATCCCCTGGACCCTTGAGTTTTGAGGTCTAAATTCCCCCTGTCCATTCCTGAGTTCTGGTGGGTGATCCTCCCTAGTAACTTAGAAGACTGGGGCAGGAGAGCCCTGGAAGAGTCTAGACAGAGGTGGCCCAAAGTCTAGGGTAGAGGTGGTGGGTGTCCTGCTTGCCAGCCTCAGTTTCCAAACTAGTAGATAGAGAGGAGTTCTGCCCTGGAGTCAGCTCATCTCATAAAAGGTGGAACTCTTGAGTCTGATTTCTGGGCCATCGCCAGAGACTTCTCTGCACCATGGTGTCCATCTTGTCTACCTGCCAGACCTGAGCCAGGCAGGACACACGCCCTGCGTTGGCAGCCACAGTTATTATTTTTAATTTCATTTCAGGCTGTCACTAAATGCCCTTCAAACCTAGACATCAGCCAACACCCCTCTCTGGTCAGATTCCCCCCCATGACACATCAGGGTGGAGAGAAGGGAGAGACAGAGGGAGGTGCCTGCCCACCCCTGCCCTCCCTCAAGGACACCTCCAGAATTAGCCTCTCTTCCTTCCTTATCTGCACAGTAACTCAGGTCAGACAGCCAAGTGTGGAGGTGACAGTCTCAGTCCGGGGTCAGGTCAAGGAGCCCCACGAGGGAGACAGGAGTAGACAGAATCTTGTCTCCCAGAGAGCTGCCAGAAGAGCAAGACAGAGGCCAAACCTGACCCACAACACTACTGCCCGTGTCACCACTAAGCCTCAGTTTACCCCTTCCTTTATGCAATGCATAAATGCCAGGCCATGCAAGCCTCCCAGAGTCCAGCCCTCCGTTCTGGAATTCTGCCCTAGACTCTAGAATGACTTCTGCTTACCCGGATCACAACACTCGCATGGGGCAACTAGAGGCCTCCTGCCTCCTGCCTCCGTCAGGGGGCGCCCTGGGCGGATGTCCTTCCTCTGGTTAGGCAGGTCTGACGCCCCGGTTAATGACATGTTGGGGTTCGCTCAGCCGCACAGAGTTGAAGAGCTGCCCCGGTTTTCTCACCCCCTGCCCCCACCCCAAAGCCGGAAAGTGGGGGAAGCGCCGAGACAGAGCCTGCGGAGGGACCCAGGGTACCTGTTCCGCTCCTTTCCAGCGACCCACGTTCCACTATCCCCGCCCACTCCGGGTTATGCTCAGAGACGCAGCCCAGAAGGCAGCTGGAGGGCGTCAGGGTGACGACCCATTCCACAGCCCCACCATTCCAGCCTCCTATTTCTGCCTACGAGTCAGGGATTTGAGACCCTAGGATTACCCAAGGGCTCAGGCTTTCCAGAGACCCCCATTCGAGGAACTCAGGAACCCCAGCTCCAATGCCTCCCCAAGACCATAGGGTCCGAGTATTCTATTCCAAGTACTCAGGCACCCGAGGCCCCCTTCCTCCCGCCCAGTAAGTCAGACAACCGAGTTTTCTCTTTTCAGGGAACCCAGACATCTGCGCACCCCACATTCTGCACCGGGACCTAGTGTCCAAGTTCCCTCCCAGTCCTCCAGGGGCGCGGTGTCTGGCTCCTCTAGGGCCGCTGGACCCCAGGGGGGCGGAACTCACCGGTCCGAGGCAGGTCCTGGCACGGGGGGCTTCCTCCGGCTCCGGCTCCAGCTGCGGGGAGCGGAGGACGGGGCGGGGCGGGAGCCGGGAACAGGTTAGACGACGTGACTCGGGCTGGAGGGAGGCGGGTCCCGCGGGGGAGGGGCAGCGAGGTCACCTCAAGCACCTTGGGACTTGTAGTCCCGGAAGGCAAGACGCAGCCCGAGACTTTCCCACTGGGATTCACACGGAGTCCATTTCACAGACAGGAAAAGCGTGGCCCCCGAAGCCGTGGACGACTGGTCTTTAACATGCGGGGAACCCGAGCCTCCTACTTCATTGCAGTTACAGAAGACGTACTCCTGACCCCTTCGCCAGCCCTCATGGCTCAGTTTCCCCTTTAGGGAGTCAAGATTTGGACGCCCCCAAAGGGGTGGAAGACTGGAGGCTGAGAGGATGGGACTCGGATGCCTCCTTCTAAGGCGAGAAGAGCGCCCCGCTAAAGCAGTATCCTCTCGGGCTCAGAGCCTCAATTTACCCGTCGGTAAAAAGGGGTACTGTATTCTGCATAGTATTCTTCAGCCAGGGCCTGAAGTCGGGGCTGGACTACAACCCCCAGCAGCAACCGCGACAGCCGCCTGGGGCCTCGCCACTGTAGTCCTGTGGGAATCGTAGTCTCTGAGCCGGCAGGGGCGGTGCCTTAGAGTCCCTTGCCCACTCTCAGGGAACTGTCTGGAGATCACCGGTGGAGAGAGCACTTCCCCTTCCCCTGACTCCTCTCTCTGCTTTGGGAAGCCTCAGGAGAAGGGGAGCACCTCAATTCTGGAATAGAATCGGACACCTCGGCAGAGGGGGTGGAAAGCGGCTCTGACACACGGGCCAGGAATGCAGTCGGGTCACCCAGTCTAGCCGCGGTCCCTCGGCTCCACCCGCCGCCCCACGCGGGGCAGTCCTAGTAGCAAGGAGCGTGGGCGCCTCCCCCAAATCCTCGTCTACATGCCGGTGTTTCCACGCCCTCCGGACAGGCAAGGGTCAGCGATCAGGACTCCTACCCCCTCTCGAATCCTCAAAACCATAGGGAATAATATTTCTCAAGCTCAAGACTAGATAGATCCTCGAGGGTATTTACATGTTGCTGTCGATCCACAAACCACGCCCCTTAGCCCGCACAGCTGCGAGCTGGTTTGGCTCCCGGGTCCGAGGCTCCTCCCATTGTGTTTCCCGCTCCCCCAGAATCCAGAAAGCCCCGCCCCAGACTGATACTCGAAGCCCTAAGGAGTGATTACCCGCTTTCTTCCATTTTCTGACCTCTCCCACTCAAATCCTAAACTTCCGAGGCATCTTAGCTCCCCTAGAAGGGATTCCAACCCTGAGGACAGAGCCCCGCCAACGAGGATTGTTACCTTTTTAAGAATTGCAGCCCAATCGATCTGTCTCTTTAAGAGTTAGGACCTCCGAGTGCGACTGCCCCTTTAAGGCGGTGTTGGAACAAATCATGTCGGAGATATTGTGGGGGAGACCTACAGAGATCTAATGTAGCCCTCACTCTAGAGACATGATGAGCCCGCTTCCTTCTGGAGCACATGTTGGAGAAATAACATTCCCTTAGCCGTCTACTCTGTGGAGTGGGAAACTTTCCGTTTTCCCAGTAAAAACAACAGGCGCCGAGCAGCGCCCCCGCAGTTCCACTACACTTGGGCACTTCCGGGAGATGCCCCGCCCCTCGGATCCACGTGGTCGACCGCGGCCTTCCGCAGCACCGCTGCTGAAGCTGCGTGTTGCACTGGCTGCGGGATGGAGGGGACCCAGTCGGGCGGTGAGCGGGCGGGTAGATGGGGTGGGGAGGAAGGACTGAGCGGAGAAAGGGGTGCCCGGGAAAGCTCTAGTGAAAAACGGGGAATCGCCAGACTGAGCCAGCGGGGAGATCTCCCGAGGTAAAGGGAGTTTGCACCGCGAGCTGCTGTCTTGGGGGGATTACTGGTGGAGGGAAGGGCACCCCGGGGCTGGAGATAGGCGACGCCCCCCCGGAAACAGACGAGCGGAGAAGCGACCCGGGGGGAGGAAACTGTAGCGCTGCTTTGGAGGTCGGGACCGATGGGCGGACCACCGGCGCGCTTCAGAGTGGAGCGTGTCACCAGACGCTGCTTCCTCTTCTTCCGTAGGTGCTGCTCGGTTCTCCTGTCCCCCTAACTTTACCGCGATCCGCTCGGCCTCAGAACCCTCTGGTCTCTCCCTGGAGACGCTGACAGGCCCGGATACAGAGCTGTGGCTGATCCAGGCCCCTGCAGACTTCATCCCAGACTGGTGAGGGTCCCTCTCCCCTCCCTGCTCCAGAGGCTGAACTTGGAGGGAGTTTAGAGGGGGCATTTCCAAGCGCCCCGGTATGCTGTTTCTAGGCTTTCTTCCCTCCTTACCAAAAGGGTCTGACCAAGTCTCTTTCCTTGCTTTCCTCCCTCAGCCTCAATGGGCGGCTGGTGCCCCTCTGCGGCTCCCACATCGTGAAGGGCAAATTGGCGGGCAAGCGGCACCGCTACCAAGTCCTGGGCAGTAGTGACCGCGAGGCGGGAGAAGCCACCCTGCTGGCTCCCTCAGCACAAGCAGGAGGTGGACTCACCTGTGGCCCTGCCCCCCAGGGCAGCCTAAGGATCATTGAGGGTCCCCAAGAACCCCTGTCAGGGGTTCCTCTGCAGCCCATTCCAAGAAGCCCCCCACCCCAGATTCCTCCTGGCCTGAGGCCTCGTTTCTGTGCCTTTGGAGGCAGCCCACCGGTCACAGGACTCGGGTCACCCATGGCTCCATCACCCTCCTCGGGGAAGAGGAAAAAGAGGCAGATACCAGAGAGCTCCACCACACAAGGGGCAGTGGATGGGCGTGGAGCCCCGGAGGTAGAGACAGAAATGGACATGGGGAAGAAGAAGAAGAAGAAAAAAAAGCACCATCTGGAAGAACCAGGGCTGAAGGAGCCCAAGGCTGAGGTGTCAGAGCCTCTGGGAGTTTTGGTCCCACCCACCTCCAAGAAGCAGAAGAGGCAGCCCAAAGGGGCAGAAACGGTGGAGCCAACGGAAAAGAAGGCAGAGCTAGGACCTGTAGTCAAACCCGAATCTCCTGGAGACACGGTTCTCTTCCCCACCAAGAAGAGACAGAAGCAGGAGACAGAAGGGATGGAGCCAGCAGAGGGGTTGACAGAGGAGCTCCGAGAGGAAGCCACCCTACTGCCGCCCGGAAAGAAGAAGAAGAAGAAGAAGAAAGAAAAGAGGCCAGAGGTGACCATGGAGCCAGGGACTGAGGCTGCGGAGCCCGAGGTGCGACCTCTGGTGCCCCACGGGCAGATAATGGAGCCAGAACTGCCAGAGGAAGTTGTTGAGCCTCAGGCTGAGGCAGCCCTGGTGTCCACCAAGAAGAGGAAGAAGGAAGAAAAGTGGCAAAATGTGATGCCAGGGCCAGCGCCAGAGGTGGTGGAGGCTGAGCTGCCAGGTGACCTGGAACCTCCGGCAGCTCTAGTGTCCACTAGGAAGAAGAAGGACAGGGGGCACAAAGCAGGGGAGCCCAGGACTGGGACGAGCGAGCCCTCGAGGGAGATGGAGGAGCCTGAGCCGCCAGGTGACGGGGAGCCCCACCCTGGGGCAACTCTGGGATCCACCAAGAAGAAAAGGAAGCGGGGTCAGGAAAACAGGGTGCCAGAAACGGCACCCCTAGAGGAGTTGCCCGAACTGCCACTGAATCTGGAGTCTGAGGAGGTGGATCCCACAGAAAGAAAGAAGCGTAAGAGGAAGCCACAGGTGGATCCTATGGGACACTGAGGAGCCACAAAAGGCTGATGGCCGGCCACCTGGGCCATTGGAAGGTGACACAGAAGCCCACACCTCCTGCACACACCCTCCAGCCCCAGCCAGAGACTGCACCAGCACTCAGCCAGAGCCTGGGCCCGGACAATGTTTTATTGTCGTATCAGCATCTGGGGTCATCGGGGCACCTTGAGAAAGGGCTCGTGCAGGACGTCAAACAGCCTCCGGGCCTTGGGTGGGAAGAAAGGGAGAACTAGTCATTAAATGGGTCCTTGGTTGGCTATATCTAGAGTGGGGTTCTGGCTCTTTTTTCCCAGCTTAGAAGGGGGCTCCAGAAGGGAGGAGAGAAGTAGCTGATTTGGATTCTACCCAGACTGTTCCTACCACCCTCGTAGGCCTGTTTCCCCATCTATAAGAGAAGCAGATGGTAACTGGGCCTTCTGAAACCTTAAAACTCTGGGGTCTGAGGCCCGATTGGTATCACAGTCACCCCTGACCCCAACCCCTCAAGCCCTTTCCTAGAGGACTTACCTTCTGGGGGCCCAGGCCAGGGCATAAGGCCAGGTCTTCCCGTGATGCTGCCATGAGCTGTTCCAGAGACTGAGGGGGGTGGGATGGAGCGGTCAAGAGTGGGGAGCACAAAGGCCCATCCTGTCCCAGTCAGGGCCCCCAAGATACCCCTAGGAGGAGGTGCAGGCTTGGAGCAGATGGCAGGGAGGTGAGCGGGTATGGCTGGGGGCTGCCTGGGAGAGGAGGGAGAAAAGTTGTCAGGTCCTTACCCCAAAAGTAGACAGGAGGGTCTGACTGTCCGTTTTGTTGACTGACTTCACCGTGGTCAGACATTCAGTGACCTGGACCGGGAAGAGAGTACAGTGGGAGAAGGCACAAATTCTGAGCCTGTGAGGGCAGTGCAGATTCAAGGCTGGGTCCCCCCCACACCTGGCACGCAGGAGGTGCCCAGTAAATGCTTTCACTGGGGACTCATTGAAGGTCACGTCAGAGTGACCCCCAAAGAGCTGAGGGTATTGATCGCCTAGGGAGATGAACAGGGAGCAGGCTCCATCCTGAGGGAGACCAGAGGTGCTGAACGTGGCCTGGGGCAGAACTAGCCTGCTGCCTGTACCCCATAATGCCAGGGCAGAGAGCCACATCTCTGGCCTCATTATCGGAGGTGGGGGTTCCAGTAGCTCCCCTAGTGTGTAAGGGTGACCGTGGATATCGCTGGCCAGCACTAAGGCCTCCACGTGGCTCCCATTTCTGGGTGATGGCCGGGGTGTTGGCCCCCTCAGTTCAGATCCCAGCCCTGCCAGCGAGTTCCCCAGGTGACTGAACACGAGCAGCCCACGCGCCCCACCTGAAGGAGGGTGGAGCAGCAGCTGCGTGTATGGCAGGGTCGCCCACTGGAACCCAGACAGCCCTGTCCTCCTAGGCTTCCCGGTCCAGTGAGGCAGAGAAATCAGTTCCAGTCTGCAGTGACTGGCATGGGGGAGCCCAGCAGCGACACCTGGCCTGGCCCGGGGATCAGGAGGACTCCTGGAGGAAGGGGCCCCGAGGCTGGGCTGTGAAGGGGACCTGGTCAGGGAGGACCTGGCTCGGGATTACACCTGAAGCTGTGGGGAGGCCCAGGCAGGGACAGGAGGGGGGCAGTGGGCTCACCCGGGACATGAAGTTGTGCTCCAGCTTCTCCATCAGGAGGTCCGGCGGCTTCTGCTCGTAGGCCTTGTACGTCTCCAGGTACCGCCCGGCTTCCTCGGGACTGGGGGACAGGACATGGTCAGCCAGGTGGGGACTGTCATGTTATAGATTCACTTCCTGGTGGTCGTGATGCGGAGACCAACAACCCGGGGCCCATTATGGGGACATGGAAACTCTTGGGGTTTCTGGCTGAGGCCCCAACCCAGTCCCCGCTGGGTGACCCAGGGCCAGTGATTGGATCTCTGTAGGCCTCAGTTTCCTCATCTGCAAAGTGGGTGGTGGTAGGACTGTGAGGATTAAATGGGGCCAAGCTTGCTGGTGCATGCCTATAATCCCAGGAGTTGGGAGGCTGAGGCAGGAAAATTGCCACAGGTTGGAGGCCAGCCTGAGTTACAAAGTGACTTCAGGGACAGCCTGAAATATATAACGAGACCCTGTCTCCAAACAAAAACAACTGAATGGGTCAGTGCTGCCAGTGACCAGAACCCGGCTCCTAGCAGCCTGTCTAGGAAATACCAGCTGTCTTAGAAGGGACATCAGGGCTCTTGGTCTCAATGTCTGCTGCATTTGAGAGGGAAGAAAACCAGAAACACTTTTTATATTTTTCAGACTGCACCAGAAAGACAACTTCCTAAGACAGGTACCTGCCAGTGAGAACTTTTTTGAGGTTTGGTTTTGGTTTTTTGAGACAGGGTCTCACTGTGTAACCCAAGCTGGCTTCCAAGTCACAGTGATCCTCCTGGCTCGGCCTTCCGAGGGCTGGGATTACAGGTGTGCACCACTACACCTGGCAAGTTTGTTTGTTTGAAATACAGTCTCACTATGTTTCCCAGGCTGGTCTCAAAAACTGTACTTGGGCCTGAGATGTAGTTCAGTGGTGCTGCGCCTGCCTGGCAAGTACAAAATCCTGAGTTCAATCCCCAGTACAGGGGCGGGGGTGGGAATGGGGCTGTACTCAAGAACTTTTGCTGTCCCAGCCTTGTGAGTAGCTGGGACTAAAGGCACATACCACCATTCCAAGCTAAAATCTTTGTTATACAACAAGTATTCTTAGTTTTTTGAGACAGGGTCTCACTATGTAGTTCAGGCTGTCCTTGAACTCACTGTAGCCCAGGCTGCCTTGAATTTGCAGGCAATCCTCCTGCCTCAGCCTCCCCAGTGCTGGGATTATAGACTTGCGTGCCACACCTGACCCAGTGTGACAGATGAGGCCCAAAGACAGCAGGGCTCACATGAAAGCTCCTGGGTGGAGACTGGTGGAGTGTGGGGGGGTCGTGCAGGATGGGACAGAGACAGCTGGGAGAGGAGCCTGCTCTCACCTCCACGCAAGGATCAGTGTGCAGTCAGCCAGGATGCACATCTTAGCCAGCTCTTTGAGGGCCTGCTGAGGGTCTTTCTAGAGAGGAAGGAAATCAGAATTTGGGGCCAGGGAGGGAGCCAGGTTGCGGAGTTTAGGGTCCAGAAGCCTTCCACTCGGGGACACCCCCAAGCTCCCCCAGGGTCCCCAGCCTATATAGGGCAGTTTCAGGACCCCACAGTGACCCAGACTGCCCTGGCTCTGCCCTCCTGAGCTGTCTGAGACCCTGATGACGTGGAGTCTGAGGGGTGCCCAAGCCGCCTGGGAACCCAGGGAGGAAGGGACATCTGAGCAGGAGGGAAGGGAGCAGAGAACAGAACGGAACTCCAGACACACACGCATGCGCAGACGGGAAGGTGGGCTTGGGGAGGCGAGGATCACGGTGTGGGGTGCAGGCCAAGGTGAGCCCTGGGGCCGGAGGGCTGGGTGGCCGTCAGGTCATACAGGGGCCCAGGCTGTGCAGGGGAGAACTGACTCCTAGGGTACTGGGGGGCCCTGGAAGGGTTTCGAGCAGGGGAGGCTGACACCGGATCTATGCTTCAGAAAGACCCCAGTGGCTGCTGACCAGCAGAGGCGCGCGATCAGGGAGGAAGCCGGTCCTGGGGAGCGGTGGAGGGGCCAGGGATTGGGACAGGGGCTCTGGGGATGGAGGCTGAAACCAACTTTAAGAGCTATGTAGGTGGCAGCAGGCAGGGCCTGGCTGAAGTGGGTGTAGAGTCACCGTTACCATTCCACTCCCTGCCAACACAGGGTCCCATGGTGATCTGTGTCAGTCTCAGGTGTGGAAATTGGTTCCTTGCTGAGATTTTAACACGCACTTCTTGAAGGGGACTCAACACCACCCATTTCCCCGGTGGGAAGGGTGAGGAACAGCCACTTACCACATCCACCTGGATCAGCAGAACACGCAGGGCAAAGTTCTTTCCCAGACTCTGCAGCCGCTCGTGGATGTAGTCGGGGTGCAGGTTGTGGTAGCGGAGGCTGGCAGGGCAGGGATTGTAGAATGGTATCTCAGTTTCCCAGAGGCCCCAGCAGCCTCCAGCCACTGCAATGTGGAGCCCCCCCAGTCCCCCATTGCCCACAGTCAAGCGCAGTACAAGCCACAGCCTCACTGGGTCTGAATCCCGAGCAAGCTAAACTGCTTGCCCAAGGGTGCCTTAAAGCAAGGACACAGCAGCGATGCAGCCTGGCTGTGGTGTCCTGGGAGCCTGAGGCTCTGGTTTCCTCGGGCTTGAGCGGGGTGCGTGCAGGACCAGGGCCTTAGGGTGTGTTCCAGACAGGAAGGCTGCACAGCTCGGCTTGGGAAGCAGATCCCATCCCAGCCTCAAGGGGATGGCAGGAGGGACAGGGGCTTCTCTCCCAGCCACCTGCTGCTGCTTGAAATGTCTATTCCTGTGTTGCCTGTCTGCAGAGGAGCTGTGTGTGTGTGTGTGTGTGTGTGTGTGTGTGTGTGTGTGTGTAGATGAGAGAAATCCTGATCTTGTTAAATCATCAGGAATGTCTGGGATATTCCACTTACCTCGGTCAGACTACAGAATCCAGGCCCCTCCTCTGAGGCCTGGGGGTCCAGTCCTCCTCCCTCAGACCCGGGGGTCCAGGCCCAGCCTCCTCCCTCAGACCCGGGGGTCCAGGCCCAGCCTCCTCCCTCAGACCTGGGGGTCCAGGCCCAGTCCCCCATGCTCCAGGCAGCTCAGGTGAAGACCCCTTCCAACATAGTCACATAAAGGGCCAGTACCAGTCTGGCCAAGCACAGAGGTCCCCCTGGCAGGCTCAGCAAGCAGGACCATGACCTCAGGCCTGGTCACACTTCCTGAAGCGCGTAGCCTGAGCTCACCTGAGGAAGAGGGCACAGGTGCTCTGGCCCAGCACATAGTCGGGGATCACTTCGCCAAACTCCCAGGGCACGTTGCGCACAAACTTCAGCACGGGGTTGCCTCTCTAGGGAGGAAAGGACAGCAGCCACCCTCAGGGACAACCCTTGGATTGTTGCAGGCAGCACAGCCCCCTTTCCCTGGGGTTGTACTCTCACCCTCTGCCCACCTGGCCTCTGGCCTCCTCCAGCTTCTCTCCTCAGACGGAGCTTCTGCCTCCTTCACGTTCCTCACCAATGTCTCCTCCTCCTCCCACTCACCTCCTCCTGGCCTCCTGCCTCAGTGTTGTCCCCTCCCATTGTACAAGGGAACGCCAGAAGGATCTTCCTGAACCGCAGTCCCGCCCTGCCCTAGGTCTAGGCCCTGCAGTGGCTCCCGAGTACCCTCAGGAGACCCATGCTCTTCCCTGTGGCCTGTGACCTGCATGGGCTGGCGTCAGCTTGGCAGGCCCTTCTCTCTGAATTCCCCTCATGTTCTGTCCTGAGCTCACTCTGTATTTAGCCCAAGTCTGGAATTCTTCGAGCAAGTCAAGTTCTAATCCATCCAGTGAGGATTTATAGTGCACCTACTGTGTGTCTCAGTCTGGGGAGTACCGTGATCCTTACCCTCCTGGGGGACACCTACCCGCTGTGGTACTGTGATAAAGAAATAAAAACAGCACAGACAAGGGGAAAAAAATGAGAACCAAGACCTGTCATGTAAAGGTACACGATCCCAATAATGAATGTAATTGTACTGTATACCTTAAATGTACCAATAAACTCAATAAAAGGAAAAAAATAAATTAATTTTTTAAAAAAAGAAATAAAAATATTTCTGCCCCTGATTCCTGACCCTGAAGCCCCTACAGGCAGAGGCATGGGGAGAATCTTTTGTTCTAAAGTTTGGTCTGGGCGTGGATTCCTGACACAGCTCCTGAGGCCTTTGGAATTCCGGGAAAAGGGGTGACTCTTGGTGGCTCCCACAGTCTTCAGAATGAGGGTGGTGGCCAGGGAGCAACCAAGGGACAGGACAAGAGGGTCAAAGGTTAAACTGATCACTAGTGGCCAATGATGTAATCAGTCTTACCATGTAATGAAGTCTCCGTAAAAAGCCAAGGGGGCCAGGGTCCGGCCGGCTTCCGGACAGCTGAGCACACAGAGGCTCCCGTGGGGGGTGCCACCACCCACGGTGCAGGGAAGCTCTGCACCAGTCCTACGTGTGACTTCATCAGGCTGCTTGTCCACATCCTTTGTTCTAGTCTTTATGTCTTTATTTTTTTGTGGCACTGGGGACTGAATCCAAGGCCTTTACACTGAGCTACATCTCCAGCCCCTTTTAGTTTTTTATTTTGAGTCAGCGTCTCTCCAAGTCACTAAGTTGCCCAGGCTGAGCTCGAAATCACAGTCCTCCCGCCTCAGTTGAACGCCATCAGGGCCAGCTTCTATTCTTTATGAATAACCCCGTAAATGGAAGTGTTTTGCAGAGTTCTGTGAGCCACCTCTAGTAAATTGTTCGGATCTGAGGAGGTCCTGGGAACAGCATTTATATGCCAGGGCAGGTGGAGGCAGACTTGGTGACGAAGCCCTCCCTAGTGGGATGTGATGCTGTCCGAGGAGATGGCCGAGCTGAGCCGAGCCAGAGCGTGTCACCGCCAAGCTGTGTGGCGTGGGGAGAGCCACTGCATGAGTACTGAATGGTATGGGAGCCCAGAAAGAAAAACAGGCTAATTTGGTGTGGGGTGCTGGGTATAAAACCTAGGCTTTGCCCATGCCATGCAAGTGCTCTGGCTTCAGCCCTTTCTTTTTTTTATTCTAAGACAGGGTATCATTAAGTTGCCCAGACTGGTTTGAACTTGCAATCCTCCTGCTTCATTCTCCCATACAGCTGTGACTATAGGCATGCACCACCATGCCTAACTGCCCTTTTCCCTTTTCATTTTGTAACAAGAGCTGGGGATTTAGTTCAGTGGTGCCGCCATCTGTCTCACCAGCTCAAGGTCGCAAGTTTGATCCCTGGGACCAAAAAAAAAAAAAAAAGCTCCTTTATTTTGTGACAGAGTCTTGCTAAGTTGCTCAGGTTGGCCTTGAACTTGTGGTTCTCCTACCTCAGCCTCCCAAGTAGCTGGGATTACAGGTGTGCCCCACGGTGCATGGACCCAACTTCAATTTTTAAAGATTTTGTCCACTCACTAGAATGACCAAAATAAAAAAGACAGACAATGGCAGGGTGCAATGGCACACACCTGTGATTATAGCTACCCAGAAGGCTGAGGCAGGAGGATCACCATTTCAAGGCTATGGGCAACTTGGCAAGATCCTGTCTCAAAACACAGAAGCACTAGGCATGTAGCTCAGTGTTAGAACATTTGCCTAGCACCTGTGAGGCCCCAGGATCTATCCCTAGTGCCACAATAAATAAATGAGTGGCACAGATGGGTTAAGCCACTTGTCCAAGATCACACAGCTACTGCACAGCACAGCAGGGATTCAAATTCAGGGTCATGTTCATTTGTTACATTTTTACTGAATGAACAAACCTGGGGACTGGAAAAGAGCTCACAAAACCCATCACAGCCCCTATAAAGAGAGCCAGGGCACCTTTGACCCTCGCAGAGCTGTTAAATGAATGAATGCATGTGTTCTGGGTGAATGAGTGAAAGGCACTGCTGAGAACCAAGTGGCCATGCTCAGACCTTCCCTGCCTACAGCCATCCCCATAACAGGGCCCCCACCAGAAACAGGGTTGCACTTCCGGCTCCCTCCTCACCTGCCGGGGGCTCACGATGATACTGGTGGATTTGGCCCCTGACTTCAGGGCCTGATTGGGGGTCTCTCCTGCCAAGGTTTCCGACCCCGTGGGGCATGTGGCTGCAGCCCCTCCTGCAGGCCGGGAAATGGCGTACTCAGCATAGGTCTGCGGGGTGCCCTGGGCAGAGGTCTCCACGGTGGGAAGATTTCTTGTGGATTTGAATAAGGGCTTGGCCTGTGGGGAGAAAAGAGATTTTACGGGTCTGGGGAGGGAACGTATATGCTCCTGTATGCCCCTCTCCTCCTCTGAGCTGGTCCAACCTCCTTCTTTCCAGAGGCCTTATGCTAAGACCTACGACCTCAAAATCTGAATCCACGCTGGAAGTGGTAGCCTACACCAGTAATCTTCCAGATATTTAGGAGACTGAGGCAGGGGGAATCACAAGTTTGAAGCCAACCTGGATAACTAACAAGACCGGGTCTTTAAAAAATTACCCTGGTTGGGCTGGGGATTTAGCTCAGTGGTTCTACTGCCTGCCTCAAAAGTGCAAGGTCCTGAGTTCGATCCCCAGTACCACCAAAAAAAAAAAAAAAA
>NW_022900931.1:62310562-62315312 GCF_012274545.1 Fukomys damarensis
AAAAAAAAAAAAAAAAGTTAAAAAAAATCACTGGTTCCAGCCACTATTGTCTTTCCCTTGGAAGTCAACTGCTTATCCCACAAATATGTTCTCTAAGTCATCATGTCCCTCCTCTGCCCAGAGGCTGTGCGTGGCTCCTGCCTCTGAGCAAAAGCCAAAGCTGTCACAGAGCCCACAAGGTTTCAGATCTGCTCTGCCTCTTCACCACTTCCCCCTTGCTTTCTTACTCCAGCTTTATCTTTGCCAGCAAACCCGGCAGGCTCCCTCTGACCTCAGGGTCCTTGCACTGGCCAGTGTAGTTCCTCCCGCACATCTGTGCTGCCCTCTCCCTCACCTTTTTTGTGCCCCTAAGGGGTCACCTTCTTCCTACTCAGGAGCTCCGCCCCCAGCAACCCTATATCTTTCACCCCCTTCTTTTCCTACGTAAGCATATAGGTAGTTAGTATTCTGGAACCACCTGACTTCTGTGCGAAGATTTCAGTGTTGCGAGGTCCCTCGCTTTACCCAAAGATGCCAAAAGTGCAGCTTTTTTAAAAATTGCAAAATCTTCCACTGCTTGAATGTCAGCCACAAATTCATATTGAAAATCCAAGGTGCTGACCATGTAAGACACACAGCAGGACTCTGCCTCCAAATTAAAAATTAAAAAGGACTGGGGATGTAGCTCAATGGGAAGTCCCTGGGTTCAATTCCTAGTACTTTTAAAAAGAAAAGAAAAACACTTAACCTTCTCTTAGAACCACCCTGTTTTTGTTTGTTTGGTTGGTTGGTTAGGTTTTTTGAGACAGGGTCTTCCCTTGAACTTGTGGTGATCCTCCAGCCTCTGCCTCGGAGCGCTGGGATTACAGCGTTACCATGCTCGACACCACCCTGTCATTTTACAGATGGGGAAACTGAGACCTGTAGAGGACAATGGACCGTTTCCCCAAGGTGACTCAGGTCCTCAAGTCTCCTAATTCATCTGTGCTCCAAAAGCCATGGTTTTTGTCCCCCTTCCTTCCATCACCGTCCCCAGCCTCCCAACGGTCCCCGGCCCCGATCGCCTCGTCCTACCCCCGGGGGAGGCACTGCATCCTCGTCCAACGGGACGTCAAACTTCTTCCTCGCGGGAGGCCCTGAAGGCTGCGGCGCCCCCTCCTCGCTCTTCTCAGGGTCCATCTGGGGCCTGAGAGGAAAGACGTGAAGGCAGGAGCTAGTGAGGGATCGGCATCTGCACCCTGTTCTCCCAGCAGGAACCCCCCACTCACAGCCATCCCCCCACCGATAAAATTCCAGCGCTCCTCGGCATTACGCCCCCCCCCACGCACCGGTACCTAAATCCCCGCCCACCTTGGGCTCGCTCCGCCTCTCGAGGGCCCCTAGTTCTATTCGCTCCGCCCCCACTATCCCCGCGGGCTGCTGGCCGGGCCTCCAGACCTTGCACCTTGACACCTTCCCGCGCCAGGTCACGGCCGTCTCTCAGACAGTACAGTGATTGGCCTGCGCGGCTGCCAATCACTATCGTGGTCTCCACGTCCTGCCCCTCTATCCGGTATCTCTGGGTCTCAGCCCTGCGATAACTCACTCAATCGACCCCAGAACTAGCTGGGGGAAAATGCGGGAGAATCGAGGCGTTCCACCGCCAGCTCGGGCAGTGCAGCCCCTAGCTCGCCGCACTTCCGGCCTCTCTGGCCCACAACCTCCCTCACTGCTCCCTACGGAGGTAGAGCATAGAGAGGCGCTGGCCCTGCGCTGCTCTCTATGATTATGGAGGACTGTGGAGGTTGGGGGAAGAAAGAGGCGTGAGTCTATGGGCTGGAGAGTCTCAGGTGCCAAACGATTTTGTTCCAGTGTCCTCTTGAGCGCCTCCGTGTTCCCCAGCTCCAGATAGGGCTCACTGGAGAAGAGGCGGCGGGAGATACAACTAACTCCCCACGCTCAGTACGTAGAGAATTGAGTTTGACTCCCAAGTCTTCCATTGACTTGGCCTCAGCTCCCCGCTCATTCATTTTTTTCTTACAGTCCCACAAGCCCCTCCCGGATGCCTGGGATTGTGTGGGGCGGTGGTAGTGACACTTGGGCTTCCAGTGGGAGAGACAGTGACAACGTGACGACCCCCGTGGGCAGCGATGGGCTGGGGACCCCACAGGGCGGTGGGATGGGTGGGCGAGAGCACCTGATCCAAGCCATCGTCAGGAAGGAATCTAGAAGGAAGGGACATCGCAGCTGGGCCCGGAGTGAGTTAGTATTAGTCATTTCCTGAGAGGGTTAGTATCACACTGTTCCAACTCGAGGCTCTCTGATTAGTGAGGAAATAGGACTTCTTTGAGAAAGGTGATTGGTCTTGTTTATTTGTGCTCTATGAACTGCTTGCTCACGTCCTTTGCCCACTTTTTAAATGGGTTAGATGTCTTTTTATTACATTTAATTTATAGGAGTACTTTTTGGATGCTAGTTCTAATTCTTAGTCAGCTCCATATATTGAAAACGTTTCCTCCTAATTTGACTTTTTTTTTCTTTTTGGACAGAGTCTCGCTATCTAGTTCAGGCTGTCCTTGAACTCACTGTGTAGTCCAGGCTAGCTTCAAACTCGTGGTGATCCTCCTGCCTCAGCCTCCCAAGCGTTGTCATTACAGGTGTGTGCTGCCATACTGGGCCCTAGTTGGTGCTCTGTATTTCAGTACTAGATATTGAACCCAGATCCTTTGCAATGACCTACATTCCCAGCGTTTCCACCCTACCTACCTTCTTTCTTTCCTTTCCTTTTGAAAAGGGATCTCCTTAAATTGCTAAATTGCCCAAACTGGACCTGAACTTTCCATCCCCTACCTCAGTTTCCCAGCGCACACCAGGACACATAGTTCATTTGGACGTTTTTAGTGTTTATTCACACTGCTTTGTCTGTTTCCTCCTGACCTTTGTTCTTGGTGTGTTCTTTTAAGAGATCTTTCAAATTCCAAGGACATAAGTACATATACATTTATTGCTTTTTAAAAACACTTTTCCCCAGGTGTAGTGGCTCACACCTGTGATCCCAGTACTTGGAAGGCTGAAGCAGGGGAATTCTGAATGTTAGCCCAGCCTGGACTACAAAGTGAGTTCAAGTCCAGCCCCAACTACATAGCAAGACCTTGTCTCAAAATACAAAAAAAAAAAAAAAATCCCATTTTATATGTATACCAGCCATACTGGGTTAAGGTCCACCCTATGAATTCATTTTAATTTAATCACTTCCATAAAGACCCTCTTTCTAAATAAGATCACATACTGAAGTACTGGGGGGAGTAGGACTTGAGCACATCTTTTGGGGGGCATGATTCAACTCATTCTCTATTTCTTTTTCTTCAATGCTGGTGATTGAATTCGGGGTTTCACATATAAGTGCTGTACCACTGAGCTGCACCCCAGCTCTCTTCTCTACTAATTTTTTGGGAGCCTGGGAGTAAATAGTCATTTTCTGAATCTTGTCGAAATTTCTCTCTCTCTCTCTCTCTCTCTCTCTCTCTCTCTCTCTCTCTCTCTCTCTCTGTCTCTCCCTCTCTTTCTCTGCCTGGTACTGGGGTTGGAATCCAGAGCTTCCTGCATGCTCAGCAAGTCCTGTCTGTACCACTGAGCTGCACCCCAGCCCTTCTTTTTGTTTCGTTTCGTTTTTGCTTTTGTTTTTTGAGACAGGGTCTCACTATGTAGTTGAGACTGACCTGGAACTCATTATGTAGCCCAGGCTGGTCTCGAACTCACAGCGATCCTCCTACCTCAGCCTCCTGAGTGCTGGGATTACAGGTGTACGCCACCACACCCAGCCACCCAGTCCTTTTTAAACTTTTAGTTTGAGGTGGAATTTCATTAAATTGCCCAAGTTGATCTCAAACTTGTGGATCCTCCTCCTTCCTTGCCCGCCAAGTAGCGGGGATAACAAAACCCTACTTTGTAGGGGAAATATATATATAGTTGCTCAGGCTGGCCAAGAAATGGCCAGCCTTAAACTTGCAACTCCCGCTGGTCCCGCGAGAGGGCGCCAGCTCCTCTCAGGAAAATTGGAAGTTTCCGGCGGAGGTGACTGGAAGCGCTACTGCCGGGACCGGACCCCCAAAAGACAGCTACAGGCCGTTTCCCTCTCCCACCCTTTTCCTCCGCCAAGAAACTGGGGCAAAGGCCCCACCGCGTCTGGCTAATGTTTCTCTGAGTCAGCGTGTATGCGTTAAAGGCAGTGGAAAAGTTGTCCTCGGTTCTAGGTTACTCTTGGAAATTTTTTCAAATTAAATTAAATTTTATTTTGTCCCATTCAGCCCTCCCCTCACCCATGTACAAAAGCTTTGTTTCCATTTTTCCTTCTATTTTTCACTTTTTTCCTTGTCCCTTTCTCCCTCCCAATCAAATTTTTTAGGCTTGAAGTCACTAGGTAGCCCAGGTTGGTCTCTAACTCCCAGCAATCCTCCTGCCTCAGCCTCCCGAGTGCTGGAACCACAGGCGAGCGCCACCACCCTCAGCTACTCCTGACTTTATTTCCACTCTGAATCCCAACACTGAACCTTCGATTCCCAGATCCCAGTCTCCGCGGTTCTCAGCACGGCGCCTTCGGGCCCCCCGCCGTCCACACTCGCACTCGTGCCCTGGGTCCCGACCCCCGAGTTCACAGTCCCCTCCAAAACTCGGCCTCGGCGCCGCTCCCCCTCCCAGACCTGCTCCTGTCCCGACGTCGGGTCCCCTGTGCGCTCCGGGATGGCGATCTCGGGGTCCCCCCGCGGAGTCCGAGAGCGGGGCTCTGGGATGG
>NW_022900931.1:62315619-62320865 GCF_012274545.1 Fukomys damarensis
AGGCCGGTGACAAGCAGCGGAGTGGGCCGCAGGCGGATGGGGGGTGGCCGGCCACCGACAGCACAGGGAGGAAAGGAGAGGGACCAGGTTGCAGGACCGTTGTCACCGGCCGCAGCGACACCGATCCGGGTGGTGGTGTCGCCGAGCTGTGGGCCAGGCCCTGCGTCCCTAGAAAGCCCGTTGCGCCTTCGCAGCCCGCGGAGAAATGCATTGTGCATGACAAGTGTTGGTAAGAAAAGAAAATGTCGCTTCCTGAGCTCTAAGAGCAGCTGTTTATTGCACACGGCTAAGCCAGGCACGATTCCGGGACTTGTCTCTTTTGGGCCCTTCGAGGATAAGCTTGGAATATTTTCTCAGCCTCATCTCCTTAGAAAAAAATTTGACGCTCATCCCTAGGTCCCCTGGCCCTAAAGGAATTGAGTTCTCCAAACGATGGATCAATCTTGTAGGCATTCGGCCCCTACAGGACCCAGCCTGGGAGTGATTCTCAAAGTCCCGTCCTCGGAGCCCTGGGGGTTCCTCTACTCCTTCAGGAGGTTAAAATCGCTCTCATTCCACATAGGACACATACCTGCCTTTCCCACTCTCCTCTTCTGGGTATGCAGTGCAGAAATCCCAGCACGCGAGCCCAGATGCAGACGTAAGGACCCAGCTGTCTTCCGTGTGGCCTGGCGGGGAAGTGGCTTACACGCGCAGGACCTGCCTGGGCTGGGCCGCAGCTCCGCGGTGAGGTGCCCACTGCGTGTTTGGGAAACCATGATGGGCTCTATCAGAGTCACCCCGGAATGGAAAATAAAACCACATCCTCTTTCTCACGGGTTTTTTTCAAAACGTGGTTACGTTTGTGAAAATCGAGAATTTATGTTGACATGAAATTTTCTTTTTTGTACCGGGGATCAAACTCAGGACATTGAGTTTGCAAGGCAGGCGGCAGCGCCCCTGAGATAAATCCCTGGCCCGTTTTTATTCTTTTAAAATAAATCATCACCGGGCGTAGAGGCGCACGCCTGTAATCCCCAGCACTTGGGAGGCTGAGGCAGGAGGATCACTGTCAGTTCGAGACCAGCCTGGGCTACATAGTGAGTTCCAGGTCAGTCTCCACTACATAGTGAGACCCTGTCTCAAAAAAATAAAAAAATTAAAAACATAAAGTAAACCAGCAAGTTGGCCTTAAATGTCTATTTTAATTTTGTTGTTGATTTTGGGGTGTGTGTGTGTGTGTGTGTGTGTGCAAGCGCGCATGTGCAGGGGGGGTGTTGTTCTTTTGTTTTGTGTCTTCTGGTGCTGAGGGGGGAACCCAGGGCCTCCTGTGTGCCAGGTAAGTGCTCTGCCAGTGAGCTGTAGCCCAGCCCAGCCCTCAGATTTTTTGTTTGTTTGCTTTTGGTACTGGGAATCCAACTCTGGACCTTTCACTTTCGCCCAGCCCAGCCCTTGGATTTTTATTTTTCAGGAGTGACACTGACCCTAGGGTCTTCAGTGTTCAGCCACTCCCTTCTCTCCCTCCTTTCTTTCTCCTGTCTCTGTCTCTGTCTCTTGACAGGCTCTAGCTAAACAGTTCAGTTGCCCAGGCTGGGCTTGCACGCATGCGCCTCCTGCCTCAGCCTCCCACCTTACTGGAATTATAGCCCTTAGTATATATTTATTAATTTATACATAGTCCTAGGGATTGAGCACTGAACTATGTCCCCAGCCCTTTCTTCATTTTATGTTTTGCTTTTAAGACAGGGTCTGTCTAAATTGTTAAGTTTCTTAGGCTAGGCTCAAACTTGTCATCTTCCTGCCTCAGCCTCCCAGAGTGCTAAAGATTACAGGTATGCATCTCTACACCCAGTTCTCAGTATTAAATTCCAATATAGTAAATTGTTTTTGTTTTTGTTTTTGAGGCAGGGTCTCACTATGTAGTCGAGACTGACCTGGAACTCACTATGTAGCCCAGCCTGGTCTTGAACTCACAGCGATCCTCCTGCCTCAGCCTTCCGAGTGCTGGGGGTAAATATTGATAAATATAATTAACATCAACACTTTTTGAGGTCCTCAGTAATATTTAAAAACATAGGGATGAGGCTAGGGATTTAGCTCAGTGGTTCTGCCACCTGCCTCGAAAGCATAAGGTCCTGAGTTTAATCCCCGGTACCAAAAAACAAACAAACAAAAAAAACAACAAAAACAAAAAGGGACCTGGCCCTAAAAAGTTTAAGAGCCAGGCATGTTGGTGCACACCTGTAATCCCAGGATTCAGAAGGCTGAGGCAGGAGGATCACTGTAAAGTCAAGGCCAGCTTGGACTACAGTGAATTCAAGGACAGTTTCATAGCAAGAACCTGTATCAAAACACCAAAAAATAACTAACTGAAAAGCTTAAGGATCACCCACGCAGCTGAGCATACCTGATACTTATGTGTAATCCCAGGATTCTGGGGTGCTGAGGAGTCAGGGTTTGAGCCCATACAAACCTGGTAGGTGCCTTGAAGGACAGGAAGGTGGGGACATTATTTTAACTGGAGTGAGGTAAAGGAGGTTCTCCATCAAAGAAGTGCACTGTAGACCCAAGAATAATTGTGAAACTTGCCTGGTGATGAGAGGGTCTCAAGGCTTGGGGAAACCAGGAGTGCAAAGGGCCTGGGGCAGGAATTGGCTCAGTGAGTTTCAGAAACAGGAAGGACTGTATGCAGGAGCAGAAGGGGGAAGGGGAACAGTAGCAAAAAATGGGACTGAACAATGCAGGGACGGTGACGTAGGCCCTTGAAGGCTGGGCGGACATTTGGGATTCATTCTGAGCCAGCGGTAGACTATCATGAGGAAGGAGGTAAGCAGGGAATCCGAGGAAAGATTGATGGTCCCCGGAGCAGGGCATGAGGAGGCAGGGAGAAGGCTTAGGGCTGAGGGGCTGGGACTGGGGCGGCAGCAGGAACCTGAGGGAACAAGGCTGAGAATTTCCCCTGAGCCCTTCAGGCTCCGAGAAACCTCTGGAACGCCCCAGTGGGAGTGTCCAGTAAGCAGCAAGGAGCTCTGGCCTCCAGATCTGTCCCCAGCGTACCTGTGAGCGTTCTGCCCGTGAGCCGTGCATCCCCAGCCCTTTTTAGATTTGACTGTGAGACACTCTCTCCAAGGTGCCAGACATCAAACGTGTGATCCTCCTGCCTCAGCCTTCCCAGTACAGATATGTGCCACTGTGCCCAGTACAAATGGTATTTTCTAATTCATTGACTCCTTCTCTTCTATTTCTGGCTGGTTAACGATATCAATGTGTGCTAATCTTCTAACGGGAAACCTGTCCAAATTCTCATCTTGTAATACTTTGTTGATTCTCTTAGTTTTTTTCTTTAAAAGAATCCAAATGATCATTGCCTTCCGGTCTTTGTGCCTCATCCGTCTTGCAGCATTTGAAGACTTTTAGGACTGCGTTAAGCAGGAAAGGTGATGACTTTCAGTTACTCCAAACCATATCCCTCTGACACAACTCATCTCATTTCACTCATTTTATACAGGGGGAAACTGAGGCACAGAGAGGTTAGGTTCTTTCCCAAGGCCACACAGCATGTGAGCAACCAAACCATCTCTCCACCCAAAGCCTGTATGTATTTGCAACTACTGCATTAAAAGAAAACTCAAAGTTGGGCATAGAGATGCATACTTGTAATCTAAGCACTTAGGGAGGCTGAGGCAGGAGAATTCCCAGTTCAAGTTCCACCTGGTCAAGTTAGTGAGGCTTTGTTTTTCAAAAATGAAACATAAAACAGTCTGGAGATGCAGCTCAGTGGCACCTGGGGTCAGTCTCTTGTACCACACACACAAAAAATTCTGCTTTGTTTTTCTGAGGCAGGATCTCATGTAGTCTCAGCTAGCCTCAATCGCATGATCTTCCTGCCTCAGCCTCCTCAGGGCTGGGGTTACAGGCGTGTGCCACCACCACACACACACCAGCTCTTCTGCCCTTCTCTTTTAAAGACACCTGCTGCAGGATTTAGAGACCACTCAGATAATCCGGGGCCTTTAACTATACCTGCAAGGACCCTTTTCCGAGCACACTCAAGTTGGAAGGTTCCAAGTGGATGCCGCTTGGTGGGGGCAGGGAGGGCACCATTCAACCCACTACACAGATGAAAACCGAAAGCTGAGACCAGGAAGCTAAGCTGCAGGGTTTCAAGGAGGTGCCTGCCCAAGCGCCTGCCTTGTGTCTGTTGACTTTGACAACACTGGGCTGGAACACGGCCTCACGGTCAAGTAAGCGCCCTCTCGCTGCGTCTCATTCTCCATCCTCCCTGCGGAGCTGAAACTGTTCTTTCCTGCTGCTTCCAATGACAAGAAAAAGTCATGTTAGAAGAGCATAGGTTGGGCCGGGTGGTGCATGCCTGTAATTCTCAGCACTCAGGAGGCTGAGGCAGGAGGATCTCAGCAAGTCCAAGGCCAGCCTAGGTTACATAGTGAGACCCTGAAAAAAACAAAACAAAACAAAAAAAAAACAGCACATAGCCTGCACCTGGCTCTGCTCCAGTTGGTACACACCAGCCTTCCGCATCTGGGGATTCACCAGCTGCAGGTAATAAACATGAATCAGGGCCAGGGATGGAGCTCAGTGGCACCACAGCTACTTGGCAAGTGCAAGGTCCTGAGTTTGATCCCTGGTACCAGGAAAAAAAATAATCACATCTGTACTGAACGTGAGATGTTTCCTCCTTGTCATTATCTCCTCTCCACATGGTCTAGAGGTGATCTAAAGCACACAGGGCAGCACTCTGCCCTTTGCAAGGGACTTGAGAACCCAAGGAGTTTGGAATTTGAGGGGCATCCTGGAAGCAATCCCCAAACCTCGGATACTGAGCACTGAGTCTATATTAATCTAATTAATCCTGATTCTCCTGCCTCAGCTTCCAGGGTAGCAGGGATTGCAGGTGTACACCATGATACCCTGCAGGATTCCCCTTTAATAAATGAGAAACTGAGGTACAGAGAGGCATGAAATCACAGCACAGAAGTTCTGGAGCTAATACGTAATGAACAGTTGGTCACTGCACACTGCTGCGTCATCAGGGCTGATGGGCACTAGCCCCGTGTGGCCAGAGCTCTTGAAATGTAGTTGGTTCAAAATGAGATGTGCAGCCAGGCACAGTGGCGCACGCCTGTCATCCGGCACTCATGAGGCTGAGGCAGGAGGATCACTGTGAGTTTGAGGTCAGCCTGGGCTACATAGTGAGTTCAAGGCCAATTTGAAGTACATAGCAAGACTCTCAAAAAAAAAAAAAAAAA
>NW_022900931.1:62320898-62326338 GCF_012274545.1 Fukomys damarensis
AAAAAAAAAAAAAAAAAAAAAAAAGAAGAGAGAAAGGGAGGAAGAGAGGTGCTCTGTATGAAACCCACATTGCATTTGGCTTTTATACTTTGCCTTTTTGAGCCAGGGGTCTCACTATGCAGCTTAGCCTGGCCTTGAACTCACAGAGCTCCTCCTGCCTCAGCCTCCTGAGTGCTGGGATCACAGGTGTGTGCCATCAGGCCTGGGTCCATATTGGATTTTGAAGACTTGGATGCTAACTATGTCAAAGAATTGTGTTAATAACTGCTGATATTAAATCCATATTGAAATAACAGTTGTTTTGGATTTATCTGCTTAAAGAGAATACATCAACAACAACAAAAAAATTTTTTTTTTGATCAGGGTCTCACTATGTAGGCCAGGCTGGCTGGAACTCACCACAATCCTCCTGCCTCAGCCTCCCAAGTGCTGGGATTACAGGCGTGCACATCACACCTGGCAATCGAGGAGATTATTTTTACCTCTTTCTCCTTCTTTGGTGCTCAGAACGAAACCAGAGCCTCAGGCATGCACAGTAACTGCTCTGTCACTTAGTCACATCACTAACCTTCTTTTTATTTATTTATTATTTATCTTTAGTGTGACTTCTAGAATGTTAAAAGTCCCATTTGTGATTTGTCAGCTGGGAGAGGTGGTACATGGCTACAATCCCAACATTCTGGGAAGCTGAGGCAGGAAGATGGCAAGATTGAGCTAACCTGGGCAGCTTAGTGATTTACAAAGGTCCAGTCTCAAAATAAACACTTAAAAAAAATTCCTGCAAAGGCCCTGGGTTCAATCCCTAGTATCTGCCTCCCTAAAAAGAAAGGTTACATTTGTGTAGACTGGTAGTGTGGTTTGGCAGTGGAACACTTGCCTAGCATGCCTAAGGCCCTGGATTCCATCTGCAGCACCACAAAAATAAAAATAAATACACATATAAATAAATAAATAAATAATAGGTGTGGGGGCCACATACCTACAATCCCAGCACTCGGGGAGGCTGAGGCAGGAGGATCACTGTGCGTTCAATGCCAGTCTGGACTACATAGTGAGTTTAAGACCAGCCTGAACATAGTGAGACCCTGTCTTGAGAATCCAAAAATAAAATAAAGCAATTACTTGTGAGCTAGGTCTGGTGGTACACACCTGTAATCTTGACTATTCAGCAAGCTGAGTCAGGAGAATCACTTGAACTCAGAAATTCAGGGTCATCCCGGGAAACAAAGTGAAACCCTGTTTCAAAACAAATAAATAAAACAACCCTTATGGCCCACCTCCAATTTCCCATGGACATCATTGGTTTACAGAATTTGTGTTCTTCTTTTGGGAGAGTTTTTTTTTTTTCTTTTCTGACTCGCGGTTTTGGAAGGCTCAGGACATGGTCAGTGGGCCCCACTGTTGTAGGCCAATGGGCAGGCAGAACCATCATGACGGAACAAAGCTGCCCACCTCCTGGCAGCTGGAAGAGGAGAGTGGGAAAGAGGCCAGGAAAGCGGCCAGGGACCAGGTATAGCTCCCAAGGTCACAGCCCATGACCTCAGTCCCTGATGGAGGCACAGTCTTCTCCATACAGCCACTTCCTCCAATGCCCACCAACAACCAAGGCTTGGACACAATGAAGCCCCTTCCCAGTACTGGGGGTTGAAGCCCGGGCCTTTACGCTGAGCTCCATCCCCAGCCCTTTGTACTTTCTATTCTGAGACAGAGTCTCACTACATAGCCCAGGCTGGGTTTGGCCTTGCAGTCTCGCTGCCTCAGCCTCCCAGAGGGCGGAGATTCCAGGTTGGTGCCATCACACCTGGCTACAATGAATCTTTTTTGGGTACATTTTTGGATCTCGACCATAACAGGGCCCAGGAAAGCAGCAGAATTCTGACAGCTCAGAGCCCTGTAGGTTGAGGGCTAGGGCAGCAGGGGAGCTAGAGCAGGTTCTGGGCAGGAAAGGGACCTGGCAGAGGGACTTGTGGTTAGCAGATCCCTGTAGATGGGCCGGGCAGGAGGGGGGCACCCAGAATGGGGTGGGGTGGGGCACAGGAGTGGTTAAGAGACATAGGGTGGAGGGCAGTGACAAGCCACGGGAGGAGGGAGGAGGTGCTCAGTCCTGGTCCAGGTGCAGCGGGACAGCGCCAGAGTTGGGATCCAGCGCCAGGAGGTGTACAAGGGTGGTGGAGTTGTTGGGCCGAGTGAAGCCCTGCAAAGTGACCCAGAGGTGACCAGGTTGGTAGCCAGGACGCCGTCAGCGTCAGCGCTCAGCCAGGCTGAAATCCCGGGGCACAGAGGGTGGAGGGTGTGGCCGTGTGACTGTGGCTGCCTCTCGGGGACCAAGGCTGGTATCCTCGCCTGTAGGCTGAGCCCCGAGGAACGGGACCAGTGCCTGATAAAAAGGCCCAGAAGCTCTCTTGCCCTTTCTTCACCTTGTGGGGACACAGCCTGGACACCGCGCCAGCGCCCCCGCCACGTCCCTCTGCTTTTTCTGTCCTGACCGAGATCACAGCGCTGGCTGCTGTTTCCGAGGCCCGCACCTGGGCGCCCCAGGAACGGATTACAGTGCTTCCGTTGTTGCCTGAAACACTGGGAGAATCCGGCAGTGCTGAGCCCCTTCCGCCCCGGCTGGCGCAGTCGTTCTCCCACTGCCTCACTCCGTGAGGCCCCTGATCCGCGCTCTGGACCTGGCACCCACTCTTTAGAGATCTTCGGCTGAAACTTTTGACCTGTCCCAGGGCAGGACGGTGAGGCACACCCTGGCACGGAGCCACATCCCCAGCCCCTTTTTAAAATTTCATAGTCTTGAATTCTGAGACAGGGTCTTGCGAAGTCACTAAATGAGGGCAGAGAAGGAGGAGAAGAAGAAAAGACTCAAGTGGCAAAGCCACCTTCAGTCACAGACTGATCCAGGTGCTGCGGTACTGACGTGAAGTCACTGTCCATATTTCTCTGTGATAAACATGCAGCGCCCGTGTAACAGCAGAGATAGGGGTGGGGATTTAGCTCAGTGGCGCCGCGCCTGCCTGGCAAGAGCAAGGTCCTGAGTTCGATCCCTGGTATCGGGAAAGAAAAAGAAAAGGAAAAAAAAAAAGATGGGGCGGGGCGGTGACGGAGTTCAGTGCTAAAGCATCTGCCCGGGACGCACAAAGGGCTGGATCCAAATGCCCGCTGCCACCAAATGGCAGGTGAAGCGGATAGCGAAGGAGGCCCCGAAGCTCTGGGCTCACTTCCCATCCCTTAGCATCTCCAAGGGGAAGAAAAATCATCCTATCCAGAGCTTCCTGTTAAAAAAAAAAAAAAAATCACCACCCAAGCAGATCACGTATCTAGCCCTCAACCAATAATTATCTTCGGAGGAGGCACTGGAATGCTCTGATTGGCTCAACCTGAGTCATGGGCGTTCCCAGGAGAGGGAGGGAGGGGTGAACACCAAGGGACCAAGTGACTGAACCCAGAAGTTTCTTTCTCAAAGACGGTGGGTGTCGTTGCTAGAAGTCTGGCAGAAGCGGGGTGTGGTGGCGCACGCCTGTAATCCCAGCACTCAGGAGGTTGAGGCAGAAGGATTGCCTCGAGTTCAAGGCCAGCTTGTGCTACATAGTGAGCTCGAGGGCAGCCTTCTTTACATAGCGGGACACGGTCTCAAAAAACAAACAAGAAAAGAAAAAAGGAGAAAAAGAAGAAGGAGAAGGAGAAGGAGGCACGGAAAAGGAAGGGGAAGACGAAGCCAGCAGAGCCCTTGATGCTATGTCACTGGGAGGGAGAGCTGTGTCAACAGGATGAGGGGGCTGGGAACAGCACCGCCGCTCCAGGGCAGGCTAGGGTGAGCATTCGGTGAGATCATGCTGCGGAGTCATTTAATCAACTGCCAGGCTCTGAGTCGGTGCCCGATCAACGGCAGCTCTGTGAACAAGAGTCACAGTATGATGACTGCTCATAGAGTGCTATCTCTATGTCAGGAGGTAATGAGCTCCCCATCCCGGGAGGGAACCAAGCTGAGGCTGCACAGCCATGCAGTGGAAGCTGAGGGCATCTGCCTTCTGCAAGCCCAGTCTTCAGTTGGTGTCCTGCAGGCACTGTGACTCTTACCTCAATGTCCCTATTGATTGATTGCTCTGTTTGTTGGTACTGGGCATTGAATTTAGGGCCTTTGCACTAAGCTACATCCCAAACCTTTTTATTTTCTCAAGCCTTTTTAAAATTTTATTTTTATTTTGAGATTTGATCCAGCTAAATTGCTAAGTTGTTGCTAAGGCTGGGCTTGAACTTGTCACCCTCCTTTACAGGTGTGCACTACCACGCCCACCTCTCCCTTCTATTTTATTTATTTTCCGTACTGGGGATCAAACTCAGGATCTTTCGCTTGCCAGGCAGGTGCGGCTCCACTGATCTACATCCCCGCCCCCCTTCTATTTTAACGTTCTCCTATTTTCTAATTTACAATGGACCTGCAGTCCTCATACATCTCCTGTATCAGATTGTCGGCCACATCGAGCAAGGCGCATGCCTGTAATCCTAGTTGCTCGGGAGGCTGAGGCAGGAGGATCATAAATTCAAGCCCAACTTGGACAATTTGGTGGATCAAGTTTCAGAATAAAAATGTTAAAATGGCTGGGGGGGGGTGTAGCTTAGTGGCTGAGTGCAGTCCTAATGTCTGTCAGTTCCCTGTACCTTAAGAAAAACAACAAAAAATCATTCCCCTGAGGCCAGGCATCTCAGTCACTGCTGTTTGCCCACTGCCCAGCACAGCACTTGGCACACTGCAAGCTCTTCACAAATACACATAAAATACATAAATAAATACAAAATATACATGAAATGACCAGATAGATACTACTAATAAAAACAAGTCATCATTATCGAAGGCTGAGTCACGAGGATTGCAAGTTTGACCTCAGTCGGAGCAATTTATCATCTTAGCGAGACCCTGTCTCTAAATAAAAAAGGGTTTAAAAAAAGAAAGAAAAAGACAAGGCTGACGTGTAGCTCAGTGTCAAGGACCTGGGTTCAATTCCCAGGTACTGAAAACAAAACAAAATAAAAAACACGAAGTCGTGCCTAATTTTCTGGGGTAGTGAGTTTGCGATTAAGAGAGGTGTCCATGGGGCCGGGGATTTAGCTCATTGGCTCCGCTGCCTGCCTCACAAGAGCAAAGTCCTGAGTTTGGTCCCTGGTACCAAAAAAAAAAAAAAAAAAAGAGAGAGAGAGAAAGAGAGAGAGAGGTGTCCAAGCTGAAACGAGACGACCATACCTTGCAGTTAATTCAGGCTGCAAGGCCCCATCCTATGCCTCAGTTTACTCACTTATGCAATGGGTGTGCTGTGTTGCGGGGGTGGAGCTACTAGCTCAGCTCTCACCTGCGGTGCCAGAAGTGGCCACCAGGGTGCGCGCGCGCTACCCCAAAGCCGCGGACTCGTCGCGACGCTCCTCGAAGGTTCCGCGCCGGGGGCGGCCG
>NW_022900931.1:62326631-62334137 GCF_012274545.1 Fukomys damarensis
GCGTCCCTGCGGCCACGGCCACGTTGGCTCCCGCCCGTCCGTCCTGTCACCCGCTCTGCCCGCCGCGTGCCGTCCTGACCCCTCATCGTCAGCCTCAATCCGTCCCCGCCCCAGACCATGATTCCCCTCCCCTTTCCGCTCCCAATTTTCATTCCCAGGCCCCAACTATGTCCATAACTGACCCCCAATCGCCCTACTCCTGTCCCTGTCTCCCTCCTCACCCCTGTCACGCACCTCTTGCTCTCCGAACTCTGCTCCGTCAACACTGACCCTGGCCGCTGTGCCGGGTGGGGGTGAGAAGCCCATGCATGACCTGAGTGCGGGCTGCAGTGAGGATCTCCCTTCTTGCAGCCCAGGATGTAGGTCTGTGATCCAAATCGGGGCTCCTCCTGCGACCAGAGCCCAGGTTCATGCTGGAGACCGATGCAGTGCAGGTCTTTGGTCGCCAAGGTTGGGACTCTGTCACCAGTCAGGGCTCAGCCTGAGACCCGCTGCTCAGTCCACGGATGGATCCCAGTGCGCTAAGATTCTTCCCATCCTTGCAAGTCAACGGTGGGACACAAAGGCTCCAGGCGGTGGGACAACGGGGACCCCTGCTGCGTCTGGGTCCCCTTCAAGGGTCCTTTCCGTTCTGAGCTCCTGTAGCTGTCAATGCCTCCACTGTCGACGGTCCTGGACAGCAAGAGTCTACACTGCATTCCCCGGAGGCTCAAAGGACAGAGAGAAGTGACCCTCCCTGTGTGAGCCCTGGAAGTAGTGTACCAGGCAGCTGTGCAGTGACAAGGTGAACTACTTGGCTGTGGCCGGGAGGCAGCTTCAGCAAGCTGTCAGCAACCTGGCTGACAGCAAGGTCTCTGTCCCTGAAGACACCAAGCTCCAGCCATTAGTTACACTGTCAGGATGGCTGGGGGACAAAACCATCAAAGGGTAGGAAAAGCCTGTAGGACAAGAGGAGTCAGAGAGGATCAAGGAATTAGGATGCTGGAAAAGTCAGCACTGACCAGATTACGTGGCCTGGTGGGCCCCGGGGAAGAACCTGCATTTTTCCCAATGGGCACTGGGGAGCCATGGCAGGTTTTGAGCAGTGGAGGGAGGAACCGATGCAGGAATTTTTCTTTGTTTTTGTTTTTTGAGACAGGGTCTTGCTATGTAGCCCAGGCTGGTCTGGAAGTCATAGAGATCCTCCTGCCTCTGTCTCCTGAGTGCTGGGATTGCAGACATGCACCACCATGCCCAGTGTCAGGAGTCAGAAAGGACCAGACTTCCTGGCTGAGAGGCTATGAAGGGGCACCCTGAATGAAGCCCAGATCCCCACCCAGTGGCGAGTAGGCTGTGGGGTCACCCCTGAGATGAGACCAGGGAGGAGGAAGGAGCAGGCGTGGGTGAAAGATATCCAGATCAGTTTCAAGGCACTCCAGAGATGGTAATTTTTAAATTTCTATTTTTATTTATCTTTGACTGACACATAATAATTTGCGCAAACTTATTCATCATGAGATACAACAGGATGGAGTTTTTTGCTGTTATTTATTTATTTTTTTTTTTTAGACCTAGGAATTGAACCCAAGACCTTTTTCCTGAGCTACATCCCCAGCTCCCCTCCAGTTTTAAAAAAATTTGAGACAGGGTCTTGATAAGTCATGAACTTGCAATCCTGCCTCAACCTCCTAGAGTGCCAGGATTACAGTCATGTGCCACTACTCCTGGATTAGTGTGTGTGTCTATATATATGATAGTATTTAACTTGGGTAATTAGCATATTCATCACCTTCAACTTTTATCATGTCTTTATGTGTTTTTAAAGTATCTTGAGAAATTTAACTTTCTCATCTCCCCCTGAACATGGCATCTCAGTGTGAATTTTTTGTTTGTTTTTGACACAGGCTGTCACCGTGTAGCCGGGCTGGCCTCAGTCGTGGTGAGCCTCCTTCCCCAGCCTCCTGAGTGCTAGGGTTACAGGCAACACCACCGTGCCCAGCTCTTGTGTCTTGACCAGTAGGATTCACTGACCTCTCTGTGTCTCCATCATCGTGGGGGACTGGGCGACATGTTAGGGGAAAACTGGGAGCACAGGGATGTGCTCTTCCCACGGGCTGGCTCGGAAAGTCTTTAAAATTGCAGACGTGGAAGTGAATGAGAGGTAGGAGGCAGAGTTCAGGAGGCCAGGTACTGGAGGAGGAGTGTGGGCATTGAAGGAAGGCTGCTTGGAGGAGGAATGAGGTGGCCAGGAAGGCACCTTCCAGTCCCTTGGACGGGGCTTGGCCCAAAGTAGATCGCTGCCTTGGGAGGCTGAGTTCCAGCAGCAGCAGGCAGTGCCCCCCTCCTTGCCCGCAGGCCCCCACAGATGTTTGTAGAAGTCTGGATGACATCTCAGGGGCACGCCTTGGTGACAGCACCGACGGCCGTCATGACGTCTGATGATTCGCCGCTGCCGGTTCAGACCTGCATCTCTAGTCATGCCCTGGGGATGGGGGGGATGCGGATGGGAGGAAGGGACAGGCCGCGGGGCTGCTGTCGTGCAGACACTGGGGACTCAGGAGCCAGGACGAGTTCTGCCCCGCTCCTAGGGAAGGGTCTCAGGGGGGCTGGGTGGAGGCAAACAATTTTTGGGCTGGATCCAGGAAGGAGGTACAGCTGGGGTCAGTCGCAGGTTGCGATGTGGTCAGCCCAGGGGCTTCTTGGGACGAAGATCGCCGGTAGTGTTGACTGCTGTACCGCCCTCAGCTCGGACAGTGACTGGGACAGAGTCGGTGCTCAGTACATCGTTGTTGAATGAACCGATTCAGTGGAAGGGCTGAACACTCTCCGGGACTGTTCGCCCTCTTGACTAATAGCCATGGCCATTGGGCTGCCTGAGTCAGAAGCGGCGCTAAGCATACTTGTTCCTACTCGGGTCTCACTCAGATCCAGACCTCGCTTCCCTAGAGCTTGAAAAGGAGTTCGCGCCTCCGTGGGCCCGCCCACTCGTGACGTCACGCACCGCGGGGGTCCCGGCCCAGGCCCCGCCCCCTCGGGCTGGGGAGGGGGAGGAGCCGGCGATCCCGACTCCGGCCCCACCCCCCCGGGGCAGAGGGACCTAACAGGATTACGTAACCGGTCGTCGCGTCTCGAGGGACGGCGCCGGATGTGTTGGATAGACCGGGGACAATGGGTGGGGAGCGCCCTTGTCGCCAGGAGCTTGGAAGTGGCAAGGCACCCCCCTCCACTTCTGATTCACTCTTGTTTCCGGCCCATTTCGGCCTCGGCCTCCTCCTTGGGGACCCCTGGCTTCCTCACGTCTTGCACCCCCTACAGTGCATTTCTTTTCCCCGACCCTGCAAATATGCCCTCCTCCCCTTGCCCCCTCCCTGACGCTTCTCAAGTTTTCCCCAAACTAATTGCCTTACATTGTTGCGTTGATTCTTGAACCCCCTAAACTTCCAGTTTCCCACGTCCTCCTTCGCTCACCATCTGGGGTGTCTCTTCCAGCTCCTTCAAAAGACCCCACTGTTCCTGTCTTCCCAATCTCCTCCTTGGTGCCCCAAGTCTTCCCTCAGTATCTCTCGGGTCTTCCTCAAACTCCTCCCTGCTTGCCTCAAGCTGAACCCTAATAATCGTCCTCGTCCCCTAATGCCAGTCTCCTCCAGCCTCTGCGAAGCTGTCCCTCAATCTCTACTTTGTCCCCAAATGTCATCCCCAACCCTCTTTCCCAGCACAGCACTCCAGGGCCCCTCGAGGTCCGCGCCTCTTCAGGCGGCTCCCACGCCGGGCCCAGGTTCCCAGGCCGCTCTCCCAGTGGTGGCCCAGAGACCCAGTTTGCTGCGGCAAAACATTGGTCTCCAGGCAACAGGTCCCGCCCCGCCCCTGGGCTGTGCGTTGCGATTTCGGCTATTTCGGCCGCGGGAGGGCAGGGCGGGTGAGTGGAGGCCCGGCCTGGCCCGCGAGCCCAGGCGGCGCACTGAACAAGGGCCTTCACCTCGAGAGACTTGGCACGATCCGGACCCCGAGACACAGCAACGCGAAAACAGAGATCAGGACCCTGCAGCTAGAAACTTGGGAGACCTGTGCAGAAGCACTCACTGCGCGCTGTCAGGAAGCAAAGATGAGACACCATTTACTTCAAAGGGGCAAGGACGGTCTGAGAAATAACAAATGGTGACCTTAAACACAAGCAACTCCCAGGCCCCACGGGGACGCCCCTGCTGGTTCCATAATCTATTTCTGGGACCACGGGTTTAGCTCAGTGGTTCTGCAGCCTGCCTCACAAGTGCAAGGACCGGAGTTCAATCCCCGCTACCAAAAAAAAAAGACACCTGTCTCTGATCTTCAGGGCCTTTGCATTGAAGGGACTTTCCCTCTCCGACTCTGTTTCCTATCTGTAAAACTGGGGAACATTGATATGCAGCGCTTGGTAAATAAGGCTATGGTGATGTTTAGTGAATCCACAGACCTTGTGCACCTTTCCTGGCACACATCATTCATCACTTGTTTATCCAACCGATATTTATTGAGCATCTACTATATGCCAGGCAGTGATAAATGCTGGGGGCAGACAGCAGCGAACAGGACGATCTCTGTCCTCCTGCGAACTCACTTTTTGAGAGAGCAGAGTGGGGAATGACTAACAAATATACAATAAATAAACACAAATGCACAGATTAGACAAGTACTGGAAAGTAAGACGTGCTGGGAAAGCAGAGAGGGAGGGTTGGGGGTGTCACTGTCGATAGGATGATCCGGAAAGGCCTAAATGAGATCCGGAGTTGCTGAGGGAGAATTGTGCGGATACCTGAGCTAGGATCATGCCAGAGGGAGGAACAAGTGAAGCACAAAGGCATGAAGGTATGTACACGTCTGGTCTGTTGGAGAAACAGGGAGGAGGGCAGTGTGGCAGAGGGAACAAGAGGAAAGGAGGGCCCGCAGGTGAAGTCAGTGAGATTAATTAAGGGCCCATGTGCAGGCCTTCGTGAGGCCTGTGACTTTTACCGAAGGTGTCCAAAGCCCTGGGAGTCTTTTGAGCAAAAGAGCTGATTTCAATTTTAACGGGATCTCTTTGGCTAAATGTGGGGTATAGACTTTGGGGGGATAAAGGTGGAGACAGGGAGATCAGTGAGGAAGTAACTACAGGGGTTCAGGTGGCAGGCAATGAATGGTCCCTGGACTAGCAGGTGCCCAGAATCAGATTCTGGAGATGTTTGAATTTAGAGCTGCGGAATCGGCCAACACATTCCCGGCCAGCAGTCCCCAGCAGTATCACTATTAAATTAGGTGGTGCTCACACCATCCCACAGAAGTCAGTATCTTCGCACTTTAACTGCTTCAGGACTCCTGGCTCAGTGTAGCGCCCATGTCCGCTCCCCTGGACAGAAGATCTCAGTGCCTGGAGCTAGACTCAGCCGTGCACTTGTCCCTTTGGGCGTCTCCTAAGGCTGTACAGTCGTCGGCCACACCCACCAGGGTGTTGCCATGGGGTAACGGGGAGAATGCTGCCTGACTGGTGTTCAGGTTGTCAGGCAGCCACGCGTGCTGGCCTGGGACACTTGCTTAGGGGCAGGTAGGCACATGCCACAGGGCACTCCCAGAGCCTCCCAGCCCGGCATCTGCCTCCCATATCCAACCAGAGTCCTCAACCAGTCACATCTCAGTGTCGCCTGCAGCAACCTGAGAAACACAGTCACAGAGGCCCACGGAGATGTGACACACAGCCCTTAGAGGTGCATTTTCAGGCAGTGCACAAAAACACAAAATTCTTGTGCTCATTCCTTTACTCTTTGACTTCCCTGCATCTCTATCTGTCCTACCTCTCTGATCTTTGTCTCTAACCCCACCTTGTCTCTCTCGGTCACTCCTCCACATTCAGGATCCTCTGTTGCCCTGGAATGAATCCTGCCCCTGGCCATGTGGCACTGGGACAAGCGAGTAGAGGCCCCAGGCCAGCAGTTCTGGCTTGCTGCTTTGGGAGCCCAGGGAGAATCTCACCTACCATAATCCTCGTGGCCTCTTTCCCTAGGATTCTGAGCCACAGCCTGACAGTAAGGGGCTGGAGAAACACACTTTTTCAATGGTCCTCAGGTGAGGGGACCCCGGCCTGCTTGCTCTAATTGCTCCCCTTAATTTCGCAGACAGAAAGACGGAGGCCCAGAGGACAGAGGGCTCCACACAGTGTTGCACATTCATCATTGGCAGGGGCTCAGTGCTGCTCAAATCCTCCTAGAATCCCTGGGAACAAGTTGGCAGAGTTAAAATAGATAAATAAATAAAAGAGAAAGACCCCGGAGTGGGCTGAGGAGCAGAGAGAACGTGACAGAGACACACAGAGATGATGAGACACAGACAGATCCAAGATAGGGGTCACGAAGGAGGCGGGTGGAGAGAGACTTCATCAGCGACTGAAGACAGAATGCTGTTTGTTAGTATAAAGAGTGCATGTTCTTTTGGTGTGGGCCTGGCCCGTGCATTTTGGCCCTCCTTCCTAGAAGCAGCCAGTGCCGTTTACCAAGCCAGGTCCCTCCCCAGACCTGCTATGTAGGATGCGCATTAGATGCATTTATATAACCTGTCCTCTATGCACAATCTAGCTTTACATAACCTGGCTCCATGAGTCATGTTTCAGACCTGGGGCACTGACCTGGGATGCCCAGTGAGAGTGAGAGGGGACCACTACCCCTCCCCAGAAGTTACTCGGTTTCACTGAGAAGTAAGCAGAAGGCAGAGAGGGAAAGGCATCTGCTTGGGGGGTCACACAGCCAAGATTCAGCAGGACAAGGATTCCACCCTATCTGCCAGGCTCTATGAGGAAATAATAAAAACATTACTATCCAACGCCCCACCTATACAGTTTGCCTTGTGCGGCAGGAGGTACTTGATAAACATGTCATTTATCCCAAAACCCAGTAAGGCCAGGACAGAATCCAGTTATTAAATAACATAGTTAATCAAGCCTGTTAGGTACAGAGTGCTTACTACCACTACGTGCTTTACAGAATTTCATACAGTCGCAATTCTGGAGGTGGGTGATGTTATCAGTTCCACTTTAGGAAGGAAAGAGGCCAAGAGGAAGTCACAGGTCAAGGTCACAGAGCAGATATTTAAACTCAGGTTTCTCTGTCAGGATGTGTTAGCCACCCACTCCTATCGGTACCTGCCCACAAAGGCGCGGGCGCACATGGGCACTCAAATCGCACTAACATCTCAAATGCTTTAGGTGGAATGCGAAAAGCTCCTGCCTCACGTTTTCTCTCTGCCTCGGATAGCCTAACCCAAATTCCAAATCCCCTAAACTCTCCATGCCTGGGAAAGAAACTTCTCTCCCCTAAAGTCCAGGATCTCCTAGCGTTCTGGCCCCTTTAAGAGAGAGAACAGTCGGCCGGCGTTGCTGGGCAGCGCCACGGCGGTTGCCAGGCAACGTCAACAAACGACTGGGCCACCGTCTTCTTCGCGCAAACCCCCCCCACCGCGCCCGCCCGCGCAGACGCGGTGACGCGACGGACTGTGGAACGCCGTCGCCTAGCAACGTGAGGGTTGTTT
>NW_022900931.1:62334157-62341855 GCF_012274545.1 Fukomys damarensis
GAGCGCAGCCAGGACCCGCCGGGCCGACAGACTGGCCGACCGGCAGCCTGGGTGGGGGGAGGCTGCGGTGATGGCAGCGGGGGAGAACCAGATCCCTAAATTGCCGGTTTCCCTTTAGACAGCAGCCGTCTGCTTGTCGCCCGCTCGTCCCGTCTGCCCCGGGACCGCCTCCGTTGGGTCTCTGTAGGTCTGCGCGCCCTCCTCCCTGGCAGGTCTCTCAGTCCTGCGCGGAGCACGTCTCATTCCCCCATTAATAACCAAACTAGAGGCAAGCGCGCTTGTCAGGCCTGCGGCTTTCTCCCCACGCTCCGCACTGCGGCGACGGGGGGCCCCACCAGTGCACTGCTGCGATTGGGGTCCGCACCGAGCCTCCTCCGGTCCTAGCCCACTGCGCTTCCCACAGTGCTTGCCTGTCTTTCCCGAGCCTTCCAGAACCCAGGCGGCCGCCTCGCTCCTTCCGTCGTGTGTCCAGAAAGCTGCCCACAGCGGGAGGTTCTAATAACTCATCCCCACAACACACCCCGACACCCCCATCCCATGGCTTCATGTGACCAGGGCTGGGGCGAATCTCCGAGCAGAGAGAAGTTGGGGGTGTGACAGCGTGAGTGAATGTGACTAGGTGAGCGAGTGTAGGGGACAATAGACACATGTGGCATTTCCTGGGGCGAGCACGCTCCCAAGGGCTTCCGTTCTGTGAGACAGAGCCAGTGGTTTCCGAGGTTTGCGTTTATAGCTGGGCATAAGGACTGTGCAGAGGTGGATGTGTGTAGTGCTGAATCTCGTCTGCGAAAAACAGCGAGTGTGTAAGTGCCTGCGGGTGTGGGTGGTGTTACCTGTGTACTTCTGGCTCTGTGTGTGTACCTGCAGATTGTCTCTCAGAGGTCCCCTCCCAGCACTTATCACAATTTCTAACGGTGAATGATATGTTTGTCCACTTCTTTATTGTCTGTCCCATGCTGTTGGACATGGCCCAGGGCTGCTGTGGTTGTCACTGCATCCCCAACACTGCCCCAGAGCACAGTAGGTGCTCAGTAATAACGTGGTGACTAAATGAATCAACACCCCACCAGTGTCCGTGTCAAGCACACACATCTGTGAAACTCTGCTTCTTGGAGGTTGTCAGCTGGGTAACCTTGGAGGTCAGAGCACGGCAGGGTCCCTTGAGCTGTGTTGGGCTGCACAACGCTAATTTTCAGTGCCCACCAAAGTTTGTGGCACATATTAGGGTCTCAGACAATATTCCTGGACATGAGCTATGTGTTTTCTTACTGCATTAGCATCAGCTCAGTTTCTCATGTGCAGAATGGGCATAATCTCAGTCCTGGGGTGGTTGGAAAATAAGTTCATATAGGAAGTATGTAGAGATAGGTATGGCACATGCCTGTATTCCAGACCTTCTGGGAGGCTGAGTCAGATGGATTGCTAGTGTGGAGCCCAGCTTAGGCAACTTAGTTACTTAGCAAGACCACCTTGCACCAAAATAAAACATTTTTAAAAAGGCCTAAGGGCTGGGGATTTAGCTCAGTGGTTCCACCACCTGCCTCACAAGCACAAGGACCCGAGTTCAATTCCCAGTACCCAAAACAAACTAACTAACTAACTTATGGGCCGAGGATTTAGCTCAGTGGTTCAGGTGCCTGCCTTGCAAGTACAAAGACCCAAATTCAATCCCTGGTACAAAAAAAAAAAAAAAAAAAAAAAAAAAAAAAAATTAAAAAAAAAAAAAAAAAAAAAAAAAAAAAAAAAAGTCTGGTTTCGGGGATTTAGCCCAGTGGTTCTGGTGCCTGCTTCGAAAGTGCAAAGACCCGAGTTCGATTCCCGGTACCAGAAAAATAAAAGCCCTGGGTTCAATCCCTAGTACTGGGGTTTTTAAAAAGTATTTAGATGGGGTCAGGGACTTAGCTCAGTGCCCCCATGCCTGGCTTGCAAGGTTTGGAGTTTGCGGGGAGGGGAGGGGGTATTTAGAAAGTGCTTGGCCCAAAACAAACGTTTACAAAAACCCAGTTTGGTTGTCATCAGTGTCACTGTGTGCCTTTCTACGCATGTCCAGAACCTGGCTCTTGCTGTGGGGTCCTGTGATAGTGGGTACCAAAATCCGAGTCTCAGTTTCTCATCTCTGAAACAGGCACAATCACAGGCCTTCTCTAGGCACGGCTGTGCCCAAGTGAAGTGGCCCAGAAGCCAGGACAATGGGCCAGCACAGGCCTGGGGGTCATGACTTTGAGTACCCATTGGTGGGGGCAGATGAAAGTCCGGTTGTGGGGAGTGGAGTTCACAACACCCAGCAGGACTGGGAACCTGAACAGGTGAAAGGGGAAGAGAAAGCTCCCTCTGATCAGGGTGGCAGAAGGGCAGACTCCAGAAAGAACTTTCTCCAAGGACTGTTGGGAGGCTGTGGATTTTCAGAAGCTGGAGCTGTTTGGAGAGCTTGGCGGAGGAACAGAAATCAGCCTGAATTTTGCAGCTTGGTGAATGCAGAAGGAAATAATAATAAAAATAAGGCACAGGGTACAGTCTGCCTGTCCTGCTTTCTGCTGTCTCAAGCACCTGGTACCTGACGGTGGAGGTGGGTGCTGATTCTGTGTTTGATCGGCTGGTTGGAGGAATGAATAAATGAACGAAGGGACTAACATCATCCACAATCACCCGTGACGTCTGGTCTTACAGCAACGCGGGGAAGGCTCTGTGGGCTGTCAGAGCTGGTGTGGTCCGGGCCTCTGAGACCCCCTTGTGCCTGTCCCCAGCCCTGCAGTTCCCACAGCGCTGGGCTGCAGATCGGGAAGGAGAGAGGCAGCGGCAGCCGGCAGCAGCCTGCCCTGGACAGATGCCCAGAGTCTGCCGGAGGAAAAGGGTAGCTGGGCCTGAGTCACCTCGGAGAAACCCTGGCCGCATACCTGGCCGCTGACATCACCAGCCCGGGGCACCCCTGGTGGCCTAGACAAGCAGACTGAATCACAGACGGAATTGGGCCAAGCACGTGGCCGCCTGTGACCCCCCCCAGGACTCCCCCGCATGGCTGTCTGGCTGCGGAGGCGCCCAGGCCGCGCTGGGGTCAATGAAAGAGCCGGGGCCTGAGTCAGGGAGCGGGTGGCTACAGCCAGAGTCCACTGAGGCCAGCCGCAGGCGTCTTAGCAGTGCAGGAACAGAAAGTGGAGGAGGAGATCCGCTGGGGAGGTCCCTGGGCCGGGAGGAGGAAGCATGCATGTGCCCGGGACGCGCACTGCGGCTTGTGGGCAGGGCGGCTGGGTGACCCGCGAGGGAGAGGGTGTGGGATGGGGCGGGTGTTTGCGCAGAGAATCGCGAAGTTGCGGGACAGTGGGTCGAACAGTGGAATGGCCAGACAAGGCGCTCACACACGCACTTAGCGACGCAGGCAGGGACCGAGCTGGCCTGGGGATGCCCGACCTCCATCCGCGAAAGACCCCGCAGCTCACCTCGAAAGCTCTCTTAGCCGCGAAGAGGCGGTAATGCTCATCATTACGCTATTAATCACAATATGCGATTGCACCACCATGATTATTAGTAACTTGCATGGGGGGGGGTCATACATTCTGCCAGGCACTGTTCTAGGCCTTTTACAGAATAATTTATTTGCTCCCTAAAACAAGGCTAAGGGCTGGGAGTGCAGCTCAGTGGATGACCCCTCCCCCAGAGGGCACGGCTCATTTTCTTAAATGACTCTCAGTTTTCATTACTAATCCTACTCATATTATTTTCATCTTTAAGCCCAGACAGAAAGCTCTCTAAAACAGTCACCCTTGTCCCCTTGGTCTGGTCCTGCTTCTGAGCTCCCCACCGCTCCTCCTGCCACTTCTCCTCTGCTCTCGATGTCCGCGTTAGGAGGGTGTTTCAAGGCAGCCCGGTTCACCTGGATCCTTCCAGACCTGGCAGTGGCCACCTCGACCACCTCCACCATCAAGTCATCCTGGCCTGCTCCCTCCTCACTGAGTACCCCTGGCACTTGGTGCCCAGGTGGTCGGAACCAGTGGTGCGTGGTCATACTGTGTTCCTGTGGGTTGGGGTTGGGTGAGAGGTGGCCTCCACAGAGGGCAGTGGACAACAGGCCCGGCCCAGCCTGTTGCAGACGCAGAGATAACCTGAGTCTGAGCAGACCTGTGCCCTCGGCTTCGGCCTGTGGCTGCATGTGAGTGCCTGCGTAATGTGTGTGCGTAGTTGTGTGTGTGTGTAGAAGACAGGCTGCACCATGGGAGGAGGTGGGTGTGTGGTTCTGGATCTCTTAGTGCCTGGGGGTTTCTTGTTCCATGGGGTTTTAAGCAACTGGACGAGTGAGAGGGGCTTTGGGGTCTCTCTGGGCCGTGTGAGTGTGAGCAGCCTCCATGGAATATCTGTGCAATCTGAGGAGGTTCTCAGAGCCCCCAGGGCTCAGGAGACCTTGCCTCCCAGGGCTCTAGCTCTGCCCATTTGCATTTGTGGAGCTGTGTATCGGTGCAGTTGGAAGTGAGTGTGTCCTGGGTGCGTGTTATTCCTTGTGTGTATCTGTCAGGCAGACTTCCCTCCTCCCACCCCGGACAAGTGTGCAAAGCTGGGTTAACCCCAGGCCCTGGCTCAGCACCCATGAGCGAATAAGTGAATAAATGAATGGTATGAATCATGTGCTTGACAAATATTTATTAAGCATCTGTCGAGTTCCTTGTGCTGTGTGGGGACACAGCAGTGACCAGCACGACTGGAACCCAGGCCTTCCAGGGCTCACGGAACTGTCCCCAGACAGTGATCCCAGAAGGCAGCACCAAGAGAGGGAGCAGGACGCAGCCGGGCATAGGATCGGGGTCCGGGAGGGCTTCCAGGAGCTAAGGCCAGAGAAGGCGGGTGTGAGCACGCACCCCCAAGGTTTGCCGGCACCAAGACAGAGAGAGCCACAGACCCTTGCCTCTGTGCACACCGAGACCACTGTGCAAGGGCACCATCACACACACACACTCAGGTGCACGCACCCCACACTCAGCCCCGACTCAGCCCCGATATACAGCTCCACATATGCAAATGGGCAGAGCTAGAAGTGAAGGGGAGGGGAAGAGGAAGAGCAGGATGGAGGCCCAGAGATGGAGAGCCTGGGCACCCAGGAGAGGAATGCCACAGGGAGCGGTGACAGCGGAGCAGGGGGTGCCTGGGGTTGTGGCCACCTTGGGGGGCCGTGGTGAAGAGCTGGAATGAGAACCCAGGGAGGGTGGAGCCAAGTCTCCAGTCTGGGCCACTCTGCTCCCCTGAAACTCCTGCCACCCCTCCCGGAGGCCTCCAGGACTGCTTCTGGGGTGTGGCCCTGGTAGCCAGTGTCACTGTTCAGTGCCAGCCTGGACTTTACACCAGCTCAGCTTGGGAACCAGCCTTCTGGCTGCTTCTGGATCACAGCCATAGTCTTGAAGCGTTGCTCTCAGGAATAACCTGCCTCGTGCCTCAGTTTCCTCTTCCATACAATGGGGACAAGAACAAGAGCCTACTTAGAGGGCTGGAGTGGAGTGCAGTTAGCTGTGACACATGTGAAAATGCTGAGCGTAGCTACTTCTCCTCTGCTGCTGACTTTTTCGTTTGTTTAGTTTTGAGACAGGGTCTTGTTATGTAGCCCAGGCTGGCCTTGATCTCAAGATGATCTTCCTCCCTCAGCCTCCCAAGTACAAAGATTACAGGCGTGAGCCACCACACATGGCTGTCATTTTAGTAACCAACTATAGAAATGATCCCTGAAAGTACAGCCTTTGGCTGTCATTTTAATAAAACAAGCACCTACCAATGCGCTGGGAGCTTCGAAGAATCCCTCACCAGCCCTACACAGGGAAATTGAGGCTCTGGGACATTACTAGCATAAGTTCACCCAGCTACAAAGTGGTAGGGCTGGGATGTGACTGCAGGTCGCCTGGCTCCTGGGTCTGTGAGGGGCAGCAGTGAGGTCCTAGTGTCTGTGAGTGTGACCGTTTGCATGAGAGTAACAGTGAGAAGTACAGCTTCGGAGTCCTGCACTCTGTACAAAGAGCACAGCTCCATTAGGCCCTTGGAGTGACCCTCACCAGTCTGGGCCTGCTTCCTGCCTCTAAATGGTAGAGCTTACCGCCTAGGAGTGTCATGAGAATTAAGAAAGTTAACCTTGAATATTGTCACAAAGGTCACCATGATGAGCCAGGGGTGGTGGCCCTCGACTGTCAACCCAGCACTCCAGGAGGCTGAGGCAGGAAGATCACCATGAGTCTGAGGCCAGGCTGGGCTACATAGTGAATTCAAGGCCAGTCCAGTCTGAACTACACAGGGAGACCCTGTCTCAAAAACCAACCAACCAACCAACCAAACAAACAAACAAAAAACAAAAACAAAAGCAAAACCTAAAACCAAAAGCCAAAAAATAAACAAAAACTTCAAAATTCACTATGAGAGGGAAACTTACAGCCAGGTGTGCTAGTTCACGCTGTAATGCTGGAATGCCAGCCACTCAGGAGGCTGATTCAGAAGAATCACAAGTTCAAGGACAGCCTAGGGAACTTTAGTGAGAACCTGTCTCAAAGTAAAATTTAAAAGGGCTGGGGGAGTAGTTCAGAGGTAGGGTGCTCTGGGTTCCGTCCACAGTACCACACACACGCACACACACAAAGATGCGCACTTGTGAGGAACTCATTTCTGCTCTTGTTGAATTGTATGCATGGTTGTTTGGCAGGGTGTGTGGATGCTGGTCTGAGTGTGTGTGTGCGCGTGTGTGTGTGTGTGTGTGTGTGTGTGCATGCGCACACCCACACACGGCCCCTGATGTCTTCATCTCCGGGTGTTGTGTGAACAAATGAGTCTGTGTGCACCTACAGTAAGTTCTAGGGTCCCTGTGTGTTTTGAGGCCTGTCCCTGTCCCTCTCTGGCTGTACCCCTGAATTCTCCGTCTCCTTGTGTGTTGAGAGCACACGTCACATGTTGCGGGAGCCACGTGACTGTGTAGATATGTGTCTCCAAGAAGCTGCTTCTGTGTGGCCATTTTTGCTGCTCCATGTGGCATTTGTCTGAGCGCCCACGGATGACCCCCATAGGCTCACTGTACATGACAGTGGCTTTGTGGGTGTGTGCAGCACCTGAGTTGGGGTATGAAGGTCTTTGAGCAGCCAGAGTGGGTGTTTTTGTGTTGGAGATGAGGGGCTTAGACAGGACAGTGGGATGAGGGGGTCACTCCCTGTCTGTTGTTGGTGCCGACTCATTGCTTGCTGGTGGCTGCTGTGTCATCCTTATCCCTGTCCCTCCCTCCTGACTGGTAGCAGACAGAGGGGGTGTGAGGGAAGCAGGTAGAGGGTGGTTTGAGTCTAGGCTTTTGTCTGGAAACCTCAACAGCCCATTAGTGCCCCTCAAACCCCTCCAACCTTCTATGGCTCCCTAACCTCTCCCCACTACTGGAGTAGAGAATCAAGACTTCCCTGGAAATTAGGAGCCACCCCCTGTGGGCCAGGTTGTGCAGCAGGAGGGGGTACTGGGGTCTCTGCTTGTGCAGTAGTTGGTGGCATCCTTCCTGCTGGGTGCTTAAGCATTGGGGGCTGTGGCATCAGAAACACCTACGTGGTGGCACTATCTGTAATTACACTATCTGTGAGGCTGAGGCAGGAGGATCACAAGTTTGAGTACAGTGTGAACAACTTAGCAACTTAATGAGACCCTCTCTCAATAAATAAAATAATAAAAAGGGGCAATATATATATATTATAATATTATAATATTATA
>NW_022900931.1:62342206-62350725 GCF_012274545.1 Fukomys damarensis
AAAAAAAAAAAAAAAAGACAGAGTCTCACTGTGTAGTTCACACTGGACTTGGACTCACTATGTAGCCCAGGCTGGCCTGAAACTCTAGGTGACCCTCCTGCCTCAGCCTCATGAGTGCTGCAATTACAGGCATGTGCCGGGTTGCATTAGACTTTTGAACCCTATGTGTTAACTGAGCTGCTTTGGATAAGCAGCCTTTGCCCTTGGAGCCTCGGTTACAATAGTACACACTAGAAGCATCCAGGGTGGGTTTGTAAAGCTCATAAATACTTCAAGGATGGCAACTGCCAAGATACCACTATCATTTACACACTCTTCAGACGCAGGCTTTTCAGGATGTTTCACCCAGCCATGCAGATTAAGAAATTAGGAAGGAAACTGAAAGTGTTGGAGCTCTAAAGCTGGCCCCTGTACACAGGCCAGGACCCCCAGCTATTCTGGGGGCTGAGGCAGGAGGATTGCTTGAGCCTAAGGCTAGGCAACTTTTTTATTTTTTGAGACAGGGTTTTGCTATGTAACCCAGGCTGGCCTTGAACTGACAGCAATCCTCTTGATGGGCAACATATTGAAGTTCATTTCACAAATAAAACCAAAAAAAGTAGGAGCTCCAGAGTTTGACTGTTCTGGGTTTAAATTTCTTTTTTGTGGGGGAGGTAAATTTCTTAGGACAGGATCTTGGGCAAGTCATTTAACCTCTCTGAGTATCACTATCCTCCTATAAACTGAAAAATGTTCAAGCCAGGCACGGTTTTGGATATCTGTCTTTCCAGATACTTGAGAGGCTGGGGAAAGAGGATCCTAAGTTCGAGGCCTGTCTGGGAAACTTAGCAAGACTCTGTTTTGAAATAAAAATTTAAAAGGGCTGGGCTAGAGAGGGCTGGGCTCAGAGCTAGAGTATTTGTTAGTATGCATGAGGCCCAAGGTTCAATACTCAGACTGCGTATCCCGAAGCTGTTTTGAGGATTACAAGTCTTATATTGGAAGGCTTAGCACAGAACCTAGCATTAAGTACTAAATACATGTCATCAATTGTTTTATTAATGACACACACACTCTTTCTGTCTCCAGGTAAGGTTATGAAGCAGGAAGACGAGGCTACCAACCCCATCAGCTCAGAGCCCCTCCAAACCTTTGTGTGTCTCCAATGCCGAACCCAGGAAGCCAGCCAGGCCCCAATCACACATCATTCACTCAGCTGAGACACCTCAAACTGAAGGTCAGAAAGGGAAAACATTTTCCAAATTGAGCGAATCGGGGCAGAAGCTGGGAGGAGCCCTGGGACCCCAAACCCATCTCTACCTTAACCTGAGGCGACACAGCTTCTTTATCCCAGCTCAGGGATCAGTTTACCCGCCTACGTGACAACACCACAATAATCAAAGTCTCTCTCTGAAGATCAGCTCTTCTTCTCAAAAGGGGGCGCTGCACCAGCGGGAGACTGGGGCGGACGGGGGCGCCAGAGATAAGGAGGTGGCCTTCTCTGTCCGGGTCACTGGGGCTCCCCGGGATACTTTAAGCACCTATTAATACCGGCCCCCGGGGCGGCGTGGCACTGCGCAGGCGCGGGCGGGTTCCGCAGACGCCGCGAGAGAGCGAGCGAGGGATTCCCTCTGACGTCATTGCTAGGATACCAAACAAACACTCCGGCGCGCCGGTCGAGCTCCTTATATGGCTAATTGCGTCACAGGAACTCCGGGAAGGCGGGGCCGGGATCCCCTCCTGCCGAGTGGGCCGGAACATAACCCCCAAGACCCCCAAGGCCGTGAGGATCCTACAGGTGACCAGAACAAGGGTACCGAAGACCTCTTGATGGAGGGCGTGGGGATCGGTCTAGCGAGAACAGAGATTTTTGAGAAGTTTGTTGAGCGAGGGGGGGTGACGTAAGCAGGGGGGCGGGCCCAGGGCATATAAATACAGGCTGGCAGCTCTGCGCTTCATTCATAAGGCTGAGAGCTATCGCCACGACTGGGGTACGCGGAGCCCGGACTTGGGGACTTGACTATTGTGGTTCTTTTTGGGGATTGTGAAGTTTGTTTTGTTTCGTTGTTTGTTTTTTTTTTTAACTCCGGAGAGAAAGTTTTTGTAAGAATTCTAGAGATTTCTTCATTGTTTCCTGGAGGACCGGCTTAACTTTTTCGTCTTCTTTTATTACTCCCCGCCGGGGGACCCGCGGAACCCTTGGAAGAGACCGCACCCGAAGCGAACTCTGTACAGCGGGACAGCGCTTTCTGCCTCTGCGGGAGAGATTCCCCGCTCGCCCCTGTGTCCGACAGAGTCTGGACGATTAGGAAGTACAGCGGCATCCTTTAGGAGCCTCAGCACTGCGGAGGAACTGCACAGAAACTTTGCTATTGTTGGAGCGGGACGCTGCCCTCTCTCCGAGCTTCCCCGGAGAGCGCACTTTGGGGACGCGCTCGGCTCACCCCAGACTCGCACCTTACTTACCCCACCCGGCCATAGCCTTGGCTTCCCGGCGACCTCAGCGTGGTCACAGGGCCCCCCCTGTGCCCAGGGAAATGTTTCAGGCTTTCCCCGGAGACTACGACTCCGGCTCTCGGTGCAGCTCTTCACCCTCTGCCGAGTCTCAATATCTGTCTTCGGTGGACTCCTTCGGCAGCCCACCCACCGCCGCCTCCTCCCAGGTAAGCGCTAGACGGTAGAGGTGATGCTTTGGAAGTTTTATTTATTAATTTAAAGTCTAGAATGCCTGTAGTGGGCATCTGCCACTCCTCGAATAAAGCCACGCCAAAACCCAGGATCTGGGAGAAAATAAGCTGACAGTGCACTTTGCAAAGTATCGGGAGATATTTGCAATTGATTGTATGCAAGGAGCGCGGGGAGGGAACGCAGCTGGAGAGGCTCTGGAACCCGGCGTGGTGGGGGTGGGCAGGAGAACGCTCGCTCAGTGCAACGTGTATGCGGTAGCAAGGCTGACAACTTTTAGCTGGCTCTGGGACTGCCCCAGTTCAGGTCCCCAACCTGAAGCTAGGGTAGTTGGGCAGAAGGAGAAAATCCCGGGGAAGCTATCAGTATCTTCTACCTCTTTTCTCCTGCCCCGCGCCCACTCTGGCGCCGGGTCGCCCTCCACCCTGCGGGAAAGCGGGCCTCGAACCCTCTGCTGCGCTGCCTCCGCCTCCAGCGCGGAGACGTAACGGGGGACCCGTGCGTAACGGCTGACGCGCTGGAATCCTCCGTCTGACGCGGGGCACGCACGGCGCGCGACGCCCCCTTCGTCCGCCCCGCCCCTGACGTCCCGGGAGCGTTCTATTTTGGAACGCCGGGGCCACGTTGCTAAGGGAGGCAGTCCGGCGTTCCGATTGGTCGCCACAGCGCGGGGCTTTGGCCAATCAACTTTCCCTTCCTATTTGGAGGGCAGAGTTCCCTTCCCCCCTCCCGGTTCCCGGAACCCGTGGTTCTCAGGCGTTTGGGTCTCGTAAGGGCCTCTAGAGGCACAGCGACAGGACGCCTATCGCGACGACAGCGACCCTCTGGGATCCAGTGGGTCTGCGAGGCCCCTGTAGTGGGGACCGAGTCTATCGGCTCTTACTCTTTGTGTGCCGGCACTTATTCTGGCGATCTGGTGGCCGTCCCCCTATCTTCCTGGCACACACAGACACACTCACACTCCCTCTCCTCTGCACCCCGGGTCCCTCCGGCAGGTCGGAAGACAGGACTAGAACAGAGAGCTGAGGGGGAACTAGCCAGGTGGTCTTCAGGAGCTCCGCCCCTTCTCGGTTCTCAGGATGCTGATTGGCCAGCGAGCCAGCCCTTCCCTCACCACGCCCCCCAGCAGAGTAGTTAAGCCTCCGGAACAATTCCTGGATTCCACTTGCGGGTGGGGGGCGATGAACACTGCTGGGTCTTAGAGGGTCAGATCCTACACCATCCCCTCTCGCGACAGTCTGAGAGAGCCAAGTTGTCACTTTTCTCTACCTGTTTATAAACCTGAACCTGTCACTTGTCAGCCTCACTGGAGAGAGACAGTTACTTGAAACGAAGCTCTCAACTCCTAGGCAGGTCCTCCAGCACCCTTTTAACTGGGACCCTCGCTCCTGCACGGGACTTCGCCCAGAGTGGTGTGTGTATGTGTGTGAGTGGAGAGGAAGGCTTGGTCTAAGGCCTCTCCCTCTCCCTCCCCTTGCCTCTGGGGTGGGGGTGGGGTGTTGTGACTGTGTGTCTGGCTGTGGCTCCGTCCCCGGGGTTCTGTCACCAGGCTGTGTCCAGCCTCCTCCCCACCCCCTACACCTAAGAGTCACCAACCCGGGGTGTGATTCACCACCCGCTGGAACCGTGCAACCTTTCCCCGAGGAAGAAGGAGGAGGTAGAAGCCAGTTGAGCAGAAATCCTCTCATTAACCACTGCGTCACGGTGTAGTGGAAGGGTGGGTGTTGTGGCTTTTTGCCTGTGACACACACATCCACACACCCGCTCACCCTGTGCTCACTCACAGGGTCGGTGTGTGCTATGTGTGTTGGGTGTGTGTGTGTCGGTGTCTTTGTTTGTGTGTCTACGCCTGTGTCTGTATGTGTCACCCCGTAGGAGTGCGCCGGTCTCGGGGAAATGCCCGGTTCCTTCGTGCCCACGGTCACCGCGATCACAACCAGCCAGGACCTCCAGTGGCTCGTGCAACCCACCCTCATCTCTTCCATGGCTCAGTCCCAGGGGCAGCCCTTGGCCTCCCAACCCCCGGCAGTCGACCCCTATGACATGCCAGGAACAAGCTACTCCACACCAGGCCTGAGTGGCTACAGTAGCGGCGGTGCTAGTGGCAGCGGTGGGCCTTCCACCAGTGGAACTACCAGCGGACCTGGGCCTGCCCGCCCAGCACGAGCCCGGCCTAGGAGACCCCGAGAGGAAACGGTGAGTGGGGCCTGGGTCAGAAGTTGGCCTGGTGGAGGGAGGAGACCAGACAGCGGGAACTTTGTCACTCTTGGGGCGGGGGTCTGCTTGGGCCTCAAGGCTGCAGAAACCCTATCACTCTCGCCGTAGCTGGCAAGGACACAGGGCCTGTGTTGGCTTCAGGGTCCTGGAAGACCAGGAGCTTTAGCAGGGGTGGAGGAGGTGTACTGTAGCCCCAGATCTCATGGACTCTGTCTCCTCCACTCAGCTCACCCCGGAGGAAGAGGAAAAGCGAAGGGTTCGCCGCGAGCGGAACAAGCTGGCAGCAGCTAAATGCAGGAACCGTCGGAGGGAGCTCACTGACAGACTGCAGGCGGTAAGGGCTGTCCCTGGGGTGAGGGCACAGAGGGCTGGGCACTCCTCACCTCCACTGTCCCTTTATCCTGTGGTCACAACCGCAGGTGCCTCATTCAGAACTGGGGACGGTGTGGCCAGAGAGGGTGGCCCTGGGCACACACAGAGACCCCTACATCCCTTGTCAGTTCCTGGCCACTCGCCCTCTTCTCTGATTTATGACCTCCCGGACATTTCTCCTGGCCTCTTTTCCATTTGGTGGGGACAAGTGGCCGGCAGCTTTAGTCATCTGTCCCATTTGGTTTTGGCCAAGCCATAACCCGTTTTGGCCCCCACTTCTGTGTCTCTTCGACCTCCTTATCAATTATCGCAGGCTCCATCTACATGGAACATTTGGAAGAATCCTTGAAACTAAATTATTATAGCCTAAATTAATTCCCCACCTCCTGCCCCAGCCACCCACAGTTCTCCAGAACTTGGGATGGTGGCATTTACCAAAACCCACTCGCTTCTGCACCCTACCTCAGCCTAAGCTCTCTACTTTATGTCTGCACAAGGTGCCCCTTTGTTGCCCTTCAAGAAAACCAGAGTAATTTTCTACTTTCCTACTGGGAGGTAGCAGAGGAGGGTGACGTTATCAAAAGTGTGAAAAACATATAGCATTTGTTTATTCACTCAACAAACTTGTGTGCATCCTGCATACCAGTGAGGTATTCATGTCCACCCAGCTCCTCCCCATCGCGCAGATGGGAAATGGAGGCTCCTGGAAGGAACAACCTCAAGTCCTGTAGTGTGCCAGGATCCATCCCCTTTGGGAGTTGCTTGGCGGGCCCCATGCTGTAGCAACCCTCGGGAGGGGTCCCGAGCTACATTCTCTGGTCACTGACTCCCTTTCCTCCTTCCTCGTCTGTTCCTGTGACCTGGCCCCTGGGACCTCAGGAGACTGATCAGCTGGAGGAAGAAAAGGCAGAGCTGGAGTCGGAGATCGCCGAGCTCCAAAAGGAGAAGGAGCGCCTGGAGTTTGTGCTGGTGGCCCACAAACCGGGCTGCAAGATCCCCTATGAAGAGGGGCCCGGGCCGGGGCCAGGCCCGCTGGCGGAGGTGAGAGATTTGCCGGGGTCCGCATCCGCTAAGGAAGACGGTTTCAGCTGGCTGCTGCCGCCCCCGCCACCACCGCCCCTGCCCTTCCAGACCAGCCAAGACGCGCCCCCCCACCTGACGGCTTCTCTCTTTACACACAGTGAAGTCCAAGTCCTCGGCGACCCCTTCCCCGTTGTTAACCCTTCGTACACGTCCTCGTTTGTCCTCACCTGCCCGGAGGTCTCCGCATTCGCCGGCGCCCAACGCACCAGCGGCAGTGACCAGCCTTCCGACCCCCTGACCTCGCCCTCCCTCCTTGCTCTGTGAACCCTTTACACAAACAACAAACAGACACTCAAGGGAGAGCGATTTGGACGAGGAGGAGAGAGGGGAAGAGACAAACTGGGTGCGTGGCTCCCTGACTCTTCTGTCTGACCCTCCCTCTCCACTGCCGTGGGACGAGAAGACCTCTTGTGTTTTGTGCCGCCGCCGCCGCCGCCGCTTGTTTGTGGGCCCGGGCGAGGCCCGAGAGCTGGTGACTTTGGGGACAGGGGTGGGGAGGGGATGGACGCCCCCAGATGCCTGTTGGTCTTGACAGAGGGGCTGGTGGGGGTGACGCCCACCTTTGGCGTCCTGTGCCGGGCGGGGTGGGAGAGAAGGGTGCGGGGCGGGCAGGCGCTGTGGGTTGGCTCGAGCCGTCCCAGAGAGGCCCAACAAGGAACGCCACCCCCTCCAGGGGGCTGCCGGCCTGGCTCCCCCGTCCCCTACCCTAGCTTATTTATCCCACCTTCCCATGAGGTTAGACCCTCCTCTGGCACAGTGGAGGCCTCCGGCCCCAGCCGCACATCCAGCCCCGGAAGCTGATGCTCCCATCAGCTACCCCCAGATTTATTCTGAAATGTGAACTCCCTTCCCGGATTGTCCAGCCGTCCCCTCCTAGGAAAAAAAAACCTGGCTAGGATTGGACTTTCTCAGTCCCTAAGGACCCCGTTCAGTCCCCTCCTCACCCCCTTTCTGATGGATCTCAGTATTATTCCAAACCCTCCTCCTTCAAGCTACTCCCTGGCCGTCCTTGTTGGACCTTTCTGGTTTCAAGCAGCAGGGGGCGCTGCGACGCCTTCCTGCTGGAGTGCTTTATACTGTGAATGAGCAGCCTGGTTGTAGGGTGGGCTTGGTGGGACAAGACCCCGACTCCCCAAAGCCTTCCCTGGGCCTCAGCCCCTACCTGCCTCCTCCTCTCCTCACCGATGAGTTAGACTCAAAGGAGGGGCAGAATCCAGAGGAGGGTTGACAGAAACACACCCGCGGCCTCTCCCTCTCTGGGACCCCTGTCCTTTTTTTTTTTGAAGGCCTCCACCTTCCCCAGCCTAGGACGCCAACTTCTCCCTGCCCTCGGCGCCCTGCGTCAGTCCCTTCTAGAAAGGGAGTGAGGGGCTGGACATTTTCCAGAGAAGTTTGAAGGGCTGAGGCTTTGGTTTCATGGACTCCCAATATTTTTGGACTGGCAAACATGGAGAGGATGGGCTCCCCAGTCCCATCTCTCCATGCCTTCACTCCGAATTTTGGATCTGGCTCTCCCACCTCGCCTCTCCTTGAGCTTCACCTGTGAGTGAGAATTTCACCATGGGGCAAATTTCTATTTTTTAATATGAGGGTGGCCCTGTCACTCTCTGTGTCGCATGGACAACATTCCACACCCTGTCCCACATCTCCGGCCCTAAACCAGACCCTCCCTTACCTATTTATCCCTTCCCTGATTCCTGAAAGGCACTTATATCTATTATGTATAAATAAATATATTATATATGGGTGTGTGTGCGCGCGCGCGTGTGTGTGTGAGTGTGAGTGCTTTCCACATCGAATAGTGTGCCGTGGAGTTGGCAATGCTTCTGGAACTTGGAATCAGTGTCTCGGGCCGTCTCTATCTGTCCCTAGCTGTCCCTTCTCCGATTGTCTCAGCAAGCCAGCCAGTCCAGCAATCTCCTGCTGGCTCCCTGACTGTTTCTCCTGTATGGCCCTTTGACCGTGCCCACCTGTGTCCTTTCTGACTGTCCCTGATCCTCCAGCTGTCCACGGACAGGTTTAATTGGGGACCTGTGATAATAGTTTTCAGAGGATGCCTGAGAGATGGACAATTTTTGCAGTCTGTATGGTTGAGAATCCTCGTTGCCAGTGTGAGTTTGGGAAGGGCCTGCCTATGCCAAACACAGTTTATTGAATCCCCAAGCCCCTCACACCTCATGCTG
>NW_022900931.1:62350754-62365365 GCF_012274545.1 Fukomys damarensis
TTTTTTTTTTTTTTTTTTTTTTTTTGTATTTTGCACCTGACCCTGGGGCTGGGGGCCGGGTGGCCGGAACTGGGCTGCTCCCCTCACCCCTTGGTTCTGCACTGTCGCCAATAAAAAGCTCAGAAAAATGCATCCACCATGCCTCAGAGTCTATTTTTCTCTTGACATTCATTAGTTGGCATCCTTTCAGCAAGAGAGAGTAAGGTTAGATGCTAGAAGGACCAGAGAGAGAGGGAGGGAGGGATGAGAGATGCAGTACAGCCATCCCCATTGCAAAATCCAACCTACTTATTTTCATGGGAGCACTCTGAGGAGGGAGGTGGTGTCCTGAGATACTTTGAACATTTTAGCAAATGAATGAGCCGGAGAGTTGTTAAGTGTGGTGACACACACCTGTCATCCCTGCACTTGGGAGGCTGAGACAGGAGGATCCGGAGTTTCAGCCCAGACTGGGCTACTAGTGAGACCCTGTCTCAAAAAACATGTTTTTGCCAAGCACATTCTATGACAGGAGAAAGGGCAGGGACTCAGCTCCTAGGCCTGGCCTGCTCTCCTAGAGCTCATAGGCAAGTGGTGGATACAGATCTGTTCTCAGTCAGACACGACGCAAACAGGGCTGAGGGCCCCGTGGGACTGAGGGAGCCCAACAGGTGAGTCTAACCTTGACTGAGTGTCAAGAAGGTCTTCCTGGAGGAGGGGACAGTTGTGCTGTGTCCTAGTGACACATGCCAAGTATAGACCACACTAGAAGGCTGGGGCCAGAACCTTGCAAGCTCAAAGACCTGGTGGGGGAGTTGTGCTTGATGACCGGGAGGTCAAGGATCACGGTCATGGAGCAAAGGTGTGGGGAGAGAGGTGAGCAGGGACCAGTTTCTTCAGGCCATTAATTGCCCAGGTGAAATAGTTTAGACTTTTCTTGAGGGTGCTGGAGAGCCATGGCAGGTTCTGAGCACAGGAGGGGCAGCGGCAGGATTCTAATTTAGGGTGAGACCTCTAGCTGTCAAACTGAGGGTGTCTGGAAGGGAGGAGAGCAAGACTAGAGAGAAGGCCTGCAGTAGGGCCAGGGCCACAGGACAGGGAGGAGAGGAAGGATTAAAGAGACCTTTGGAGCAGAGCATGGCATTGAGTTCTTGTGAGCCCAGAGCTCTGAGAGGCTGAGACAAGAGGATCTTAAGTTCCAGTCCAGGGTGGGTAATTGTGCTACATAATAAAACCCTGTAAGCAAATTTTAAAAGGCCTGGATGTAGCTAAGTGTCGGGGTCTTGGATTCCATCTCCACCCGCCCCCAACAATTTAGGAGACTGAATGTATGATGAGTCACTGGCTTGGGAGGGACAATTCTGGATTGCAGTACAGAGCAGGGGCTGGTGTTGTCAGTGCTCTGGGGCTGCAGCCTCACCCAACCTGCGGCCCCGGAGGAGAGATTGCCTCTGCCCCAGCCTCAGTTTGCCGGTTGGGGAAAGGGGGCTCCTGAGTACCAGCGCCCAGTGCACAGTGAGCCGTCTCTGCCATGACCACAGCTATTACTGGAGCTGCCCCATCTGGCCAGGGAAAGCCTCGCCCTTTGGTTCTCTGACCCCTCTCATCCTTCCAGCGTCTGCCCCAGGGTCAGTCACCCTGACATCAGGACAGGTTTCCTTGTCTGATGACCTCCTATGCTCTGCACTTTTCCTTCCTGCAGTCACCACCTCTGTGCTTGGTAATTCAGGGTACAGTGGGAGGGGCCCTTGGTCTCTGGTTCCCTCCGGACCGCTTCTGCCCTGAGGCCAGGGCTGGGGCTGCCATCAACCGCTGTGTTCCTAGCAGAGCCCGGGCCAGGGCTGGTCCCCAGCAGCCACTCCACAAATACTTGTCGAACGGGGGAAAGAAAATGAGCAAATAATTGAGGAAAAAGCACATGTGTGATGGAATACACGAGTACGTTAACGATGGACTGAACAAGCCGGTGAAGGGGCGAAACCCACAAGAATATCCTTGAGCTGTGTAGCAGAAGTGTTCTTCATCTTTTCCAGTCATCTTTGATATTCCCGCGGAAAAGGGACCGTGGGCAGAGACCACATGGCAAGACCGCCAATGGCGAGCTAGAAGACTGCAGCGACCTCTCCAGGTGCCCACGTGGGAGCTTTCTTGAAGACCTGGCTCCATAAGTGTGGTTTGCAGGTGCGGGGGGCGGAAAAGAAAGACGATGAGGTGTGTGATAGGAACCTCGCCCGGAAGGTGGAATTGAACCACTCTGTCGCTAAACAGCTACAGGTTTGAAGCCTGCACCCCAGACCACTGAGGATCATCCGGGCGGAAATGTGTGTATTCAGGTGGCTATATAAAGCTGTGCAATTTATTCATTTTTTGATTATGGTCATGTATATTGTGATGATGGTAGATAGTTAATATTACCGCCTATAAATTTTTTTATGTAGTCATCATAAAAAAATGGGTTTCAAAGTTTTTTCTGTGTCGTATGGCATGAATCATCCTCCTGGAAATTGCCTTATTTACATAGCTCCATGCATTCTGGGAAGCAGCGCTCGGGGACCTTGTCAGGTGTTAAAGAGGCAGGAATTCCTTTTTTTTTTTTTTAAGCGAAAACTCAGTTTAAGAGAAGAAACTCATAAATCGGTACTCAGAAACCCCTTCACGGAAGATTCTGCATTCTGGGGCGGAAGAGTAAATTCACCATAGGGCTTGGGCCGAGATCCGGAGCCTTTGGGCTGAGGCTTCGGGGCCGTTGTGCCACCTGCTGCCCTTTTTTGGAACTGCGAGACTTTATGGAGCCCAAAATCCACTCAAGGATTTAAGAATCCACTGAGTCCCAGGCACTCTCCTCTGTGCTGGAGATGACATACATCCGGTCCCCACTGACTTTAAATACCAGCGAGCAGAACAGTTTTACACCTCCGTGTTATGGCTAGGGCAACTGAGGCTGAGAAACAGAAAATACCATCGTCCAGTTCACGCAGCCCATCCAGATGTTAAGATCACAAAAATGCTGCTTCTTTTGGAACCAAACTCAAAAGATTTCTTGACACAGATATCATTCTCCCTAATGAAACCCTGTTATGATTGGCATCTCACAGTAAAAGTTAAAATTCTCTCTGGTTTACAAATCCCTATAGTTTTGCCCCTTTCACTCCATCCTCTCCCCGTTTCATTTTACCTACCTGGCTTGGCACACAGGCGATCCTGCACACACCAGGCCAGGTCCCTGTCCAGGGCTTTCACATATGCCCAGCCTGGGCCTCCCCTCTTCTGCGTGTTCCCATGGCTTTCCGCCTCCAGGCTGGACTTGAACTTGTGATCCTCCTGCCTCAGCCTCTCTGAGTGCTGGGATTACATCACCATACCCAGCTTCCCGTACAGATTTGTAGGATGAATGAAAGAATGTCATCACTCTTCTCCTCTGAGACTCAGTTTTTCTCTCGGTGCATTGGACAGTACAAGTGATTTCCCTGGAGGAAACATAATGAGCAAGTGTGTGCTCAATAAGAGTTTCTTTTCAACCTCCAACTTGTTTTTGACTAGTAGAAGCGGTTGCTAAGGATGGAGCCGAGGCTTTGGCCCTGCCTGGAACCATAATTCTGCCAGTCTCTCTTTCTCCATTCTTTGATTAATGTTTTGTCTGATGAAAGGTGTGACTCAAACCATCTTTAGAAAATGTTGCTATCATTTTTAGTGTGGAAATTTAAAATATTGTCGCTGCTTGCCAAATCCAGATTTGAGATAAGTTCCCTGAACCCTTTTTATTTATTTATTTTAGTCCACTCGCTGCTGCTGGCAACCCTATATACAAATTCTGTGGGTGTGCCTACTGCTCGGAATATCACGATATAGCTAAAAAGACACATGTCACCAGCGACATGAGATGATTTTAGATGATGCCCAAATTTTGAATGCTAATATTTTTGTGCTTGTCTTTACTGTTACCTTCTGTTATGGCAAGCAAGAATGGCTTCCTTTCAAGGTGAGAAAGTAACAGTCCTTGTTTTTTGTTTTGTTTTTGTTTTCATTTGGTTTTGGTTTTGAGGGACAGAGTCTTGCTAGGCAGCTCAGGATGGCCTTGCACTCATCTTCCTGCCTCAGCCTCCCAAGTGCTAGGATGACAGGTGCATGCCCCATGTCTGATTGCTTTGTTTTTTGAGACAGGGTCTTACTGTGTAGTTTGGACTGGCCTCACCATGTAGCCCAGGCTGGCCTCAACTCAATAATCCTCCTGCTTTGAGCACTGGAATTACAGGTGTGTGCCACCACATTCAACTTAACATTTCTTTTTTGTTTTTCGGCTGGCCTCAACTCAATAATCCTCCTGCTTTGAGCACTGGAATTACAGGTGTGTGCCACCACATTCAACTTAACATTTCTTTTTTGTTTTTCTTTTTCTTTGTGGTCTTGAACTTGAGACCTTGAACTTGCCAGGCAGGCAGCGGCACCACTGAGCCAAATCTCTGGCCCTTAACATTTCTTTTACAAAATATATTTGCTCTATTTTATTTTATTTGTTTATTTACTTATTTTTGGACCACTGGGGATGAAACCTAGAACCTCATAATGTAGGCAAGTGCTCTACCACTAAGCAGTATCACTAGCCCCGCCCTTTTGAGACAAGTTCTTGTTATGTAGTCCAGGCTGCCTCACATTCGTGGTGATCCTCCTGTCTCAGCCTCCCAAATGCTGAGATTGCAGGCATGCACCACTACACCCAGCCAGCCCCAAGTTTAATTCTATATTAGCCAGTTTAAAGAAAATGATTAAGTTAATTGCAGAACTGTTGGTTTAAGAGTCATGTAAGACACAATGCACTGACTGACATTTGGGAAATAACATCATAACTATCAACAGCAGCTTCTGTTTAATGAACATTTATTGTACAAGGTATGAACAAAAACTATGAGCAATGCGTACATTTAAAATGTATTTTTACTCTAGCCAGGCATGGTGGTGCATAACAAACTTCCAGCACTCAGGAAACTGAGGCAGGAGGATCACGGAGAGTATGAGGCCAGCCTGAACTACATAGTGAGACCTTGTCTCAAAAAATAAAAAAATATTATGTTGCCATTAGTCCCCATTAAAACACCCCCTCTTGCTTTAAACACACTTATGCAACTGTTCTTGCCACTTTCTCAAGTTTACAGTTTATGTGTAGGGCATTTTCTGTCAGCTAAAAACATTACTGTATGGCTCCATTCACCTTATTCACCGGATCTGGCACCTCACAACTTCTGGCTCTTCCCCAAAGTCAAAATGACCACGATAGGTAAATATTTTAAATCAATTCAGAACACCAAGGCAGCCAGAATAGTGTCACTAGACATAAAAGAGGATTTCCAGTACTGCTTCAGAAAGTGGCAAGAGCAGTGGGATGTGTGTTCAAAGTGAAAGAGAGGATTTGAGAGAAATAATGGTAATGTGTCTTGTAACAAAAAATTTAAACTTAAGCATTTGCTGTATTTTATTTTTTATTTTCCGGTACCTGGAACTGAACTCATGTCCTTATGCTTGCAAGGCAGGCCACTGAACCACTGAGCTAAATCCCAGGCCCTCACTGTATTTTATTATTGCACTTCATGTCAGGCTTGGTTCCAAGGACTCTGCAAGGTGACAGCTTCTTATTCGAGGAAACTGAGGCTTTGAGATGTGAAGTTACCCACTTAAGATCACATAGATAGGGGTAGTAGAACCAGGATTCAAACAAAGGCGCATGGATCTTTGGACTCTGGTCTTCCCCTATTTCCTCCTTTCCCTGTTTTGTTTTGGAATTTGAGGCCCAGTGAGTCCATGAGGCCCTGTGCTTGACCATCGGGCAATTAGGACAGAGAGCAGTGAGTGATGAGAGACACTGGAGTGGCAGACTAGACACAGCTTCCCAACTGGGTGCAGAAGACTAGGGTCACATGTAGGCATGTGGCCTGGTGACATGGGCAATGGGGCTGTCCCTGAGTTTGAAATTTGTAGCATGAGAAAGAGTTTGGATATGTTTGGAGGAAACATGGGTCTGAACCTTGGAGAAGCTGGCTTGCAGTAGGCAGTGTGGGATCCATGAGTGGTGTCTGCTGGCAGCACTGGCGAGGAACATGGCTGCCCTGCTGCGAGTGATGTCTTAGGATCTTCCCCTTAAACATTCATAATCTAAACAGACCGGAGAGGTGGCTTCTTCCACAGAAACAGGGAAGGTTGTCCTGGTGTGTCCCTTAAATGCTTTTCCGTGCAGGAAGGTGACAGCTGAAGAGGGCTGGAAGCACAAGAGGCCTTGTTTTCCACAGGAGTTTTTATTACAGTATAAATCCAAGCTCAGGCCTCCTTTGGGCCCCATGCAAAGCCCCTGCATTGGGCCTAGTGGCGGACTCGACCCCAACCCCTCACGGCGCCTCCAGCGGTGGAGTTGTGGAAGTGCAGGGCGGCGCCCTGTCTAGTTAACTACAAGTCCCAGCAGGTCCCGCAGCCAAGGGGCCTAGCCTTTCCGGGACTCTTAGAGCAGAGCCTCTTGGGAATTGTAGTCCTGACCGCTAGGGCAAATTAGCGGTTTCCCTAATGGGCATGATTCTGACACCCACCGAGAAACGGCTCAAGTGACAGAGATGGGGAGTGGACGGGGGATGAACAGGAGATGAACAGGAGGGAGGCAGAGGGCTGCTGGGGAGGGGGCGGAGTCCCGCGGGCAGACATCCCTCTCATTCGGCTTTGGCTTTGGATCCCGAGACTGTGGCTGCTGCTGAGGCGAGAACTCCAGTCCCAGGGATCTTAGCTCGGATCCTGAGGGAGAAACGCTTAGAGTCACGAGGTGTGGCAAAAGATGGTGGAGGCATGAGAGACTATGGAAGAGCTAGGTGGGGCACAGCTGAGTGCCCAAAGCCAGCCCCAACCCTCCACCTAATGGCCTGGAATCGTCTTTCACCGGTTCCAAGAAAGTGGCACTCAGAGCCAGGAGATTTGGGGCAGGGGGCGATGACAGAAAAAGTTTCCACCCACCTCCCATCCCTGTTCACAACCTCATGCTTACTTAGCTTTGATGTGGCTCAATTGATTGTTCACCAACCCCACATACTGGTCAATCTGGGCCTGGGGAGACCAAGCAGGAGTGAGAGAAGGAACTAGAAAGGGTTCTCCTCAATTCACGGAGGAGACTGCTTCCTCCTCTCCCTCCAAATCAGGGGCTAGGAGTGTAGCCCACTGCTCTGCCTTCAACCCTGAACCGAAAAAGATGCCCTCGGGAGTCTGCAGCTCAAGGTGAAGGTCGGTCAGTCACTTGGGCCCTCCTCTGTGTAGGGAGTGGCCTCAGGTGGACCCCACGTATCTGTCAGTGAGCCTGCTCCAGAGCACCAGTGAGTCCATGTGTTGTGTGTGTGTGTGAGGGGGTAGGGTAGTGAGTTGCTGATGGGCTGATTTGAACACGAGTCTAATTTACAGTTGAGTTGAATTTGGAGTCTCAGGGATTCATGTCTGTGGGGAGTTAACCAGGTCTATGTGTCTAGCAGGGTGTGTTATGGTCTGGCTCTCAGCTGGGCTGAGAAGGGAGTGTCTGTTCATCTGCCTGTCCCTGATCGCCTGCCTGTCACTCGGTCCTAGTTATGCCAGTGTGCCATCCCATCCAACTCTGAGAGGCATGGGAGTGGATCCTGACTGCTTCGGGGTGTGATGACATCCAGCAGTCTGTCTGTCTTGGGCTGAGCTGGGTGACAGTCAGATCACTGTGTGTGTGGGTGGGTTGATCTGTCTTTCTCCAAGTGGAATGTGTGTCTGTTAGTCTTTGGCGGTACCCAGGAAGAAGGCCCTACGGTATCTGCCTGTGAGTGTTGTCTAGCCTGGTTGTGTCAAAGAGCAAAAAAAAAAAGGCAGGCTCTTGCTCCGTGGTGAGGACATGTAAATAACTGAGACCTTGGGTGCGCCACCAGACAGGAGTGTTAGTTGGTCACCTGCCATAGGTAGGGCCATGTCTGTTGGAGCCTCACTCTTTCTGAAGACGCCGATCAAAATGCCTATCTAGCCCAGTGTGCTGGCCCATGCTTGTAACCCCAGAGCAATCTGCAAGGGTGAGGCAGGAGGATCACAAGTTCCAGCCCAGCCGGGGCAACTAAGCAACACCCTGTCTCAAAATAAAAAAATAAAAGGAGGTTCAATCTCCAGTAACAGAACTCGGGGGAGAGTCAGCCTCTGCTATTGAGACATATTGGTTAGACTGTAGTTCTCCTAAGGAGGGGCAGCAGTCAGAACACCTTGGGACTGGCTGGGCTATCTGTCTGTGGGGCCCTGGGTCTGGACGGAGGCAGTCAGACCACCCATATTTGGTAACAGTGGTCATGCCACACCCACCTGGTGCTGCCGGTAGAGCAAGGGGATGGTGAATAAAGCGATCACTCCTGTGGGTACAGAGATGAGGTCAGAGTTTTCCCAGGAGCCGAACAGCTCCACCTGGAGCCCTGTCTCCCACCAAAGCCACCTTCTGACTCTGCCCCCAACCCCTGGCAGATTTTCCAGCTCACCCAGAATGAGAAGAGTCAGGCCATTGAAGACGGCACCCACAAAGGTCAAGATGTAGAAGAGGAGGGCCAGCTGGGGGCGAGGGTCATGGTCAGCCAGGCCCAAGGGCTGTGAACTTACCCAGCCATGGCCCTCCCACCCAGGGGCATAGAAGTAACCACTGGGAACCCAGGATGGGGTACTTCCGGTCACCTTAAGGGAATCCACAAGGTCTTCTACCAGGAAGAAATGCCGCAGCTGTGTGGCCGTGGATACCACGTGAGAGGCGATCTGCTGCGACAAATGTTCTGTCTGCTCCCGAGTCAAGGTCAGGTCCACATCAAGGTAGGCCCTGATGGGGACAAAGAAGTGGGGATGCTTCGGTGGGTGCATGGGGCCCAGGCTGGGAGGAAGTGGATGAAACAAGGGCAAATAAATAAGATTGGGAAGAACAGCAAAGTTAGGGTTGAAGGGACAAATCAAATCACACGTAGAGGGTTGGGGTCAAGGCCAGGGTCAGCAGAAGAGGTCAGGGATTAAGGGATTGAGGTCAGGATCAGAGTTTAGGGCTGGGTGCCAGGGGTTCAGAACCTGGTTTACAATCAGGGTCAGAATAGAAGATTAGAAGGCAAAAAGATGAGGGTGGGTCAGGGCCAGGGTGAGAATCAGCTGCTAGTTTGAGGTCGCGGTGAGGGTGTTGGTCGGCGCTGGGGTGTGACAGGGCTTAGGGTCCGGGTTCTTACTGGAAGGGGTTGGCTCCATCCCCCCGGTGCACAGCCTGCAGCACTTTGCAGTAGACCCTGAGAGAGATGGTGCCACAGAGCAGCAGCAGAGCCACATGTGCCACCACGGACACGATGCTGAAGTGCAGGAGGCAGAGGAGGGAGACCATGAGGCCTGTGAAGACCACTCCCGATGTCCTGGTGTCCTTCCAGTACAGCAGGTCCGCCACTGGGGACAGGGGCAGGCATCGGGCTGGGGCTGGGGCTGGGACCTGGCCCGGCTGACCTCCAGACCCCCATTTCCCATCCCACAGCGGGCCCAGACTTAACAAGGCAGTGCTCTGAGCCCTGAGCCAAATTCCACATTTTCAGCATCCTGTTTCTCTTCCCGGAGAACCCAAGTTAACCACTTGGTAAATTCCCTTAACCTTACTCTGCTCCCTATCACTTGTGGATACACAAATGCATACTCATGCCCCTTATTTAATGAAAATTGGAAAAAAATATATACGTTTCTGTATCACGTCTATCTCATTGCACTTTTCCTCCTAGAATTTCCTCCTAGTCAACTGGGAGTTTCGTTCATTTTTGTGGTACTGGAGATGGAACCCAGGGCCTTCTGCATGCTGGGCAAACGCTCTACCAACTCAGCTAACTCCCCACCCCTAAATAGTTTGTAATCTATTTTGTTTTTCTTTGTGGTACTGGGGATTGAACTCAAATGCTCTGCCACTGAATCATACCCTTAGCCCTTTTAATTATAATTTTATTTATTTGTTTGTTTATTTATTTATTTATTTTGGTACCAGGGATCCAACTCAGGTCCTTTAATTTTAATTAAAAAAATTGTTTTCAAGGGTTCTTGCAAAGCCTCCCTGTCTGGCCTCCAGGTGGCTGCAGTTACAGGCATGAATCGCTACATCCAGCTTCTTGATTCATTGTTTTTAAGAGCTACAGGAAGCTGGTCTGGGTGTCCACCTAGCCTGTAATCCTACCATGCAGGAGGACTGACCTGGGTTATATAGTGAGACCCTGTCTACAAAACAAAACAAAAAAAGGAAGGAAGGGAGAAATAAAAAGAGAGACATGTTATCTCATACTGTGGCTATGCCATCATTCATTGTAATAAAACTTGGCCCTAATCCTAGATAATTCACTTTGTTTCCTACCCCCTTCCCTCAAACATCGTCGCAAGCAACATCATTACACAGATATCCATATCTCCTGGAGCTTCTATTTCTGAGACAGAATCCCAAGGGGGAAATTGCTGGTGGCTGGTTGTGTATTTTTTAACCAAATATATATATATATATTTTGTTAGATTGTTTTTTTCAGATTGATTATTAACAAGACTAACAATTCTTTGTTTTATGATTTTGGTACTGGGGATCGAACTCAGGGCTTTGTGCTTGTGAGGCAGGTGTGGTGCCACTGTGCTAAATCCCCAGCTCTTGTTTTGGTTTTTTGAGGCAGGGTCTTGCTATGTAGTTCAGACTGGCCTTGAACTCACTATGTAGCCCACCATGGCCTTAACTCCTGGTGACCCTCCTGTCTCATCCTCCCCAGTGCTGGGATTACAGGTATGCACCACCATGCCAGGCTAAGACTAACAATTTTTATTTCCATGAACTACATAAGAATGATTTTTATTTTTATTTTTTTTTGGTATGGGGACTCAAACTTGGGGCCTCTAGCTTGTGAGGCAGGTGGTGGTGGGACCACTGAGCTAAATCCCTGGCCTCCTAAGAATGATCATTTTCTAACATCCTTCCCAGCAATGGATGTTGTGCTCTGTTTCATTTCTTCCAGCCCGACACTGCAGAGTGGGAACACCTTGACATCCTTACCAATACGTGGGTTTTCTAAGTCTTAAATGTATTAAGAACACCATCTCCTTTTTAAGCCCTAACTCAAATTTCTGACCCTAAACTCGGCTCCCAGCATGAGCCCTGAGCAATCACCTCGCCAATTCAATGTTTCCTTTCAGCCATCTAAATTTCCACCGTCTCCAGGACCCACTGCCCTTGGAGCCCTACTTGGAGCTCAGTATCCTTCAGTGTCTCCCTTCTCCTCAGCCTCCAGTCAGACTGACCAATCCGATAGGCTTCTCCCTCTTCCATACTCATTGCCCCATTTTCCTCTATGAGGGGCAGCCCCCTCCACCCAGACGCAGGGCCCTCCCTCCCGGGCAGGCGCCCCAGGCTGAGGCCAGCGCGTGGGGGAGGGGCTGGGCTAAGTTTAGGCCCGCTGGGGGGAAGGGGGCTCGTCCGCAGCTGTGCTGGCCCGTCCAGGCCCTGAGTGACAGTGCCTTCTGGGCCGGAGGCTGGGGGAGGGGGTCTCCGTGCTCCTGGGCCCCAAAGCCCTGGCTTGGTGAAGAGGGGACCCCACACTCTCCTCACAACCTCTTTGGACCCCTCCCTCAGCCCCCTAGTCCCAGCCTGCGGCCTCGGGGAATCCAGAACCAGTAGGAAACATGCCCCGGATTGGAGGGAAAGAAAGGCGAATCTGGACGCCTTCCTGCTGTCCCCCAACCCCTGCCCCAGACCGCCCCACAAGCCCACCTTTACTCCCCATCTTGGCTGGAGAGAGAGGCTTCGGACACCGCCACTTCTTGGGGATTTCGCCCACTGCGGGACTAAGAGGGAGGGGGTCGAGGGGCGGGGCTGCTTTGTACCCAGCCAATGACCATCCGCAGAGGTGGGGACAATTCCCAAACGGGAGCTCCTTGTAAACAGCCAGCAACGGTGTTGTCCAAACCAACCCGTGGCCTGTCCTGGAGGTGGAGCATATTTTAAAGAAAGGCTGGGTCTATTTACAAATGGCCAATAGATGTGGTCAGGGATGAGGAGAATTTATTTAAGAATGTGTAGAGTTGGAAAAGGCACATACCCACGTCCAAGAAAGATATTTATTTTTACAGATATTGGCTTATCAGAAAGTAGGGGGAGCACTCCTAACGAGAGAAAATTAGTTTTTTAGCAAACAGCCAATCTTAATGCTGAAAGGAAGGCTAACTTCTCAAGTGGGCCAGGAACTGTATAGAAAGAGCCAGTGGTAATCTCAGATAACGGGAAATTTTTGAAAGGGCAGAGTTTATACTTTCTCCTTCCTCCTCCACTGTCCTCTGTTCCTTTAAATCCCAATCCTCTCTTTCTGATTGGCTCAAGAAAGCACCAGCCAGAGTGCTGCTTACCCAAAGGGTGTGGCTCCAGACTGAATTCTGATTGGTCCGTGCTTCGGAGACACTGTCCAGTGTTTGGCTCCAGCTCAAGGGGCCCACAGGGCTCTTCCTCCTCTTCCAGTGTGGGGTCTTCAGGCCCTGAGTTTGGATCTTGGGATCTGGGTGGGGACAGGGTCCAGGCCTGGGGAGTCCCAGAGCCGGAGGCGGGAATGGGGCGGGGAGTAAGGACTTGAGGCTGCGAGGACTGAGCAAGTCGGGGCTGTAGGTCCAGTTCTGTTGTGGTAGAGAGCAAACCCATGAGCCTTCTCCCAGAGGTGCCCAGAGGAGGGACCACCCACAATTTGGGGCTTAGTCCCAGCACCTGACATCTCACCTCCAGTTCCAGTCTCTTCTGCCTCCAACCCATCTGTCTCCTCATCTTCCAGCGGAGTGGAGCTGCTGGTGGCAGAGTCCTCCCCAGACCCTGCTCCTCGGGCAGGCCAGCCCAGCTGGTCTAGGCGGAGCCTCAGATCATCCAGGGGACGCTCGGATGGAGGGGCGGTGTCAGGGTCGCCAGGGCGTCCAGGCTCTGGGGATTGGCTCAGGCTGGGGATGCTCTCCAAGCTGTCCCCCAGGCCAGGTTGTGGGGGCAGGTCTCGTGGTTCGGAGACCGAGCGGCCCTGGGGCCTGGGGCGGCGGGCCACTGAATCCCTGCGGGCCCCAGAACCCACTACACCATCAAAGGCTATGTAGGAGAAGGTCAGCTCCCTGGGGGTGCCCCAGTCCTGCGAAGTGGTCTCCTCTTCCTCGTCCTCTGAGAACTCCCGGGCAGTGTGCAGCTCCCGAAAATCTGAGTCGTCGTTGCCTCCTTCAGTGAGCAAAGGAGAGCCATGAGCTTCTCGGAGCAGAAGCCTGACCTCCTCGGAGATGAAGCCCTCGGAAGTCCCACCCTGGCATCCTCCCCTCTGCTTACCTTCTGTGGAATCGGGGGTGGAAGAGGCGGTAGATGGAGCTTCCTCTGTGAGAAGGAAAGAAACAAAGACTCTTAGAACTTTAGACTGTCCAGATCACAGAAGTGTGCCAGTCCTGGAATACTGCAGGATTCCGAATTACAGAATTTTAGAATTTTTGGATTGCAGGATCTTTACAACATTCTGCCTGAAGAATTCTATCTGTGCTGTCAGCTCAGAGTCTTAGAAATTCATACCCAGGAATCTTAATCTTAACACTGTTCAAATTAGGGATCTCCAGAGGTTTCCATTCATACTTTCAAGAATTACTGACCACATACTATATGACAGACACTGCTGTGACCCTGGGGACTACAGCTATGAACAAAACAGACATAATCACTGCATTGTAGAGTATACACTCTATGGGAAAGAAAATAAATAAATAAATTCGGACCAGAGTAAGTGTGGGGAGAAAAATGAGCAGAGCAAAGGAAGAGAAAAAGAAAAGCAGAAGGAGCTGTTTGGAACACAGTGGATAAGAAGGCTTCTCTAACAAGATGATAATAACCAGGCACCTGAAATGTGGGAGAAAGCTATGCTGATACCTAGGGAAGAGTCTTCAAAGCTGAGGGACAGTCAGTGCAATGTCCCTGAGAGAAGCACGGGGCTGGGCATCCTGAAGAACCTGACCTGCGCAGGTGTGACCCAGGGAGGGCTCAAAAACCAGGGCGCTGTCATTGTAATCTGAGGTAAGGAGGACATCTCAGCATGTAGGGATGAGACTCTCAACTGTCCAAATCGCAGATGCTTAGGACTCGGGTGCCTGGACACTCAGGACATACAAGTGGCCACATCTGAGAGTGCTGCCATCCCCAGCGACAGAACCACCCGTGTGGGACAAAGATGGTAAACACGGCCTGCCAGAGACCGGGACTCAGAGATCCAAGGATCCAGGCTGGCGTTTTCAGCCCGGAAACCAGCCCCCCAGAGCTGGCTCGAGCTCTGCACACAGGACGTGCTCCCCACCACTTGGAAATGGGAACCAGACCCCATTTCCGCCCCCACCTCGCTCCTTTCCCTGGGGAATCAGAGGCCTGGAGTGGAGTGGTTCTTCCCAGGGCTAAGGAACTGAGTGCAAAAGCCCGCTAAAGAGCCGGAGTCCGGGCACCAGCCCAGAGGTGGCTGTTTTCCGGGGTCAGGGGTTTCAACAGCTGGGCGAGGTGAAGGCTGCCTCTGAAGCGGGCAGGAGACGAGGGTGGACGAGAGAGGGAGGCAGTGGGAGTCAGACCCCTCTCTATCCTGGCCTGGTCCCTCCTCTCAATCTC
>NW_022900931.1:62366345-62366700 GCF_012274545.1 Fukomys damarensis
GTGGGGTGTCAGCGCTGGCCTTGGAGAGGTGTCTGCTCAGGGAGCGGGAAAGGGGGCGGGAAGAAAGTACTAAGCAACTTGGGAGCCGAGCAGCTCGGATCCGGTGGGGCAGACGCCTAGGTGAGATTATGCACAGGATTGGAAGGGGCAGAGCCAGAGGCATGGACGAGAGGGAATAGGGAAGACCCGGTGCGGGTGGTGAGGGGGAGGCAGAAAGTGACCTAAGCTGGTTTTCAGGGCCAAGCGGCCAGCGTCTGAGGCCCAGGCTGAAATTAAGAGGAAGAGTTAGAGAGGAGGCCAGCCCTGAGAACATGCAAGGGTCTGAAGATGTGGACTCCAGCGGTTGGGCCGCACC
>NW_022900931.1:62368062-62374795 GCF_012274545.1 Fukomys damarensis
AGCAGATAAAATGTGTAGGTCACTTAACAAGGCGGGCCTAAGGCAGGGAGAGGGCATGGCCCAACGGAGTGCTCCAAGTGGGTCAGAGTTTGGTTTCTCTACTTGTTTTCCACCCTCGGGATGGTCTCAGGGTCTTGTCACGAGCTACCTCCACAACAGGTCACTTCCCTCACCCCTGTTCTTGTTGTTGCTGATCTGGGGACAGGGTTTCCTCAGTCGCTCAATTGCTCAGGCTGCCTTGGACCTGCCCGGTCTGGACACACGTGCCCCCGCACCTGGCTGACCTCTTGGTTCAAACTGGCCGGTGCGCATAAGCAGCCAGGTGCAGGGATGTGGGTACCGGGATCCAGGGGAACCTACCCTCCCAAAGGCATGGAACCCTGTGCTAGCCTCCGCCCTCTCAGACACGTGCCCCCGCACCTGGCTGACCTCTTGGTTCAAACTGGCCGGTGCGCATAAGCAGCCAGGTGCAGGGATGTGGGTACCGGGATCCAGGGGAACCTACCCTCCCAAAGGCATGGAACCCTGTGCTAGCGCCTCCGCCCTCTCCCACCGCGCTCCCCTCTGTCCCCGTTATCCAGGGCAGCCTGGACATCGTGACCTGCACCGTGGCCGTGAGAAGAGACGACCCAGAGAGAGCTCGTGCTGCATGCAGCCCTGGGCCTCAGAGTTGATGGTGAGCAGGGCCCCAGAGCCCAAGGAGGGCAATGCCTACAGGGCTCCCCAGCACTCTGACACCCTCCTCAGAGCTGTGTGCCTCTGCTCAGGAGCCCCTGAGGAGCTTCTGAACACCTGCTTTGGGACTCTGGCCTCTGAGGACATCCCGGATTGGCCTCCTAGTGGAGATGTGCACTGTGGTGAGATGGCTGGGGTTTGGGGTGGAGCAGCAGAAGGAGGGTCTCCTCATGAGGGCCTTGCTCTGTTCCCCAGGGCCACTGTCATCACTGAGTTGTTTTGAAGTTGAAGTGTGTATGTCACTCAGGTTGGCCTTATATTCACACCAGCTATCTCCTTTCCTCAGCCTCCTATGCTAGGATCACAGGCATAGATCACCAGGGCTGGTTGAACCTGTGTTCTCCCAAAGAGCATGTAATCCCGTATGCCTTTACCTCTCTTAGGGAAAGGGAATATGCAGCCCCTGAAGACAAAGAACTTGCCTGATGTCTTAATGTATCTCTGTGACCACATTTCCTGCAGTCCCTTCCCATGGCATTGGTAACCATGGCAGTGAGTTTGGAGTGGCTTTGCCAGACCGTGTGTACACGTGTGCTGTGTCTTTCTGTTCCTTGATTCCTGCATGTTTTACATACCATTTGGCAACCTGCTCATTTATTTATTAATTCATTTGTTATTGGGGATAGAACCTTGAGCTTGTGAGGCAAGCGGCAGCACCACTGAGCTAAATCCCCAGCCCAGCAACTTGCTCTTTTCAGTCAATAATACATTAAAAATTTTACTAGAGACTGGGGATTTAGCTCAGTGGTGTCACACCTGCCTCACAAATGCAAGGTCCTGAGTTCAAGCCCCAGGACCAAACAAACAAACAACAAAAAAATCTTTGCCAACCATGGGTGGTGGCACACGACTGCAACTCTGGCATTGGAGAGGCTGAGGCAGGTGGATTGTTGTAGGAGGCCAGGCTCCAACTTTATGCTGACCCAGGGGATGATGAGGCTTAAAGAACAAAGACACAAAAATAATTTAGAAAAGGGTGGCCAGGGGGCTCTCTACTCTAGTGAACAGAGTCCCGTACTGACTGTGCTTCTCACTTTTTATTAGACTAACACAAAGAAGAAGCAAGCAAGCGTGTGATCCAGAGTTCAGGGAAAGTTCATTGGGTTCTCATAATTTACAGATTGCACCCAAATGTGTATTTTCTGTAATTAGACTTCAGCTGTTTCTCTCCCCAAAACTGGTTGACACCAGCATGCTAAGGAATAGCCCGAGGGCAGGGGACAGCTTTCTGTCTTTATCCCCCTGTCTCAAGGGGAACTCAGCCTAGCCCTTCGTCTTTACCCCTGGTTTCTCACAGATCTCCAGAAAGTCAAGGCCAAACAGGCTACCTGAACTACATAGCAAGACCCCTGCCTCAACAAAATAAAATATCATCCATGTCATTCACAATCAAACACACCCTGCCTCTCCCCACTCTTTCTCTACTGGGGACTAAAGCCACAATCTTTACACTGAGCTACATCCCTCACCCTTTTATTTTTTTATTTTGAGACTGAGGCTAAATTGCTAAATTCTCCAGGCTGGGCTCAAATTTGTGATCCTCCCAGAGGGCTGGAATTACATATGTGTCACCACACTGGCTGCCCTCACTCTTTCTGAGTGCTGCCAGCTCTGCAGACAAGGACGTGCACACGTTTCACTACCCTCTATCTTTTGGATGTGCACTTAAGCTATTTCCAGCTTTCTCCCTCTCACCTCACTATTTTGGTAAAGATGCTTAATCAGGTCCCTTTGTCACCTGCAAGAGTTCCCAAGTGTTTGTAGGTCTACCTGTGTTGTTCAACTCTCGAGCTAATTATGCTTTTTACATTTTTAAAGGGTTATTCAAAGAGCTTTTATATATGCATGAAGCTCCAGGTTCAATCCCAGCATAGCAAAAAAAAAAGGACATGTGATACAGACCCATATCCAACTTGCCTAGAGTATTTACTAAGTGGACTTCTACAGAAAGTGTGCCAGCTTTGGCTATAGGGCAAGTGGTACCCAGAAATAGCACCCAGACCATTTCACAGGTGGGAAAGCTAAGAGAGGAGCAAGGTCTTGGCCAAGGTCACACAGAACTGGGCTCTCTGTGGGTTGGATGAAAGCTCTTATTTCCAGCTTGGAGTGGCTGAGTGAGGCCCAGAATGGATGGAGCTGTGCCCTTGCTCCAAGGAACCTGGAGCTGCAGGAGACATAAACAATAACCCAGGAGGATCAGGGTTCAAGGTGTGCCCCCAGTGGAGTGGAGAAGGGGAGAGGGCTCCTCCGTTCTTCAGAGCAGAGTTAGTATCAGCGAGTGGCCTAGAAGTGAGGTGTCCCCCATAAAAGGGGGGTGCAGCTGTGCTTGGACAAAAGATGGGACGGTGGATTCATTGGGTCAGCCGACTTGAAGAATCGCATTTTATATCCACACTTTGGTTTTAGGAGTTCTGGGACGCATGCAAGAGGGTTATGGGCCAGATTCATTTCCTGCCCCCAGGGCTCAATTTGTCAAACTGGAAGTATTTCCAAGGATCAAGATACCTCACCTAGGCCAGGAGGCGTCCTGAGGGGGCGTGGCTACAGTAGCCCCGTTAGCAGGGCGGGGCTTGCAGAACCGGGCTGAAGCCTGGAAGGGTGCAGGGGCTCCAGCTCCAGCTGGCTGGTTGGGGAGGAGACTTGCGAGAGAGCCGGCACCGGGGAGTCTCCTACCCTATGCCCAGTTCTGTATTTTGGATGGTCCTGCTCTCTTAAGTGAGCAAAACTAAGTCATAACAGGACGCTCACGGGGAGAGGGCCAGGTGCTTTGTCTGCACAGAACCTTGTGTTCCGTGCCCAGCCCTTGCAGGCACATCACCCCACCATTCCTTTCCCCATCCATGCCCGCTCTGACCCCTACCCAGCCCCACACTGCGGTTGTGAGTCAACGGCCGGCTGGGCCCCCTCTGCCCACTTCCTCATCTCACCCGGTGGCAGTGGCAGGCAGCAGACTGTGAGGGGTATGAGGGGTGGGGCCCTGGCTGACCCCGCCCTCCCTTGCGGGGGTATGGAGGTGTCGCCCCTTACTATCCCCTCAGTGAGGGAGGAGCTAGACTAGGCCCTTGGGTTGAGACAGACGCCCAAATGTGGGATTTAAGAGAGAAATTTTAAGGAAGCCCTTGTCTAAGCAGAGGGCTTCCCCCAGGGCCTCCTGAGACTATTAAGAAATGGAGGGCCAGGGATGTAGCTCAGTGGTGCCTGCCAAGCGCAAAGTCCTGAGTTCGACCCCCGGTATGGGGAGGAGGGGGGCAGTGGAGAAGTCGGTGGGGAGAGAGTAGGACGGGAAAAATTGTGCTCCATTGAGATCCCCATAAGAATTCCCAAAGTGAGCAAGAAGAAGAGATCCAGGAAGCATCTGCTCCACCAAGCTTGCCCCCTAATTTGGGGGGTGAGGTCTGGGGTGCCCACCTGGGCAATAATGTTAAGAGGGAAACTGCCAAAACAGTAACAAGGACACAGGGGACTTTCTCAGCTCTAGAGGGTCCTGCAAGAACAGCAGTTTCCGCAGGGATGAAGGAAGGGCACTGTGGTACAAACTGCATGTGTGAGGCCACTCAGATCCTGGCTTCGGGGAAAAAAGGTTTATTCCTATGAAGAGAGGCTGAGATTGGAGGCAGAATTCAGCAGCTAGCTGGGAAAGAAAACTACATGTATATGGGACTTGGGAAGGGGCTATGATCATAAAGGAATGCTTATGACAGAGTCAAAGGATGGTCAGCACAGGTGTGTAGACAATCATTGGGCTTCTTGGCTCTGGGCAGATTGTATACACTGTCCTAAATTTTCTTTATGATTGTCCTGTTTATTGAGAATAGCCTGTTGATTTCAGAGATCAGCCTGTTTGCTTGCAAAGGTCTCATTACAGTCATGTTGAAAGGCAGAGTTCAAATGGGGGCTGTGGTCTTCCTAGCCCCACTGTGCACCATCTGCAGCACTGACCAAGGGCTTAGTAAAGAGATTTCAGTATCTATTCTGCATTCTGCAAGAATTGTACCTGTTTTATTTTGAGAGGACAACATTCACCAACACCCACTTGTCAATCCATCAAGTTGGGATAGAATAGACCCCAATGCCAGTTGGACACATAACTGCAGCCTGGCCAATCAGAGATTCTGCAGGTCAGGCACATGATCCTAATGTGGCCAAAGAGGGCCACGTCTGGCACCAGCTGCAACTACTAGGAAATTGGCAAGCTCTGTCCACTGGGGACCATAGGCCCAGGGATCTGAACCTGGCCTGCAAATCCTGCTGCCTTACAAGGAGACTCTACATGGAAATAAAGCCAATTCTGAAAAAATTAAACCAAGAGATGGTTGCTATGACATTATGTGATGATTAGAGGCAGGACGGCTTAAGTGCCTGAAGTCTTCAGTTAAGTGGCCCAGTAAACTCCCTGCTTTGATTTTCTGGATTTCTCTCACTCACGGTTCAATGAATCCTAGTCAGTCACTGCTGTTGCTGCTGGTGGTCATACTGAGGAATTATCAACAACCCTTCTTCATTCACGTGATTCAAACAAACACCCTTCTCTGCCCAGCAACATCCCTGGGGCTCTGGCCTCAGCTTCCTCCCTCGTATTTCTTTCCTCCCTGTCCTGGACCTACGCCTTCTGTCAGCTTTCCTATCTCTGCAACCATTCAGCAATCTAGGCCCATTACAGCCTCTCTTCAGACCAAGGCCGAGGAATCTTCAGAGTTATCCTGGAGGTTTCCGCGGTGCAGTTGGGCCTTGGAAAGGGTCATACACATTCCCACAACTTTCGTGTTTGGGATGATGGGGTTTTCTGGAGCGCAGCAGAGGCCACACTTCTTGGAGGGGAAGCGCAGCTCTTCTCTGCATTAGTAACCCTCCCGTGACCCCGCCATGCTTCTCACACAGTACGACAGGGCTGCAAGGATGTATTAAGATGTCGGGGAAGTTCCTTGTCTTCAGGGGCTGCATATTCCCTTTCCCTAAGAGAGGTGAAGGCATATGGGATTACATGCCCTTTGGAAGAACACAGGTTCAACCAGCCCTGGCAAGGTACGCCTGTGACCCCAGCATAGGAGGCTGGGGCAGGCAGGTGGCTGGTTTGAATATGAGGCCAGCCTGAGTGACATACTCCAAGTTCAAAACAAACAACATAAAGAAACCGTTTCAAAGGCAAACGAAAAACCCCTCCCCCCAAAAGCGCACAGGATCCAGATGGGCATGGTGGTGCAAGCCTGCAATCCAAGGACACAAGAGGCTGAGGCAGGAGGTTCTGAATTGAGGCCACTGTGGGCTATATAGGGAGTTGAAGGCCAGCAAAAACAAAGAAAAACACAGGTCTTACTTAGGAGAGGTAATGCAGTGGTAGAGCACTTGACTGAGTTGTGTAAGGATCCAGGTTCACTCACCAGTGCTGCAAAACCAAACAAATCAAAAAGAGCAACAAGAGAGGGTCCTTACCTCCCAACACTTTTTGGAGGCCTGGTGGAGCCAAGAATAAGCTTCAGTGATGACAGTGGCCCTGGGGAGCAGAGCAAGGCCCTCATGAGGAGACCCTCCTTCTGCCGCTCCACCCCAAACCCCAGCCATCTCACTGCAGTGCAGGCCTCCCCCAGGAGGCCAATCCGGGATTTCCTCAGAGGCCAGAGTCCCAAAGCCTGTGTTCAGGAGGAGGGGCTCCTGAGCAGAGGCACACAGCTCTGAGGAGGGTGTCAGAGTGCTGGGGAGCCCTGTTGGCATTGCCCTCCTACTGGGCTCTGAGCTCCTCCTCACCATCAACTCTGAGGCCCAGGGCTGCATGCAGGGCGAGCTCCCTCTGGATCGCGTCTGCACACGACCTGGGGACCCTGGGAAGCAGACCACGGTGCAGGTCACGATGTCCAGGCTGCCCTGGATAACGGGGACAGAGGGGAGCGCGGCGGGAGAGGGCGGAGGCGCTAGCACAGGGTTCCATGCCTTTGGGAGGGTAGGTTCTCCGGGATCCCGGTACCCACGTCCCTGCACCAGGCTGCTTATGCCCACCGGCCAG
>NW_022900931.1:62378232-62412938 GCF_012274545.1 Fukomys damarensis
GCTTTTCTCTCAGGGACATTGCACTGACTGTCGTTAACAGCTCGTGCACCCATCCTCCATTTTGGCACAAAGGGAGACAGCTTTGGGATCTAAAGGAGCACAGGACAGTAGAGAAAGGAGGAGACCTGATCATTTGCTCTTTCATCCCTGGTTTTTGAGCCCTCCCTGGGTCACACCTGCGCAGGTCAGGTTCTTCAGGATGCCCAGCCTCGTGCTTCTCTCAGGGACATTGCACTGACTGTCGTTAACAGCTCGTGCACCCATCCTCCATTTTGGCACAAAGGGAGACAGCTTTGGGATCTAAAGGAGCACAGGACAGTAGAGAAAGGAGGAGACCTGATCATTTTTGCTCTTTCAAATTTCCCATTTATCTGAGATTACCACTTGCTCTTTCTACATAGTTCCCGGCCCTCATGAGAAGTTAGCCTTCCTTGCAGCATTAAGATTGGCTGATTGCTAAAAAAATAATTTTATGTCATTCAGGGTGCTCATTAGGAGGTTTTCCTTTGGGAAAATAATATTATCAAGAAACCTTTGACTTTACATTCTAAAGAATCAGCATTTTTATAACGGCAACGTCTGGATGGGTTTTATGAACTGTGTTATCATATATTCCGTTTTTCAGCCTTGTTACCCTGCCCTATAATACAGAGATATAAAGTGTAATGATCACTGGTATTTAAAGGCAGTGGGGACACTAGGACAGTGCCTGGGACATAGTGGACACAACACTTGAGGGGATCTTTGGCCTCGCAGTTCCCAAAAAGGACAGTAGGTGTCGCACCAACACTATATCCACAGCCTTCTGGGCCTCTTCCATGACCCTAAGGTGAATTTACTCTTCTGTGGAAGAACTCAGATACGTCCGGAAAGGTGTTTCTGAATGCCGAATTATGAATTTTTTCTCTGTCTTTGTCTGTCTCACTCTGTTAACCGTAGGACACTTTTATTAAAGATAGGAAAAGGAACATTTTCTGCAGATCGATTTTGGGACAAGTCAAAGTAGGACATGAGGGACAACCTACAGTGTCAGGGTGGGCCAGCATGCCAGACTGCACCCAATGGTAAAACCTCAGTGTGGACTGTCCTTCTGCATCACCCACTCCTCAGGCTGACATCAGTTCTAGGCCCTCAGGAAAACCACTTGGATTTCTCAGGAGGAGTCCACATGCAGGAATTTGGGAACTGTTCTGAGCATGTGCTCCTGGATCTTGTCTGACTCCTTTCCCAGCAGGTTTTAGCCATGCCCTACCTTCCTGTCACAATCTCGTGGAGTTCAGACTGGCTTTGAACTCACCAAGGTAGCCCAAGCAGGCCTGGAATTTGATTCTTCTGACCAAACCTCCCAACTACCAGGATTATAGGCTTAAGCCACCATGCCTATCCAAAATTTTGTTCTTTTTATTTTATTATGTACTTATTTTGGGACAGCATCTCCCGGTGTAATTTGAGCTGGGTTTGTATGCTCTATGGAATATTGCAAGAAATCCTCCTGCCCCGGGCTTCTGAGTGCTGAGATTCTTAGGCATGGAGCACCATGCCCGGTGCCTAACATGATGATTACTTTTTTTCTTCTTTTTAAAAATTAGCACATTTTAGATACACATAACAATAGCACTCATGATAGGGAATTTCTATCTGTACGTGATATATCTTGCTTCTTTTTTTCCCATTCCCTTCCCCTCCCATCAACCCATGACTTTCTTCTCTGAAACTGAGGGTGCACTTTGGACACAGGAATTGCTGCCTCTTTAACACCTGACCAGGTCCCTGAGAGCTGCTTCCCAGAATGCAGGGCGCTATGTAAATAGCCAACATCCAGAGTGAGGATGATTCATGCCGTACGGCAAGACAGAGAGAACTTTGAAATGTCATTTGTGGCGACGATTACACGAGAATGATTTATAGGTGTTGAAATCAATGCTCCCACACTTTCAGAAACTATATAACCCTACTGGAAAAAGTTATGTTCCTTCGGCCTTTATATGGGTGTGTGAAAAGATGGCCTCCTGCCCGGATGATCCTCAGTGGTCTGGGGTGCAGGCTTCAAACCTGTAGCTGTCTGGCGACAGAGTGGTTCGATTCCACCTTCCGGGCGACTCTTGCTCTTTTCGCCCCACCTGCAAACCACGCTGGAGTGGGTCAGGTCTCCCGGGACACAGTCCCACGCCAGCACCTGGAGAAGTGGCCACAGTGTTCTACATCCCCATTGACACTCTGGCCAGCAACCTCTGCCTGAGGTTCCTTCTGCTCAGGAAAGTCACAGATGACATTTCTTTTACACAGCTCCAGGACAGTCCCTCCAGGATTCTCCCCTTCACTGACTCATTCGGTCAGTGGAGGTGTGGGGTGGTGGTGGGTAGTGATGGAGATTAAATCCAAGGCCAGAGCACCGAGCTACATCTCCAGCCCTTTTAAATATTTTTTGGGGTTTTTATTTTTTTGAGTCAGGGTCTCACTATGTAGTTGAGACTGACCTGGAACTCACTATGTAGCCCAGGCTGGTCTCAAACTCACAGCAATCCTCCTGCCTCAGCCTCCTGAGTGCTGGGATTACGGGTGTCACCACCACGCCCAGCTCCTTTTAAATATTTTGAGCCAGGTTGTCACTGTGTCGCTAAATTGCACAGACTGGACTGGAACTTGAGATCCTCTTGTCTCAGTCTCTCAGAGTGCTGGGATCACACGCATTCACTGCCATGCTTGGTGCTAAATGCCTAACGAATCCTTGTCCTGTGACAGATGGTCTTGCTCCGGGCCTGTTAGCCAGTCTTAGTCTAGTCCCAATCACATTCAGCCTGATAGCTAAAGAAGTCATCTTAAAGCAGAACTATCCCTTTGCCTCTCCTGTGCTCAGAATCTCCCATGGCTCCCTAGTGCCCTCAAGAGAAAGTTTAAACTGTTTCACCTGGAAAATTAATGGCCTGCAGAAAGTGGTCCCTGCTCACCTCTCCCCACATCGTTGCTCCATGACCATGAACATTTACCACCTTCTACTCATCCAGCCCTGTCTTCCCCAGCAGGTCTTACAGCTTTCAGTGCTCTGGCCCCAGCCTTTTAGTCCCATCCATCCTTGCCCTGTGTCCTCTAGACCACAGCACAGCTGGGCCCTACTCCAGGAAGACCTTCTTGATGTTCAACAAAGGTTAGACTGACCTGCCGGGCCCCCACCATTCCTTGAGACCCGCATCCCTGTCTGCTTTGTGTCATCTCTCACTGGGGACGGATCTGTAGCCACCATTTCCTCATGAGCCCTAGGCCAGCAAGCCAGGGCAGGGGTTCTAGTCCTCTCCCTGTCCCCAGTTCACAGGAGGTCCTTAGGAAACACATGTTTGTTTTTCAGACAGCCTCTCACAGTAGGCAAGCCTAGGTGGAAATTTCTGATCCTCCTGCCTCAGCCTTCCAAGTGATGACAGGTGTGTGTCACTGCGCCTTCCAACTGTCCCGCTGATTCACTTGCTAATCCACTCAAAGGCCACTGCCTCTCTCCTCAGAGTGCTGCTGCCATGCAAATAAGAGGGTGGGATTTGCTGAGGCCTCTGGGCATCCCACCTCTGAGCAAAACTCTTCCTTCACCAGGATGCCTCTGAGACCCCTGAGCTCACCAAACCCTCACAGCGAGCGAGCTTTTGCCTCCTTACTTTTCCCTCCTGAGAGGCAGGCCCTGTGTGTGTGGGGAGTCGGTCCTGACCTCTAGCCTCTTTCCATCCTGCAGCAAGCTGGTTCACTAGAGTTCTCCCCACCCTCTCTCTCTTAGATTCTAACCTGACTGTCACCGCGGCAAGTCAGGCCTCCGCTCCCTGAAGTTCATGGCCCTCCTGGAGGAGGGAAGGATGACTCAGATTTTTGGGAGCCACACACAGCTCGTGAATACTGACAGGACAGTGAAGAGCAGACCGGGTTGCAAGACTGGGTCACCACGAGAAAGCTGTCCTTCTCCCCCATAGCCTTCTGGGTGTAGTGAGGGCTGCAGGGATTTAGTTGCTAGCTGCCCCCGCCCAGGGTGGTCTTTTTTTTTTTTTGAAACACTCATAAGGTTTAATTAAAGATAAAAGTACAAACAGGGTCTACAGTGTGAGTTTGGGGCAAGTCAAAAGAAGGGTGGGCCAGCATGCAGGAGCACACACCACAGTGGCAAAACTCAGCGGGGACTTTGGGACTTCCAGGAGGATGGGGCGGTGAGCAGCAGAGAAAGAACCTCACTGAGATTTGGTGTCGTGACACTGGACCCGAGCGGTGAGAGGAGGAGGAGGAGGGAAGTGGGGCCTCAGGAGGCTGGAAAGACTCAAATCAAGATCTGAAGTCCACGGGGACAGCAAAGGAGTCACTTGGCAGGCAGTGCTGTCTCCCAGAACTGGAACTACAGCACGGGAAGGGGGCCTGGACCCCGCAGAAGCACAGTGAATACTGGGCCCCTCCAGAGCTCCTCCTCCTCCTCTTCCTCTGTCTTCTTCACCAACGTCCCAGTGTTGTGTGGTCTTCTTCCCTTGTCTGCCAGCCTTACTCCTCTGTTTCTAATGCGCCTCCTCTTTTTCTACTGCTCTATGTTTTTACCTCTAAGCCTTTTTAAGTGTAGTCTCCTAAGGGTAAAATTGCCATGTTGAGGGCTTATGTATTGCATACAATTTTCCAGTTTTATTTTATTTTGGTACCAGGGATTGAACTCGGGACCTTGTGCTTTCAAGGCAGGCGGCAGAACCAATGAGCTAAATCCCTGGCCCTTTTGGTTCATTTTGTTACATGACCAGAAAGCTAGTTCACATGGTCAAAGGTGGGAAATTAATAATTTCCAGTTTGTCATTTTCTAGGCTGCATTGGAAGCTATTGCTCTCGCTGATTGTACTACTTCAGCCAAAGTGACATGATTGTGCTAATCATTGGTTTTTCCTGGTATACCAAGACTGAGATTGCCTAAGGGCCTCAAAAAGACTCTATAGGCCATTGCCAAACAAAATGGGGGCTGGCGCAAGAGGGCAGAAACCTCTCATCTCCAACATTGTAAATGTAGGACCTTGCAAAAGGCTCAAAACCCCAACAGCAGCTACACCTAGAAGAAACATCTGAGAACACTTCCTAAGGGTTCTGAATACTGGTAACAAAGCAGCTCGATCACCAAAAGCCATTTACAAGCTGCACCTAAGGAAGCAAAAATTTAAAAGCTGGGAAATGAGAAGGTACTTAAGACATAGCCCCTGTACCAACTTTCAAGGCACCAAAGGCAAACCCAGGGGGAAATCAAGGGGAACATTCCGAAACCTACACACCTGGACACTCTGAAATGGTAACAGCAGAAGTAACAAAGCAGATGAATGAGGCTCTAGAAAAAATATCAAAGCAAGATTATACCTCAGATAACTATGGTGTTGGTGAACATAATGAAAGACAAGCTCAGTGACGCTAACAAACATGCAGATTAAAAAAAAATAGAGCAGCTCAGGACCACGATGGAAACCATGAATGCCCAGCATAGGAAAGAAATGGAATCCATGAAACACATTCAAACAGATATCCAGGACAATACAAGTTAGATTGAAAGTAAACACAGAAGAATGATCCAATGTGAAGACAGAATATCAGAAAGACAAGATACGATTGTAGTGAGTAATCATGAAAAGAAAGATTTCTTAAAAATAGGAATGAAACATGACAGGTCAATCCAGCAGCTGCTAGATGATGCAAAGAACAATAACAACATTGATCGGAGTCAATGGAGAAGCAGGAGATAGTTCAAATGACTTAAAATACCTAATCATAGAAGGAATTGCGGAACACTTCCCAAACTGAGAAAAAGAGTTTGACACACAGATGAGTGAAGCTTATAGACCTCCAATAGCCACGATCAAAAGGAAATCTTCAACAAGGGATATAGTAATCAAGATTCCACAAATGAAGACTAAGAACAGAAAATCAAAGGCTGTTGGAGAAAAGAAACAAATCACCGAAAAAGGAGAGCCCAGCATAACCACAGCAGACGTCTCAACACAAACCCTCAAATCCAGGAGAGCTTGGAGTGTTCCAGCCCTAAAGAAAAACAACCACCAACCCAGACTGAGGTATCCTCCAAAAGTATCTTTCAAAATGGATGAGAAATTGGATACTTCCACGACAAAAACACACCAGGAAATTAAGGACACCAAACAGCACACAAAAATGTTCTGAAGGATATTCTAGAAAGCGATATCAAAGATTAAAACTCCATAATGCCCAACAGAAGGAATCTACTAGGACAGGCAAGAAATTAAACATAAGGGGAAAGAAGGGCTATGATTTTTGTCTTTTTTTAATATATATTGGGGATCAAACTCAGGACCTTGTGCCTACTAACTAGGCAGCACCACTGACCCTGGAGTGTGGTTTTTGTTTTTTTGTTTGTTTTTTTGTTTGTTTGTTTGAGACACGATCTCACTATGTAGTTGAGACTGCCCTGGAACTCACTATGTAGCCCAGGCTGGTTTTGAATTTACAGTGATCCGCCTGCTCAGCCTCCCCAGTGCTGGGATTACAGGCGTGCGCCACCACACCCAGCTCCTGGAGTCTGGTTTCTTTTATCACCCACTCCTGAAGCTGACATCAGGTCTAAGCCATCCATCTGACGGGTAACCTGCTGGAGTTCTCAGGAGAATTCCACGTGCAGGCCTCTACAAACTGTTCTGCGCATGTGCTCCTGGATCTTGTCCTGCCTCCTTTTCCAGCCAGTTTTAGCCTCACCCTACCTTCCTGTCTCAGACTCATTAGGTACTACAGGCTGGCCCTGGATTCACCAGGTAGCATAGACTGGCCTCCACCTTGAGGTGATTCTCCTGTCCCAACTTCCAAAATGCTAGAATTACAGGCTTGAGCCCCCATGCCTATCTAAGAAGTATTTCTTTTCCTTTGTTTTCTTCTGAGAAAGGGTCTCCCTGTGTAATTTGAGCTGGGCTTGAACTCACTATGTGGCCCAGGCTGGTCTTGAACTTGCCGGTGATCCTCCTGGCTCAGCTTTCTGAGTGCTGCGATTGCAGGCATGGAGCACCATGCCTGGTATTAACATGATGATTTTTTTCTTTTTGTTAAATTGACACATTTTAGATATACATAATTATAGCATTCGTGTTAGGTAATTTGTACCTGAACGTGATGCTTCTTTTTTTCCCACTCCCTTTCCCTCTTGTCAACCCATGACTTTCTTCTCTGAAACTGAGGGTGCACTTTGGACACAGGAATTGCTGCCTCTTTAACACCTGACCAGGTCCCTGAGAGCTGCTTCCCAGAATGCAGGGCGCTATGTAAATAGCCAACATCCAGAGTGAGGATGATTCATGCCGTATGGCAAGACAGAGAGAACTTTGAAATGTCATTTGTGGTGACGATTACACGAGAATGATTTATAGGTGTTGAAATTAACTCTTTCACACTTTCACAAGCTATATAACCACACTGGAAAAAGTTATGTTCTGTTGGCCTTTATATGGGTGTGTGAGAAGATGGTCTTCTGCCCGGATGATCCTCAGTGGTCTGGGGTGCAGGCTTCAAACCTGTAGCTGTCTGGCGACAGAGTGGTTCGATTCCACCTTCCGGGCGATGCTCCTTCTCTGATCCCCTTTTGGGAGGCACAGGTGAGACTGTGAGTTCCCTCAAGAGACGTTCCCATGGCGGCACCTGGAGAGGTGTCTGCAGCCTTCTACATCCCTGGTGATGCTCTTCCATGTGGGACTCTGACTGTGGCTCCTTTTTCCTCGGTAATATCAGAGGTTACTGGAAGAGACGAAGAACGTTTCTTCTACATGGCTCCAGGATATACATGTGGGTTTTACCCTTCAATGGCTATTCAGTCAGTCATGCACCTGTGTATTTCATCACACCTGTACTTTTCCCTCAGATATTTGCTAATTTTCTCAACCCCTCAGTCACAAGCCTTTGTGGAGTTCTGCTAGAGACCAGCCCCATCCTGTGCACTGCTGGGGACTCAGTGGTGATGACAGCCCCAGTCGAGTTGGCCCAGTGGGAGCCTTAGACTAAGGGCTTCTGCCGTTGTACATTGAATTACCAAGCGCAGAGGTGGTGACTACAGGAAGGAAAAGTGCAGACCGCAGGAAGCCATCAGACAAGGAAACCTGCCCTGGCATCAGGGTGACTGACCCTGTTCCTGCTGCAAGCTGGTTCACTACAGAGTCCTGTGTGCGAGAGAGAGAGAGAGAGAGAGTGTGTGTGTGTGTGTGTGTGTGTGTGTGTGTGTGAGTGTGTTGTCTTCCCAGCTTCTAACCTGGCAGTCACTGTGAGGAAAGTCAGGCTTCTGCTCCCTGAAGGTCATGGCCCTCCTTTTCCTACTGGAGGAGGGAAGGATGACTCAGATTTTCAGGAGCTGTACACAGCCAGGTAATACTGACAGGACAATGAAGAACAGACCAGGTTTCTTTTCTTTTTTTTGGTTTTTTGAGACAGGGTCTCACTATGTAGTTGAGACTGACCTGGAACTCACTATGTAGTCCAGGCTGGTCTCGAACACATAGCGCTCCTCCTGCCTCAGCCTCCCGAGTGCTGGGATTACAGGCATGTGCCACCATGCCCTGCCAACAGACCAGGTTTCTAGCATGGGGCACAAACAGGGAGTTGTTCCCCCACATAGGAATCCAGGAGTACTGAGCTTCGGGATAATGGGGATGTATTTGACATCTTCCCCTGGCCCAGGGCTGCTTTTTTTTTTTTTTTTTTTTCCAAAAAACAGCAAACATTTAATTAAAAATTTATTTAAAAACAGGCTGTACAGAGTGAGTTTGGACAAAGTAAAAGTAGGAAAAGAAGTACACCCAACAGTGTGAGGGCAGGCCAGCGTGCAAGAGCAAACACAGTTGCTAAAACCCAGTGTGGACTGGCCTTTTTAGGACTTCCAGGAAGATGGTGGTGTGGTGATCAGAAGGGAAGGTGCCTCTCTGAGGATTGGTGCCCTGACACTGGAGTAGAGCAGGGAGAGGAGGAGAAGTGAATGCGGGTCCTCAGGAGGCTGGAGTGACCCGAATCAAGAATTGAATTCCAAGCGGATAGCAGAGAGAGACTTCCTGCTAAGGAGCGGCTCAGCAGGCAGTGCTTTCTCGGGGCAGGAACGGTTCCATAGAAACATGGTGACTGCTGGGGAGTGCAGAGGCCTCCTTTCTCTTTCCTGCTTGTCTTCCTCACCAGTTTCCCAAAGTTTGTGTGATCTTCCTCTTTTACTATTGCTCTATGTTTTTACCCCTAAGCCCTTTTAAATGTTGTCTCCTTAGGGTAAAATCACCATGTTGCTGGCTTATGCATTGCATATAATTTTCTTGTTAATTTTCGATTTTGTTATAGGTCCACAAAGCTAGTTCATGTGGCCAAAGGTGGAAAATTAAGTTACCAGTTTGTCATTTTCTAGGCTGTGTTGGAAGCTATTGTTCTTGCTGATTGTACTACTTTAGCCAAGGCTACATGATTGTGCTAATCCTTGGTTTTTCCCAGTATACCAAGACTGAGATTGCCTAAGGGCCTTAAAAAGACTCTATAGACCATTGCCCCCACCTCCCACAACCCAAAAAAGAAAACAAACAAACAAACAAACAGGGGCTGGGCCAAGAAGGCAGAAACTTCTCATCCCCAATACATTGTAAATGGAAGACCTTGCAAAAGGCTCAAAACGCAAAAGCCAGCTCCACAGGGAAGGCACCTCTGAAAGCTAGTCATTTCACAAGGTCTGAATACTGGCAACAAAGCTGCTTGCCAAAGTGACTTACAAGCGGCAACTCAGGGAAAAAAAAATTAAAAAAACTGGCAAATGAGGGAAGAGTGGAGGAGGTGAAGGGAGGGCAGGGGAATGGGGAAAAATAAGAACTAAGGTACATCATGTAAAGGTACAAGATCCCAGTGATGAATTAAATATTGTATACCTAAAATGTACCAATCAACTTAATGTTTAAGAAGTGGAAAATGAGAAAACGTTCATAAAAGATGTAACCCCCTTCTTCACCCAAATTTCAGCTCCCCAAAGGCAAACCCAGGGGGAACGTTCTGAAGGCCACACACCTGGACTCTGAAATGGTAACAGCAGAGGTAACAAAAGCAGTTGAATGAGGCTCTAGAAAAAAAATCAACCTGATAAAGGGGGCAAACATGTAACTCCCAAACCTGCTAGATATCTGAAACACAAGTTCATGTTCACTAAAACTGAAGAATGAATTCTCGGAACAACAGGGGTTAAGAGTAGGAAATTTTTATTGAGGGAAAGAAAGCTTCTGTCTCAGAGGGACAGAAGGCGGATCAGAAAGTGGGCTGCCTACCCCCGCTACTTCTCAAAGATGTTTTATACAACAAAGCCATGTGGTGAGGTGGGTACAAGGTGGGACAAAACTATAGACCCAAAGTAAAATTAAAAGGGGGGCATGAGGTGGGGCAAAACCAAGACCAACCAATAAGATTACAAGTACAGTCGCCCAGGCAGTATTGACTAAATGGTGGTCAAATGGGGGAGAAAGTCACATCACAAGTTTAGAAGGATTTTCAGTAAAGGTGGGGTCAGGGATCTTTCCTGGAAAGGTTGGCCTCCCACCCTGGTGATTGACAACTGTTTAGAATAGCAATCACTGCTATTTATCCACAGGGGAAGCACAAGGGTGTGTCAGTTTCTCTCCTTTTACAGTTCTGGCCTTCAGTGAATGTGTCTTGGTTGTCCTTCATGTTGGCTCCTTGCTGTGTTGGCTACTTGAGGGTGACCCTGTCTAACTGCCCACAAGATATCTAATTAACTTACCTATCTGTAATAAAAGGAAAAGGCTGGGGATTTAGCAGTTCTGCCTCCTGCCTCACAAGCACAAGGACTCGAGTTTGATCCCTGGTACCTAAAAAAAAAAAAAAAAAGATTCTGTGCAATAAAAGGAGACAAAATTTGACAGAGAACTAGAGATGCTCACCATAATGAAATACAAACATAGTGACTGTAATGCAGACACAGACAAAAAAATAGAGGAGTTCAGAAATACAATGGAAACCATGAATGCCCAGCACAGAAAAGAAATGGAATCCACAAAACACATTCAAACAGATATTCAGGAGATTAAAAATTAGTTTGAAAGTATACACAGCAGAATGAGCCAATATTAATACAGAATATCAGATAGAGCAGACAGAAGTGCAGTCAGTGATCATGAAAAGAAAGATTTCTTAAGAATATCAAGGCACTGTGAGAAGTCAATCCAGTAGCTTCTAGGTGATACAAAGAACAATTCCATAGGATTGATCAGAGTGGATGAAAAAGCAGGAGATAGGGCAAAATGCATCAAACACAGGCAAAAAAACTTTGACACACAGATACAAGAGGCTTATAGAACTCCAATTAGCATAATAAAAAAATCTCCAACAAGGCTTGAGAGTCAAGGTTCCAGAAATTCAGCACAAGAATGAAAATGAAAATTTGTTGGAGAAAAGAAACAAATCACTGATAAAGGAGAGCCCATCAGAATCACAGCAGACTTCTCAACACAAACTCTCAAATCAAAGAGAGCTTGGAGTGTTCAAGTCCTAAAGGAAAACAACCACCAACCCAGACTGATGTATCCCCCAAAATTAACTTTCAAAACTGATGGAAAGAACACACAAGGAAATTCAGGAGCACCAAACAGTACTTCAAAGTGTTCAGAAAGATATTCTAGAGAGCAGTATGTAGGAAAACAACTCCATGATGCCCAAAAGAATGAATCTGCCAGGCAGGCAAGAAAGAAGAAGCCAACAGCAGGACTGTGATTTTTTTATCACCCCACCCCCTCCTGAAGCTGACATCAGGTCTAGGGCATTTCCTGGAAAACCTGTTCAAGTTCCCAGAAGTCCACATGCAGACCTTTAGCAACTGTTCTAAGCATTTGTCCATTGTCCTTTGTCTTGTCCCACCTCCTTTCCCAACCAGTTTTAGCCCCACCCTACCTTCCTGTCTCAGTTTCATTACGTAGTTCACGCTGGTCCTGGATTCAGTAGATAACCCAGGCTGGCCTCCATCTGGAGGTGATTCTCCTGCCTCAGCCTCCCAAAGCTGGGATTGCAGGCTTGAGCCACCATGATAGCCAAGAGCTATTTCTTTTTTCTTTTGAGACAGGGTCTTGCTATGTCCTATGAAATGGGCTTGAACTCAGAATGTGGCACAGGATGGCCTTGACCTCACAGGCAATTCTCCTGGTTCAACTTTCTGAGTGCTGGGATTACAGGCATGTAGCACCATGTCTGTTGCTTAACATGATTTCCTTCTTTCTTTTTAATAACATGTGTTAGATACACCTAAGGATAGCACTCATGATAGGGAATTTGTACCTGTACATGACATGTCTTGCTTCCTCTTTTTTTCCCATTCCCCTCCCCTCCCGTCAATCCATGAGTTTCTTCTCTGAAACTGAGGGTGCACTCTGGACACAGGAATTGCTGCCTCTTTAACACCTGACCAGGTCCCAGAGATCTGCTTCCCAGAATGCAGGGCACTATGTAAATAGCCAACATCCAGAGTGAGGATGATTCATGCCATAGGACAAGGCAGAGAGAACTTTGAAATGTCATTTGTGGTGACGGTTACACGAGAATGATTTATAGGTGTTGAAATCAACGCTCGCACACTTTCAGAAACTATATAACCCTACTGGAAAAAGTTATGTTCCTTCGGCCTTTATATGGGTGTGTGAGAAGACGGCCTCCTGCCCGGATGATCCTCAGTGGTCTGGGGTGCAGGCTTCAAACCTGTAGCTGTCTGGCGACAGAGTGGTTCGATTCCACCTTCCGGGCGACGCTTTCTCTTTTTGCCCCACCTGCAAACCACACTAAGGGTGTGAGGTCTTCCAAGGGACGCTCCCCTGCCATGACCTGGGGAGGGCGCTACAGTATCCTACGTCCCCACTGATGCTCTTGTCAAGTGGGCCTCTACCTGCAGTTCCTTTCTTCTCAGGAATATCAAAGCTGACCAGAAAAGATGACACAGCTCCTTCTACACAGCTCCAGGACATTCGTGTGGGTTTTACCCTTTCCCTGGCTTATTCAGTCAGTCATTGACACACGCGTGTATTTCATCACATGTGCACTTTGTCTGATCAAATATTTGCCCACTCAAATATTCCCTCACTCAACAAGCCTTTGAGTCATGGCGGTTTGGGAATGGTCCTGTGGCTGGCACTCCCAGGAATATGAGGGTGTTGTCAGCCCCAGCCCTGACCCAGGGCTGAAGCGGTTCAGTGGGAGCCTCAGACTAAGGGATCCTGCCACTGTACATTGAATTACCAAGCTCAGAGGTGGTGACTGCAGGAAGGAAAAGGACAGAACACAGTAGCAGTCAGACAAGGAAACCTGACCTGGTGTCAGGATGCCTGACCCTAGGGCAGACCCTGGAAGGATGAGAGGGGTCAGAGAACCGAAGGGTGAGGCTTTCCCTGGCCAGATGGGGCAGCTCCAATAATACCTGTGGGCATGGCAGGGACAGCTCACTGTGCACTGGGTGCTGGTACTCAGGAGCCCCTTTCCCCAACCGGCAAACTAAGGCTGGGGCAGAGGCAGTCTCTCCTCCAGGGTCCCCACTTGGGTGAGGCTGCAGCCCCAGAGCACTCACAACACCATGACCTGCTCTTTATTGCTTTCTAGAATTGTTTTTCCCAAGCCAATGATTCGGTTTAAATTCAGCCAGCCAAATCATGGTGGTGGGGTGGTGGGGTGGTGGGGCAGTGGGGTGGGGAGCAAGATGGAGATTGAATTCAAGGCTTTAACACGGAGCTACATCTTCAGGTCTTTTAAAAATTCTGAGTCAGGTTGTCACTATATTACAAAATTGCCCAGACTTGGATGGAACTTGAAATCCTCCTGTCTCAGCCTCCCAGAATGCTGGCTCGCAAGCGTCTGCAGCCAACTTAGGCCCTAAATGCCCTGCGAATCCTGCTATCCTTCCCTGGGGCTCTTGGTCTTGTTTCAGGTCTGTTCTCCTGTCTTGCCCTCCTCTCTCCTGCTCACCCTCAGCCTCATGGCTAGAGAAATAATCCTAAAGCAAAAATATCTCCCTGCCCTCCTGTGCTCAGAATCTGCCAAGGCTCCCTACCTCGCTCAGGAGAAAGTCTCAAAAATTCAAGGCTGCTGACAGTGGCCCTTGCCAATGTCTCTTCCCACACTTTTGCTTCATAACCGTGAAACTTTACCCGCCTCCACTCCTCAAGCCCTCTCTCCCAAGCAGGTGTTTGAGCTTGGAATTTTCTGCCCCTGGCCTTCTAGTTTCATCCGTACTTTCCATGAAAACCTTCATGACACTCAGTCAACCTTAGATGCACCTACTGGGCCCCTCACTCTCATGGGGCCTTCGGTCCTGTTGCTTATGTGTTGTCTCTGACCGCAGACAGATCTGTATCCACCTTTCCTTCTGAGGCCTGCGAGACCAGGGCAGTCCTGGGTGCTGAGTCCCTGCTGGGTCCCTAATTCACAGGAGGTGCTTTGGAAAACATGTTTTCTGAGAAAGAGTCTCACTGGTAGGCAAGTTTAGGTCAAAACTCCCCATCTTCCTGCCTCAGCCTCCCAAGTGCCAGGATGACAGGTGTGTGCCACCACACCCAAAAATCTCTCCTGCTCATTCATTTGATAAACATTCAAAGGGCCTGGGACACCACCGCCCTCCCCGGAGTGCTTGCTGCCATGAAAAAAAAGGGCTGGATGTCTCAGTGTGATGGTTCAGCCGCCACCGCAGCTTTGAAAAGAGAAAATAGCAATGGTTTTTGTTGGTGTAGCCTTAGGATCGCCCTAATCTGTCCATATCCCCAAAGAGTAAGTTACAGAAAATCAGAAGGACACATGTGAGGGGACAGAGCCAGGTTTTTGTAGTGCATAGAACCTGGGGAAATCTGTTCACAACTGGAATGGTCTGCAATGGTGAGAGTGCAGACTTCTCAAACATCTGTTAGTGAGGAGGGTTTTTTTTACCCCCTTGCTAAAGCCTCTCAGCATCCCACCTCTGACCAAACTTCCTCCTGCACCGGGATGCCTCTGAGACCCTCGAGTACAGCAAACCTTCCTGGCAGCTACCATTTGCCTCCTACCTTCCCCTCGTGAGAGCCATGGCCTTTGTTCATGGGGAGCCACTCCTGACTTCCTTCTAGCCTCCTTCCATCCTTCTGTAAGCTGGGTCATCACAAAGTTCTCTTCTGCAGGTGGTTGTGTGTGAGTGTGTGTGTGAGTGTGTGTGTGTGTGTGTGTGCGCGCTCATGCACATGTACGTGCTGTCCTCCTAGGATCTAACGGGACTGTCACCACGGGCAGGCCAGGCTTCTGCTCCCAGATGTTCGTGCAAGGCTGAGTCAGAATTTCAGCAGCTGCACACAGCCTGGGAATCCTTACAGGACAAAGAAGACGAGACTGTGCGGTAAGACAGAGGCACCCACGGGGAGCTGTCCTCCCACACAGCCTTCCAGGAGTAGTGAGCTTCAGGGTTGCAGGGACTTGGTTTCCAGCTGCACTTGTCCAGGGGTAGCCTCTCTCTTTTCTTAACCAATAGTAACATTTAATTAACGATAAAAAACAAACGGGCTCTATAGAGTGATTTGGGGGCCAATGAAAGCAAGAAAGACACCCTACAGTGTGGGTGGAGCAGCATGCAGGAGTGAAAACCTCCAGAGTGGCAAACACGCCGTGTGGACTGTCCTTTTGGGGCTTCCAGGAGGTGGGTGGAGTGGTGATCAGCAGCGAAGCAGCCTCGCTGAGATTTGCTGTCCTGACCCTGTTGGAGCAGCGGGAGGAGGAGGAGGAGGAGGGAAGCGGGGCCTCAGGAGGCCGGAAAGACCTGAAGTGGGAACTGAGGTCCGCGGGGCTGTGGAAGAGAGAAACTTCCATGAACTTATTCCTCTTTTCCTAATGCTCCTCCTGTTTTCTTAGTCTGCTCCTCTTTTCTACTGGTCTATATTTTAACCCCTAACCCCTTGTAAGACTTGTTCCCTAAGGGTAAAATGGCCACGTTGAGGGTTCATTTATTAGATACAGTTTTCTGGTTTATTTTAGATTTTGTTGTATGAGCACAAAGGTAGATCACATGGTCAAAGGTTAAAAGTTAATAGTTACCATTTTGTCATCTTCTAGGCTATTTTTGTAGCTGTTCTTGCAGATTGTATTACTCTACCAATGTGACATGATCGTGTTAATCATTTTCCCTTACACATAGACCAAGACTGAGATTGCCTAAGGGTCTTAGAAACATTCTACAGGCAAGTGCCAAAGAACCCAGGACTCTACCAAGTAGGTGGAAACATCTCTCCCTAAGAAATTGTACATGTAAAACATTGTAAATGGCTCTAAACCAAAAAGCCAGTTACCCCTGGAAGAAATCCCTGAGAAGTAGTCAATTCCTAAGTGTTCTGAATCCTGGCAAAAAGCTTCTTGCCAAAAGTGATTTAAAGCGGCAACTCGGGAAGAAAAAGTTTAAAAACTGGAAAATGAGAAGCTATCTATACAAGATGTAAATCCCCTCACCCAGACTTTCACCGCTCCAAAGCAAACCCAAGAAAAAATCAGGGGGAACATTCTGAAAGCTACACACCTAGAAACTCTGAAATGGTGACAGCAGGAGTAACAAAGCAGATGAATGAGGCTCCAGGAAAAAAAATCAAAGCAGAAATTATTTCACAGATAAATACAGACTTGGTGACCATAAAAATCAGAAACTTAGTGACTCTAGTGCACATACAACAACAACAATAACAACAACAAAGTAGAGGGAGCCCAGGAACATGATAGAAACCATGAATGCCCAGCATAGGAAAGATGGAATTCATGTGAATGCCCAGCATAGGAAAGAAATGGAATTCATGAAACACATTCAAACAGATACTTAGGCTAATCTTGCTGCGTTTACTTTTAATCTCCTAGGTGAGGCCAGAATATGAGATAGAAAAGACACAATAGCAGTCAGTGACAATGAAAAGAAAGATTTCTTAAAAATGGGAAGGAACCATGAGAAATAAATGCAGAATCTGCTAAATGATGCAAAGAAAAATAATAAGATTGGTCAGAGTCAATGAAAAAGTAGGAGAGAGCGCAAATGAATTAAAACACCTGTTCACAGAAATAATGCCAGAAAACTCCCCAGACATGAAAAAAGAGTTTGCCATGCAGTTAAGTGAGGCATATAGAACTCCAATTAGCCATGATTAAAAAAATTTCACCAAGGCATACAATAGTCAAGATTCCAGAAATTCAGCAAAAATAGAGAAAATTAAAAGCTGTTGGAAGGAAGTAACAAATCACATGTAAAGGAAAGCCCATCAGAATCACAGCAGGCTTCTCACCACAAACAATAGAGTCAAGGAGAGCTTGGCTGTGTTTAAGCATTAAAGTAAAAAAACTACCAACTGAGATTGATTTATGCCCCAAAAGTATCTTCAAAATTGATGGAGAAATTAAATACTTCCATGACAGAACACAGCAGGATACTGAGCAACACAAAACCAGCACAACAACGTGTTTGAAGGATATTCTAGAAAACAGTATCTAGGATTACAATTTCATGATCCTCAGCAGAATGGATCCACCACGTGAGGCAAGAAATTAAAGAAAGGAGCAAAGCAGGGAGCAACCAACAGGACTGCGGTTTTTGTATCACCAGGTCTAGGGCATTTCCTGGGAAAAATGCTCGTGTTCCCAGGAGAAGACCAGCAGGCCTTTAAGAACTGTTCTGAGCATGTTGTGTTCCTGGAACTCGTCCCACCTCCTCTCCCAGCCTGTTTGAGCTGTGGCTCACCTTCCCAGGTCAGTCTCGTGTACTTCAGGCTGGCCCTGGATTCAATAGGTAACCCAGTCTGGTCTCCGACTTGAGGGGATTCTCCTGTCCCAACTTCTGAAAGCGGGGGACACCACCATCCCTAGCCAAGAGGTATTTCTTTTCATTTGCTTTGAGACAGGGTCTCACTGTGTCCTTCGAGCTGGGCTTGATAATTAGTATGTGTCCCAGGCAGGCCTTGAAGTCTCGGGTGATCCTCCTGGGTCAGCTTTCTCAGTGCTGGAATTACAGGCGATCACTACCAGCCCGGTGCTTAACATGACAGCATCTTTTTTTCATTTTTTTCCAAATTTCATTAGCACATTTTAAATATACATAAAGGTAGTGTTCCTGATAGGGAATTTGAACTTGTATGGGACATATCTTTATCTTCTTTTCTCCATATTCCCTTTCCCTCCTTTCAACCCATGACTTTCTTCTCTAAGACTGAGGGTGCACTTTGGACACAGGAATTGCTGCCTCTTTAACACCTGACCAGGTCCCTGAGAGCTGCTTCCCAGAATGCAGGGCGCTATGTAAATAGCCAACATCCAGAGTGAGGATGATTCATGCCGTACGGCAAGACAGAGAGAACTTTGAAATGTCATTTGGGGTGACGATTACACGAGAATGATTTATAGGTGTTGAAATCAACGCTCTCACACTTTCAGAAACTATGTAACCCTACTGGGAAAAGTTATGTTCTGTTGGCCTTTATATGGGTGTGTGAAAAGATGGCCTCCTGCCCGGATGATCCTCAGTGGTCTGGGGTGCAGGCTTCAAACCTGTAGCTGTCTGGCGACAGAGTGGTTCAATTCCACCTTCCGGGCGATACTTTTTTCCAGACTTGCCAACCGCACCGGAGTGTCAGGTCTCCCAAGATTCAGTCCCACTGCAACCTTCTACAATTCCCATTGATGCTCTTGCCAGGTGGGCCTCTGCCTGTAGTTCCCTTTTTCTCAGGAATATCAGTGGTGACTGGAAAACATGAAGAACATTTCTTCTACACAGCTCCAGGATGTTCATCTGTGTTTTTCCCTTTCACTGGCTTTTTCCGACAATCCTTCATGCCCGCAAGTATTTCATCATGTGTGCAATCTTTCATGAAATATTTCTTCATTTTCTCATTCGGCAAGCATTTGTGGAGGGGCTGCTGGGACCAGCCCTGTCCAGGGTATGACTTGGTGCTGATGAGAGCCCAGCCCTGGCCTCAGGGCAGAAGCGGTCCAGTGGGATCCAGAGACTAAGGGGTCCTCCCATTGTACCCTGAATTACCAAGCACAGAGGTGGTGACTGCAGGAAGGAAAAGTGCAGAGCACAGCAAGCTGACAGGCAAGCTTTCTCCTTTGATGTCCTAATATCAGGGTGACCCTGGAAGGATGAGAAGGATCAGGGAACAAAAGGGGAAGCCTTTCCCCAGCCCAGATGTGGAGGCTCCAATAATAGCCATGGGCATGGCAGGGACTGTTCACTGTGCACTGGGCCATGGCACTCAGGAGTCCCTCTCTGCCCACTCCCAAACAGGCTGGGGCAGATGTAATCTCTCCACCAGGGCGCCAGCTTGGGTGAGGTGCAGCCTCAGAACACACAATACCAGACCCTGGCCTTTACTGGTTACTAGAGTTCTTTGTCCCAAGCCAATAACATATCATAAGTTCAACCACCTAAATTATGGTGGTGGTGTAGGGGAGCACTGAGGAGATTGAATCCAGGGTTTTGGCACTGAGTTACATCTCCAGTTCTTTTTAAAATTTGAGCCAGGTTTTCACCACATCACTAAAGTGCCCAGACTGGGCTAGAACTTGAGATCCTCTTGTCTCAGCCTCTCAGAATACTGGGACACAAGTGTTGACTGCAACACCGGGCCCTAAATACCTGACAAATCCCTATCCTAGTCCTGTGTCCTTTGGTTTTGTACCAGGTCTGTTCTCTAGTCTTGTTCTCCTCCCTTGCAGTCACTCTCAGTGTGATGGCTGGAGGAGTCATCCTGAAGAAGAAATATGCCCCTACCCTCCTGTGGTCAGAACCTGCCATGGCTCCCTAGCGCCCTACAGAGAAAGTCTGAACTGTTTCACCTGGAGAATTAATAGCCTGCAGAAACTGGTCCCTGAAAACCTCTCTCCACAGATTTGTTCAGTGACCATGAACATGTATCTCCTTCCCTTCATCAAACCCTTTCTCCTGAGCAGGTCTTTGAGCTTGCTTTATTTTGGACCCAGACTTCTAGCCTCATCCATACTTTGCATGTGTCTTCCAGGACTCAGTGCAGCTGTGCCCTCCTATGTTAAGTTCTTCTTGAGACTCAGTGAGGGTTAGACACACCTGCTGGGCACCCTCAGTCCCATGAGGCCCTCCTGTCCTCTTTGCGTTGTCTCTGACTGGGGATGGATCTGTATCCCCTGTTTCCTTCTGAGCCATAGGAGAGCAGGCCAGGCCTGAGGGCTCTGTCCCTGCCATGTCTCCAGTGCATAGGAGGTGCTGGCAAGTCTAAGTTGAAACTCCCGATCCTCCTGCTCAGCCCACGAGTGCTGGGATAACAGGTATGTGCCACCACAACTGACAAAGCTCCCTCTTATTCATTTGCTAAAACATTCAAAAGACCTCAGGACCTCCGCCTCCCTCCCCAGAGTGCTCACTGCCGTGCAGCGAGGGTTGGATCTTGTAGTGGGAACGGATCCACTGCAGCTTTGAGAAAACAAAACAGCGATGCACTTGTTCATGGAGCCTTGGGGTTGCCCCACTGTGTCCGTATCCCAAAACAGGTGGCCACAGAAAATCAGAAGACACATGTTGAGGGGAAGAGAGCCAAGTTTCAGCAGTGCATAGAACCCGGAGAGCTCTGTTCACGACTGGGATGGTCTGCAATGGTGAGAGTGCGGATTTCTCAAACCTCTTCTAGTGAGGTTTGATTTTCTACCCCTTGAGCTGTCGCTGATATCTCTCAGCATCCCACCTGTCTCAAATTCCCTCCTTCACCCAGGATGCCCCTGAGACCCTTGAGCTCACCATACTCTCTCAGTGAGCATTTTCCTCCTTACCTGTCCCTCATGAGAGGCACTGCTTGACTTCTAGCCTCCTTTTATCCTTCTATAAGCTGGTTCAGCACAGAGTTATTTTCTTTGTGTACATGTGTGTGCATGTGTGTGTGGGGGCGTGTTTGTGTGTATTCCTCCTAGCCTCTAACTTTACTCTCATGGCTGGAGAGGCCAGGCTTCTGCTCCCAGAAATTCATGGCCGACCTTTGCCCACTAGAGGAGGGAGGGACATCTCAGATTTTTAGCAGCTGCACACAGCTCAGGAATACTTATATGACAGTGATGAGAAGACCATATTGCGAGACTGGGACGCCGACAGAGACGGTCCTTCTCCCACATAGCCTTCCAGGAGCAGTAAGCTCCAGGGCGGCAGGGATTTAGTTGCTGGCTGCCTGTGCCCCAGGGCTGCTCTTTTTCTGTTTCAAAAAGCAAATTTTTAATGAAATATAAAAAAGAAACAGGCACTACTGAGTGACTTTAGGCCAAGTAAAAGTAGGCAAAGAAGTACACCCTGCATTATCAGGGTGGGCCAAGATGCAAGAGAGAACACTATGGCAAAGACTCAATGTGGGGTGGCCGTTTTGGGTCTTTCAGGAAGACGGAGGAGTGGTGATCAGCAGGGAAAGAGCCTCTCTGAAATTTGGTGTCGTGGTACTGGACTAGAGCAGAGAGAGGAGGAGAAGGAGGGGGTCCTCGAGATGCTGGAAAGACCTGGATTAAGAACTGAAGTCCATTGGCACAGCAAGGAGAAAGACTTCCATGAAAAGGAGTGACTTGGCAGGCCACTGTTGACCCCAGAGCCGGCTCCCTGCTTGGGAATGCTGCCTTGAACCCGCAGAAGCACGGTGACCTCTGCAGAGGTCTTCCTTCTCTCTTTTCCTCCTGTATTCTGCACCAGTTTTTCAAAGTTTTCACAATCTTCCTTTGTCCTGCAGCTTTACTCCTCTTTTTCTAATGCTCATCCTCTTTTTATATTGCTCTTATTTTTACCCCTAACTCCTTTTAAGGCTTATCCTCTAAGGGTAACATCACTGCATTGAGAGCTTTTTACTTGCATACAATTTTCTGGTTCCTTTTAACTTTTTTTGTTGGTACCTGGGATCGAACTTGGGACCTTGCACTTGCAAGGCAGGAGCAGAATCACTGAACTAAATCCCTGGCTCTGTTTCATTTTAGATTTTGTTGTGTGACCACAAAGCTAGTTCAGACAATCAAAGGTAGAAAAATAATAGTTTTCCATTTGTTATTTGCTAGGGTGAGTGTGAAGCTGCTGCTTTTGCTGATTGTGATACTTTAGTTAATGTGACATGATTGTGCTAAGCATTGGTTTTTCCTGACATACCAAGACTGAGCTCGTGTGAGGATCTTAAAAAGATTCTATAGACCAGTGTCAAAGAACTGGGGGCCGGGCCACATAGGCAGAAACTTCTCATCCCCAGTAAATTGTAAATGTAGGATCTTGTAAAAGGCTCAAACCCCAAAGCCAGCTCCACCTGGAAGACAGTTATGAGAGCTACTCATTCCATAAGGGTCCTGAATACTGGCCACAAAGCTACTTGCCAAAAGCAATTTAGAAGCAGTAACTCAGGAATTAAAAATTTTTAAACTGGAAAATCACAAGACACGTAAACAAGATGTAATCTCCTCCAAACTTTCAGCTCACTTAAGGCAAACCCCAGGGGAAATCACTTGGAACTCACTAAAAATCTCACACTGGGACCCTCTGAAATGGAAACAGCAGAAGTGACAGAGCAGATGAATGAGGCCCTAGAAAAAACTCAAAGCAGAAGTTATTTCACAGGTAACTAGAGCTGGTGGCCATAGTGAAAGACAAGCTTAGTAAGTCTAATACATATACTGATTTTAAAAAATAGAGGTGCTCGGGAACATGATGGAAACCATGAGTGAGGAGCATAGGAAAGAAATGGAATCCGTGAAATACATTCAGATATCCAGGAAATTAAAAGTTACAAAGAAAGTAAATACAGCAGGATGAGTCAATGTGAGGACAGAATATCAGATTGAGAAGGCAGGGTAGCAGTCCGTTATCATGAAAAGAAAGATTTCAAAACTAAAAAGGGACCACCAGAAATTAATCCAGCAGCTGCTAGATGATGAAAAGAATGGTAACATAAGATTGATCTGAATTTATGAAGAAGCAGGAGAGTGTAAGTGACATAAAACATATGTTTCCAGAAGTCAGGGTAGAACACATCCCAAAGGAGGGAAAAGAGTTTAACATACACATAAGTGAGGCCTACAGGACTCCAATTACCCATGATAAAAATAAATCTTCACCAAGGTATATAAAAATAAAGAAATTCAGCACAAGAACAGAAATTTAAAAGCTATTGGAGAAAAGAAACAAATCACGTATAAAGGAAAGCCCATCAGTATCACAGCAGACTTCTCAACACAAACCCTACAGTCAAGATGACATTGGAGTAAAGTATCTCAAGCCTCACAGGAAACAGTCTCCAACCAAGATTGATGGAAAAAGAAGATACTTCCATTACAAAGAATACATCAGGAAATTGAGAAACACCAAAACAGCTCTCTGAAGTTTTCTGAAGGTTATTCTAGAAACTGATATCAAGGATTACAACTCCATGATGCCCAACAGAATGAATGCCCCAGGTAAGGTAAGAAATTAAAAAGAGCAAGAAACAAGGGAGCTAACAACAGAACTGTGTTTTTTTATCACCCCCTCCTGATGCTGACATCAGGTCTCCGCCATCCCCTGGAAAACCTGCTCTAGTTCTCACAAGTCCACACGCTGGGCTTTAGGAACTGTTCTGAGCATGTGTTCTTGGATCCTGTCCCTCCTCCTTTTCCAGGCAAGTTTAACCACACGCTATCTTCCTGTCTCAGTCTCATATAGTTCAGGCTGGCCCTGGATTCACCAGGTAGCACTGATTGGCTTCCAACTTGAGGTGATTCTCCTGTCTCAACCTGAAATGCTGGGATTGCAGGCTTAAGCCACCATTTCCAGCCAAGAGGTTTTTATTTTTCTATTCTTTTCCTTTCTTTTTAGACTGTGTCTCCCTGTGTAGTTTCACATGAGCTTGAACTAACTATGTGGCCCTGGCTGGCCTTGAGCTCAAGGGTGATCCTCCTGGCTTAGCTTTCTGAGTTCTGGGATTACAGGCAGGCACCACCATGCCCAGTGCTAAACATGATGATTTATTTTCTTTTTAATTAGCACATTTTAGATGTACATAATGATAGCATTCATGATAGGTAATTTGTTCCTGTAGGTGAAATTTCTTGCATCTACTTTTCTTTCCCATTCCCTTCCCCTCCCCTCAACCTATTACTTTCTTCTCTGAAACTGAGGTTGCACTCTGGACACAGGAATTGCTGCCTCTTTAACACCTGACCAGGTCCCTGAGATCTGCTTCCCAGAATGCAGGGCGCTATGTAAATAGCCAACATCCAGAGTGAGGATGATTCATGCCGTACGGCAAGACAGAGAGAACTTTGAAATGTCATTTGTGGTGAGAATTATATGAAAAGAATGTATAGGTATTCAAATTAACTATTTCACATTTCACAAGTTATATAATCATACTGGAAAAATTGAGGCCATTTTTGGCCTTTATATGGGTGTGTGAGAAGATGGCCTCCTGCCCGGATGATCCTCAGTGGTCTGGGGTGCAGGCTTCAAACCTGTAGCTGTCTAGCGACAGAGTGGTTCAATTCCACCTTCCGGGCGATGTGTGCTTTTTTTGCCCCACCTGCGCACCACCCCTGAGGATGTGAGGTCTTCCAAGGGACGCTCCCACACGGGCACCTGGAGAGGTCCCTGCAGCCTTCTCCATCCCCGCTGACTCTCGCCACGTCTTCCTCTGCCTGAGGCTCCTCTCTTCTTGGGAATGTCACAGATGAGTGAAAAGATGAAGAGCACTTCTGCTACACAGCTCCAGGGCAGTCACGTGGGTTTCTCCCCTTCCCTGCCTCATGCAGTCAGTCATCCACCCACTCATGTATTTCATCGTGCACGCGCTTTTTCCTCAAATGTGTGCTCATTTTCTCTTTCTGCCATTGAATAAGCATTTGTGGAGTGGCTGCTGGAGACCAGCCCTGTTCAGGACACTGCTGGGAACACGGCGGTGATGACAGCCCCAGCCCTGGCCTCTGGGCCAAAGTGGTCCAGCAGGAGCTGCAGACTAAGCGATTCTGTGATTTCACATTGAATCAGGAAGCGCAGAGGTGGTCACTACAGGAAGCAAAAGTGCAGAACCCAGGAAGCCATCAGACAACGAAACCTGACCTAGTATCAGGGTGGCTGAAACTTGGGCAAACACCAGAAGGATGAAAGAGATTAGAGAACAGAAAGGAAATCTTTATGCGGTGAGTATAGGACCACTTCAACAATTTCTGTGGGGATGGCAGAGATTGGTCCCTGTGTACTTGGCATTAACTGGCAGGAGCCCCTTTCCACCCACTGCCGAACTGAGGCTGGGGCAGCTGCAGTCTCTCCTCCAGGGCCTCAACTTGGGTGAGGGTGCAGCCCCAGAGCACTCACAGTACCAGCCCCTGTTCTTTACTGCTGTCTAGAATTGTCCTTTCTGTGCCAATTACACATCATTGGCTCAGTCTCCTAAAAAATGATGGTGGGAAGGGCCGGAAATTTAGCTCAGTGGTTCTGCCACCTGCCTTGAAAGCACAAGATCCCGAGTTCGATCCCTGGAATAAAAAATAAATGAACAAAAGATGGTGGTGGGTTTTGGGAGATCAGATAGAAAGATTGAGGCCTATTTGACCTTCTCAGTGAGCACTAAGAAGAAAGAAGGCACGCAAGCGTGCTGACAGGCAGCAGGGAAAAGTAAAAACACCTAAGATTCTGTTGTTTATCCTGACAAAAACCAGGGAAGGTGAGAGACATGACTCTTGTGTAATTGTAATTGGCTGTGTCCGTGTCTAAGTGAATAAAGCCAAGGTGCACCAGTCTCTTGGGGCTCTCTGTGAAAGAGTCAAGAGCTCCCTGGACCTCCATATTGTAAGCCGATTGCGTCTCTCTACTTTTTACCCTTGTCACCACTTCGTTACGTTCAAGGTCATAGGCTGGTTCTCCAGGCAGTGTCGGTACCTGAATCCGATCAAGGAGGTTCACCCAGGGGAAAACTGTAGTGAGTCAATGACGGGGACTCGGCTGTGGAGATGGATGGCTGGCAAAAGAAAAGGACAGAAGCAAAGAGAAAAACACAAACAAAACACCCACCACCGCCGCCACACCGACAACGGAAAAGCAAGAAAAGGAAAAGAACAACGAAAAAGGAACATGGGTGAGCACCGTAGAGTCAGCCAAGGTAATGGGGCAGAGTTCATTGACTGAATGCAGCGTTTTGTCTCTGCAGTGGAAATCTCTCATGCCATCTTGGCGTTCAAGTTAGTGCCCAGCTGATTTCTCCTATGTTGTAAGACAGCAGTTATCAAACATAATCCTTGGTTTCCTCAGACGGATAACTTTGAAGTAGAGTGTTGAGGTCGAGTAAGAGAGGGTTTGGAGCGTGTTTCGACCCAGGTCTCTGCTGTATCCCCTAAAACTTTCTCCACATGGAGTTTGGTCCATGCAGTTCTGTGCCCTTTATGGACTTCAATTCTCACCTCAGATCTTTTCTGGGTCCCTGGACCCTCCTCTCTCTTTCTTCTCCTCCTCAAGCTGCTACACTCCCGTGTCAGGACACCAAATCTCAGAGAGGCTCTTTCTCCGCTGTGCACCAGTCTGCCATCTTCCAGGCCAATGTTTGGTTTTTGAACCAGGAGATTATATTGTATTGCTCAACTAATTCTTTTACTAGCTGTTAAAACCATAGTTATTAGCTGAGAAACTAAAGGATTTAGTGGCACCCCCTATAAGGGATGATTTTTCACTCAAGATATCACAAAATCATCAGAAAATTGTTACCCCAAAGATCAGAATTGGTTGCTGTGATTGCCATACTAGAATGTACCTTGGCAGAACCTGTTAACATTGTATGCTACTCCACCTCTATAGCTAATATCACTAATTTAGAGCCAGCCACTCTAAAAAGTACTTTAGATCCCCCTCAGTTTCATTTGTTTGTGTGATTGCAGGCAACCATTCAGAATAGGACTGCTTCCTTTTATAAGGTCATGTGTGTTCACACTCTGGGCTTCCTGGACCAGTGGCAGAAGGAAATCGTCACACAAATAGACTCACTGCTTTGATTTTTTCAACAAGCGAGGCTTTCGCACTCTGATTTCTATCAAAGTACGCCAAAACTCTCCAGATCACAGGATGCCACATTGTACAGTCTTGTCCAACAAGCCGAACTGCACCTACATCAATTCCATCAGAAGGCTGTAATTCCCGAGGCATCCAGTCAAGTGAGGTATATGGCAAAGGGACGTAACACATATATTCTAATTTGGCAGCCTTCATTATGTGCATGTTAGTATAGATACTTATTCTCATTTTTTGCATGCTATTCACCACGCGGGCAAGACTGTAGGGCATATACAGCAACATTGTCTCTTGTCATTTGCAAAGGTGAGAGTTCCTAAGAAAATAATAATAGCCCTGCCTACCCCAGCGGGAGTTTTCAAAATTTTTTGCAGCCATGAAATGTTAGTTGTCCCACTGGAATTCCTTATAATCCAGAAGGACCAGCTCTTGTTGAGCGTGCACATTAAACACTGAAAGTGGAAAAACAAAAAGGGGGAATAGGTTGACCTTCTGGCTGGTGTTCGGACAGAGACTTCTCTATGCCAGTGGTCACAACTTAGGTCCCAGTCATTGATGAGGTTGTGATGTCTCTATAGCAAGGACTCGCTGCGGCTGAGGTTGTATGACGCTGAGCAAACATTCTCAGGTCAAAGGTTAAAGGGTAGCAAGATAATGCAGGTGGCTTGCTAGCTATAACTTGTAGGATAACACAGGTGCCTTGTTAACTTTGACTTTCACAGGTGTACACAGTTACTCCCTTTTCCAGGCCAGGCTCATTAAGTGCATTGGTTCTGTAGTTATTTACAGTTCCCTTCACACCCCCATGCTATGTTGTGTAACTGTAAATACTGACTAATCCAGACTTCCTGGTCTTGACCAGGACACACCTAAGATCAGGTGGTCTTTACCCAAGAGAGAGCTAAAGATCAACTCCCAGACTCTCAAGTAATAAACGATCCTTTATTCTTTATTTATTGGTTTTTGGATGGTATTATTTTTTCCCCTGCTGTCACCTCATCAGGCCCCTGGACATCCTCCAGTGACTAGTGAGGCTATCAACCTGTCAACTGGCCATCAGGCACAACAACGTACATTTGTTTATTCACTCAACAAACCTCTGTGTACATCCATGTCCACCTGGCTCCTTCCCCCTGCACCCCATGCTGTAGCAACCCTCGGGAGGGGTCCCGAGCTACATTCTCTGGTCACTGACTCCCTTTCCTCCTTCCTCGTCTGTTCCTGTGACCTGGCCCCTGGGACCTCAGGAGACTGATCAGCTGGAGGAAGAAAAGGCAGAGCTGGAGTCGGAGATCGCCGAGCTCCAAAAGGAGAAGGAGCGCCTGGAGTTTGTGCTGGTGGCCCACAAACCGGGCTGCAAGATCCCCTATGAAGAGGGGCCCGGGCCGGGGCCAGGCCCGCTGGCGGAGGTGAGAGATTTGCCGGGGTCCGCATCCGCTAAGGAAGACGGTTTCAGCTGGCTGCTGCCGCCCCCGCCACCACCGCCCCTGCCCTTCCAGACCAGCCAAGACGCGCCCCCCCACCTGACGGCTTCTCTCTTTACACACAGTGAAGTCCAAGTCCTCGGCGACCCCTTCCCCGTTGTTAACCCTTCGTACACGTCCTCGTTTGTCCTCACCTGCCCGGAGGTCTCCGCATTCGCCGGCGCCCAACGCACCAGCGGCAGTGACCAGCCTTCCGACCCCCTGACCTCGCCCTCCCTCCTTGCTCTGTGAACCCTTTACACAAACAACAAACAGACACTCAAGGGAGAGCGATTTGGACGAGGAGGAGAGAGGGGAAGAGACAAACTGGGTGCGTGGCTCCCTGACTCTTCTGTCTGACCCTCCCTCTCCACTGCCGTGGGACGAGAAGACCTCTTGTGTTTTGTTCCAAGCTTGTTCGTAGGCCCCAGCAAGATCAGAGAGGCTCTCGAGTTCCAGCCCAGACTGGGCAATTTAGTGACACAGTGACAACTTTTTTTAAAGGACCTGCAGATGTAGCTGAGTGCCAAGGTCTTGCATTCAACCTCCATAGCCCAACACAGCACCACCACCACCATTTCAGAGGCTGAAAGTATAGTGAGTCATTGGCTTGGGACAAAGAATTCTAGAAAGCAGTACAGAGCATGGGCTGGTATTGTGATCCCTCTGGGGTTGCACCTCACCCAAGGTGGAGCCCTGCAGGAGAGATCACATCTGCCCCAGCCTCAGTTTGCCACTGGGTGGAAAGGGGCTGCCGAGTGCCGGTGCCCAGTGCCCAGTGAGCCGTCCCTGCCACGCCCATGGCTATTACTGCAGCTGCCCCATCTGGGCCGGAGAAAGGCTTCCCCTTCTGTTCCCAGATCCCTCTCTTCCTTCCAGCGTCTTCCCCAGGGTCAGGTGCCCTGGTACTAGGTCAGGTTTCTTTGTCGGCTTCCTGGGTCCAGCACTTTTCCTTCCTGCAGTCACCACCTCTGCGCTTGGTAATTCAGGGTACAGTGGGAGGGGCCCTTAGTCTGCAGCTCCCACCGGACCACTTCTGCCCTGAGCCCAGGGCTGGGGCTGTCATCACCGCCATGTCCTCACCAGTGCCCTGAACAGGGCTGGTCCCCAGCAGCCACTCCACAAATGCTTATTCAATGGCAGAAAGAGAAAATGAGCACACATTTGAGGAAAAAGCGCGTGCACGATGAAATACATGAGTGGGTGGATGACTGACTGCATGAGGCAGGGAAGGGGAGAAGCCCACGTGACTGTCCTGGAGCTGTGTAGCAGAAGTGCTCTTCATCTTTTCACTCATCTGTGACATTCCCAAGAAGAGAGGAGCCTCAGGCAGAGGAAGACGTGGCGAGAGTCAGCGGGGATGGAGAAGGCTGCAGGGACCTCTCCAGGTGCCCGTGTGGGAGTCGCCCGGAAGGTGGAATCGAACCACTCTGTCGCCAGACAGCTACAGGTTTGAAGCCTGCACCCCAGACCACTGAGGATCATCCGGGCAGGAGGCCATCTTCTCACACACCCATATAAAGGCCTCAAGGACATAAATTTTTCCAGTAGGGTTATATAGCTTGAGAAACTGTGAGATAGTACATTTCAAAACCTATAAAACTTCTACTGTAATCGTCGCCACAAATCACATTTCAAAGTTCATTCTGCCTGTTCATATGGCGTGAACCATCATCCTCACTCTGGATGTTGGCTATTTACATAGCGCCCTGCATTCTGGGAAGCAGCTCTCTGGGACCCGGTCAGGTGTTAAAGAGGCAGGAATTCCTTTTTCCACAGTGAAACCTCAGTTTCAGAGGAAAAAACTCATGGGTTGATGGGAGTGGAGGGAAAACGGGGAAAAAAGAAGCAAGACCTAACATGTACAGGTTCAAATTTCCTACCACAAGTGCTATAATTATGTGTGTCTAAAATGTGCCAATTTTAAGAAAGGAGAAATAATAAATCATCATGTTAAGCACTGGGCATGGTGCTGCACGCCTGTACTCCCAGCACGGGGAAAGCTGAGCCAGGAGGGTCACCTGTGAGTTCAACAGCCTGGGACACATAGTGAGCTCAAGCCCAGCTCAAACTACACAGGGAGACCCAGGCTCAAAACAAGAAATCAAAACAAGACAATAACAAAAAAAAGAAATACCCTTGGCCAGGCATGGTAGCTTAAGCCTGTCAGCGTTTGGGAGGTTGAGGCAGGAGACTCACTTCAAGTTGGGGGCCAGCCTGGCTTTCCTAATGAATCCAGGGCCGGCCTGAACCACATAATGGGACTGAGACAGGAAGGTGGGACGTGGCTCAAACTGCCTGGGAGAGGAGGAGAAAGACCCAGGAATGCATGCTGAGAACATGCTCAGAACAGGTCCTAAAGGCCTGCACGAGGACTTCCCCGAGAACTCCAGCAGGTTTTCCAGGCGATGGCCTAGACCTGATGGCTGCCTCGGGGGCGGCTCCTGTTGTTGTTTCCTTCTTTGTCCTTCGTTGAATTTCTTGCCTCGCCTGGTGGGTTCGTTCTGTTGGACGTCATGGAGTTGTAACCTTGATGTCGCTTTCTAGAATACCCTTCAGAGCACTTTGGAGAGCCGTCTTGGTGTTCTTGAACTTCCTCATGCATTCTTTGTCGTGGAAGTACCTTCTTTTTCCATCAGTTTTGAAAGCTGTTTTGGGGGATACGTCAGTCTCGGTTGGAGATGGTTTCCCTTTAGAGCTTGAAATACTTCATTCACGCTCTCCCTGACTTGAGGGCTTGTGTTGAGAAGTCTGCTGTAATTCTGAAGTGTTTTCCTTTATTGGTGATTTGTTTCTTTTCTCCAACAGCTTTTTGTTTTCTGTTCTTGCGCTGCATCTCTGGAATCTTGACTACTATATGCCTTGGTAAGTTTGTTTGTTTTGATCGGTGCTGCTTGGCGGTGTGTATGCCTCACTTATCTGTATGGCAAACTCTTTTTCCCTCTTTGGGAAGTGTTCAGCATTATTTCTGTGGTTAGGTGTTTAAATCACTTGCACTATCTCCTGCTTTTTCCTTGACTTTGATCAATTTTATGTTATTATTCTTTGCATCATCTAACAACGGCTGGATTGGTTTCTCACGGCCCTTTGCTATTTTAAAGAAATCTTTCTTTTCGTGTTTGCTAACTGCAGTCCCGTCTTACTTGTCTGATATTCTGTCCTCACAATGGTGCATCCTTCTGGGTGCACTTTCATTGTAAGTTTTGGTCTCCTGGACATCTGTTTGAATTTGTTTCATGGGTTCCATTTATTTCCTATGCTGGGCCTTTAAGGCTTTTCATGCTCTTGAGCTCTTCTACTTTTTAAAAAATCTGTATCTGCATTAGAGTCACTAAGCTTGCCTTTCATTATGGTCTACGTCTCTGCAGTTATCTGAGAAATTATTTCTACTTTATTTTTTTCTAGCAGCCCATTCATCTGCTTATTACATCTGCTGTTTCGATTTCAGATTGTCCAGGTGTGTGGCTTTCGGAGTGTTCCACCTGATTTCATCCTGGGTTTGACTTTGGTGAGCTGAAAGTTGCGTCCTGGATTTACCTCTTGTGCAAGTAACTTCTTTTTCCTCTTTTTAAAAACATTTTTATTCTGAGTTGATGCTTGTAAGTCACTTATGGCAAATAGCTTCATTGCTTGTACGGAGAACCCTTAGGAAATGACTACTTCTCAGAGCTACCTTCTAGGTGTAGTAAGTTCCTCCTAGGTTGCCCAGCCCCCGATTCTGTGCACTTTACTATAGACTATTTTTAGACTCTTAGGCAATCGTGCTCTTGATAATACTGGGGAAAACAAATGATTAGGATAAGCCGGACGTGGAGGCACACGCCTGTGAGCTCAGCACTCTGGAGTCTGAGGCAGCAGGATGGCTGTGAGTTCAAGACCAGCCTGGGCTACATAATGAGCTCCAGGTCAGTCTCAACTACCTAGTGATGCCCTGTCTCCAAAACACAAAACAAAAATCATGAGGACAATTGTGTCACCTTGGCTAAAGTAGTACCGTCAGTGATAACAATAACTTTAAATACAGCTTACAAAATGACAAACTGTGGTAGCCATTGATTTTCCACCTTTGACCTAGATTTGTAAGCTAGATTTGTGGTCAAATAACAAAATCTAAAGCAACCAGGTGTATACAATGCATATGTCCTCAGTATGGTGATTTTACCTTTAGGGGACAAATCTTAAATGGGGTTAGGAGTGAAAATGCAGTAATAGAAAAGGAATGAAGATTGAAAGTAAGGCTGGAGGACAAGGTGAGATCATACAAACTTTGGGAAAATGGTGAAGAAGCCAGCAGTGAAAGACAGAAGGAACAAATCAAAAGTACAGGACGGAAGAACAGAAACACAAACCAGAAACAGTGTTCACATTCATAGAAATACAAGGACAAATAATGCCAGGGATGTAGCTCAGTAGCACCACTCCTCCCTGGCAAGCATAAGGTCCTGAGTTCAGTCCCTGGGGGGAAAAAAGTAAGAATGAAAACAACAACAAACCATTGAAAAAGAAGACCAAAAAGGAAAAAGAGGGCTGGCATCAAAACCACAAGCACCCAAGTTCAATCCCTGGAACCAAAAAAACAAAACAAAACAAAACAAAAGTAAGAGTCCCACTGAAGGCAAGCCTGTGCTCTCACTAGTAGATAACACCGGCATCATGCAATGTGTTTACTGCCAGCCAGCCAGCAGTTGCTTCATGGTGGGGTAGTGGAAAATCCCAGCAATCCTGCACCTTTAGTTCTTCCAAACTCCAGGCTGGTATCTTGCTATGAGGCTGAAATTGGATTTGTTGAGCCTACAACAGTCCCTGTGCCTCCTGCTGTCTTGAACTCCACTGTCTGCCTGCAAGAACTCCATTCCCTGACCTCCTGGCCACTTCACCTCAGCACGTTGACCAGGACTCCGAGAACCCCTAGGTGGAGCCACCTGCTCTGAGTTCTGAGCTCCGTTGGCCCCTCTCCGAAATGGCTACCAGCTAATTACCCACACCCAGGGGACGTCTGAACCCAGATAACTCACCAGCCACAGCAGATAACACATCCACATCCATTTCACTGGTGCATTTCTCTGTGGAGGCCTCTGGGGTTGCCAGTAGTCACTGTACAGCTGCAAGTGTGACCCACCCTTCCCCCGATGCCTTAAGTCCAGGCTCTGGGAGAAATGGCTGCTGTTACGGTTTGGGTCTAGACGCCCCCCGCCCCAAGCCTCATGTGGTCATAGGCTTGATCTGGAGTGTACAAAGCTGGAGGTGATTCGTGTAGCAGTTCTGGGCTGAAGGGCACTCGCATTGAGGGTGTGAATGCTACTCACCCTAAGGAGCCTGAATCAGGTAAAAGGGGCAGGGAGACACTGTTAACAAGATTCTCTTGGTACCTTTGCTGCCTCGCGTGTGCCGTGATGTTTCTGCTCTGCCAGGCCTGTTTGTTGTCCTTGCCCTGGAGTTGGCTGGTTATGGACCTGAAGCCTCTGTGAACTGTAAGCCAAATAAACCCCTTCTCCTTCAACTTTGGTGCCTGGTATTTTGTCTCAGCAATGAGAGAAAAGTAACTAACACAGCTGCGGGCCAAAACACTCCCTTTTTTTTGAAATCTCTCTCTCTTTGCCGTGCCCATGGACTTCAATACTTGCTTCAGGACTTTTTGGGGTCCCTGGGACCCATTTCCCTCCTTCCTGCTCTTGCTGCTATAACTCAGGGTCATGATTCCAGATTTCAGAGAGGCTCTTTCTCTGTTGCTCACCATTCTGCCATATTCCCGGAAGTTCCAACCAGGGCAGGACACATAGAGTTTTGCTACTGTGTCTGCTCTTGCTTGCTGCCTCACCCCACACTGTAGGGTGAACTTGATTTGCTACATTTACCTGGTCCAAACTCACTCTGCAGAGCGAGTTTCCTTTTTATGTAATTAAACTTTATATTGTTTAAAAGAAAGAAATCAAGAGAGCAAGAAAGAAAGCAAGGAAGGAAGGAAGAAAAGAAGAGAAAGCCTTGGGCCAGGAGCAGTAGGCAGCTCAGAGCTCACTATAGCTTCAAAGGCTATGTGAGAAAGGAAAGCTACCTGGGGTGTCCCTTTCCTGTGACTTAGTCTCCTCTTTGTCATCACGGGAGAATTCCTGGGCCGTCTGCAGCTCCCGAATATCTGAATGGTCTTTGCCTCCTCCAGTTGGCAAAAGAGGGTCGTGAAATTCTGGGAACTGAAACCTGACCTACTAAGGGGTGAGATGGAGATGGACTTTAGATGCTAGGAGTGGGAGAGGGAGAGGGAG
>NW_022900931.1:62412994-62434446 GCF_012274545.1 Fukomys damarensis
CAGAGGAAGGTGAGCACCGTTACGATCCAGATTACAGCAGGATGCAGGGGCCCCAGGTCAGGACTGACTTTGCGTGCTCACAGGCTGTGCCTCTCACAAGGGAAAGATGAGGAGAAAATGGCAGCTGTGAGGTTTGGTGTGCTTCGGGGTCTCAGAGACATCCCGGGGAAGGAAGAATTTTGGTCAGAGGTGGGATGCCGAGAGGCTTCAGCAGCAGCTCAAGGGGTTGGAAACCAAGCCTCTCTAGAAGAGGTTTGAGAAATCCGCACTCGCACCATTGCAGACCATCCCAGTCGTGAACAGAGCTCTCCGGGTTCTAGGCACTGCTGAAACTTGGCTCTCTTCCCCTCAACATGTGTCCTTCTGATTGTCTGTGGCCGCCTTTTTGGGATACGGACACAGTGGGGCAACCCCAAGGCTCCATGAACAAGTGCGTCGCTGTTTTCTCTTCTCAGAGCTGCACTGGATCCGTTCCCACTGCAAGATCCAACCCTCGCTGCACGGCAGTGAGCACTCTGGGGAGGGAGGCGGTGAATATTTCAGCAGATGATAAGCAGGAGAGCTGTCAGGTGTAGCGCCACACACCTGTCCTTCAGCACTCATGGGCTGAGCAGGACGATCAGCTGTTTCAACTTACACTTGCCTCCTAGTGAGCTGCTGTCTCAAAAAACGTGCTTTTCCCAAGCACCTGCTATGCACTGGAGACATGGAAGGGACAGAGCCCTCAGGCCTGGCCTGCTCTCCTAGGGCTCAAAAGGAAACGATGGCTACAGATCCATCCCTAGTCAGAGACAACGCAAAGGGAACAGGGCCAACGACCCCATGGGACTGAGGGGACCCGGTAGGTGCAGCTCACCTTCACCGAGAATCCGCAGGATCTTCATGTGGGAGGGCACAGCTGCCCTGGGTCCTGGGAGACACATGCAAAGTTTCGGCGGGACTACGAGGCAGGGGCCAGAACATTGCCAGCTCAAGGACCTGCTTGGGAGAGACAGGGCTTGATGACTGGCAGGAGGTCAAGGTCCATGGGTACAGAGCAAAGACATGGGGAGCGCGTCTTGCGGGTACCAGTTTCTGCAGGCCATTAATTCTGCAGGTGCAACCGTTTAGACTTTCTCTGGAGGGCGCTAGGGTCCATGGCAGGTTCTGAGCACAGGAGGGTAGGAGTGTATTTCTTCCTCAGGATGACTCCTTTCGTCACCAGGCTCAGGGTGACTGCAAAGGAGGAGAGCAGTACTAGAGAGCAGACCTGAAACAAGAGCATGAGCCACAGCACAGGAAGGAGAGGGATTCCTGAGGCATTTAGGGCACAGCATAGTGGTGAATCCTCGTGAGCCAAGACAATCCGAAGTTCTGGCCCCGTCTGGGCAGCTCAGGGACACAGTGACAAACTGGCTCAAAAATGTGAGGGGCTGGAGCTGGAGCTCAGCGCCAAGGCTACCGTTCAGTCTCCATAATGTCACCGCTGCCCTCCCCTAGTAATTAGGGAGCTGAACGTATATTGGGCCATTGGCTAGGGAAAAGCGATTCTCGAGAGTAGTGCACACACGGGGCTGGTGTTCTGAGCCCTCTGGGGCTGCAGCCTCACCCCAGCTGGGCCCTGGAGAAGAGATTGCCTCTGCCCACCTCAGTTTGCCATTGCACAGAAAGGGCTCCTGGTTGCCAGCATCCAGTGCATGGTAAGCAGACCCTACTAGGCCCACACCTGTATTGGAGCTGCCCCTCTGGGCCCGGGAAAGGCTTCCCCTCTGGTGCCCTGAGCCCTCTCATCCTGCCAGTGCCTGCCCCAGTGTCAGTCACCCTGATACGAGGTCAGGTTTCCTTGTGTGCCAGCGCCCTGCATTCTGCACTTTTCCTTCCCCTGTCACCACCTCTGTGCTTGGTAATTCAGTGCACAATGGCAGGACCCCTTGGTCTGCAGCGTCCAATCAACCACTCCTGCTCTGAGGCCAGGGCTGGGGCTGCCATCGCTGCTGTGTCCCCAGCCATGCCCAGGGCAGAGGTCTTCCCCAGAATCCACTCCCCCAATGCTTGTTGAATGAGAGAATGAGAAAATGAGCAAAGAGTTGACGAAAAAGTTCTCACACAGTGAGATATTAGTTCATGAATGGCTGACTGAACCAGCAAGCACAGGAGAGCAGCACACACGCATATCCTGGGGCCGCGTATCAGGAAAGTCCATCTCATCTTCCCAGGCATCTTGGATATTCCCAAGAGAAAAAACAACCACAGTCAGAGGCCCAGCTGGCAAGAGCGTCAGACGTGGGACTGTGTCCCGGGAGACCTGACCCACTCCAGCGTGGTTTGCAGGTGGGGCAAAAAGAGAAAGCGTCGCCCGGAAGGTGGAATTGAACCACTCTGTCGCCAGACAGCTACAGGTTTGAAGCCTGCACCCCAGACCACTGAGGATCATCCGGGCAGGAGGCCATCTTCTCACACACTTATATAAAGGCCAAAAAAAACATAACTTTTTCCAGTATGGTTATATAGCTTGTGAAATGTGAAATAGTTAATTTGAATACCTATACATTCTTTTCATATAATTCTCACCACAAATGACATTTCAAAGCTCTCTCTGTCTTGCCGTATGGCATGAATCATCCTCACTCTGGATGTTGGCTATTTACATAGCGCCCTGCATTCTGGGAAGCAGAGCTCAGGGACCCGGTCAGGTGTTAAAGAGGCAGCAATTCCTGTGTCCAAAGTGCACCCTCAGTCTTAGAGAAGAAACTCATGGGTTGAAAGGAGGGAAAGGGAATATGGAGAAAAGAAGATAAAGATATGTCCCATACAAGTTCAAATTCCCTATCAGGAACACTACCTTTATGTATATTTAAAATGTGCTAATGAAATTTGGAAAGAAATGAAGAAAAGATGCTGTCATGTTAAGCACCGGGCTGGTAGTGATCGCCTGTAATTCCAGCACTGAGAAAGCTGACCCAGGAGGATCACCCGAGACTTCAAGGCCTGCCTGGGACACATACTAATTATCAAGCCCAGCTCGAAGGACACAGTGAGACCCTGTCTCAAAGCAAATGAAAAGAAATACCTCTTGGCTAGGGATGGTGGTGTCCCCCGCTTTCGGAAGTTGGGACAGGAGAATCCCCTCAAGTCGGAGACCAGACTGGGTTACCTATTGAATCCAGGGCCAGCCTGAAGTACACGAGACTGACCTGGGAAGGTGAGCCACAGCTCAAACAGGCTGGGAGAGGAGGTGGGACGAGTTCCAGGAACACAACATGCTCAGAACAGTTCCTAAAGGCCTGCTGGTCTTCTCCTGGGAACACGAGCACTTTTCCCAGGAAATGCCCTAGACCTGGTGATACAAAAACCTCAGTCCTGTTGGTTGCTCCCTGCTTTGCTCCTTTCTTTAATTTCTTGCCTCACGTGGTGGATCCATTCTGCTGAGGATCATGAAATTGTAATCCTAGATACTGTTTTCTAGAATATCCTTCAAACACGTTGTTGTGCTGGTTTTGTGTTGCTCAGTATCCTGCTGTGTTCTGTCATGGAAGTATTTAATTTCTCAATCAATTTTGAAGATACTTTTGGGGCATACATCAATCTCGGTTGGTAGTTTTTTTACTTTAATGCTTAAACACAGCCAAGCTCTCCTTGACTCTATTGTTTGTAGTGAGAAGCCTGCTGTGATTCTGATGGGCTTTCCTTTACATGTGATTTGTTACTTCCTTCCAACAGCTTTTAATTTTCTCTATTTTTGCTGAATTTCTGGAATCTTGACTATTGTATGCCTTGGTGAAATTTTTTTAATCATGGCTAATTGGAGTTCTATATGCCTCACTTAACTGCATGGCAAACTCTTTTTTCATGTCTGGGGAGTTTTCTGGCATTATTTCTGTGAACAGGTGTTTTAATTCATTTGTGCTCTCTCCTACTTTTTCATTGACTCTGACCAATCTTATTATTTTTCTTTGCATCATTTAGCAGATTCTGCATTTATTTCTCATGGTTCCTTCCCATTTTTAAGAAATCTTTCTTTTCATTGTCACTGACTGCTATTGTGTCTTTTCTACTGATATTCTGGCCTCACCTAGGAGATTAAAAGTAAACGCAGCAAAATTAGCCTAAGTATCTGTTTGAATGTGTTTCATGAATTCCATTTCTTTCCTATGCTGGGCATTCATGGTTTCTATCATGTTCCTGGGCTCCCTCTACTTTGTTGTTGTTATTGTTGTTGTTGTATGTGCATTAGAGTCACTAAGTTTCTGATTTTTATGGTCACCAAGTCTGTATTTATCTGTGAAATAATTTCTGCTTTGATTTTTTTTCCTGGAGCCTCATTCATCTGCTTTGTTACTCCTGCTGTCACCATTTCAGAGTTTCTAGGTGTGTAGCTTTCAGAATGTTCCCCCTGATTTTTTCTTGGGTTTGCTTTGGAGCGGTGAAAGTCTGGGTGAGGGGATTTACATCTTGTATAGATAGCTTCTCATTTTCCAGTTTTTAAACTTTTTCTTCCCGAGTTGCCGCTTTAAATCACTTTTGGCAAGAAGCTTTTTGCCAGGATTCAGAACACTTAGGAATTGACTACTTCTCAGGGATTTCTTCCAGGGGTAACTGGCTTTTTGGTTTAGAGCCATTTACAATGTTTTACATGTACAATTTCTTAGGGAGAGATGTTTCTGCCTACTTGGTAGAGCCCTGGGTTCTTTGGCACTTGCCTGTAGAATGTTTCTAAGACCCTTAGGCAATCTCAGTCTTGGTCTATGTGTAAGGGAAAATGATTAATACGATCATGTCACATTGGTAGAGTAATACAATCTGCAAGAACAGCTACAAAAATAGCCTAGAAGATGACAAAATGGTAACTATTAACTTTTAACCTTTGACCATGTGATCTACCTTTGTGCTCATACAACAAAATCTAAAATAAACCAGAAAACTGTATCTAATAAATGAACCCTCAACGTGGCCATTTTACCCTTAGGGAACAAGTCTTACAAGGGGTTAGGGGTTAAAATATAGACCAGTAGAAAAGAGGAGCAGACTAAGAAAACAGGAGGAGCATTAGGAAAAGAGGAATAAGTTCATGGAAGTTTCTCTCTTCCACAGCCCCGCGGACCTCAGTTCCCACTTCAGGTCTTTCCGGCCTCCTGAGGCCCCGCTTCCCTCCTCCTCCTCCTCCTCCCGCTGCTCCAACAGGGTCAGGACAGCAAATCTCAGCGAGGCTGCTTCGCTGCTGATCACCACTCCACCCACCTCCTGGAAGCCCCAAAAGGACAGTCCACACGGCGTGTTTGCCACTCTGGAGGTTTTCACTCCTGCATGCTGCTCCACCCACACTGTAGGGTGTCTTTCTTGCTTTCATTGGCCCCCAAATCACTCTATAGAGCCCGTTTGTTTTTTATCGTTAATTAAATGTTACTATTGGTTAAGAAAAGAGAGAGGCTACCCCTGGACAAGTGCAGCTGGAAACCAAGTCCCTGCAACCCTGAAGCTCACTACTCCTGGAAGGCTGTGTGGGAGGACAGCTCCCCGTGGGTGCCTCTGTCTTACCGCACAGTCTCGTCTTCTTTGTCCTGTAAGGATTCCCAGGCTGTGTGCAGCTGCTGAAATTCTGACTCAGCCTTGCACGAACATCTGGGAGCAGAAGCCTGGCCTGCCCGTGGTGACAGTCCGGTTAGATCCTAGGAGGACAGCACGTACATGTGCATGAGCGCGCACACACACACACACACACTCACACACAACCACATGCAGAAGAGAACTTTGTGATGACCCAGCTTACAGAAGGATGGAAGGAGGCTAGAAGGAAGTCAGGAGTGGCTCCCCATGAACAAAGGCCATGGCTCTCACGAGGGGAAAGTAGGAGGCAAATGGTAGCTGCCAGGAAGGTTTGCTGTACTCGAGGGTCTCAGAGGCATCCCGGTGCAGGAGGAAGTTTGGTCAGAGGTGGGATGCTGAGAGGCTTTAGCAAGGGGGTAAAAAAACCCTCCTCACTAAAAGAGGTTTGAGAAGTCTGCACTCTCACCGTTGCAGACCATTCTAGTTGTGAACAGATTTCCCCAGGTTCTATGCACTGCAAAAACCTGGCTCTGTCCCCTCACATGTGTCCTTCTGATTTTCTGTAACTTACTCTTTGGGGATATGGACAGATTAGGGCGATCCTAAGGCTACACCAACAAAAGCCATTGCTATTTTCTCTTTTCAAAGCTGTGGTGGCGGCTGAACCATCACACTGAGACATCCAGCCCTTTTCTTTCATGGCAGCAAGCACTCCGGGGAGGGCGGTGGTGTCCCAGGCCCTTTGAATGTTTATCAAATGAATGAGCAGGAGAGATTTTTGGGTGTGGTGGCACACACCTGTCATCCTGGCACTTGGGAGGCTGAGGCAGGAAGATGGGGAGTTTTGACCTAAACTTGCCTACCAGTGAGACTCTTTCTCAGAAAACATGTTTTCCAAAGCACCTCCTGTGAATTAGGGACCCAGCAGGGACTCAGCACCCAGGACTGCCCTGGTCTCGCAGGCCTCAGAAGGAAAGGTGGATACAGATCTGTCTGCGGTCAGAGACAACACATAAGCAACAGGACCGAAGGCCCCATGAGAGTGAGGGGCCCAGTAGGTGCATCTAAGGTTGACTGAGTGTCATGAAGGTTTTCATGGAAAGTACGGATGAAACTAGAAGGCCAGGGGCAGAAAATTCCAAGCTCAAACACCTGCTTGGGAGAGAGGGCTTGAGGAGTGGAGGCGGGTAAAGTTTCACGGTTATGAAGCAAAAGTGTGGGAAGAGACATTGGCAAGGGCCACTGTCAGCAGCCTTGAATTTTTGAGACTTTCTCCTGAGGGAGGTAGGGAGCCTTGGCAGATTCTGAGCACAGGAGGGCAGGGAGATATTTTTGCTTTAGGATTATTCCTCTAGGCATGAGGCTGAGGGTGACCAGGAGAGAGGAGGGCAAGACTGGAGAACAGACCTAAAAACAAGACCAAGAGCCACAGGGAAGGATAGAAGGATTCGCAGGGCATTTAGGGCCTAAGTTGGCTGCAGACGCTTGCGAGCCAGCATTCTGGGAGGCTGAGACAGGAGGATTTCAAGTTCCATCCAAGTCTGGGCAATTTTGTAATATAGTGACAACCTGACTCAGAATTTTTAAAAGACCTGAAGATGTAGCTCCGTGTTAAAGCCTTGAATTCAATCTCCATCTTGCTCCCCACCCCACTGCCCCACCACCCCACCACCCCACCACCATGATTTGGCTGGCTGAATTTAAACCGAATCATTGGCTTGGGAAAAACAATTCTAGAAAGCAATAAAGAGCAGGTCATGGTGTTGTGAGTGCTCTGGGGCTGCAGCCTCACCCAAGTGGGGACCCTGGAGGAGAGACTGCCTCTGCCCCAGCCTTAGTTTGCCGGTTGGGGAAAGGGGCTCCTGAGTACCAGCACCCAGTGCACAGTGAGCTGTCCCTGCCATGCCCACAGGTATTATTGGAGCTGCCCCATCTGGCCAGGGAAAGCCTCGCCCTTCGGTTCTCTGACCCCTCTCATCCTTCCAGGGTCTGCCCTCGGGTCAGGCATCCTGACACCAGGTCAGGTTTCCTTGTCTGACTGCTACTGTGTTCTGTCCTTTTCCTTCCTGCAGTCACCACCTCTGAGCTTGGTAATTCAATGTACAGTGGCAGGATCCCTTAGTCTGAGGCTCCCACTGAACCGCTTCAGCCCTGGGTCAGGGCTGGGGCTGACATCACCCTCATATTCCCGGGAGTGCCCGCCACAGGACCATTCCCAAACCGCCATGCTTCAAAGGCTTGTTGAGTGAGGGAATATTTGAGTGGGCAAATATTTGATTAGACAAAGTGCATGTGTGATGAAATCCACGAGTGTGTCAATGACTGACTGAATAAGCCAGGGAAAGGGTAAAACCCACACGAATGTCCTGGAGCTGTGTAGAAGAAGTGCTCCTCATCTTTTCTGGTCAGCTTTGATATTCCTGAGAAGAAAGGAACTGCAGGTAGAGGCCCACCTGACAGGAGCATCAGTGGGGATGGAGAATACTGTAGCGACCTCCCCAGGTCATGGCAGGGGAGGGTCGCTTGGAAGACCTCACACCCTTAGTGTGGTTTGCAGGTGGGGCAAAAAAGAGAAAGCATCGCCCGGAAGGTGGAATCGAACCACTCTGTCGCCAGACAGCTACAGGTTTGAAGCCTGCACCCCAGACCACTGAGGATCATCCGGGCAAGGCCATCTTTCATATAAAGGCCGAAGGAACATAACTTTTTCCAGTAGGGTTATATAGTTTCTGAAAGTGTGCGAGCGTTGATTTCAACACCTATAAATCATTCTCATGTAATCGTCACCACAAATGACATTTCAAAGTTCTCTCTGCCTTGTCCTATGGCATGAATCATCCTCACTCTGGATGTTGGCTATTTACATAGCGCCCTGCATTCTGGGAAGCAGAGCTCGGGGACCTGGTCAGGTGTTAAAGAGGCAGCAATTCCTGTGTCCAGAGTGCACCCTCAGTTTCAGAGAAGAAACTCATGGGTTGACGGGAGGGGAGGGGAATGGGAAAAAAAGAGGAAGCAAGACATGTCACGTACAGGTACAAATTCCCTATCATGAGTGCTATCCTTAGGTGTATCTAACACATGTTATTAAAAAGAAAGAAGGAAATCATGTTAAGCAACAGACATGGTGCTACATGCCTGTAATCCCAGCACTCAGAAAGTTGAACCAGGAGAATTGCCTGTGAGGTCAAGGCCATCCTGTGCCACATTCTGAGTTCAAGCCCATTTCATAGGACATAGCAAGACCCTGTCTCAAAAGAAAAAAGAAATAGCTCTTGGCTATCATGGTGGCTCAAGCCTGCAATCCCAGCTTTGGGAGGCTGAGGCAGGAGAATCACCTCCAGATGGAGGCCAGCCTGGGTTACCTACTGAATCCAGGACCAGCCTGAACTACGTAATGAAACTGAGACACGAAGTTAGGGTGGGGCTAAAACTGGTTGGGAAAGGAGGTGGGACAAGACAAAGGACAATGGACAAATGCTCAGAACAGTTGCTAAAGGTCTGCATGTGGACTTCTGGGAACTTGAGCAGGTTTTCCAGGAAATGCCCTACCTGATGTCAGCTTCAGGAGGGGGTGGGGCATGATAAAAAAAATCACAGTCCTGCTGTTGGCTTCTTCTTTCTTGCCTGCCTGGCAGATTCATTCTTTTGGGCATCATGGAGTTGTTTTCCTACATACTGCTCTCTAGAATATCTTTCTGAACACTTTGGAGTGCTGTTTGGTGCTCCTGAATTTCCTTGTGTGTTCTTTGCATCAGTTTTGAAAGTTAGTTTTGGGGGATACATCAGTCTGGGTTGGTGGTTGTTTTCCTTTAGGACTTGAACACTTCAAGCTATCTTTGATTTGAGAGTTTGTGTTGAGAAGTCTGCTGTGATTCTGATGGGCTCTCCTTTATCAGTGATTTGTTTCTTTTCTCCAACAAATTTTCATTTTTATTCTTGTGCTGAATTTCTGGAACCTTGACTCTCAAGCCTTGTTGGAGATTTTTTTATTATGCTAATTGGAGTTCTATAAGCCTCTCGTATCTGTGTGTCAAACTTTTTTTGCCTGTGTTTGATGCATTTTGCACTATCTCCTGCTTTTTCATCCACTCTGATCAATCCTATGGTATTGTTCTTTGTATCACCTAGAAGCTACTGGATTGACTTCTCACAGTGCCTTGATATTCTTAAGAAATCTTTCTTTCCATGATCACTGACTGCACTTCTGTCTGCTCTATCTGATATTCTGTATTAATATTGGCTCATTCCGCTGTGTATACTTTCAAACTAATTTTTAATCTCCTGAATATCTGTTTGAATGTGTTTCGTGGATTCCATTTCTTTTCTGTGCTGGGCATTCATGGTTTCCATTGTATTTCTGAACTCCTCTATTTTTTTGTCTGTGTCTGCATTACAGTCCCTATGTTTGTATTTCATTATCATGAGCATCTCTAGTTCTCTGTCAAACAAATTTTGTCTCCTTTTATTGCACAGAATCTTTTTTTTTTTTTTTTTAGGTACCAGGGATCAAACTCGAGTCCTTGTGCTTGTGAGGCAGGAGGCAGAACTGCTAAATCCCCAGCCTTTTCCTTTTATTACAGATAGGTAAGTTAATTAGATATCTTGTAGGCAGTTAGACAGGGTCACCCTCAAGTAGCCAACACAGCAAGGAGCCAACATGAAGGACAACCAAGACATATTCACTGAAGGCCAGAACTGTAAAAGGAGAGAAACTGACACACCCTTGTGCTTCCCCTGTGGATAAATAGCAGTGATTGCTATTCTAAACAGTTGTCAATCACCTGGGTGGGAGGCCAGCCTTTCCAGGAAAGATCCCTGACCCCACCCTTACTGAAAATCCTTCTAAGCTTGTGATGTGACTTTCTCCCCCATTTGACCACCATTTAGTCAATACTGCCTGGGTGACTGTACTTGTAATCTTATTGGTTGGTCTTGGTTTTGCCCCACCTCATGCCCCCCTTTTAATTTTACTTTGGGTCTATAGTTTTGTCCCACCTTGTACCCACCTCACCACATGACTTTGTTGTATAAAACATCTTTGAGAAGTAGCGGGGGTGGGCAGCCCACTTTCTGATCCGCCTTCTGTCCCTCTGAGACAGAAGCTTTCTTTCCCTCAATAAAAATTTCCTACTCTTAACCCCTGTTGTTCCGAGAATTCATTCTTCAATTTTAGCGAACATGAACTTGTGTTTCAGATATCTAGCAGGTTTGGGAGTTACGTTTTCCCCCTTTATCACGTTGATTTTTTTTCTAGAGCCTCATTCATCTGCCTTTGTTGCCTCTGCTGTTACCATTTCAGAGTCCAGGTGTGTGGCCTTCAGAATGTTCCCCCTGGGTTTGCCTTTGGGGAGCTGAAATTTGGGTGAAGAAGGGGGTTACATCTTGTATGAACGTTTTCTCATTTTCCACTTCTTAAACATTAAGCTGATTGGTACATTTTAGGTATACAATATTTAATTCATCACTGGGATCTTGTACCTTTACATGATGTACCTTAGTTCTTATTTTTCCCCATTCCCCTGCCCTCCCTTCACCTCCTCTTCCCTCATTTGCCAGTTTTTTAAATTTTTTTTTCCCTGAGTTGCCGCTTGTAAGTCACTTTGGCAAGCAGCTTTGTTGCCAGTATTCAGACCTTGTGAAATGACTAGCTTTCAGAGGTGCCTTCCCTGTGGAGCTGGCTTTTACATTTTGAGCCTTTTGCAAGGTCTTGCATTTACAATGTATTGGGGATGAGAAGTTTCTGCCTTCTTGGCCCAGCCCGTTTGTTTGTTTTCTTTTTTGGGTTGTGGGAGGTGGGGGCAATGGCCTATAGAGTCTTTTTAAGGCCCTTAGGCAATCTCAGTCTTGGTATACTGTTGCGAGCCAGTGACGCAGAGCACTGTCCAGCAGTGTCTCAAACCTGAAAGAGCAGCAGGGTGGAGATGGGGCAGAGAGAGAGGAAGGACGCCAAGACAAGAGTCTGATCAAGGCGACGTTTATTGCAGGCAGGCATCAGCCTTTTAAAGGGAAAGACCAAACTATTATGGGCTAGGATTACCATAGTAACCGCAACACTCGCTCCACGGGAAGGAGGGTTCACACGGGAAAGAGAAAGCAGGCTCAAGAAAAACAAATTAATAACACTTGCAACTAATAATCATGATTCCCAAATAGGTGGAGGAACTTAACAAAATGGAGTTACAACACCTGACTCCTACAGATAACGTCAGATCTTTAACAGGAAGCACCTGACTCCTACAGATCTTTGGCTGTCCGAGTTTCTCCCGTGCAGGGTCAAAAACAAGTTTAACACGTGCAGTCCTTAAAGAGGAACAAATGTTATCTTTCAAAAAGCCAGTGGGCCATGGCTGGCTTCCCACAGTATACTGGGAAAAACCAACGATTAGCACAATCATGTTGCCTTGGCTAAAGTAGTACAATCAGCAAGAACAATAGCTTCCAACACAGCCTAGAAAATGACAAACTGGTAACTTAATTTTCCACCTTTGGCCACATGAACTAGCTTTGTGGACCTATAACAAAATCGAAAATTAACAAGAAAATTATATGCAATGCATAAGCCAGCAACATGGTGATTTTACCCTAAGGAGACAACATTTAAAAGGGCTTAGGGGTAAAAACATAGAGCAATAGTAAAAGAGGAAGATCACACAAACTTTGGGAAACTGGTGAGGAAGACAAGCAGGAAAGAGAAAGGAGGCCTCTGCACTCCCCAGCAGTCACCATGTTTCTATGGAACCGTTCCTGCCCCGAGAAAGCACTGCCTGCTGAGCCGCTCCTTAGCAGGAAGTCTCTCTCTGCTATCCGCTTGGAATTCAATTCTTGATTCGGGTCACTCCAGCCTCCTGAGGACCCGCATTCACTTCTCCTCCTCTCCCTGCTCTACTCCAGTGTCAGGGCACCAATCCTCAGAGAGGCACCTTCCCTTCTGATCACCACACCACCATCTTCCTGGAAGTCCTAAAAAGGCCAGTCCACACTGGGTTTTAGCAACTGTGTTTGCTCTTGCACGCTGGCCTGCCCTCACACTGTTGGGTGTACTTCTTTTCCTACTTTTATTTTGTCCAAACTCACTCTGTACAGCCTGTTTTTAAATAAATTTTTAATTAAACGTTTGCTGTTTTTTTTTTTAAAAAAAAGCCCTGGGCCAGGGGAAGATGTCAAATACATCCCCATTATCCCGAAGCTCACTACTCCTGGATTCCTATGTGGGGGAACAAGTCTCTGTTTGTGCCCCATGCTAGAAACCTGGTCTGTTGGCCGGGCGTAGTGGCACACGCCTATAATCCCAGCACTCGGGAGGCTGAGGCAGGAGGAGCGCTATGTGTTCGAGACCAGTCTGGATTACATAGTGAGTTCCAGGTCAGTCTCAACTACATAGTGAGACCCTGTCTCAAAAAACAAAAAAAAAACAGAAAAGAAACCTGGCCTGTTCTTCATTGTCCTGCCAGTATTACCTGGCTGTGTACAGCTCCTGAAAATCTGAGTCATCCTTCCCTCCTCCAGTAGGAAAAGGAGGGCCATGACCTTCAGGGAGCAGAAGCCTGACCTTCCTCACAGTGACTGCCAGGTTAGAAGCTGGGAGGACAACACACACACACACACACACTCTCGCACACAGGACTCTGTAGTGAACCAGCTTGCAACAGGATGGAAGGAGACTAGAGGTCAGGACTGACTCCCCACGCACACAGGCCCTGCCTCTCAGGAGGGAAAAGTAAGGAGGCAAACGCTCGCTGTGAGGGTTTGGTGAGCTCAGGGGTCTCAGAGGCATCCTGGCACTGCAGTTCTCTGACCCCTCTCATCCTTCCAGTGCCTGCCCCAGGGTCAGTCACCCTGATGCCAGGGCAGGTTTCCTTGTCTGATGGCTTCCTGCGGTCTGCACTTTTCCTTCCTGTAGTCACCACCTCTGCGCTTGGTAATTCAATGTACAACGGCAGAAGCCCTTAGTCTAAGGCTCCCACTGGGCCAACTCGACTGGGGCTGTCATCACCACTGAGTCCCCAGCAGTGCACAGGATGGGGCTGGTCTCTAGCAGAACTCCACAAAGGCTTGTGACTGAGGGGTTGAGAAAATTAGCAAATATCTGAGGGAAAAGTACAGGTGTGATGAAATACACAGGTGCATGACTGACTGAATAGCCATTGAAGGGTAAAACCCACATGTATATCCTGGAGCCGTGTAGAAGAAACGTTCTTCGTCTCTTCCAGTAACCTCTGATATTACCGAGGAAAAAGGAGCCACAGTCAGAGTCCCACATGGAAGAGCATCACCAGGGATGTAGAAGGCAGCAGACACTTCTCCAGGTGCCGCCATGGGAACGTCTCTTGAGGGAACTCACAGTCTCACCTGTGCCTCCCAAAAGGAGATCAGAGAAAGAGCATCGCCCGGAAGGTGGAATCGAACCACTCTGTCGCCAGACAGCTACAGGTTTGAAGCCTGCACCCCAGACCACTGAGGATCATCCGGGCAGGAGGCCATCTTCTCACACACTTATATAAAGGCCAAAAAAAACATAACTTTTTCCAGTATGGTTATATAGCTTGTGAAATGTGAAATAGTTAATTTGAATACCTATACATTCTTTTCATATAATTCTCACCACAAATGACATTTCAAAGTTCTCTCTGTCTTGCCGTACGGCATGAATCATCCTCACTCTGGATGTTGGCTATTTACATAGCGCCCTGCATTCTGGGAAGCAGCTCTCAGGGACCTGGTCAGGTGTTAAAGAGGCAGCGATTCCTGTGTCCAGAGTGCACCCTCAGTTTCAGAGAAGAAAGTCATGGGTTGACAAGAGGGAAGGGGAGTGGGAAAAAAAGAAGCATCACGTTCAGGTACAAATTACCTATCACGAATGCTATAATTATGTATATCTAAAATGTGTCAATTTCACAAAATGAAAAAAATAATCATATTAATACCAGGAAAGGAGCCATGCTTGCATGGGCGACCCTTTCTCAGAAGAAAATAAAGGAAAAGAAATACTTCTTAGATAGGCATGGGGGCTCAAGCCTGTAATTCTAGCATTTTGGAAGTTGCGACAGGAGAATCACCTCAAGGTGGAGGCCAGTCTATGCTACCTGGTGAATCCAGGGCCAGCCTGTAGTACCTAATGAGTCTGAGACAGGAAGGTAGGGTGGGGCTAAAAATGGCTGGAAAAGGAGGCAGGACAAGATCCAGGAGCACATGCTCAGAACATTTTGTAAAGGCCTGCACGTGGAATTCTCCTGAGAACTCCAGCAGGTTACCCGTCAGATGGATGGCTTAGACCTGATGTCAGCTTCAGGAGTGGGTGATAAAAAGCCACCCTCCAGGGCCAGGGATTTAGCTCAGTGCTGCTGCTGCCTGTCTAGGAAGCACAAGTCCTGTGTTTGATCCCTGATACAAAAAAAAAAGGACAGAAATCACAGTCCTGTTGTTGTTTGTTCCCTTATTTCCCCCGTTTAATTTCTTGCCTGACCTAATAGATTCATTCTGTTAGGCATCATGGAGTTGTAATCCTTAATATCGCTTTCTACAATTTCCTTCAGACTACTTTGGAGGGCTGGTTTGGTGCTCCTGAATTTCCTCGTGTGTTCTATCTCATGGAAATATCTTATTTCTCCATCAATTTTGAAGGATACTTCTGGGGGACACATCAATCTTGGTTGCAGGTTGTTTTCCCTTAGGGCTTGAACACTCCAAGCTCTTCTTGATTTGAGGGTTTGTGTTGAGACGTCTGTGATTCTCATGGGCTTTTGTTTATAGGTGATTTGTTTCTTTTCTCCAATAGCTTTTAATTTTCTGTTCTTGTGCTGAATTTCTGGAATCTTGGCTTTCATATGCTTTGGTGAAGACTTTTTTTTATCATGGCTAATTAAAGTCCTATATGCCTCACTTATCTGTATGTCAAACGCCATTTCCCTGTTTGGGAAGTTTTCTACCATGACCTCTGTGAACACATGCTTTTTGTCTTTTACACAATATCCTACTTCTTCATCAACTCCAGTCAAACTTCTGTTGTTATTCTTTTCATCATCTAGAAGCTACTGCATCAATTTCTAGTGCTCTCTTGCTACTTTTAAGAAATCTTTCTTTTGGTCATCATGGACTGCAACCCTGCCTTCCTGTCTGATATTCTTTCCTCCCATTGGCTCATTCTGCTGCATTTACTTTCTATATAACTTTTAATCTCCTGGATATCTGTCTGAATATGTTTTATGGATTCCATTTCTTTCCTATGCTCGGCATCCATGGCTTCCATCATGTTCCTGAACCCCTCTATATGTTTTTTTTTTTAACTGTAGGTTCATTAGAGTCACTAAGCTTGTCTTTCATTATGGTCATGATCTCTGTAGTTAATTGTGAAATAATTTCTGTTTTCATTTTTTTTCTAGAGCCTCATTCATCTGCTTTGTTTCTTCTGCTGTTGCCATTTCAGAGAGTCCAGGTGTGTGGCTTTCAGAGTGTTCCACCTGATTTCCCCCTCTGTTTGCCTTTGAAAGTCTGGGTTTACATCTTGTTGAAGTGTCTTCTCATTTTTCCAGTTTTTACAATTTTAATTTGTAAGTTGCTGCTTGAAAATTGCTTTTGGCAAGTAGCTTTGTGGCCGGTATTCAGGGCTCTTATGGAGTGAGTCACTCTCAGAGCTGTCTTCCAGGTGGAGCTGGCTTTTAGATTTGAGTCTTTTGCAAGATCCTACATTCACAATTTTTTTTTTTTTTTTTTTGTACCGGGGATTGAACTTGGGCCCTTGTGCTTGCAAAGCAGGTGGCAGAACCATTGAACTAAATCCCCGGCCCCCTACATTCACAATTTATTGGGGATAAGAAGTTTCTAGCTACTTGACTCAGCCCCCAGTTCTTTGACACTGTCTATAGAACGTTTTTAAGACCCTCATACAATTTTCCTTGGTATGCCTGGAAAAACTAATGCTTAATGCAATCGTGTCACACTAGCTAATGTACCACAAACAGCAAGAACAAGTGATATGCTTCACACATAGCCTAAAAAATGACAGATGGAAAACTATTATTTTCCACCAATGCTCATGTAAACTACCTTGGTGGTCATACAACAATATCTAAAATGAACCGGAAAATTGTATGCAGTAAAGAAGCTGTCAATGAGGTCATTTTACACTTAGGTTACAAGTCTTAAAAGGGGTTAGGGATTAAAACAGAGCAATAGAAAAAGAGGAGGAGCACCACAAAAAGAGTAAAGCTGGAGGATAAAAGAAAACCATACGAAGTTTGCAAAACTGGCGAAGAAGACAGGAGTGAAAGAAAGAAGGCCTCTGCAGTCACCAGTCGTCCCTGTGCTTTCTGCGATGCCCAAATCCCGAGCCATGAGTCCAGGCTCTGGGAAAAAGCATTCTCTGCCAATTCACTCCTTTTCATGGAAGTCTCTCTCCTCGATAAGCCATGGACTTAAACTCTCACTTCCGGTCTTTGCAGAATCCCGAGGCCCCACGTCTCTGCTCTTCCTCCTCCTCTCACTGCTCTGGTCCAGGGCCACAACACCACATCTCAGGGAGGCTTTTTCTCTGCCGCTCACCACCCCACCATCTTCCTGAAAGACCCAGAACGGCCACCCACATTGAGTCTTTGCGACTGTGTTCGCTCTTGCACGCTGGCTTCACCCACACATCGTAGGGTGCACTTCCTTCCCTACTTTTACTTGGCCCAAACCCACTCTGCCATGCCTGTTTCTTTTCATCTTTAATTAAATTTCGCAACTGTTAAAGTGAAAAAGAGCATCCCTGGGACACAGGCAACCACTAAATCCCTGCAGCCCAAGAGCTCACTATTCCTGAAAGGGTATGTGGGAGAAGGACAGCTCCCTGTGGGTGCCCCAGTCTTGCAACCTGGTCTCCTCTTCATGGTCCTGTAAGTATTCCCAAGCTGCGTGCAGCTGCCAAATGTCTGAGTCAACCTTCCCTCCTCCAGTGGGCGAAAGAGGGCCATGAACTTCTGGGAGCAGAAGACTAACCTGTCCAACAGGGAGAGCCAGGATAGATGCTATGAGGAACACACAGAGACTCACACACACTCTTTAAAAAAAGAAAAGAACTCTGTAGTGATCCAGCTTGCAGCAGGATGGAAGGAGGCTAGAGGTCAGGACTGACTCCCCCCCCCCACAGGCCCTGCCTCTCAGGAGGGAAAAGTAAGGAGGCAAATGCTCTCTGTGAGGGTTTGGTGAGCTCAGGGGTCTCAGAAGCATCCTGGTGAAGGAGGAGTTTTGGTCTGAGGTCGGATACTGAGGGCCTTCAGCAACAGTTATAGGGAGAAGAGATTTGAGAAATCCACTCTCGCACCATTGCAGACCATCCCAGTCATGAACAGAGCTCTCGGGGTTCTATGCATTGCTGCAACTTGGCTCTCTTCCCCTCAGCATGCGTCCTTCCGATTTTCTGTGGCCACCTCCTTTAGGATACAGACATATTAGGGTGAACCCAAGGCGCCACCAACAAAAACGATTGCTGTTTTCTCTTCCGACAGATGCAGCACAGCCACCGCTATTGCAAGGTCCAACGCTCTTATTTGCATGGCAGCAAGCTCTGAGGCGGGAGGTGGTGGTCCCGAGGTCCTTGAATGTTTTAGAAAATGAATAAGTGGAAGAGTGTTCAGGTGTGCTGGAACGCACCTGTCATCTCAGCACTTGGGAAGCTGAGGCAAAAGGGTAAGGAGTTTCAGCCTAGACTCATCTCCTAGTGAGACTCTATCTAAAAAAAAAAAACATGTTTTTGCTAAGCACCTTCTGTGAACTGGGTTCAGGACAGGCACTGGGCCCCCAGGCTTTGCTTGCTCTCCTAGGGCTCAGAGAAAATGGTGGGCATAGATCTGTCCCCAGTCAGAGACACAAAGACGACAGGGCTGAGGACCCCAATGCACTGAGGGGCCCAGCAGGTGCATCTAACCTTGACTGAGCATCAAGACGGTCTTCGTGGAGGAGAGGACAGTTGTGCTGTTGTCCTACATGAATAATGCAAAGTGTGGACCAGGCTAGAAGCCTGGGGCAAGAAATTTGCAAGCTCAAAGACCTGCTGGGGAGAGAGGAACTGAAGACTGGAAGGAGATATAGGATCGTGGTTATGGAGCCATGGTGTGGGGAGAGAGGTTTGCAGGGACCAATTTCTGCAGGACATTAATTTTTCAGGTGAAACAGTTTAGATTTTCTCTTGAGGGCACGATGGAGCCATGGAAGATTCTGAGCCCAGGAGGGGAAGGGGGATATTTCTACTTTAGGATGAGTCCTCTAGCTATCAGGCTGAGGGTGACTGGAAGGGAGGGGAGAAAGATTAGAGAACAGACCCAGAAGAAGGCCGCGGCCCACAGGACACAAAGTGGAGGGATTGGTGAAGCATGTAGGGCCCAGCACAGCAGCAAATCCTTGTGAGTCCAGCACTATGGGAGGCTGAGACTAGAGGATCTCAAGTTCCATCCCAGTATGGGCAATTTAGTGCCATAGTGACAACCTGGCTCAAAATTTTAAATAGAGCTGCAGCTCAGTGCATCTCCATAGCACCCCTGACCAGCACCACCGTTTAGGTGGCTGAACTTATGCTGAGACACTGACTTGAGAAAAACAGTTCTAGAAAGCAGTAGAGAGCATGGGCTGGTATTGTGATCCCTCTGGGGTTGCACCTCACCCAAGGTGGAGCCCTGGAGGAGAGATCACATCTGCCCCAGCCTCAGTTTGCCAGTGGGTAGAAAGGGGCTGCCGAGTGCCGGTGCCCAGTGCCCAGTGAGCCGTCCCTGCCACGCCCATGGCTATTACTGCAGCTGCCCCATCTGGGCCGGAGAAAGGCTTCCCCTTCTGTTCCCAGATCCCTCTCTTCCTTCCAGCGTCTTCCCCAGGGTCAGGTGCCCTGGTACTAGGTCAGGTTTCTTTGTCGGCTTCCTGGGTCCAGCACTTTTCCTTCCTGCAGTCACCACCTCTGCGCTTGGTAATTCAGGGTACAGTGGGAGGGGCCCTTAGTCTGCAGCTCCCACCGGACCACTTCTGCCCTGAGCCCAGGGCTGGGGCTGTCATCACCGCCATGTCCTCACCAGTGCCCTGAACAGGGCTGGTCCCCAGCAGCCACTCCACAAATGCTTATTCAATGGCAGAAAGAGAAAATGAGCACACATTTGAGGAAAAAGCGCGTGCACGATGAAATACATGAGTGGGTGGATGACTGACTGCATGAGGCAGGGAAGGGGAGAAGCCCACGTGACTGTCCTGGAGCTGTGTAGCAGAAGTGCTCTTCATCTTTTCACTCATCTGTGACATTCCCAAGAAGAGAGGAGCCTCAGGCAGAGGAAGACGTGGTGAGAGTCAGCGGGGATGGAGAAGGCTGCAGGGACCTCTCCAGGTGCCCGTGTGGGAGTCGCCCGGAAGGTGGAATCGAACCTCTCTGTCGCCAGACAGCTACAGGTTTGAAGCCTGCACCCCAGACCACTGAGGATCATCCGGGCAGAAGGCCATCTTCTCACACACCTATATAAAGGCCAAAAGAACATACCTTTTTCCAGTAGGGTTATATAGCTTGTGAATGTGTGAAAGAGTTAATTTCAACACCTGCAAATTCTTCTCATGTAATCGTCACCACAAATGACATCGCCAGACAGCTACAGGTTTGAAGCCTGCACCCCAGACCACTGAGGATCATCCGGGCAGAAGGCCATCTTCTCACACACCTATATAAAGGCCAAAAGAACATACCTTTTTCCAGTAGGGTTATATAGCTTGTGAATGTGTGAAAGAGTTAATTTCAACACCTGCAAATTCTTCTCATGTAATCGTCACCACAAATGACATTTCAAAGTTCTCTCTGCCTTGTCCTATGGTATGAATCATCCTCACTCTGGATGTTGGCTATTTACATAGAGCCCTGAATTCTGGGAAGCAGATCTCTGGGACCCGGTCAGGTGTTAAAGAGGCAGCAATTCATTTTTCCAAAGTGAAACCTCAGTTTCAGAGAAGACAGTCATGGGTTGATGGGAGGGGAGGGAAATGGGAAAAAAAAGAAGATATTTCACATACCGATACAAATACCCTATCATGCATCCTGTCATTATGCATATTTTCAATGTACTAATTTTTAAAGTGAAACAAAAGAAATCATCATGTTAAGCACTGGGCATGGTGGCACATGCCTGTAATCACAGCACTCAGAAAACTGAACCATGAATTCAACACAGCCTGGGCCATGTGGTGTGTTTGAGGGTAGTTTTGGGGGATACATCAATCTGGGTTGGAGGTTGTTTCCTTTAGGGCTTGAAATACTTCCCTCTATTGTCTTCTTAACTGTAGGGTTTGTGTTGAGAAGTCTGCTGTAATTGTGATGGATTTTCCATGACAGATTTGTTTCTTTTTCTCCAATGGCTTTTAATTTTCTATCCTTGTGCTCAGTATCTGATATCTTGACTATTATGTGCCTTGGTGAAGATTTTTTTTTTTTATCATGGCTAATGGGAGTTCTACATGTCTCTCTTATCTGTGTGTCAAACTCTTTTTACCTCTTTGGGAATTTTCTATCATGACTCTTCTGAGCATGTGTTTTATGTCATTTGCATTATCTCCCACTTTTTCATCAACTGTGGTCAATTTCATGTTACTGTTCTTTGCATTATCTATAGCTGCTGAAGTTATTTCTCATGGTCCCCTCCTATTTTTAAGATATCTTTCTTTTCATGATAACTGAATGCAATCCTGCCTTCTTTATCTGATACTCTGTTCTCTCACACATTGGCTCTTTTTTATTTTTATTCTTTGGTAGTGGGGATCAAACTCAGGACCTTGAGCTTGCAAGGAAGGTGGTGGCACCACTGAGCTAAATCTCTGGCCCCATATTGGCTCAATCTGATGCATTCACTTTCTATCTTTTTGTCTCCTGTATATCTGTTTGAATGTGCTTCATGGGTTCCATTTCTTTCCTGTGGTGGGTATTCATGGTTTCCATC
>NW_022900931.1:62434480-62439418 GCF_012274545.1 Fukomys damarensis
GGTGGGTATTTCTGTTTTCCATCCCCTTCCGGAGCTTTTTTTTTTTTTTTTTTTTTTTGTATCTGCATTCGAGTCCTGAAACTTGACTTTCATTATGGTCAACATCTCTGTAGTTATCTGTGAGATAATTTCTGCTTTTATTTATTTATTTATTTATTTATTTATTTATTTATTTATTTATAATTTACTTATTTATAATCTTTATAATTTATTTATTTTGGTACTGGGGATTGAACTCAGGACCTTCTGCTTGCTGCTTTAATTTTTTTTTCTAGAGCCTCATTCATCTGCTCTGTTACTTGTGCTGTTATCATTTCAGTGTACAAGCATGTGGCTTTCAGAGTGTTCCATCTGATTTCCCCTTGCATTTGCCTTAAGTGAACTGAAAGTCTAGAAGAGGCTACCTCTTGTTGAAGTGTCTTCTCATTTTCCAGTTTTTAAATTTTTAATTCCTAAGTAGCTGCTTGTAAATCACATCTGACAAGTAGCTTTGTTACCACCATTCAGGACCATTAGCAAATGACTAGGTAGCAGAGGTGTCTTCCATGTGTAGATGGTTTTGGGGTTTTGAACCTTTTGCAAGATCCTATATTTACAATTTATTGGGGGGCTGGAGATTTAGCTCGGTGATTTTGCTTGCTGTCTTACAATTTCTGGCGGATGAGAAGCTTCTGCCTAGTTTTTAAGCTCCTGGTTCTTTGATAAAGGCCTGTAGAAGCTTTCTAAGACCCTCACACAATCTTTCTTGTTATGCCAGGAAAAACAGATGCTTAATACAATCATGTCACATTGACTAAAGTACCACCATCAGCAAGAACAACTTCAAAGATAGCCTAGAAAATGACAAACTGGTAACTATTACTTTTCCATCTTTGACCATGTGAACCAGATTTGTGGTCATACAACAAAATCTAAAATGAACCAGAAAATTGTATGCAATAACAAAGCCCTCGATGCATCAACTTTACCCTTAGGAGACAAATCATAAAAAGAGTTAGTTGTAAAAACATACAGCAATAGAATAAGAGGAGGAGCATTACAAAAAGAGGAGTAAGGCTGGAGCACAAAGGAAGATCATACCAACTTCGGGCTACTAGAGAAGAAGACAGGAGGGAAAGAGAGAAGGAAAGCCTCCTCAGTCGCCAGTAGCCCTCATGCTTCTGCAGGTGAGAGGCCACCCTCCCAAGCTGTGAATTTAGGAGCTGGGAGAAAGCACTGCCTGTCAAGTCACTCCTTTCTCTGGAAGCCTCTCTCTTCATTATCCACATGGACCCAATTCCCACTTCAGGTCTTTCCAGAATCCTGAGGACCCAGCTCCCTCCTTCTTCTCTCACTGCTCCAGTCCAGTGTCATGATAACCTCAGAGAGGTTCTTTCTCTGCCGCCCACCACTCCACCATCTTCCTGGAAGACCCAAAAAGGCCAGTCCACATTGAGTTTTTGCCATGATGTTCTCTTTTGCATCCTGGTCCACCTACACATTGTAGGGTGTACTTCTTTTCCTACTTTTACTTGGCCCAAACTCACTCTCTCATGCCTCTTTCTTTTTATCCTTAATTAAATTTTGCTATTTTTAAAAAGAAAAGAGCAGCCCTAGGCCACAGTCAGCCGGCAACTAAATCCCTGCAGCCACAGAGCCCACTATTTTTGGAAGGCTATGTGGGAGAAGGACAGCTCCCTGTCAGTGCCCCTGTCTTACAACACAGTCTCCTCTTCATTGTCCTGTAAGTATTTCCGAGCTGTGTGCAGCTGCTGAAAGTCAGACACATCCTTCCATCCTCCATTGGGCAAAGGAGGGCCATGAACTTCTGGGAGTAGAAGCCTGGTCTGCCCAGCCATGAGTGAGGTTAGATGCTACAAAATATACACACAAACTCACACACACACACAAAACCTACACAAACTCACACACACACACACACACACACACACACACACACACTGACATGTACACACAGAAAAGAACTCTGTAGTGAACCAGCTGACAGCAGGATGGAAGGAGGCTAGAAGTCAGGCAGTGCCTCTCATGAGGGAAAAGTAGGAGGCAAATGATAGCTGTGAGGAAGGTTTGCTGTACTCGAGGGTCTCAGAGTCATCCCGCTGAAGGAGGAATTTTGATCAGAGGTGGGATGCTGAGGGCCTTCAGCAACAGTTATAGGGAGAAGAGATTTGAGAAATCCACTCTTGCACTATTGCAGACCATCCCAGTCATGAACAGAGCTCTCCGGGTTCTATGCACTGCAGAAACAAGGCTCTCTTCCCCTCAGCATGTGTCCGTCTGATTTTCCGTGACCGCCTCTTTTGGGATAGAGACGTACTGGGGCAAACCCAAGACTCCACCAACAAAAAGAATTGCTGTTTTCTCTCCTCAAAGCTGTGGCAGAGCCATCCCCATTGGCTGTCATCGCCGCCATGTCCCTTGCAGCACCAAGAAGGGGGCTGTTCCTCAGCGGTCTCTCCACAAATATTTGTTGAATGAGAAAATGAGGAAATATTTCATGAAAAATTGCACAAATGATGAAATCCATGTGTGCATAAATGACTGCCTAAAAGAGCCAGTGAAGGGCAAAAACACAGATGAACATCCTATAGTTATGTAGAAGAAATGTTCTTCATCCATTCCAGACACCACTGATAATCCCAAGAAAAAAGGAGCCACAGTCAGAGTCCCACATGGCAACAGCATCAAAGGGGATGTAAAAAGCTGCAGCCACCTCTCCAGGTGCCACCATGAGAGAACTCACAGTCTCACCTGTACCTCACAAAAGGAGGTCAGAAAAAAGAAAAAAAGCATCGCCCGGAAGGTGGAATCGAACCACTCTGTCGCCAGACAGCTACAGGTTTGAAGCCTGCACCCCAGACCACTGAGGATCATCCGGGCAGGAGGCCATCTTCTCACACACTTATATAAAGGCCAAAAAAAACATAACTTTTTCCAGTATGGTTATATAGCTTGTGAAATGTGAAATAGTTAATTTGAATACCTATACATTCTTTTCATATAATTCTCACCACAAATGACATTTCAAAGTTCTCTCTGTCTTGCCGGCATGAATCATCCTCACTCTGGATGTTGGCTATTTACATAGCGCCCTGCATTCTGGGAAGCAGCTCTCAGGGACCTGGTCAGGTGTTAAAGAGGCAGCAATTCCTGTGTCCAGAGTGCAACCTCAGTTTCAGAGAAGAACCTCATGGGTTGACGGGAAGGGAGGGGAATGGGAAAAAATGGAGAAGCCAGATATATGACATACAGGAACAAATTTCCTACGATGGATATCATCATTATATATACCTAAAATGTGTCAACTAAATAAAGAAAAAATCATCACGTTAAGCACCAGGCATGGTGGTACACACCCGAGTGCATCCCAGAACTCAGAAGCCTTAGCCAGCTGGATAACTTTCAAGTTCACATACTGATGGAAAGCTCACCTCAAACTACACAAGGAGACCCTGTCCAAACAAGACAAAAATCAAAATTAAAGAAACAAAACTTTCTTGGCTAGGCTTGGTGGCTGAAACCTGTAATCCTGGCACTAGCAAGGCTGAGAAAGGAGAATCACCTGGAGTTTGAGGCTAGCCTCCACCTCTGTGATAAGACTGAGACAAGAAGGTAGGACTTGGTTGAAACTGGCTGGGAAAGGTGGAGCTCTCCTGATTACTGGATCAGGTTTTCAAGAGGATGGCCTAGACCTGATGCCAGCCTCCAAGCGGTAATACAAAAAGCACAGTCCACAATGTCATTGCAAGCATGTTCACTCTTGCAGCCCTCATGCTGTACGGTGCACTTTTTTTTTTTTCTACTTTAACTTGGCCCAAGCTCGCTCTGCACACCCTGTTTCTTTTACTATCTTGAATAAAACTTTACTGCTGCTTAAAACAGGGAGGGAGGGAGGAAAGGAGGGAGAGAGGGAAGTGGAGAGGAACATCCTAAATCAGCTTTCAGAAGCCCCTTTGAAAAAGAATCTGAACTACTGTGCAGGAGATTAAATTCACCATAAGGTCATCTAAAGGGCCCTGGAGGCTCTAGGAGCAAGTATGGGGCTGGTGCGACACCTGCTTTCCTTTTGTGGAACTGCGAGGATCTGCAAAGACCTAAATCCACTTAAGCCTTTAGTGTTCACTTAAACCATTAAGTGTCCAAGGACTCCCAGGCACTGTCCTCGGTGCTGGCGATGACAAACATCCTGTCTCCAGACTATAAATACCAATGATCATAACATTTTATACCTATGTGTTGAGGGTATAGGAAACTGGAGCTAAAAAACTGAAAATACCTTAAGCCCATCCAGATGTTATCCTTATGAAAATGCTGGTTCCTTAGGCAGGGATTTCTTGACAGTATTACTTTCAAGAATGAAACCCTCCCATGAGCATTCCTAATAATGGAAAATTATTTTTTAGCAATCAGCCAATCTTAATTATGCAAGGAAGGCTAACTTTACAGGTGGGCCAGGAACTATGTAGGAAGAGCCAGTGGTAATCTTAGAAATGGGAAATTTTTGAAAGGGTGGAATTTGTAATGTCTCCTCCCTTCTCTACTGCCCTGTGTTCCTTAAATCCCAATGCTCTCCCCCTTTATAGCCATATGGAGCACGGGTGCATGTCATGTGAAGGTGTGACTGGGATAGGGAGAGAATGCACCGGACTGTCGTAATCTGAGGTAAGGAGGACATCTCAGCATGTAGGGATGAGACTCTCAACTGTCCAAATCGCAGATGCTTAGGACTCGGGTGCCTGGACACTCAGGACATACAAGTGGCCACATCTGAGCGTGCTGCCATCCCCAGCGACAGAACCACCCGTGTGGGACAAAGATGGTAAACACGGCCTGCCAGAGACCGGGACTCAGAGATCCAAGGATCCAGGCTGGCGTTTTCAGCCCGGAAACCAGCCCCCCAGAGCTGGCTCGAGCTCTGCACACAGGACGTGCTCCCCA
>NW_022900931.1:62440321-62441209 GCF_012274545.1 Fukomys damarensis
CCAACACAGGGGGCGTGGCCGAGCGAAGGCGAGGGGCGGGGAAACACGGGCCAACCCCCGGGAGGGCGGGGCCTCTGTACCAGAGGCGCCCGGGGAGCAGATGCCCACCAGGGGAAGGATGGAGTGGAAGAGCATCTCAAGGGTGCGGTCTAGAAAGAAGGGGGCCCAGCCTTTAGCGGAAGGGGCAGAGCCTGGGCAAGATGACGGGCTGGAAAGAGAATGGGGAAGGTGGCCGGAGGCAGAGGTTGGGGGCCAGGATGTCAGCAGTGGGGTGTCAGCGCTGGCCTTGGAGAGGTGTCTGCTCAGGGAGCGGGAAAGGGGGCGGGAAGAAAGTACTAAGCAACTTGGGAGCCGAGCAGCTCGGATCCGGTGGGGCAGACGCCTAGGTGAGATTATGCACAGGATTGGAAGGGGCAGAGCCAGAGGCATGGACGAGAGGGAATAGGGAAGACCCGGTGCGGGTGGTGAGGGGGAGGCAGAAAGTGACCTAAGCTGGTTTTCAGGGCCAAGCGGCCAGCGTCTGAGGCCCAGGCTGAAATTAAGAGGAAGAGTTAGAGAGGAGGCCAGCGCTGAGAAAATGCAAGGGTCTGAAGATGTGGACTCCAGCGGTTGGGCGGCACCTGGACGGGAAGCGACGGGAGCCTGGGGGCAGGGCCCAGGGGCGAAGAATCCGGAAAGCACTGTATTGATAAGTTTTGAAGCTGGGGCTGGATCGCTAAGGTGGGCGGAGCTGGGGCGGAGCCTGGCTGGGACCCGAGTCCTGGCAGTTGTGTGGAGAACACAGCTTCTAGAGCTCATTTCTCTACGAGATCGCTTATTTCTCCGTGAATTATTTTCCCCTTCTCTAGGTTGGGGAAGAATAACTGTGGCAGTTGGTAAGTGATATGT
>NW_022900931.1:62442588-62449294 GCF_012274545.1 Fukomys damarensis
CTGCCCGGTCTGCAGACACGTGCCCCCGCACCTGGCTGACCTCTTGGTTCAGACTGGCCGGTGGGCATAAGCAGCCTGGTGCAGGGACGTGGGTACCGGGATCCCGGGGAACCTACCCTCCCAAAGGCATGGAACCCTGTGCTAGCGCCTCCGCCCTCTCCCGCCGCGCTCCCCTCTGTCCCCGTTATCCAGGGCAGCCTGGACATCGTGACCTGCACCGTGGTCTGCTTCCCAGGGTCCCCAGGTTGTGTGCAGAGGCGATCCAGAGAGAGCTCGCGCTGCATGCAGCCCTGGGCCTCAAAGCTGATGGTGAGGAAGAGATCAGAGCCCAGTAGGAGGGCAATGCCAACAGGGCTCCCCAGCACTCTGACACCCTCCTCAGAGCTGTGTGCCTGTGCTCAGGAGCCCCTCCTCCTGAACACAGGCTTTGGGACTCTGGCCTCTGAGGAAATCCAGGATTGGCCTCCTGGGGGAGGCCTGCACTGCAGTGAGATGGCTGGGGTTTGGGGTGGAGCGGCAGAAGGAGGGTCTCCTCATGAGGGCCTTGCTCTGCTCCCCAGGGCCACTGTCATCACTGAAGCTTATTCTTGGCTCCACCAGGCCTCCAAAAAGTGTTGGGAGGTAAGGATCCTCTGTTCTTGCTGTGTTTTGTTGTTTGGTTTTGCAGCACTGGTGATTGAACCTGGAGTCTCTACCACTGCACTGCATCTTCTGTGCAAGACCTGTGTTTTTCTTTGTCTTTGCTAAGGAGTCCACCCTGGCCCCTAACTCCCTGTTTAACCCAGAGTGGCCTCAACTGAAGTCCACCTCTGCCTCCTGAGTGCTGGGATTACTAGCTTGTAGCACCATGCCCACCTAGAACATCTTTTTTTTTTTTTAAGACAAGTTTAGCCTATATAGTTCAGCTGGCCTTGATGTCACAATATAGCCAAGGCTGGCCTCAAACAAACTGTTGATCTGCCTTTGTCTGTCTCAGCCTCCCTTGCTGGGATCACAGGCATACACCACGAGGAGTGATTTAACTTGTGCTCTTGTAAGCAACATGTAATCCAGTACCCCTTCCTCTCTTAGTAAAGTGGAATTTGAAGCCCATGAGGACAAGGAACGTGCCCGATATCTTAATATATCCTTGTAGCCCTGCAGTACTATGTGAGGCTTGGTGGGTCCAGGGGAGGGACGCAGCTGCAGGAAAGAGCTGTGGGTCTTCTCTAAGAAGTGTGGCCTCTGCTGTGCTCTGGAAAACCCCATCATCCCAAGCACCATAAACACAAACATTCTTGGAATATGAATGGCCCTTTCCAAGGCCCACCTGCACTACAGACACCTCCAGGATATTCTGAGGATTTCCCAGTCTTGGACGGAAGAGAGAGAAGCTGTAATGGGACCTGGATAGCTGAGGAGTTGGAGTTGTAGCGAGGTGGACAGAAAGAATAGGGTGGAGTGCAGGGAGGAAAGAAATATGCAAGAGGAAGCTAAGGCCAAAGGCCCATGGCCTTTGCTTGGCAGAGATGGGTGTTTGTTTATAATCATATGAATGAAGAAGGGTTGTTGATAGTTCCTCAGCAGCAGCAGGGACTGGTCAGCACTCATTGAACTTTGAGTGAGGGAAATCTGGGAAATCAAAGCAGGGAATTTACTGGGCCACTTCACTGAAGACATCAAGGACTCAAGGCAATCCTGCCTCTGGTAGTCACGTGATATCATTAGGAACCATCTTGGCTTTATTCTCTCAGAACTGGCTTCATTTCCATGTAGGGTCCCCTTATGAGGCAACAAGAGCTGCACTTCAGGTTCAGATTCTTACCCTGCAGTCCCCAGTGGAGGGCATCTTGCCAATTTCATGCTAGTAACAGCTGGTGCCAGAGCTGGTTCCCATTGGCTATACTAGGGTCACGTGCCTGACCCAAAGCATCTCTGACTGGCCAGGCCAGGGTTCCCTGTTCAACTGGCACTGGAGTCCACTCTACCCAAACCTGATGGATCAGGAAATCCGGGGTAGGACCAGAGATTTAGCTCTGTGGATTCGTGCCTACTGGACAAAAGCAAGGTCCTGGGTTCGATCCTCAGTTCCGCAAAATAAATAAATAAATAAATAAATAAATCAGGTTAGGATATTGTCCTCTGGGAGGAAAATGAGAGCAATTCTTACAGAAGGCAGAAGAGTAGGGTCCGAGTTCTCCACCTTGCAGAAGAGTTCTATGTTGCAGAAGGTGCAGGGCACGGCCGGGAAGCCCACAGACTCCATATGAATCCTGCATGGGACTGGGAAGCCTGACAGGTTTTTGTTCTTTGGGGACCTGGACTGTCTGCACAACTGGGGGAACAGAACCAAGGAAGAAAACTGTCCCCTTCCACCTCCATGGACCAGCAGGAAGAAGACCAGCAAATGAAGGAACCCCAGAATGCTTATTTCCCTTTCTACTACTTCCCCCTCACAGAAAAGTCTTATGAGGGGAAATTCCACCACTATTCAGGCAAAAAAATATATATTTTTTGGAGAAATTTGAACTGAAGAGATCTTAAAATATCACCCAGTTCAACAACCTTTTCTTCCTATTTTTCATCTGTTTGTAGAACAGCAGTAGGCGAGAGTTTTGATTATTAAATGTTAATTATTTAACTAATTTGAAATATATTTCCTCATTCAAAAAAGTTATTTTCCCAGTCAGCAAATTTGTAGGGTTACCTGGTGTAGGTCAGGCCCCATTCACAGGTATAAGTCTGGCCAATTCATTGAGATCAACTCAGCCAGTAACGAGTATCACAAGAAAAATAGGACATCTTTTTTTTTTCATTGAGTTTATTGGTATTTTTTAAGTATACAGTACAGTTCCATTCATCATTGGGATCTTGTACCTTTACAGGACAGATCTTGGTTCTCATTTTTTCCCCATACCCCTGCCCTCCCTTCAGTCCCTCCACCCTCCGTTTACAAAGACTTTGTTTCCACTTTTTTCCTTTTCTCGTATGTTCTCTTTTAGTTCATCTTTTTTTTTTTAATGACTATGCTAGGCATGGTCGTGCACGCCTGTAATCCCAGCACTCGGGAGGCTGAGACAGGAGAATCACTGTGAGTTTGAGGCTAGCCTCGGCTATACAGTGAGTTCAAGGCCAAAACGGACTACGTAGTGCACCCCTGTCTCAAAAGAAGAAGGAAAAAATGGTGAAGAAGAGGAAGGAGAAGTAGAGGAGGATGAGGAGGGAGAGATGGGGGGAGGGCCGGAGGAAGCGGTGGAGGAGGAAGAGAAGAAGAGGAAGAAGGCAGCCAGTTGCAGAGGTGTATGTCCACTGTCTCAGCTATTCTGTAGAAGAACCACCAGTTGGAGGCACCCTGGACAATTTAACAAGAACCCACCAAAAAATAACGACTCTGGCCACGGAAATGCTTTGTTGCTGTTCTTATTTTTAATTTGATTCATTTAGTTTTTGAATGGGTAATTCATTCATTCATTTTTAAATTCAAAGGGTACAAGACGGTGTCCAAAGGGTAGTTTTCCTCCTATCCTTCCAACCAGATCTGTGCAGCAGGGGTAACCGTGGGATCAGGCAAGGTCTCTGTGGAGGGGATAACTGAGGAGAGACCTGAGACCCGAGGGGAGCCAGCCCTGCAAGAACCCTCTGGGAGAAGAACGTCCAGAGCAGAAGGGATAGCCGGTGCAAAGATCTAAGGGCAGCGTTGAGCTGGGCATTTTCCTTATGAGGTTTGGGATCTCTGGGACCACATTTCTTACAGCCCCGACCCATGCCATTGGTAACCATGGCAGTGAGTGTGGAGCGGCTTTGCCAGACTGTGTGTGCACACGTGTGCTGTGTCTTGCCGTTCCTTGATTCCTGCATGTTTTACATACCGTTTGGCAACTTGTGCTTCTCAATAATACATTAAATACTTTACCAGCCAGGGGTGGCAGTACATGACTGTAATTATAGCACTAGAGAGGCTGACAGAGGCGATCCCCACAAGTTCAAGGCCATGTTGGGTATACAGTGAATTCAAGGCCAGCCTGAACTACATAGTGAGACCCTGTCTCAAAAAAATAAAAACTTCACCCATGTCATTCACAATCAATCTCTTTCTCCACTTTTTTCTCTTTCTTTCTGTATTGGGGATTGAAACGAAGGCCTTTTCATTGAGCTACAACCCTCATCTTTTATTTTTTATTTTGAGACAGAGATTAAATTGCTAAATTGATGAGGCTGGGCTCAAACTTGTGGTCTTCTTGCCTCAGACTCCCAGAGTTCCAGGATTACAGATTTGCACCACTGTGCTGACTAACCTCTCTCTTTCTGAGTGCTGCCCAGCTCTGCAGACACGGATGTGCACAAGTTTCACTACCCTCTGTCTTTCTGACATGCATGTAAACTACTCCAGTTTTCCCCTTTCACCTCACTATTGCAATAAAGATGTTTAATCAGGTTCCTTCTGTCACAAGCAAGAATTATTTTTATTTATTTATTTATTTATTTATTGGTTTTTTGAGACAGGGTCTCACTATGTAGTTCAGACTGCCCTGGAACTCACTGTATAGCCCAGGTTGGTCTCGAACTCACAGCGATCCTCCTGCCTCAGCCTCCTGAGTGCTGGGATTACAGGCGTGCACCAACATGCCTGGCCAAGAATTCTTCAGTATAGGTCTTGCTACCTGTGTTGTTCAACTCTCAAGCTAATTATGCTTTTTACATTTTTAAAGGGTTATTCAAAGAGCTTTTATATATGCATGAAGCTCCAGGTTCAATCCCAGCATAGCAAAAAAAAAAGGACATGTGATACAGACCCATATCCAACTTGCCTAGAGTATTTACTAAGTGGACTTCAAGTTTGCCAGCTTTGGCTATAGGCAAGTGGTACCCAGAAATACCACCCAGACCATTGCACAGGTGGGAAAGCTAAGAGAGGATCAAGGTCTTGGCCAAGGTCACACAGCACTGGGCTCTCTGTGGGCTGGATAAAAGCTCTTGCCTCCAGTGTGGAGTGGCTGAGTGAGGCCCAGAATGGATGGAGCTGTGCCCTTGCTCCAAAGAACTCGGAGCCACAGGAGACACAAACAATAACCCAGGAGGATCAGGGTTCAAGGTGTCCCTGATCCTTGGTGTGTGGAGAAGGGGAGAGAGTGCCTTTGTTGTTTTCTTTTTTTTTTTTTTTTTTCATTTTTTTGAGGCAGGATCTCCCTTTTAGTTTAGGCTGGCCCTGAACTCACTGTGTAGCGCAGGGTGGCCTCAAACTCTCAGTGATCCTCCTGCCTCAGCCTCTCAAGTGCTGGAACTACAGCGCCACCAAGCCGGGCTCCAGTTCCTCTCTTCTTTAGAGTACAGTTAATGTTAATAAGTGGCCTAGAACATGAGGTGCCCCCCATAAAGTGGTGGTGGCTGTGCTTGGACAAAAGATGGGACGGGTGATTCACCTGGTCAGCCGGCCTGAAGAATCGCAATTTACACTCACACCTTGATTTTAGGGGGTTTGGGGGCTCAAGCAACAGGGTCCTGGGCCGGATTCATTTCCTGCCCCAGGCCTCAGTTTACTCTTTTGTCAAACTGGAACTGATGACTTCCTTGGATAGAGACACCTCACCCAGGCCAGCAGGCGTCCTAAGAGGCAGGGCCACGGTGGTGACGTCATTCTGGGCGGGGCCTGCGGGTCGGAGGCAGAAGCCTGGGAAGGACATAGGTGATCCACCGAGCCGGTGGCGGGGGGAGGTGGCTCCCGAGAGCCGGCACCGGGAGGGTTCCCTCGCCTCTCACCCGTTCCGTAGCTGGGATGGTCCTGCTGGGATGTGGGCAAAATTAAGTCAAAACGGGATGCGCATGGGGGGAAGGGGCCAGGTGCTTTGTCCACACGAGAACCTGGTGTCCCGTCCCCGGCCCCGGCAGGTTCAGCACCCCACCACTCTTTTCCCCGCCCATCACCACCCCCACCCCGTACCCTGAGGCTGTGAGTCAGCGGCCGGCCGCGCCCCCTCGGCCCACTTCCTCCTCACCTTAGCTGGCAGCCGGGCGGGCCTTGAGGGGCAGCAAGGGGTGGAGCCTTGGCTGCCTACCTTCCCAGGGCTGAGTTGGGGGTGTCACCCCTTACCAACCCCTCTGAAATTTAGAAGTGAGTCACGGGGGTGAGGTGGGACAGGCGTCCAATTGTGGGATTTAAGGGAGAAAATTTGAGAAAGCCCTTGCTTAACCAGAGGGCTTCCCCCTCCTTCTGAGACTATTAAGAAATGGAGAAGTCAGTGGGGAGAGTAGGACGGGAGAATTATGTCCCCACTGAGATCCCCGTAAGAATTCCCATAGTGAGTGAGAACAAGAGATCCAGGAAGCATCCCTTCTCCACCAAGCTTGCCCCCAGTTTGAGGCCCAGGGTACCCACCTAGGCAAGAACGTTAAGAAGGAGGGAAATTGCGGAAGTCGAGCGTTCTGCGTTGCCAGTTTAAGCACGCTCCACCCACCCCCACCCAACCCCCGCTTGTCCGCGTCCGCGGCCCCTTTAAGGCGCGGAGCATTGTGGGTGCGGGGAGTGGAATTTTGGAGCGAGAAGTACAGTAGTAAGAGTAACATTGTAGCCGCAGCCGGCCGAGGGGGCGCGTCGACTAGGGCACGCCGCACCCCTTTTCTGCGGTAGGGATCCCCCCCAGCAAACTACGGGAGGGAAGAGGCGCCGGAGAACCCGCCCCGGCCCGGTCCACGTTTCCCCCAGGAAGCCGGACTCAATGGGGCGGGACCC
>NW_022900931.1:62449373-62458250 GCF_012274545.1 Fukomys damarensis
GGCTCGTCCGCCCGCCCTCCCGCCGCGCAGCCATGAGGTGAGCCCCTCTCCGCCCGCGGACTCGTCCCCGTCCCGCCTTTGTCCCCCTCCCCCCTCGCTCCGGGCTGGAATTTGGGGACCCGGCTTGGATGCGGGCTCTGCTTTGGGCTGAACTCCCTTGGACGAACTGTTAACGAGCGACCGCTTGCCGGTGACTCTCAGAGCTCTGGGCGGTGCCGGTGAGGTTTTCCTGAGAGACCTCGGATTTAGGGGCGCTCTGAGGACTCTCGAATTTTGAAGACTTTTTCAGAAGACGTCCAAGTTGGCAGATATTCCCCACGGGGATGCTGGGATCTCAGCAGGATCTAGACTTTCCCGAAACTCAAGTCGAGGTCCTGGAAGACATGGGAGGGGGAGGGGGCTTGGGCGATCCCGGGACGCCGAGGCGACGCTGGGACACAGAACGTGATTGGCAGGGCCCCCGTTTCTTTGCCTCTGGAGATTTGCCCCGAGTGAGACCGCGCTCCTTAACTTCTGGGGTACTTCTCGGTCCCTTGCATTTTGGGGTCACCTGGAACCCAACGGTTGAGGTTGTTGCGGACAGACCCACAGATCCGGGGTCTGGTTGGGACTCCTCTTCCTTGTCGCTCCACACTCAGGATCTGCCTAACCCTGCCTAGGACAGAGCGAGCGCCTGCTGCGGAGGGCGGCTCCCCGGCCCCGAGCCAGAGGAGCGGCCGCACCCCCCCACCTGCCGGCCCGAGGAGGGAGGGGGCGCGGCAGCTGGGGGTGGGGGCCTTTGTCTTCCTGACTCACCTGTCGAGACAGCTGGTGTGGGGGGCGGGCCAGGAGCTCCGCGGGTGCCACGACCGCCCCTCCCCCCAGTTCCCCCGGCCTTCCAGAGCCCTGGGATTGGAGGAGGGGGCACTGGAGAGCTTCAAGGTCATGGCTTTCTCCCCCGGGACCCAAGCTCACTAGACAGTCCCTGCTATCTTCCCAGAAATTTAATCCTGGGGATGAGGCGCCCAAGGGACCCGGAGATTTTTGTCTTAACCGGGCCTCCTCCAAACTCCTGGGCTCACCTGGGGGCAGGGCCAGTGCTGGGTGGACCCCCAACCCCAGTCTCCCCTCCCCTGACCCCCTATAATCGCTCCCTTGGGTCTGGAGTCTGACAATACTATCTCCCTTCCTCCACTCTCCCTGGGACTTCCTGCCCCCAAGCCCCGGCCTGAGGAGGAGGCCCCTGGGGACCGCTGGTATTAACCCCCTGGTGCTCACATCCTCTGCTTCACCCCACATACCCCAAACTCCTGCCCTTTGACATCAGATTGACCTTTTTAGGGATCAGGGAGGTTGTGGTGTGACAGGAATTGTTGGAAGATCTGGAGCAAGGGGACACCGCAGGCTCCCTCAAGACTTCCTGCCCACCCTTTCCCCAGGAGTGACGTCCCCGTCCCTGAGCGGGGACAGTTTGCAGGAGCCTAGTCCTCATCCTTCTCCCTCTTCCTAGGGGACTCCTCTCTCCCACCGCCCCCCAGCCCCACCCCGCCCCCTCCCGTTTCCGGTCCCAAGCCCAGTGGAAGGCGGATGGCGGATGTCCGAGTTAGTGCTGCCTCACTCCTGCGAGACCGTAAAAGGGCAGGAGCAGTGTCTGGGCCAGCCTCCTGCCCCCACCCCCAGCCGGCGGCCCGGCCCTCCGCAGGGCCCCCTCTTTTGGCCAGGCCAAGCCTCTACTCCTGGAGGGGATGCCTGTCCCAACAGAGCCAGAGGGTTACTCCTACCCTCCTGAAGGCTGGTGTTCCTTGGTAGTGGTCACGGTGGTCACACGGAAGTTTCTGGTCGGGAGCCTTTTCAGAGGATAGCTGTACTTAAAATGACCCCTGCTCCTATATTCCCAGTTGGGGAAACTAAGGTTCAAAGAGAAGAAAGCCTGGGGCAAGATCTCTAAAAAATTCTTAGGCAGCTTTAGAAGAGGGGGGAAGTTGGGATTGCCTGTTTCTGGCCAGTTTGGCTGAGACGGTCCTGGGGGCCGCTGGAAGAGAGGATGTTAGATGGAAAATTACAAGATATATAGTTCTTTTTCTCCCAGTTTGACAAATATTTGTTGAGTGTCTACTATGTCCAGAGCTAGGCTTCTGGGAAGGCATGGAAGAGGGGCAGAGGTCAGACACTCAAAGGCAGAGAAGACTTCAGAAGAATTTGGGACCTTTTTATTTCTTCCTTCTGACAGTAGTAGTAGAAATTCTTGTTCTTATCTTTTCTTTGAGAAAGATAAGACCATGAGGTCAGATATCTATTTTGTCCCATACACCGTGCTAGGTTTCTGAGTTAGGTGAATCCCCACAACAGTTCTAAGATCTGTACTATTACTGTGTTGTGTCCATACTACTACAGATGGAGAAACTGAGGCACAGAGAAGCTAAGCAAATTGTCTATTAAAGTCAAACAGTTTGAAGGTGTCCAAGCTTGAATTTGAATCTGGGATTATCTCCAACTATTATGCTATTGAAGAAAAAGAAAACCTTTAAGCTTTTTGTTTTTGTTTTTAAGTACAAGTAACTTGTTTTTATCAGGGGAGGAGGAGGCCTTGAGGTAACTTAGGTAAGCAAAAAGAGACCCAAGCTAGAGCTTTATAACTTCTTTTTTTTGTTTGTTTTTTTTGTTTGTTTGTTTTTTGTTTTTTTTTTTTGTTGTTTTGAGACGAGGTCTCACTATGTAGTTGAGACTGCCCTGGAACTCACTGTGTAGCCTACGCAGGTCTTGAACTCACAGCGATCCTCCTGCCTCAGCCTCCCGAGTGCTGGGATTACAGGCATGCACCACCACGCCCAGCGCTTTTTAACTTCTTGTTCATTTATGGGACACTGAGGCCCACCTGGAAGAAGGGACTTCAGGGAGACCACACAAGTTCCACAAACTGAACTAGTTCCCTACCCAGGGTTAATTCAAAGATTTATAATTTAGGATTGTGTGTGTGTGTGTGTGTGTGTGTGTGTGTGTGTTGCAAGTTTTATGGTGTGAGGAGGCTACAGGGTACGTCTTGGGGCGTGCTTAGTGAAGGAAAGGGCAACATTCTGGTGTGGAGGTTTATATAACCTGGGCTCTCTGTGCTTGGTTAACCCCAGTGCTGGGAAGCTTCCTCCCTTCAGTTTTGACTCTCAGCTCTCACATGTAAAATAAATGCCAGTTTCCAGCTCCTGAGTTTATGGCTTTGTATCCATGACCTCTTTTTCATCCTTACAACAAACCCAGTTTCCAGGGCTGAAAATTGAGGCTCAGAAAGATGAAGCCACACACACAGCAAGGAGGGGACTTGATGGAGAAGGGGTCCCTTGTGGGCTGGGATATTAGCTGGGCTGTGAGGCCCCGGGAAACCACAGGAACTGGTCTCACCTCCACACATGCTTCCTGGCTGTGGGATTTTCTCCATGTTCCTGCTTTTGCCTAGTTCATAGTTTTTTTTGGTTTTGGTTTTGGTGTTTTTTTGTTTTTTTTTGTTTTTGTACTGGGGATCGAACTCAGGTCCCTGCACTTGCAAGACATGCGGTGGAACCACTGAGCTAAATCCCTGGCCCTATAGTTTTATTTTTTTAATCTAATTAGTGACTTAGATTTTATAGGTAATTCCAGCCCATGATAAACAATAAAAAGATAAGCAATGACCATAGTGGAAAAGACTAAAGGGTGTGAAATGTCTGTTTCCTCCCGCCCGGGCCCCCAGCTCCCCACTCGTCCTCGGGGGCCCTGCAGTTGGTCTCCTGAGAAATGACTGGGTGTACTACCAAGCACGCACGTTTATTTATATCCTCCTCACCTTTTTTTTTTTAAACCTCTGAGCCACACCACTTTGTAACTTGCCTTTAAATTTCAATTTAGCTGTTTTCTCAGTTTTTAATGGGGTTAGGAGCTTGGGAGGACTTGGGTTCAAACATGAGCCTCTCTGCTTACTTGCTTGCTGTGTGACCTTGGCACCACTCTGCCTGTTTTCCGCATCTGTCAAAAGGGTAAGAATCAGAGTCTATCTCAGGAGGCTGGAGAGCCACGCGGGGTGGAAATTGGAGCACAGCGCGTGAACAGTGTCAGCTGTCATCAAGAGTTTGTGCATTTTATAGATGTGTTTATTAGGCCAGGGATTTAGTTCAGCGGCACCACACCTGCCTCACAAGCGCAGGGTCCTAATGTTTGATCCCCGGTACAAAAAAAAAAAAAAAAAAAAAGTGTTGTTTTTTTTTTTGATCCCTTGCGAATACTCTGAAGGGCTTTTTTTTTTTTTTTTTTTTGGTGCCAGGGATCGAACTCAGGTCCTTGTGATTGTGAGGCAGGTGGCAGAACCACTGAGCTAAATCCCTGGCCCAAAAATGTGTTTATTAAATAACCATTAAGTACCTACTAAAGTGCTGGGCACTATTCTGGGTTCAGGGGACACAGCAGTGAACAACGAGACACAGTCCCTGCCCTGTGGGTCTGATTTGTTCTGGGGAAGACAAATAGAGATTGTCAGGCGGAGGTCAGGGATGAGGGGACCAGAGCATTCCTGCACAGGTAGTCAGGGAGGGCTTCTCAGAGGGGTGACGTCCTCCAGGTGGAGGCCTAAGGAGGTCAGAATCAGGCTTGAGAGAGAGAGTTCGCTTTTGTCCTGCAGGATCCTGGGCTTCTGAGCAGAGGAGGCAGCGCCCACACCCTGTTTTCACAGGACCCTTCTGCTACACAGCCTGGGCAAGGGCAGGAACAGCCCCGGATCACTCATCGGGCCAGGGCCGGCAAAGGGCAGGGCCACCTGGGAGGACAAAGTGCAGCCTGGCCGGGCAGTGACAGTCCTGGGCTTCTGTCCAGAGTCTGGGTGTGGGCGGCAGGTGTGGGTGAGGTCCTGGCCCTGTGTGCCAGGGGCACAGGAGCCAGAAACAGCCCCTGAGGCTGTGCTTGTCTGGAAATGGCACCTGGTGTTTGGGTAGGGCCCACACAGTCCCTGTGGTTAGGACTGTGGACTTGGGAACCAGGCAGCCTGGATTCAAATCCTTCCTCTGCCACCCAGCAGCTGACGGTGGACAAGTCTCTCAGCATCTCTGGGCCTCTGTTGCAGTCCCCACTTGCAAAAGGAGCTTAAAAAGGTCCATCTTGAAGAGTTGAACAAAGTGAGTGGGTCCAGGCAGGGGTCAGGGTCTCTGCCCAGCTACCGTAGATGAGGAGAACCAGATGCCACAGCTACACCAAGGTGGGGGGCAGGCTTGGGCCCAGGGGGCACCGGCACCCACGGCTGGGCCTTCCGAGGGGCTTTCCCCCACCCCGACTCACAGCCCACTGGAGACAAAGTCACTCGTGTGAAATTTCTCTCCCCGGAAACCTCTGACCCCCAACTTCTTCTTTTCAGGAAAAGCCCAGTGGGGGTGGGGCAGGGCAGAGACCAGTGCTTCCCCCACTTCCCCTGTCGGTGTGTGACCTTGGCCAAGTCACTTCCCGTCTGGGAGCCCAGTTTCCTCATCGGGGAGGGGGTAGAGCCTCCTGAAGGAGGGGGGCGGAGTCTTCTGGGAGAAGCTGTCCCTGCCCGCCCAACGGAACCTGCTCAGACTGCTGTGACTGAGTGTTCATGGTGCCAGGCGCTGTGCCAAGCGAGGTGCCCAGGTTCATTTACTCCCGCCCACTTCCTTGGGAGGTGGGCACCATCATTCCCTGTTTGCAGGCAAGGAAGATGAGAAGTGAGCAAGAGAGTCACTTGCCTGGGTCACGTGGGGGAGGTGGGGTGCCAGGGATTTGAACCCAGGCCCAAGACGTCAGATCCCAGCTCTGAGCTGACCCCTTGCCCGACTCACCCGACTCCCCACCTCCCATAGAGGGCTGTAAGGGAGGGTAGTAGATAGTAGGTAGATCCCAGGACCAGGACGGTAGAACTGAGGCTGGCTGGCTGGGGCTGTCCAGGGCCTGGAGTTTCTGACAGGTGGCCGTGGCTGTTGGTGCCCTGGGAGCTGATGGACAGGGCAGCCAGCAGGGTGCACTTGGGGCAGAGCAGGGTCTGGTTGGGGCCTCCGCGAGCAGCAGACTTCACCCTGCTCTGCTCTGAACCTCAGCTTCCCCTCTGGGGGGCAGTGTCGGGTGTGCTGGGGTGGCTGTCAGGGTCTCTGGTCCCTGGGGCCACTCGAGGCTCAGCCTCCAGGCCGAAGCCCTCACCAACCGCCCTTCCCAGTCTGTCTGCCCGTCTCTCTTCCACTTATCTTTCTCCATCTGCCTGCGTCTCCATCTTCATATCTCTCTGTCTCTTGTGTGCTCTCTGCCCGATCCACCTTCCCCACCACTCCCCCGTCTGTCTCTGTGTGTCTGCCCCCCTCGTGTGTCCATCCATCCATTGTTCCGTCTCCCCTCACCTGTCCCTCCTCTGTCACTTTGCCATCTGTCACACCCCCCTGCCGCTCTCTCCCTGCAGCCCTCTGCTGATCTGTCTTCCTCTGGCTCCCTTGTCTGTCTCCTTGTTGCTGTCTGTCCTGGAGAAGCTATTTTACTCCTCGCCTCTCTGTGTGTCTCACTCTTCCTCCTCCCCCACGTGAGGAATGTGAAACCTTTCCCTTTTCTCCCTCCCTGCAGCGAGTCGGTTGTCTGTTCCAGCCGGGCCACTGTGATGCTTTATGATGACAGCAACAAGCGATGGCTCCCCGCGGGCACGGGTCCCCAGGCCTTCAGCCGCGTCCAGATCTATCACAACCCCACAGCCAACTCCTTCCGGGTCGTGGGCCGGAAGATGCAGCCTGACCAGCAGGTGCTGCTCCCTCTGCCCCTTCGCCTTCTGTGGGCTGAGCCTCCACCCTACACCCACAGCTCTCACCCACCTTTCCCCTTCCTGCCAGGTGGTCATCAACTGTGCCATTGTCCGGGGTGTCAAGTACAACCAGGCCACCCCCAACTTCCATCAGTGGCGTGATGCCCGCCAGGTCTGGGGCCTCAACTTCGGCAGCAAGGAGGATGCAGCACAGTTTGCTGCTGGCATGGCCAGTGCCCTAGAGGCCTTGGAAGGTCAGACACAGCGAGGGTGAGGGCGGGCAGGGGGAGCCCCACAACAGTGCTGTGTGACTTCAGGCTGCTGCTTTACCAGTCTGGACCTCAGGAGTCAGGGACAGGCTTGTAATCCCAGTACTTTGGGAGTCTGAGGCAGGAGGATGGCAAGTTTAAGCCCAACTTGGGTAATGTAGCCACTTACTGAGCCCCTGTCTAAAAATTTAAAATTAAAAAAGGGGCTGCTGGGCATGGTGGTACATGCCTGTAATTCTGGCACTCAGGAGGCAGGAGGGTTACAAGAGTTCCAAGGCTAGTGCAGCCTACACAGAGAGTCTAAAGCTGGCCTGAACTACCCTGTCTCAACACAAAAACAAAAATAAAGGGCAATGGATACAGTTCTAGGTTCACTCCTCAGTACCCCTCACCCCCAAAAAGAGCTGTATCTCTATTGTGGAAAATTCTGATGAGAATTTGGTGGCTTCTGTGTCCCGTGTGTAAAATGCACAATTCCTAAGGGGACAGTATACCCTCCCTGACCCTGACTACCTCTCAGATTGAGTTGTAAATAGGTTCAGCCCAGAAGGTTCCCTGTCCCTTTCTCCTGGTGACCATCATGCTGGCTTGAGACAAGTTCTCATGTATGTAGGCCAGGTTGACCTGGTACACAGTGATCCTCCTGCCTCAGCCTCCCGAGTGCTGGGATTATAGGTGTGCACCCCAACACAACAAGAGTGAATGTCTAGCAGGCCCTGTGGTGATGCAAAGGCTATGGTCCCTAGGCAGGGTCTTGGGTGACTGGTGAGCATCCAGGGTCTGGAACAGCGGCTGAAGAAAATCCCCCCATGGCACATGTGTTGCGGGAAGGGTCCTGCTCATCCAGCCATCCAGCGGCCACAGAAGCCTTGAGTAGGTCAGAGGCCTGGGGCAGGACCGGAGGAGGCCCTTGGCCTTTCTGAGTCCTTAGGCGGAGTCCACATGGCCTGCCTGCAGGGTCAGCCTGAATCCTGGCTTCTTGCTGCCAATCCCAACCTGCACAGCTTGGGGCCAGTGCCTGCCCCATGGGCCACAGCTTCTTCCTGGGCCATGGGTTAGAGCAAAAAGGAAGTGGACAGGATTCGAGTGCCTGAGGGAAAAGCACCAAGGCCCAGGTTGACTCACTGCCCTCTCTCCTCTCTCCTTCCAGGCGGAGTGCCTTCTGGGCCTCCCATACCATCTTCCTGGTCAGCCCAGAATGGACCCTCTCCAGAGGAGCTGGAGCAACAGAAAAGGTAAGACTGATCCCTGGGTGGGGACCTTACCCCGGTCAGAGTCCAGCATATTCTCAAGCCCCTGAGTCCTCCAACTTCCAGTTTCTAGAATGTTCTAGCTTCCAGTTTCTAGAATGTTCTAGCTCCCAGCTCTCAGAAAGTACTAGAAGCAAACAGCTCTCAGACCCCTCCATTTCCTGGAGTTCAAGAAATTCATTGCACCCAGACTATAGAACCTGCAGGCCCCTAAATCCTGGTCCCTCAGATTCCTAGCACCGGAATCTGGTTGAAAGCTGTTCATCTGGAGGTTCTTGACAGCTGAATGATGAGGGTGTTTGTGTCCCGGTCACTCGCTGTCCCTGCCTGCCTTGTCCCCTGCACCTCTTCACCTGGGCACCTGCGGAAGGAAGGCTGAATGGGATCAGGAGCCAGAGGCCACTGGCCGTGCTGGGACCTGATTGAGGCCACTGTCACCCCCCACAGGCAGCAGTCCTGCCCGCCAGAGCACATGGAGCGCGAACGCCGAGTCTCCAACGCAGGTAACTCCCCAGCGGCCCCTTAGATGGGGACCTCCCTGCAGGAAGGGGGGGCCGCTGGGCAGTGAAGAAGGAGGCTTCTCTCTCAGCGCCCCCTCTTCTGCATTTGTTTCAGGAGGCCCTCCTGCTCCCCC
>NW_022900931.1:62458527-62462972 GCF_012274545.1 Fukomys damarensis
GCTGGGGCTCCCAGTCTGGCCGCAGCAATCGCTGGAGCCAAACTCAAGAAAGTCAGCAAGGTGAGGGGCCGGGAGTGGCAGGCGAATGGGCCCCTGATGTGACAATGGGAGGAGGCCAGAGTCGCCTGAGATGTCACAGGAGGGCTAGGAGGTCAGGAGGCCCCCTCTTCAAGCCCTCTCTCCTTTTCACTTTCTCCAGCAAGAGGAGGTCTCGGGGGGGCCCTTGGTCCCCAAAGCTGAGAGCAGTCGAAGCACAGGTGGGGGGTTCATGGAGGAGATGAGCGCCATGCTGGCCCGGAGGTGAGCCTGAACCTCTGCCCCTGCACCTGGAGTCTGCAGTTTTGCTGGGCCTCCTTAGGGGAGGGTTCTGATTCTTGTTCTGTTTCTTTCTTTGGGTGAAAGTTCTCCCTTGATGGCCAGGTCTGGGGAACGGTGCTGGAGGCTGCAGTCTCCAGACAGGGTTGGCAGCCTATAGAATGTTCTAGCACCCTGAATTCTAGAGCCTCAGGTGACCCTTCCCGCCTCGGCACCCTGGGAACCCCGATTCTCAGAATCCCCCCAGTGCTAACACAGAGCCCTTCCAGCCTTAGAATTTTATGATTCCCACATGTGAGAATAAGACTCCCCACCTTCATTCTGGAAGACCGATTCTTTAATTTCTGAAGCTAGACTTTCCTTAGCCTTCGTGAATTCCAGAATTCTGCACACTGGCATGTATATTTCTAGACCAGCGGGAAAGGAGCTAGCTGTTGAGGGGCTGAGGGGGGTGGGCACATCTGTCCTACTTTCCCCCTGCAGAAGGAAAGCCTCGCAAGTTGGAGAGAGACCCCCCAAGGATGAATCCGCCAGTGTAAGTTAGGGGCTGCTCCTGCCCAGTACACCTTAGGCTATGCCATCAGGGAAGGATTTTTGGGGAGCAAGTATGTAGGGCTGGCCTGGTTTTGATCCTGAAGAGGAAGTAAGGCGGGACTGGCCTATGACAGTTTTATTTCACACCAGCAGGAGGAGCCAGAGGCCAGAGTCCCAGCTCAGAGTGGTGAGTAAGAGCCCATCTCACCATAGAAACTACAAATCCCAGGTTGTCCTGTTTGCATTTACAGAATTACCCTCATGGAGAGTCTGTGAGGATAGCGCTGGGGATTGTAGTCTGCCAGAAAGGCTCTTTGAACGGGGGCTGTTGAGGCTGGGGGAAAAGGTTTGATTTGGGGCAGTTTTTGTCCCTTGTGTTTCCGATTTGTCTCTTGTTCCCCAGAACCTATGCGGAGACCCTGGGAGAAGAACAGCACAACCTTGCCAAGGTGGGCCATCAGTGTTGGGGCTCCACCCCCCAGTTTACGAGGAGGAACACAATGTGACCTCTAGAGCGGAAGACAGGCAAGGCAAATCCTCCTAACTTCATTTGTGTTCCAAACCACACCGACCCTTCCAGGATGAAGTCGTCTTCGGTGGCTGCTTCTGAGCCTCACTCCTCCACGCCCACCTCTGCCAATGAGTCAGACCTGGACAATGTGAAGCAGGTAGCTTGTGGGGAAGGCGGGGGTGAGGCTGGGAGCTGGAAAGGGCCATGAGGAGAGAGGGGAGCTGGGTCTGGGGCCCCCCACCAGTATGCCCTGTGGTTCTAGAGAAGGTCTTGGAAACCTAGTTTTCCAGTCAGAGAAATAGAGGGGTCAGGTCGGATCCAGTCAGGGATGACACAGAACACAGCCCCATTTCCAATACCCGTGGCAGACCTAAGGAACTATCAGCATACCCATTCCTGCTGGGTACCCAGAATCCTCGGCCCGGTGGCTCCAGCCATCCATCACCCGTCAGAGTTGGCAGGACACTGGAATGTCTTTGCCTGGCTTGGTACTGGATGTTCTCCAGTACTTTTCTTCTGGCTCCAAAGATCTAGAGTTCTATAGAATGAATACAGCCGTCATTCTGTGACCTTGGCAGCCATGTCATCGCGTGGGGGCAGGGTGGGTCTTGAACCTGCTTCCTCTGGCTCTTCAGTCAGTAACAAAGCAGGGCTGGGTGTGGTGGTACATGCCTGTCGTCCTAGCACTTTGGAGGCTGAGACTAATAATAAAGTTAGGGGGCTGAGGATGTGACCCAAAGATAGAGGACTTGCCTAGCACAGGAGAGGCCCTGGGTTCCACCCCTAGCTTGGCAATGAAATAAGAAAAGGGAAGTTTGTTTCAGCAAGTCCAGGTCTCCTCTTGACTGGTTATTTTCAGGAGCTTCTGGAAGAGGTGAGGAAGGAACTGCAGAAAGTCAAAGAGGAGATAATTGAAGGTGAGGTGATTTTGGTTTTTTTGAACTTATTTATCTTGGCGGCGTTGTGTCTCTGGGAAAGAACTCTGACTTGGAAAGAGGGAAGAAATGGACCCTGACCTCTGCCTCTTGTTTCCTTCCAGCCTTTGTCCAGGAGCTGAGGAAGCGGGGTTCCCCCTGACCCAGGACCCAGAAGACCCGTTTCTCCTTTCTGCACACCCTGCGTGTTACCCTGCTTCCCTGCCTCTACTTGACATGGAAATTGGCTGAAGACTACACAGGAATGCATTTTCCCCCCTCTTCATCCCGCTTGGAAAATTCCACGGGGGTGTGGCTTCCTTGGCACCATGGCTACACCCTTACTGGCTGCTGATTGGCTGGGGAGGCCCCCACTGTTTGCTCCCTTTGGTCCTTCCCGCCTGCCATCCCCTTGGGGCTGGTCCCTCTGCTGGGGATGTACCAATTAACCCCACAGTAAGGGGGAAGGAGGGAGGGAATTTCACATTCCCTTTCTAGATTCACTTTGACACTTATGCCTTCGATTTTTTGTTTTTTTAAGGATAAAAAAATATATATATATTTGGGTTTTGGGGGAAAGGAAATTTTTTTTCTCTTTGGTTTTGATAAAATGGGGTGTGGGGGGTTTTAAATGCAATAGCCCCAGGATTGCCCCATTTGGGGCAACTATTTAAGAGGGGGTATCCCATCGTGTGGGGTTGCTTCCCCCCACATGAGGATCCCTTTTCCCTCTGACCCCTTCCTCTTTTCTATGCGAAATTAAGATGCTGTAACTTTTTGGAACTTCAGTTTTTTTTCACTTTTTTATTTGGGTAGGTTTTAGGGTCCAGACCATTTTGATCCCCTGGGGAGAGTCATTCAGGAGAAAAGGAGAGGAGGAGGAGGAGGAGGAAAACTCCTCTTTGTCTTCACCTTTAGCTTCTTGAAAATGGGTCTTTGCCTAATAAACCTCCTGTTTTATAAATCTGTGAAGATCTCTGGAGTGACTTGGGCTGGTCCACGAGGATGGGGTACACTGCTGGGAAGCCTTGGTTCCCTGTGCCAGGAGTCTGCCTGCCCCTGGCCCTGCTTCCTGGCCTGACCACTCTCTGCCTCTCCACTTCCCTCCCATCTCTGCTACCCAAACTATCTTTGCCCCCTCCCCGCTGGGCCTCTTCCCACCCGTCCCCACCACGTCACCGTCCTGAGGCCAGGGCCAAATCCCCATTGACTGTGGTGCTCAGCGAGTCGTAGGATGACTGTGGCACCTTCCCCAGAACACCCCCGCTCCCCGCTTCTCTCCTAATTTAATGACATCGGTTCCCACTCCTTCGGACACGCACAACTTCCCGAGGCACGTTCTTACAGAAGACTCTTTAGAACACCTTTAATAATATAAACATTTAACAGTCTAAAGAATGCTACAGCCACAGGGCTCACAAGCCCGTGCCCTGGCCCAGTGGGTTGGCAGGAACGGGAGATTTGGCTTGGGGTTGTTTCACTTGGACAGGGCAAGGGTACACAGTCCCTCCTGAAGAGGCGGGGGTGGGGTACCGAGGGCAGGGAGGGAGCTCTCAGGAGCGGTTGGGAGGGGGAATGCGGCCGTGACCCATGTATTAGGGGGACAGATGGGTCCTTATTAGTCTACTGGAGAGGGTAGGGAGTCCTAGGATAAATGGGGCGGAGCCAACCAGGCCACTTAGCCCAGGTCCGAATCAGCTTCTCCAGGGCACCTTCTGCTGGAACTGACGACAGGAAAGCGGGCCAGCCAGTGTGGGGTGTGCCTGAGACTAAGGGAGGGGGACTCGGTGGGCCCATCCGCTCAGGGAGAGGAGGGTGGCGGCTGAGACACAGTGACGGGTCACAGACGGGAGCCAGGGAGGCTCAGAGGAGCTGACCCAGTGCGAGAGCTCCCCATCCTCTTTCCCCTCAAAGTGAGGTACGTGACAGGCGACGGGATCAGAAAGTCCTGAAGAAAGGACCGGGAGCTCCGTGTGTCCGGAGGGTCGCCGCCTCGGGAAGGTGGGTGCCGGAGAGACAGAATGAGAGGCGCCCTCGCGTGCGGAACCCAGTTTGGCTTCGTCCTCTGACTCCCCCTGGCGGGCAGGTGGAGCCCACACAGGGCGCTGCTTTCCCGGGGCCGAGCGGGTGGTTGGGTGGGGACGGGGGAGGGCCCCTCGGCCGGCTCCACC
>NW_022900931.1:62463275-62463616 GCF_012274545.1 Fukomys damarensis
CGCCTCGAGCTCCAGCGCCAGCTGGCCCACCTCGTCCTGCAGCGCGTCCCACGACAGGCGCCGCTGCTCCTTCTTACGGCGCCGGTGCGACTGCTGGCGCCAGTACTCCAGCATCAGGCAGCTGCAGGCAGTGATGAAGATGATGGCTTCGCCCAGCAGCTCGGCGCCCAGCTCGGCAGCCGCCGCCTCGTTGAGCGGCTTCACGGCGTCTGCGCTGAAGCCCATGATGCGCATTTTGGTCCGCATCTCCGCCCAGTGGTACACTGCGGGGAAGAGGGCGTCACGGTCTGCGGCGGGGGAGCCCCCGGGCCCGCCCCCCCGCGCCTCGGAAGGGGCCACCC
>NW_022900931.1:62463631-62469987 GCF_012274545.1 Fukomys damarensis
TGGGGGCCATTTCAGGAAGGGGGAGGTCACCAGGAGGCCCCGCAGCACAAGGTCCGGGCCAGCGCACGGCTGGAGGCGACCCTGCCCACAGGCCGGGTGACCACGCTCCGGATGGAGCGGGGACCGCTGGTGGCGGCCCAATCGCCTTGCAGCACTAGGCCCAAGGCGATGGCCGGTGGCGCACGAACCGACCTGGGAGGCGATCGGCCTCCAGCTCCCCAAGAGGTGAATTTCACCTCTTCAACCACCCTCCTCTGTAGCCAGGCGGATCCTTTCCAATAATCCTATTTTTGGCTAGAAGAATAACAAATACACTTGAGGGGAATTATTTAGACCTAACAGAAGGGAGTACATTCAAAGACAAGCCGGGCATGGTGGCGCACGCCTGTAATCCCATCACTTGAGAATCTGAGGCGGGAGGATTGCCTCGAGTTCAAGGCCAGTCTGAATCACATACCTAGACCCCGTCTCCAAAAAAAAAAAATGCTCAAGGCCGGGGATTTAGTTCAGTGGTTCCGCCACCTGCCTCGCAAGCGCAAGCGTCCCAATTCGATCCTCGGTACCAAGAAACAAGAAAGAAAATTTTTAAAAAAGCAAAGACAGAAGTCCACCTTCTTTCCTCCACTTTAGTCCTGCTCCTTAATTAAGGTTAATCCATTTTTATCTCTTCTTCACCTATTCCATTTTTTCTGCATCTATGTCTTTTACATTTATTTATTTACTTATTCGTTTATTTATTTATAGGTAAGGTCTTGAACTCCTGGGCTGAAGCAATCCTCCTGCCTCAGCCTCCCCAGTCACTGGGAGTACAGGCTCAGGCATGGTACTTGTCTGGTATAACACATTTTTAAAAATACTGTGACTAAGATAGGCACAGTGGTGCATGCCTATACTCCCAGCATTTTCGAGGCTGAGACAGGGGGATTGTGAGTTCAAGGCCAGCCTGAGTTAATAGGGTTCAAGGCCAGCCTGGAGTATATATCAGAGCTCTATTCAGAAACACAAAATAAAGCAAAACAAAAACTCTGTGACTTGATTTTGCATTACTTCCCACCCTGAGACACATATGGAATTTATCACATATTCTGTCTCCTTCCCCAGCTCAGTTTTTACAAATAATTGTTATTTTATTATTTGCCATTTATTGATAACCTTTGTAATTCTGTCTACAGTCTCTTTCCTGACACCTGCTCCTATAAGAACACTGACCGCCCTCACCTCCCTTCTACTCTATTGAGAGAGGAGAGCACTCCTCCATCTGGGTTTAGGCAACTGTTGATAGAGAAGTGCTATACAGCAAGACAGTCCCCGGGCTGGGGATTTAGCTCACTGATTCCGCTGCCTGCCTCACAAGTGCAAGGACCCATGTTGATCCCCCGAACCAAAAAAAAAAAAAAAAAGACAGGCCCTGGCCTTGCCTCCATTTTATTCCCCCTACAGAATGTTTTGTTTTGGAAATGTAAGTTTGTGTCGCTGAGCTCCTGCCCAGTGTTATCAAAATGGTTGGTGTCTGTTTGAACCGTGTGACCTTTCAGGAATGTTCTGTTAAGCTCTGTCCCCTCACAAGAAGGTTCTGTACCTCTGCCCCCTGCTCCAGTGAGCATGCTGGCCTACCGTGTAGTTCCCTATATCTAAGGAGGTTTTCATTTCTGGTAGAGTGCTCAGACTTCTGTGACCTGCCAGGGCTCACTGGTGTAATAAAGGTTTTTTTCCCTCCACCTCTTCAACTCGCCCTTAGATTCTTGAGTCTTCAAATTGCAAGAGCTGAGTACCAGAGCCACGGCACTGAGCTGTAAAGCTCAGCTGTGCCTCAGAGCTGTGGCACTTGGCTGTGACACTGAACTGTAACACTCGGCTACAGCACTGAGCTGCTCTGTTCTGCTGCAACACTATGGGTTGTGTTGTTAGGGTTAACTGCATAACTATGCTCTTTGTAGAAAGTAACTGAGTAGCTGTGCCAACTTCTGTAATCTGTCACCCAAGGAGCTTAAAAGGTTCAAAAAGCCTTGCCAGAAAGCTCTCCCCCTCCTCAGTGCTCTGCCTCGCGTACATCCTGCTTGCTCTGTTCCCAGAGAGACTCCAGTAGAAGTAAGCTCCACAGATGTAAAAAGAGGTATACAAGGAAGCACAAACTTCTATTCAGGAGTCACTCGCAGAGCCACTGGCAGCATTAAAAGCTGCTTTTGCGCCTATCTTCCTGTTAAGAGTGGTCTGTCCGAGGTCCCCAAGGTTTTCTACTTCACTATTATTCTACCTCACTTCCTCAGAAGTGGTTTGTGTGAGGCAGTGCTGGGCACATGGAGACAGAGCCTAAGCCTCAGACCTTTTGTTTTGGTTTGGTTTGGTTTTGGTTTTGGTTTTTTGAGACAGGGTCTCACTATATAGTTGTGATTGACCCAGAACTCACTATGTAGCCCAGGCTGGTCTCGAACTCACAGCAATCCACCTGCCTCAGCCTCCCGAGTGCTGGGATTACAGGCGTGCACCACCACGCCCAGCTCCTCAGACATTTTGGACACGGGCTGTCCCTCTGAGCTACATCCCCAACTCTGCTAGAATCTTATTTTTGCATTATCAAGGTACCTTTCTGGGGTTACAATAAGTCTTCAGTGCTTTATCCATAGGTCGAGTCTGCAGGTAAAAATGGAGTTTGTACAACAGTAAGTTGTGTAGATACCAGTCACTGCGGATCTATAATGAAATGATTTTATTTTATTAAGCCAATGCTGTAACATTAAACAGCAACTCCAAACACTGCTTTACATCAGGCCACATTTCTGTTTTCTTATCTTTCAGGCTTGATTTTCCCCATAGGGAGCTTTTAGCAAACTGCCACAGTTTGACTCCAGATGCCTGGCTTCCCCAGGACCAGTCACTCAGCATTTTGCTCCCATGATGCTTGTTAAATAGTCTGCCAGGGGCTGGGGATTTAGCTCAGTGGTTCCCGTGCCTGCCTCACAAGCATAAGAACCTGAGTTCTATTCCCAGTACCACCATAAATGAATAAATAAATATAAATAAATAGTCTGCCAGTCATGGACGCTCGGCCGTTTCCGGGGCTGTTTCAGGACTGTTCTCCAATGGCGTCTTCACAGGGCTCCTCCTCTTCACTGGATTTCGTTTTAGTTTTGCAGAAAGGGTGTTAGGTGGGTCAGTGTGTGGAATCCTTATATTTTTGAAATATCTTTTCCCACCTTCATGCTAGACTAGACGACGCCCCAAATGACTGGTGCAGAATCATATTCCTTGGTAGTCTGAAGGTCTGGTTCTGTTACCGGTCACAGCAGTGGGGCTCTGTGTCACTGTTTCCCTGACAGTGCACCGCGATGGGACTAAGTAAGTTCCATTCTTTCCCTTACTTTACACTTGATCTTAGCCAAAAGGTGAAGACGCGATCTTTCCCTCGCTTTATACTCTTCTCTCTTCTCTCTGCCGTTTCCTCTCTTTAGTCCTGGGAATTGTTCTTGCCTGTGTCATCACGTAATAACCTCACCCAAGAAGTCCGGCCTTTGCCCTTGGCTCCCGGAAGGTAGCCTCTGAGTCCTAGGAATGTCCAGCCTGATTGGCCATACCAAAAAGTTTTGCTAACCATGAAATTTAGGCTGGGGAAGTGGGGCTATGTAGGACAGCTCAGCCCCTGGAGAAGCCCACACGGATGGCCACCTTCGTCTTTACTCATCTTCATCAAAAGCCCTGGACACCAAGGCCGCGGTGAGCTTCTCCAGTCAGCAAACCTCTGGGTGTTTTTTTGTCACTTACGGTTGTTGGCAGAAGTTATGCTGTCTGCGATGCCCCCTAGTGGAAGGTGACTGCAAAGCAGCGTGTGGAACTCGGGTGCGGCTTCTTCCCTCGGCTGTTTTGTGTCCCGATCCTTCACTGTCGCACACCTCAGCTGCCGGCCTGGACTGCAGTGGGCTCTGCCGGTCCTTCTAGCGAGTGAGGGAAAGTGAGCGCGGCCTGGGTGACTCCGGAACTTTGCACGCCTCCCTGTCCTCCTCGCCACCCTGCTGCAGTACTTCCAGGCGGGAAAGGGCCCTCGGCTTGTGCGGGCTCTGCTGTGTTCCCGCCATTTCCTCCACAGTCGGGAGCTGCCACGGACTCCCTTTCGGAACCCCGCCACCATCCATTTTCGTAGTCCCCTTTACAAAAGATCCTACTGTAAAATATCCAGCCATCTTAAAGTGTCCATTCGGCTTTTTCATTGTTTGCTTTTCATTTTAGGGGACAGGGTCTTGCTACATAGCCCAGGCTGGCCTTATGGGTTGTGTTGTTAGGCAACTATGGGTTAATTGCATAACTTTGCTCTTTGTAGAATGTAACTGAGTAGCTGTGACAACTTCTGTAATCTATTACTATCCTCCCTGGTGCTGGGATTACGGGCTACAGCATTGTGCCCAACATCACAGCCACATCTTGAGAAGTGGGTTATTTACAAGCTCTGAGGGTGAGGATCCATTACACACAACACTATGACCGCACTAAATACTGCTGGATTAGCCCCGTACAAGGGTTCATTTTGACTGATATCAGTGTCACATCAACAGAAAAGTGAAGACAGGAGTTCAATCAATACTGCAAAAGGAGGCCCGCGGATTTAGCTCAGTGGTGCCGCTGCCTGCCTTGCAAGTACAAGATCTCGAGTTCGATCCCCGGTAGCCCCCGCAAAAAAAAAAGATTGCAAAAGGAGCTGGACATGGTAGTACACACACTCAAGAGGCTGAGGCAGGAGGATCACTGGGAATTTGAGGTCAACCTGAACTGCATAGCGAGACCTTGTCACTTAAAAAATAATGATCGCAAAAGGAGCTGGCTGGCTGTGTTGGGCATGCCTGTATTCAAAGTACTCTGGGAGGCCGAGGCAGAAGGACCACAAGTTTGAGCCCAGCCTAGTAAATTTAGTGAGACCCTGTCTCAAAAAACGTTTTTAAAGGGAGAAGGCTGGGATTTAGCTCACTGGGAAGGCTCTGGGTTCGATCCTCAATACAAACAAAACAAACTCCCACCCACCAAAAAACAAAAAACAGACAATCAAAAACTCCAAACAAAACAGCTGCACAATGGACTTGCAGTGAAATTGGGGGCTGGGGCCTCTGGAGTCCGGGCAGCTGCTGCCCCCTGCAGGCCTGAGCCGCCCACTGCGGAAGCCGAGGAGCAGGCGCGGTCAGGCTTCCAGCCCTGGCTGTCACCCTGGCGCTTGAAGTTTGTGCGCCTGTAAGCAGCCCCGGGACCAGGCAGCTGAGGGGCGGGACTGAGGGCGAAAGGGAAAACGGAGAGCGAGCTGAGAAACGGAGACCAGCACGCTCCTGTGGGGGCTGCCGGGCGGAGGCGACACCAGGCCTCTGGGCGTGCGACAAGGCTGACCTCCTCTTCCGGGGGCGTCCCCGGGTCTCCCTGCTGAGCTATGGATGTGATCTGTACCCCGAGGATGCATGTTTTGGGGCTCGGCACTCAGAGAGGTGCTGGGGGGGACCTTGCAGTGGTGGCCCCGTTAGGGACTCTGTCAGAAGGCATTGGGACGATCCTGCCGGCAGCCTGACTCGGTTCTCCAGGGATGCTCGAAGCAGTGGCGTGCACCTGTAATCTCAACAGCCGGGAGGCTGAGGCAAGAGGATCTGCTCGAGCTCGAGGCCAACCTGGGCTACATGGCAAGACTCAAAAATAAACACATAAAAAAGAGTGAGAGCCCCAGTTGTTATGAAAGAGTCTTGCCTTTTACTCTGACTTCCTATGTAATCATGCAATCCCTTGTTCCTTCCCTTTTATTTATTTATTTATTTACTTTTTGGGGCTGGGGATTTCCCCCCAGCCACTCTGATCTCACCCCGTGGCAGCAGGGCCTTTGTACATGCTGCACCCTTACTCTGACTGGTAGACTTTTCCTCTTCACCTGCTTCCCTCCCTGGAGCTCCCTTTCCTGGAGCACGAGTCATCAGCAAACCCGGCCAGGGATGACTTCTGCCTTCCATGGCTCCCTATGGGTGACTGGGATCGATTTTCAACCATAGGTCCCAGCTCATATCTCCCTCCCTGAGGCCGGAGAAACTAGAATTTCTCTTCCCGTGGGCAGGTGGTAAGAATTCTAATCTTCCTGTCTTCAGCTGCTCAGAAAGAAATTCTCTGACATCCTTGTGCAATAGTGGATCATAAAACTCTGCTCACATCAGGCATATGATGGACGCGCCTGTAACCCTAGCTACTCAGGACACTGAGGCAGAAGGATCGCAACAATCCCACCCCATTTTCCACAAAATAAGACTTAGCTGGAAAACAAGCCCCTAGCATGATTTTTCAAGATGCTCACATCGGCTGGGGATTTGGCTCAGTGGTTCTGCCACCTGCCTCGTAAGCACAAGGGC
>NW_022900931.1:62470156-62476618 GCF_012274545.1 Fukomys damarensis
AATAAAAACCAAAAAAAAAAAAAAAAAAAAAAAAAAAAAAAAAAAGATGCTCACAATGTAGGCCTACCCCTAAATAAGCCCGTTAAGATCTTCAGCCAGACAGAAATATCTAAGTGCATCTGTTGCAACACACAAGGGACATAATGAATTATACAATAGTAGCATTAATATATAATTACATATAAGTGAACATTAGTGACAACTGATGCCTAAAGTAAATGATAACAAACATTACAAAGAATAAGGACCAAGACATACCATGTAAAGGTACAAGAGCCCAATGATAAATGTAACTGTATTGTTTCCTTTAAATGTACCTCGTAAATACCCCAGCAGGCACCTTTAGGTAAGAGGCAGGTACCTGTGTGAACAGAACTGCAGACTCGCTGCTGAGGACCGATCGCAGTGCAGACACACAGCGCGCAGTGTGTGCACTTGGTACTGAGCGGATGTGCTGTGTCTCACAGGAATCTTTGCAATTCAACACCTCGCGCCCTGGAGCGGACGCACTCAGTGTACTGCTGTGAAATGTGTTTTCTGAACCTTGGTGCCTGCCGTCTTTCGTCCCTTTTGTGCGCAGCTCCGTGGCTCCTCACTGTCATCTCCCTGGCCGCCACTCCCGGCTCTTCAGCCTTCAGTTAACTCCTGAGTTCATGGAAGCTTTGGGAAGCCCAGTCTGCAGGAGCTCGTGACTCGGGTGAAGAATTGAGGGGCCACAGTCACTGACGGCTGTGCTGCGAAAGCACCACACCAGGCTACAGACAAGAAGCGCTCGTTTAAAGAGGGCTCTGTTGCTGGACACGAGAGACGGGGCCTGTGGCTCTACAGGAAACGGAGTCACAGGGACTTCAGGTTATGGCGATGTTCCACAAAAAGATGACACGACTGTATTTGAATAAATCGATTTTTTATATGAATAGATTTTTCTTTTGCTGGGTGTGGTGGTGCATAGCTGTAGTCCCAGCCCTCAGAGGACTGAGGAAGGAAGAGGATAGGATCAAACAAGTTCAAGGCCAGCCTGCACTACATTGCAAGACCCTGTCTCAAAAAATGAAGCAAAAACTATAGATTTTCATACATGAATAAATTTAAAAAATGTAAATTGTTGTACGTGAAACATAACATCCCCTGTAAATAAGCGGCTACTGTGACTTTTGGAGCTACAGGATTTCTTCAAGGGAGGGGACTAACTTTTTGAAAATACAGTGGACCCTCGAGTTACAACCAGCCTGACATACATACAACTTGGGTTAATTAAGTTTGTGGAAGATTCATCTGTCTGTTATCTTTTTTTTGGGGGGAGTACCAGGGATCAAACTCGGGACCTTGCGCTTTTGAGGCAGGTGGCAGAACCACTGAGCTAAATCCAAGGCCCTGTCTCTTGTTATCAATAGCGTGTACCCACATAAACGTCCAGATCTCAGCTGTACTCACTTACAACCAACTTGAGTTACAACCAGCTCTCAGGAACCAAATCCATGGGTCAAGGGTCCAGTTACTGGACTTTTATGGAGATTGCAAAATAAATACCAAGGCACAGAGATGCGGCACTTCGAGGAGGGCATCTTCGACGTAACAGCTCCACGGTCTCCTGGTTCCCATCTGCCCTCCCGGGGGGTGGCACCCCTGAGCAGTTTGTCCTGGCATTTTCAAGTTGGGACCAAGGGAGCCCTGAGGCCAGGGCCCAGGCCTGCCACCTCCATTGGTTTCCTTCTTCTGCTATGTCCCGGTGTAGACACCAGGACAGCATTTGATGGAGGAATCAAGGAGCTGAGGAATATAACCAGGCGTTTCTAAAAGGGGAGCTCAGCCTATCTTGCCAGCCCCACGTCGGTGCAAACATCAGCAGCTAGAGGGCGCCGCAGACCTGGCAAAGGCGGGGCAGGACCTGGCCTTTTTTAGGGAGAGGGCGGGTACTGGGAATCGAACTCAGGATCTTGAGCTTGCGAGGCAGGTGCAGTGCCACTGAGCAAAATCCCAGGCCCTGGCTTTCAGTACATTAACCCACATGTATATAATACATACATTGAGTTTTATGTTTTCATAGGTTTGTTTTGTTTTTTTGGCTAGGGATCAAACCCAGGCCTAGTGCACACATTAATCTGCTGAGCTGCACCCCTAGCCTGTGTTTTTGTTACTGTTGTTTCTAGAAGGGGTCTGTGTTGCCCAGTCAGGCTAGCCTTGAACTTCTAGGCTCCAGCAATCCTCCTGCCTCAGCCTCCAGAATAGCTAGGACCACAGGATCAGGTGTAGCACCTCGCTGGTATATTGCATTTTAAAAGATGACAAAGACATTCTCCAAGATGTGTAGTTTGGATGAATTCCAACTTGCCTCACTCTGTATCAGGATGAGAAAACTGAAAGAGAAGCTGAACCACACTATTTGCTTTGGCTGAGACGAAGTTATTTGACTTTGGCACCTGACGAAGTTAACATGCCCTTTCAGAGGGTTAGGGGACAAGAAGACATTTTGAGATGGCTGGAAGATGAAGGCCTCTCCGATCCAGCCTGGCCCTGGTGCTGTGCTGCTTGGCCTTGCACTGGTTCAGCCATTCCTTGGGACATCGCAGTACATTTTAGAGTTTTCCAGAAAAGCACCTTCAGCACTGTCCAGGGATGCAGTTGAAGCTCATTTTCTGTCTTGTACAAAAGCAGCTGAGGCCTTAAAGCATAAAAGTCAAGAAATGAATGACATGCAGGAAAAAGATCAAAGTAGCTTTGGATGGGACACAGATGACAGATTTGACCATTTTGGAGCCAGCAACCAGAAACTCCTGGAATGTCCCACTGAAGGAAATGGATTTCGTGATCTTTTAGAAGACAGCAATACCGAATGGCCTTTCACTCAGAAGCTGATCTGTCCGTGGCTGCAGATGGACACCCGCAGACCCGAGAAGATCGCCATGAAGCTCGTCCTTCTGCAGCGGCTACTGAAGATGGGAAAGGAAGCGAGCGAGGATTCATGAAGCTGAGCCAATGTGGGAAACACCTCCGCCGTGACTCGGTGAACACTGAGATACCCAGAGAATATTCTTCCTGTTAGCACTATCGCCAAGCAACACATCGAGGACCAGCTCTGGGGCTGGAGGGACCCCCGACACAGGGCTCCGCAGAGCAGGGCGGAGCAGGGCGTTTCACCCCCTGTCGGGTGTCAGGGGGCTACCTGACCAGGGACACTGTGATTCTAGTCACCGGAGGCAACCGGGCTGGCCTCACTGTGTCACCACGGCCATCACTAAACCCCAGCTGCAGACTTCACAGGGCCACTGCAAGCCTTCTATCTTCCTGTAAAATATAACGAAGCCGAACCCTTTGACCTAAGAAAACGGGAACACGTGCCACTCAGTCTGTATTTCTGATTATCAAAATACAGGGGATTTCCCAAGGTGATCATGGTTGAACTTTAGTTCAGGAGAGTGGAAACCATGGTTTTAATTTTCAGGAGAGTTCAACTAAAGAAAGTAAGAGAAATTCTCTTAGCAATAACTTTTTGCAAATAAGCAAATTACAGTAAACTCATCTTAATGAAAATTTCCTATAATTATAGTCTCTTGGTACAATCTTGACAATGAACAGTGACAGATTTTCAAAAAGAGCTCCTCATAAAAATAAAATAGAATCGACTGTGCTGTGGGTATTTAGTGGAATTTTATTTCGTGATACACACACGCGCGCACGCGGTCATGTTACATAATATATAAAATAGATCTCTCCTTATATACTGTGTCACATCATGCCTGGCTCACATGTGTAATGCTTATACGAGCGAGAAACCACTTACAATGGGATCCACATTCACACGGTGGCTGCTGACCGCTCCCCGTGGCCAGGGGATCTAGTGGAGCTTACTAGAAGCCCATTCTCTCCCAGGGCGGCTCTCAGCCAATCTAGGCCACTTCCAGGCACAGGTGCCACCCAGCAGGGACACAGACACAGGTGACAAGACCGGCCAGGACATGGGAGGAGACAAAGAAATGTCTGTGCACTGGTCCCACCAATGGGACATGAGCCCCATGAGGCTGGGGGCTGGTCTGTCTCCGTCCCCTCTGTGACCCCAGCATGGTGTAGAACAGGGCTCTGTTCACGGTGAACAACTCAATGAAATTTCTCAAATGACAGGACAAATGAAGGACATTTTTTCTGAGCTTAACAGTGCTCTTTAAAATATAAACAAAGGGGCCCGGGGTTTGGCTCAGTGGTTCTGCTGCCTGCCTTGCAAGCACGAGGGCCTGAGGTCGATCCCTGGTATCAAAAAAAATAACGCATAAACCTGAAGACAGCCAGCTTTATTATAAATTTATTCTACCTCCTCTTGCCACATCACAAAATAAGCAAAGGGAAGGAAGCCAGAACCATGAAGCGCTCTCTGGCCTCTTGCCTCATGCATTTCAAGAACAGGGTCCCAACCCAACTCCGCACAGCCCTGTCACAGTGGCCAAAGCTTCATGTCCCACCTCTCCCTCTTCCCTGCCTGGGTGACTTTCCCTCTCTGCCTCAGTTTCCTCACTAGTGACAGGATCTACTGTTGTGTCCATTATGAAAGCACTTAGAACAGCGCAGGCTACCAAGCCAGAGCTCAGAGCCCCCGACCCGTGGTGATAACGACAATTTACCGCTACGTAGAGGAAAGTTGTAAAGAGACACCAGAGCCAGGGTGGACTGCCTCCCCCAAGAGTAACCATGGAAACCGGGCACTGAGCCTCTCCCTGGCTGTCCCTGTCACCCCCCTTGTGCAGTGGCATCTGTCCCTTGCCTTCTTCCTCCACACCTCACCCTGTTGAGTCACTCCCAATTTGAAGGACACCCCCACCGGAACCCAGCAGCCTCTCCCCCTTTTCTAGAAGGAATGGAGATGCTGCCTAGAAGTCTGGCTTCTTGCTTTTCTCTTTGGTGGGTCTTGTGTCCCAGTAGTGCTTAGTTCCCTGGTGGAGCTGGGGGACAAAGGAAAAATCCTGTCCTGCCCACCTTCACCTGCGGCTTCATGAGAATGGGCCCAGGGTGGTGACCTCACCAAATGCTGACATCTGGGGTGCGACCTGGGGCTGCTCTGATAGGGACAGCAGATCCCCCACTCCCAGTGCCTTGGAGCCCGTGAGGTTGGTAGAGGAGCCCCATGCTCCTGAGGTGAGAAATGTAATGGGGTGAGTGGTGGATCCTCAGAAGAAATGTCCAAGTCCTAAGTCCTAACCTCTGGAACAGAATGTGACCCTACTTGAAAAAAAGGGTCTTTGTGGATGTCATTAAGGATCTCACGGTCAGATAGTCCTGGATTTCGGGTGGGCCTTAAAGTCAGGGATAGCTGTCTTTATGAGCAGCAGAAGAGGAGCAGAAGGCCACACGAAGGCAGAGGCAGAGCTGAGGACTAGAGTCACCAGGAAGTAGAAGGCAGCGTGGCCCTCCTGACTCCTGGATTTGAACTTTTGGCTTCCAGAGCTCTGAGAACAAACTCCTATTCTTCTACACCACCACACTGGTGGTTAATGTGTCACAGCAGTGCATGGACATGAAAAGCAGGGTGAGACCAACTGCTGGCCTAGTCCAGTGGGACGGGGGACCTGGGCCTCCAGAGGCAGGAGGGTCCTGCCACCGGAGGGGACAGTCAGGGCAGCCTGTGTGAGGGACGGGTGTGCACACTCGAGGGAGTGATGCTCTAACACACAGGCTGCCAGCCCGGGAGACGCCACTGAAGACGGTGGGCAAGGGAGGGGGGTGGTGCCCAGCCCAGGGCACAGGGAAGGAAACAGGCGAGGCTGAAAGACGGTGGATGAGGCCCAGCTGGGGTCAATCTCCCTCACGGAGGCAGGGGGGACACCGCACACAAGACCCTGCAGGGCCAGTCACTGGGTTGTGCTACCACCTGAGAGGTGGGGGTTCTGCTGGGATAGCCCTCTTGGGATCTCAGGAAGGGCAGGAGGATTGAGAGAAGGGGCACAAGAATCCTCCCCTTCTCCCCTCCAACAGGTTGGAGATGCTCAGCTCGAGCAACCTGAGAAGCCACACAGGGACAACAGGACCCACAGAATCAGCTACAGGAGGGAGTCCTCTGACCGCGGGGTATCAGAAGTGGTGTAAGAAAGGTAGCAATGATCAGGTACAGGGAGCAGGGTAACACGATGATGAGGGGACAGCACAGCACTCCTGCTGTCCATGGCGTGTAGGTCTCGGGTTCGGGTGGGAGGTGGGCACTGTGGGGATGCGGAGCAGTTGGGGGTCCGAGAGGCTGTCAGGTGCGTCCCCGGCTGGGTTTGTTCCAGGGGAAGGTACCCAATAAGGGGGTGAACCAATGCCAAGTCCCATCCAGATCTGGTTGTTTCCCCTGGGCCAGCGCAGGCAGGGGGTTCAGGGAGGAGGCCAAGGCGGGGCCACGTGGGGCCACATCCAAGTCCAAGCCTTTGCACCCCCTATTTCTTGGAGGGAGACGCTGCGTGGCACGCAGGCGCTGGGTTGGGCGCGCAGAGCTGG
>NW_022900931.1:62477449-62510512 GCF_012274545.1 Fukomys damarensis
CCGCAGCCCGTCCCAGGCGGCGCGCTGCTCTTCCTCCTTATGGCGCTGCTGCAACTGGTGGCGCCAGTACTCCAGCACCAGGCAGCCTCCGCCCACGACGAAGATGGTGGCTTCGCCCAGCAGCTCGGCGCCCAGCTCGGCGGCCGCCTCCTCGTTGAGCGGTTTGATGACCGTGCCCCGGAAGCCCATGATGCGCATCTTGGTCCGCATCTCCACCCAGTGGTACACTGCGGGGAAGACAGGGGTCAGGGCGCTCTCCCGGAAGCCCCAGCCAGCCCCGCCCCCCGCTGGGTCCCTGGCGGCCCCGCCCGCCCCGCCGTGGGCTGTGTCATTTTGACCTGCGCTCGCCTGGCCCAGGGAAGGTGGCGTCACTCAGCGGCGGTGACTCCAGAGCTTTATTTAATGTGGAGACACAGGCTTACTATGTAGCGCAGGCTGTCCTAGAACTCCAGATCCTTCTGCTTTAGTCTCCCCACTGCGGGGATTACAGGAGTGAGAGAGCGTTCACCGCTTTCCAGGCCACTTTCTGAAAGCGTCGGAGAGAGAAAAACCCTTCTCCCCAGACTGGCACAGCCCAAGGAGCTCCCAAGGAGCACCGAGACGGGAAAGCACAAAAAGATTCAGGGCCGGAAGCGTCGCCCTCTGCTCCTCCTTTAAGTCACCATGCAGCCCAACCAGGAGGACCCCCCTCACCTGGCACTGTCGCCCCACCCACTTCCCAGGAGAGAGACCAACTTCTGGGCTTTCCTTATTTTCCCAGACGCAGAGTTGCAATGGCAGATCAGGGACCTCCAGACTCCAAAAGAGCACAGCTGAGATGTGGACGTGGCTGCCGTGCTCTTTGCAAGTCAGGTAGCTCCAGCCCCTGAAAGCGGAGCCATGCTGTCTCCACTGAGGCCAGGCAAGCAGGTGGAGGGGTCCTGAGCTGAGGCTGCTGCAAAACGACGCACTCCTTGGCCAGCTGGGTATTCAGAGGGAGGTCCTCAGCCCCAGAGCCTACAGAACCAAGGTGGGATTGATGCTGACACTGCCGTTCCGGGAAGTAATCCACATGCATCCAAGGGAACAGGAAATGAAGGGCCCACGCGCTCTGGAGCTTCGTCCCCAACTCATGTGACATTTTTTTTCCTTTTTCTTTTAAGAAATAGTCTCACTGTGTTGCAGGGGCTGGTCTCCAACTCCTGGGCTCTGGCAATCTTTCTGCTTCAGCCTCCTGAGTAGCTGGAACAACACCTGGCTTTCACTTTTACTTCTGATGTTTAATAATTATTCATGAAAATGTATAACATTTTACGGTTTAAATTGGGCACTGGTCCTAATTTTAAAATTAACTCAATCCAGATGAAAATACTTTAGCATTCTGAATTTACAAGGTAAATTTCTGCACACAGACTGGCTGCTGCTGTACAATTCACTGGACGGCAGTCCGTGAGGACCAAGGGAAAGTGGGACATTTCCAATTATAAAAGAAAAACTTGTTCTCTATTTTGCTTTGGTTTGGTTTAGTTTGGTTTTTTGAGACATGGTCTCACTATGTAGCCCAGGCTGGCCTGGAACTCGAAGTGATGCTCTTGTCTCAGCCTCCACAGTGCTAGGATTACAGGTGTGCACCACCATGTCTGACTTGAGCTTGTAGTTTTTTATTTCATTTTGTAAACTGGACATTGGTAGGCCCCAAATCACTGGAGTCTGTGGATTGCAACTGATTCAAAGGAAGGCTAAAGCAGCTGTTTGAAAAAGCCAATACTCATAACCACGACCGTATCCCTTAGGACAACTTAAACTTATGAAGAAAAGTTTCACTGCCAACTTGGAAATGTACTAGACAGAGGCTGTGCACAGTTCTAAGGTCCTCACAGCGGAGGGGAGACAGGAGTGACTGACAACTCCCGGGTGTGAGTCTGCCCTGCTGGTCAGTCTCTGCTGCAGTCACTATTTCAGCTGGTGGTCGCTTGGGCCCTGATGTTGTGGGGTCTCGGGGGTCCAGGTCGTGGGGACACCCCCCACCCCGAGGTTTCAGTCTCAGGCCAAGCTGGCATTCACCTGGAGCAATGACAGCCCACCCTGAGCTGCTTCTGCTGAGCAAAGAGGTCAGCATCTGCTCGGTCCTGTGCTGACCCGGTAGAGGCCTGGAGCTGGGCATAGAACTCTCACCCTGCTTCTGGTCAGGAGCACCCCATGTGGCGAAGCGAGGCAGTGCTGAGCCCGGTTGGGCTTGAGGAGGTGAGCAGCTCTCAGCCTACTGCCCCGGCAGTGGGTAAAGCTTCTGAGGAAGGGTGGGCTTCAGCCCCACCCACCACCTCCGGCACTCGCTCTCCATCCGCCACAGGACCACCTGGCACAGAGGCCCTGGCCAGATGCCAGTGTCATGCCCTTCAATGTGCTGGCCTCCTGAACCGTGAGCCAAGTAAATTTCTGCTCGGCGTAAATCATCCAGTGTGCAGTTTTTGGGTGGTTTTACTTTTTGAGTCAAGGCCTCACTATAGTCCCAGCTAGCTTTCAATCTGTTATGAAACTCAGGCCATCCTTGAATTAGACTTTTCTGCCTCAGCCTCCTGAGTGCTGGGATTACAGGCACGTACTACTACACCGGGCTGTCGTGGAGCTCTGTTAAAGGAATACAAAAACAGACGAAGATAATCCCAGTAGCTGATACCTCACACTGAAGGTCCAAATCTGAATCCAGCTCTGTCCCCCAACCTGCTCGTCCAGGTGGGCCCACCCGCCCCCAGGCATCCCCTGCCCCCAAGTTCTCTCAGCAACATCTGGTCCATTCTGCCTATTGAACATCTCTCTAAACATCCTTTCCACTGTCCTGGTAACGATTCTGTCCCAGCTCTGACCAGTGTCCCATCCCTGGCTTCAGAAAGAGGACCACGACCTGCACGTGCCCTTCATTCAGGGACGCTGGCTCCCCATAACCTGTCTGCAGTCTGTCTCCCCCATACTGTGAGACCCAAGGTGGCAGGGCCCAGAGCTGTCCTGGGCACTGCTGTGTCCCCGGCACTGAGCAGCACAAGGTCAGGCACATCGATGAAGATCACTGCATGGCCGCTTAAAGCATAAATGGGTCCCCATCCCAGCCCCACCCCCTGCAAGTGTCCTCCATACTCAGAAGAGCTGGCTGAAAGATTAAAATACAAAACCAAACTGTTTGCTACTAATAGTAACAAAACAAAGTACTGAAAGTCTGAAATGTCAGGTCCCCGCGCCCTTGCCCTCGCCAGGGCCCCAGTTCCACCTCTGCTCCCGGGTGTACTCTGGGGCACAGGAAGGAACCCCGCAGCTCCCCCACGAGTGGGCGGCCCGATGCCCCTCCCACGTTATCGGGTTTGACCACGCAGGCTATGTGCTGCCCACACGGAGGTCCCAGCCCGCAGTGCACAGGATGAGTCAGAAAAGTAAATAAATACCACAGGCCACAGGAAACCACGCCAGGGCAGCGAGAATGCGCTCCGCGGGCCTGGAGTCCTTTCCGACGCGCACGCTCGTCTTCCCGCTATCGTCTCAATCTTTCCAGCCACAGACTTGGCTAAATTCGCTCACTGTTTCCCTTGTTAGTAAAGTATAACTTAAACTGCGGGTTTCCTTTCACCAGGGCCTCGAGCCTGGAGCCTGCTCGGCAAGGGCCGCCCTGTGAGCCGCACAGCAGCCAGGGAGGGAGGGAGCCGGGCCGACCGCGGGATCTGCCCCTCTCCTCGGCGGCCACTCTGAGGTCTCGGTGGCACATCGCTGGTACTGGGTGTCTGCTGCCGTGTTTTCTGCGCCCTGCTCCCTTTCAGCACCGAGCACAGCTTCCGTCCTGGGCAGGAGCCGCGGGGGCACCCAGTCCCTGCACAACGGTGACATCGAAGAGTGACAAGCTTTCCCGGTTCCTGGAGGGCAGGGAAGCGGGCCAGCTGCTGGCAGGATGGGGCCCACGGGGTCCTGTCCTCACACAGGTCCAGCTGGAGCTCATCTGTGAGTCTGAGGGCGCCAGCTCACAGGTCCTTCCCAGCTGTGGTTCTTCCCGCATAGGGAACAGAGCTCAGTCCCTGTCTTCCGGCTGTTCCACTGCCTCCCAGGACAGGGCCACAGGGCCCAGGGGCTGCAGTTATGAGGGGTGTGTGTGTGTGTGTGTGTGTGTGTGTGTGTGTGTTTTATTTTTTAGCACCCCCCCCCAGTACTGAGGATTGAACCCAGGGCCTTCACACCGAACTACATCCCCAATTGTTTTAATTTTTTATTTTTTAAGTCACCCAGGCTGAGCTCAACCTTGCAATCCTCCTGCCTCAGCCTCCCAGATTCTGGGATAGGAGGTGTGCACCACTACACCTGGCAACTAATATTAATCCTTTCAAAGAATCATCATTTTATTTTATTGCTTTCCTCTACTTCTACATACCTGCGCACGCCTACTTATCCTCCAAGGATGCAGGTGTTTCTTTCTTCGGGAAGTTCTCCCTGGCTTCCCCACCAGATCAGATGCCCCTTTAGGGTCCTTCAGCCCTTAGGGCTGCCACATTCCTGCCCTATCCAATCTTGGGCATCACCGGTGACAGCTCTGCCTCCCCGGGGGCTGTCAGTCTACCTCCCACTTCATACCTAAATTCCCCTCTGCCCGGACGCCCTCCTCCGAGTCCTCCACTTTGTCTCAATGAATCTAGATCTCAGCTGCACCGTTTCTTTCCCCAAAGCTGTCCTGGAGCTCTAGGCTGGGTCAGACCCGTCCACAAAGTTCCCTAAGCTCCCTGGGCTTCCGTCATCATGACACTGCTTTGGTCTGGCTTTAACAGATTTTTAAATAGAGGGCCAGAGCCTTCCTGTTTCTAAAATGGTCATAGAAATATGAGGTATGCCCTGCGCCTGTCTTGCAAGTGCAAGGTCCTGAGTTCGATTCCCAGTACCAAAAATAAATAAGTAAATAAATAAATCTGAGGTATGCTTTTAAAAGAAACTGTCTGTAACAGTAAAACAATGTGAATGTAGCTGAGCTGTTGCGTCTGCTTGCATGTCCCGAATCAACTCAAAACATCTGCCTTTTATAGTCATTTTGACTTGGGGGAGGGGAGAGCCGGAAGTCACACACACCCACCGGGCCAGACTGGTAAATGTGGCAGGCGAGGACACCTGCCTCTTGTTTGGAGGGCACTTGGCAGCAGCACTCATTCTATTTTTTAATCACACCTTATAAAGACAGTGACAAAGCCAGGCCGGGTGATGCAGGCTGAGGCAGGAGGACTGCTGTGCATCTGAGGCCAGCCTGGACCACATGACGAGTTCGAGGCCAGCCTGCACTACAAAGCAGAACTCCGTCTCAAAAAAAAAGGCAATGACAAAAGAGGGCTTCCAGAACTGCCTCAGAAAGTGGCAAAGACCATGGGATAAGTATGTTGGGGGCGGGGATTCATGGCAAGTCTCTTGCTGTAATAAGTATTTTAAACTTAAACACTCACCATGTATTTTGTTCACACCACATCTGTCTCAGGTAGTCTTAGCAGCCAAAAGGCCACTTTCACTCTTTTAAAGACCCTTGAGGCCTCTGGCAAATCCTCCCTGCTCCACAGGCGACTCCCTGTGGGCATCTGGAGGCCAGACCACTCCGCCAGGGAAGCTTCTGGAAGGGCCTATTCAGGACCCAGTGCCAAGAAGCCATTCAAAAAATGTTTATGAACTAATCGCTCATTTTTCCTTCAGCCTCAAAGATGCTATATTCACTGCTATTACAAGTATCCAAATTTTGTCAAGATACTTTACTTTTTTTGAGACAGTATCCCACTATATAGCCCAGGTTGGCTTTGAACCCACTATGTAGACAGCCCAAGCTGGCCTCAAACTCACAGCGATCCTCCTGCCTCAGCCTTCTCAGTGCTGGGATACAGGCGTGAGCCACCACACCAGGCCCCAAAACATTCTTGATTGTTACTATTTTTATACCTTTACTGTTCGCTGTTTATCCTTCTTCTGAAAGCAATGTAACTACAGCTCTGCAGGAGATAAACACAGAGGTTCAGGCAGTGCAACAAATGTCTCGGGGACACCCCCCCAGAGTTCATGGGATCCATGAACCCCCATCCTATCTTGGATTCTCCCCTTCATAATGCCTGTTCTCTTTTTACTTACTAATGCCTGTTTATTACCACCATGCCTAATCAATCTGTTCCAAAGATTTCCCACAAACAGGATTGCAACCCTTTCACAGGCAGTTGATGAAAATTAATTTTTGGTTATTACTGAATGCTGGGATATGGGTATTCTCTATTTTTTTCTTATCTGTATTTTTTAATGTCTAGAATGAATATGGATCACTTTCTCTTTTTATAAATAAGAACCAAAGGAAAAGTACAAATCTTTGAGCCTGGCTTGGTGGCACATGCCCCCAGCACTCAAGAGGCTGAGGCAAAAGAATCACTGAGTCTGAGGCCAGCCTGGCCAATATAATGAATTCAAGGCCAGCCTAAAATACATAGAGAGACGCTATCTTAAACAAAACAAATCTGCAGATCTTGGAACCATAATTCCAATTATAAACCAAGATGGTGGTGCACACCTGTGATCCCAGCACTCAGGAGGCTGAGGCAAGAGGACTGCCTCGAGTTCAAAGCCAGCCTGGACAATATAGAGAGACCCTGTCTTCAAAAAAAAAAAAGCATGATTTCAATTATACGAATTAGTCATCTTTTTCTTTTTCCAAGAAAGCAAGCTGTGACTCTGTGGAATGATTCAAATGCAAGAGGAACTTCCCCTCCAACCATTTGGTTTAAAGGCGCTTCCTTCTTAAATGAGGTCAGGGACCCACTCTGCACTCAGCCATCCAGGGGGGACCCCTGAGGAGCCAGCCCCCAGTACTGGAAGGTCACATGAGGAGGTCACAAGTAACCTGTGGGGCCAGAAGCACGGTAAGAGGTGTGAGCTGCGAGTAGGCAGCCCACTGGGTTGTGGCCCCATAGCGAGGTCACCACGGCAAATGTCGGACCCCGGGGTGTGTGCATCGCTCCTGGGGCGCTGTGCTGCTGCAGACCGGGTGCATCCCAGCCCTGAGAACCCCCTGGGCGGACCCTGCCAGCAGCCAGGGAAATGGGGTGCAATGCCTGCTGCTGCAGCCGCTCTGCAAGGCACATTCCCAAGAACAGGGCACAAAATAGGATAAACAGTATACTACCATTTAGGTGCATTAAACATAGCCACATCCAAAGCGCCTGCCTATTCAGAAAACACCTCCCAAAGATAGCTGAAGGTGGAATTTGGCAGCTCCCTCTCCAACCCCGGACCTCCAACCTTCCTCCTATACCCCTGAACCTGGTGGACCATGGCCTCAGGGCCTTTGCACGACCTGTGCTTTCGGCCTGCAACCTTCTCCTCCACACCTGCTCACTTTCCTCCAGGCTCTACTGGAGTATTCATCTCCTCAGAGAGTCCCTGCACCCAGCCAAACACGGCACACACCTCCCTGCTGCCCTGAATCCTCTTACTCCGTGTGTTTCCTTGGTCCTTGCTACCACCTAATACATCACATGTTACTTTCTTCCTTATGCTCTGCCTCTTGTCAGCAGAGTCCTAACTCAGTATTCACTATTTCTATCAACAGGGAAAAGAAGGAAGACAGGTAGGAAGGCAGATGAGCAGCCAGGGCTGAGAAAGAACTTTTCACCACTTTCCCTTTTATATCACACCACTTGGGCTTGCTCCCAGCGCATCATTACTGGTCTTAGAAATCAATAACAGTAACAATCAGAGCTCCAGAAAGGCCTCTCAATTCTGACATTAAATAAAGGTCAAAGAAGCAATCAAGGGGGCCAGGGATTTAGTTCAGTGGTTCCACCACCTGCCTCATAAGTTCAAGGTCTGAAGTTCGATCCCCAGTACAAAAAAAAAAAAACCAAAAAACCAGCTACAAGTACCTCAAAAGTACCATGTGAACATATGTTAGACATGAAGTTCCTACTGTTTGACTCCACATACAGGAAGTTTAACAATAGGCAAAGCTAAAAAATAGGAGGGTAGAGCTGGGCGTGGTGGTGCACACCTGTAATCCCAGCACTTGGGAGGCTGAGGCAGGAGGATTGCTGTGAGTTCGAGACCAGCCTGGGCTACATAGTGAGTTCCAGGTCAGTCTCAACTACATAGTGAGACTCTGTCTCAAAAAAAAACAAAACAGAGCAAAAAAAAGAAATATCGAGGGACGTCAGGGTGAGGGCAGTGTGTGCACTTGTCCCACTTGGTAATGGCACACTGTACATCTGTGCCTTGCCAGACAGAGACGAGATGGTGTCGCAGTAAAGAAAACACATACAAAAGTCTGACAGGATTAGACCCTCCACGGTGAATGGAGGCAGCAGAGGCACTGGGACTCGTTTTCTCCCTCAGGCTACTTCCTCGTTCAGACAACCAGGATAATCATAAACTCCCTAATGAGATGGTTAGGATCATTTGTCCAGATAATGGACAGAATATTAAAAGAAAGCTGTTATTATCGGTTAATAAATTACCCAGGGTAAACAGAGCTCCCGAGCCAGTCCAGCCCTGACTGCCCTTCCCGGATGTGTTCTGTTCTCAGAGTGTGAACAGAGCTGTGGCCACCGCAGCAGGGTGGGAGCCTTTCTCTGCACAGCTGGCCTCCTCTCCTCTGTCCACCACAGATGACTCCACTGGCCCCCCGCCGGCCGGTGTCTGGAGGAGTCCCATCCCCAAAAGAGAGGCTCAGAAGGCGCTGACCACACCCCGCCAGCCAATTAGAGCACTGCATTCCCTGGGCCACAGTGATTGGTGGAGGGACGGGAGGGGGGCACGGAGCCAGCCCAGCCCACTGAGGATGAGCCTGGGGATCAGGCCGAACGGCTGGGCGCCCCTCTGTGCCCCCTCTGTGCCCCGGACAGTTGCTAAGCAGGTAACTAACGCCCTCAAAAGTGAGTGTGAGCAGGGAGTGTCTTCTGTTGGGTTGGCCACTGAATTAGTCATGCCTCTGAAAACAGTTCCTGTGTGCAGCAGACACTAAATGCAGTTCTACCCAGTGAGTAATTACACAGGCTCCTCAAACAGGGAAGCGTAGCCACACCCTAGAGATTAATTCCACCTCCCCTTCCTGCCCAGACGTGAGAGGAACCGGCTAACCCTGGCGCTAAGTGTTTAGTGTGCTCTGGAGCTACTGCGTACTTTTTCAGTCGATGGTAGATGAACATTTGTTATCTGTATGGCTCCTGAGAACCCCACGGCAAGATCCGAAACAACTCGGCACCTCCTTCCCTCCTTGGCAAAATGGGATCTTATGTCCTGGTGTGCAGGGCTGTTGCTCATTGCAGGGGTGTGCGTGACCTGAAACCCTCCCGTGGGGGACTCAGTGCAAGACTTGCGGGACTGGGGCGCAGGGGAGCCCTAGAGCACCAAGGTTAAGCTGCAAACGGGCCAAGCCTGGGATCCCGGCACAGCTACCCCACGGCGACCTGCTCAAGGGATGTGGTGGGAACGGGAACGACTCATGGGGTGTACGTGAGGACCTGACATGACAGAGCCTTAGCGCTCCTGACTGCTCACCCTCTGCGGTCACACGCACTCCGCCCACCCGCCTCCCACGGTGCAGGGCTCCTCTGTGCAGCCTGGTCCCCGCTCCCCGACTCAGCGACCTCTGGAAAAGGAGTGTCCACCTTGAGTCCCTTTCACCTGCCCCCCTTTCCTCTCCTGGGAAGTATAAAAGCACCGTGCTGAGAGTTCCGGCAGCTCTTTGGAGGTCATGATAGCTGCCTGGACACACAACGGCAGAAACGGACTCTCCTGGTCCAAGATGACACCACTGAGCCGCCAAAGCCACCACAGACCTGCCTTCCTCAGGGCTTACTGTAAAGCCAACAAGAGGTCTGGCTTGAGATTGCCTTAAGATTTACTGGCTGGGCTTCCAATCAACCAGACGGCACAACACACAGCCCAGGGTCAACTCTACAGAAGGCCTCTAGCGCCTCCCTGCGGGCGTCTCAACCCCAGTGAAGAACCGGGGTCTGCGGGCCAACACGGGCGCCCTCTGCTGTCCACTCGGAGTATTGCTTCTAGCCCAGGCAAGCGGATTCTCGGATCTCAGGTGCAAGTCTCTATCGCCTGCAGATTTAACAGTGTGCACGTGAGCAAATTTCAACCAGATCCTCTGCATAATGGAAGGTGGGCCTGGAAAACGGGCGGCACACTTCTACTTCTGCCTTAGAGCTCTGGCAGCTGTGACAGCCATAATCACACCAAGCACTTCCAAATGCTTTTAACAATGTCTGTCCATCCCTGCCCCCTCAGACAGGGTCTCCCTAGGCAGTCTAGGCCGACCATGAGCTCTCCATCCTCCTGCCTCAGCCTCCCCAGTCTTGGGATTACAGGTGTGCACCACCAAGCCTGGGAAAAAATATTTTGTATGTGAACATCTGGTAGGGGGCGTGAATAAATACAATTTTAAATTTTATTTTAAAAATACTGTTAATGGGGTTTTTTCTCCTCCCAGTACTGAGGATTGAACCACCCAGAGCCTTTGTACTGAGCTACTTCCTAGCCACCCTCCCCGCTTTTTTTTTTTAGACCGGATCTCACTAGGTCACTAAATTCCCCCAAATGGACTTGAATTTGCAATCCTCCTGCCTGAGCCTCCCAGAGCGCTGACTGGTACTACAGGTGGCATGTGCAACCATGCCCGGCTTTGTGTATGTTTTAAATGCTCATAACACAGCCATACATATGTTAGCACTTTAGACAACTGCTAGTTACATATGTATATGTAAATGTACCAAGACGGAAAGAGGAGAATGCTCAAAATGTTTCCTTTGTAGGAGAGCATGATAAAAATGTTTGGAGGTCACCAAAAGCAGCAGGCCTGTGACATAACAACTGATGTGACACTCAGGAGATTATAAAATAGACTTTGGAGAAGCGAATTTCAAACACTAGCACTCGTGAGCATCCATTCTGGAGATTGTTAAAAATAAATACTTCAGCGGGCCTGGTGGTTCACTGCCTGTAATCCCAGCACTCAGGAGGCTGAGGCAGGAGGATTACTTGAGTTCTAGGCCAGCCTGGGCTACACAGTGAGTTCAAAGCCAGCCTGAACTACATAGCAAGACCCTGTTTAATTAAACAAACAAACAACTCCAGCGCTTCCCCAGGTCGTTCCCAAGTCCATGCCTGAAGGTGGCACTCCGGGCACCCAGGGAGCACTGCACAAGGCCACCTCTTCCTTCAGATCAGCCACCTTTCGGCTCTTCACCCTCTTAGCAGCTGTGTTTCATCAGGAGTTTAGATTTTCGGCTTTACACAGCTGGGGATGGAACCCAGGCCTTGTATATGCTGAGCGTGCACTGTACAAGGGGGACGCACCCAGCCCTAGCCTTTTTACCGACCCTGGAACACAACTGTTGTATCTACCATTCCTAGAAGTTCCTTTAGGCTCTTTTTCTAACTTCCGGCAGTTTATTTTTATTGTGTTTTATGATGCCTCTCTTTTATCCTTTTAACATATCAACTAGCGTATGTATTTAGGTCCACATCCGGCTAATTCCGCTGGGCGGGGACCTGCATGTTCCTGCTCCACTGACCCTCACTGGCGGAGCCCGCTACCGGGCCTGGCAGGCTGAAGGGGTCTCCAAGGCTTGGGCATGGAGGGCACTGCTCGGGGCACAACAGACCCGGGTTCCTTCTCAGCCTGCTCTTTGCAAAGTATAATTCCAGCTTTGAGCCCACAGAGGAACAGTCAGTGCCAGAAATTCCAAGAGACTCTGAGCTCCACCTGAGCTAAGGCTGTGCCTCTCAGCGCAGGGTTTCTAGCGAGACCTGGAGGTCGAAGGCGCCTCCTGCACAGCTTCTTTGTGGTGTGTGTGCGTGTGTGTGTTTGTGCGCGCGCATGCACGTGTGTGTTACTGGAGAGTGAACCTACGGCATCCTCACAGCACTATATCCCCAGCCATTTTTTTTACTGTTTTGAGACAGACTCTCATTATATATTTTAGGCTGGGCTTGAACTCACTGTTTAGCCCAGGATGGCCTCAAACCCCCAGAGATTCTTCTGCCTCAGCCCTCAGTGCACTGGGATTATAGGTGTCTGCCACCACACCCAGCCTTAATTTTTATTTCGAGACAAGAGTCTCACTAAGTCAATAAATTGCCCAGGCTGGGCGCGATCTTGTGATCCTCCTGATTCACTGTCGCGAGCCGCGACGTCAGGATCCTGCCAGCAGGTCCTAAACCTGAAAGGATAAGGACAGAGAGACGGGAGGCACCTTTCTTCTCATGTTCCTTGCTTGCTTTATTTCAGAACCACTTCCTTTTATACTCTCCAGCTGCACGGGAGCGAGGGCTGCACGGGAGTGAGAGTACCGCCCACAAATTCCAGAGGGAAACAATAACCACCATTATGGGTTACATCTGCTACCAGCTGAACTCGCCCGTGGCTATGGGCGAGAGCACATCCGTGCCGGCGAGGTGACTCAAAGTTCAATCATGGTTAGGCCTGTGTCAAGGCTCACCATAATGGCTCGCCATACTTCACCTTCTCGGAGTGCCGGGGTTACAGGTGTGCACCACCTCACCCAGCTAAATAGTCTTTAGTGTGGAGCCCTCACACTGAACCCTGGTGACTTTATGAAAGAGGGACAATGGGCAGGGGATTTAGCTCAGTGGTGCCACCACCTGCCTCGAAAGCTCAAGATGAGGTCCTGAGTTCTAACCCCAGTACCGAAATTAATTAATTAATTAAAAAGAGGGACAGAGACCAGATACACAAAACACAAGCACCTCTGCTATGTGATGTCCTGGGACCCACCAGTTAGAGGCCACCACCAGAACCAAGCCAAGGCAATAAACGCTGCCTCAACTTCCAGAACTGAGCTAAAGAAACCACTCTTCTTTATAAAGTTATCCAGCCTCAGCTATGGCATTACAGTGCTAATACAGAAGCGAGCATCTTTGGGGACCACTATTCCGCCTACCACGTGTAGTAAATTAGAAAAATGACTATTATATGTAGCAGACGTCCCTGCCCAGTACCAGTGGGCTGTGTGTGGCACATGCTTCCTGCCTTCCCTAATTCGGCTATGCTGTTTTATAATCAGGAGTCAGACCTAAGGCCTGCGTGACTCACACAGACATGTCAGCCAGCAGAGTCGGGCCAGCGTCACACTCCTTCGCTAACGGCTGTCACGGAGGCCTAAGTCCTGGTCTGTGGAGTGGCAGGGCCCTGCTGAGTTATGTGCAGCTGAGGTCAGCGTGACTCCAATTAAAATCCTGTCCCCTGAATTATCGCTTCTCACTGACCTTGTGGGTTGCTTGCTAATTGCACCTGGTGCCAGTATCAGTTTCTTCTGTCCTAACAAGATAAGCAGTGCCGACTTCCTGACACCCCTGCCTGGCGCCATCATGCCAGGTGCTCGCAGTAATTCACTAGATGACTTCAAGGCACACCCTGCTCCCTATTCCTTCCCATGATCGTATTCAAGAGGTAATGGGTGTGCTTGGGGGCCTTTGTCATTGCTGTCATCAGCAGCACTGACCAGGGCCCGAGTCAGCTCCTACACTCTTGAGTCTCATTTGTGTCTATTCTTGAACTCACCTTGTACTGTGGTGGCTCACAGGAGGCCAGGACCCACAGCAGAGGTCCTGATAACGTCCCCTTCCCTGCTCCTTACAATTATACGCCAAAGGAACAAGCAGAAATGAACCAGTACTTCCCCACAGGTTCCCTGGAAGCATCAGAGCTACTTCACAAGAACAGCCCCACCTACCTGGCATCACCAGTCCCTTTATCTTTTCCTCTGTCAGGAATTCTTTGTTTAAAAGACCTTTGTTAGGGCTGGGGGTGTTGCTCAGCGATAAGAGTGTTTGCCTAGCGTGCGGTGCATGAGGCCCTGGCTTCCATCCCCAGCGCTGCAAAAAATAAAAACAAGAAGGTCTTTGCCACTGCAGGCACAGTGCATGATCAGTGACTTCTCCTTGCATTTCCTGCCCTGAGACCACGCAGCCACTTACCCAGGCAGTCCCAGGAGACCGGTGGGCCTGCCCTGTTGAGACAGGAGAACTTCAGCCACAGGCAGCTCCTGGGTGTGCCACTCAGCCCAGGAGACTAGACCTGGGAGGATGCACAGCTGCCACTGCACTCCTAGAAATTCCAAGTCCATGATCACACTGGCCGGGGGCACCACCAAAGGGCAGTGTGAAGCCCGTAATATTATGACGAAGATGTAAATACAGTGGCCACTGCATCCAGTGACTAGTGTTGCCTCCAAAGCACCCAAACTGAGGGCAATCTTTCTGGCTCTACTTTCCACACACACTTACTGCTTCTTTACTACCAAGAGGAAAAGGAGGGGTTCTTTTTCTAGTTAATATTTTAACAAAGGGATCTGACTCTCCACCAGCAATGACAGAACAGCCAGGTGTGGTGCGATGATCGAAGCACTACAGGGTGAGGCAGGAGGATCAGGGTAAATTCGAGGCCAGCCTAGGACACACAGTGAGTTCAAGGCCAGCCTGGACTACACTGCAAGACCCTGTCTCAAAAAACAAAACAAAAACAAATGACGGAACAGACACCAGAGCCCCGCAGGCTCTCTGTGTCATCTGGGGGTGTTCCTGTCAAAGACGTGGGACATGAATCCAAAGCATCCCAGGGGGATGCGCTCAGAAGCCTCCAGGCTGTGGGACATCTTTGTGAGGTCAACCTCACAAAGAACAAGAAAGGGCGGGAATACTGTTCCACAGCAGGGTCAGCAAGCCTTTTCTTTTTCTATTTTTATTTATTTATTTATTTATTTATTTATTTATTTATTTGTAACGGGGATCAAACTCGGGTCCTTGTGCTTGAGAGAGGCGGTGGAACCACTGAGCTAAATCCCCGTCCCAGCAAGCCTTTCCTGTAAAGGGCCAGAGGGTAAATAGTTTATATTTCGTGGGTGAAGGAGTCCGGGAAATATCAGAGTACGCCACGCTGGTGCGCTGGTCCCTTTAAGCTCGCCCTCATTCTCCTCCAATGTGATGAAGGCAGATTCTCCAGACAGAGCCCAGCTCCCAGGAAAACCCTCCCAGAAAATTGTTCTCTCTGAGATGATCAACACCCATGGGAGAAAGGCGATTTCTACACCCGGTCCAGACAGCATCCCATCTCTCCACTCGCAGCCCAGCCCGCTCTCTAGGGTCACGTACTCTAGCGAGGCTGCCTACATCTCGCCTCTTCCGCACTGGGCTCAGGGGCTCACTTTCATTCCTGCAATGCCCAGTGCACCGTAACACACCCACCGACGGCCTGACTGACTCACTGAATGCATGGGACCCAGGGCCTTGAACATGCTAAGCATACGCTCTACCACTCAGAAGCTCCCGACCAGCTACCAGATCAGTCTTACACTATTAACTTCTATTAGCTACCTCAGGGCGACCATACGCAAGCTTACACACAAGGCTGTGTTACCACCAAACTTGATTCACAAACTCAGGCAGTGGACTGCACGGCCAAGCCGTGCTGTACATTAGAGGATAGTGAAATGGCATGATAATCGTAGCGCCAGATCCCTGAGCAGACCCCGGATTCCTCACCATGATCACCTGCTGACAAGGTCATTCGGGGACAACCAGAACGCTTCCCAGGAGAAAAAGGCTGAAAAATGTAGGAGTGAAGTCATGTAACCCTCAACTTACATCCAAAGAGCTGTGAGGAAAAGAGCGTGAGTGCACGCGCGCGCGCGCGCACACACACACACACACACACACACACACACACGAGCCAGAGCAGAAACAGCATAGCTGCTGAAGGTGAACACCCGACAAGCCAGGAAGTCACGGTGCATAAGCAACAACTCTATTACTCTTTCCACTTCTCTGAAGCATTAAAACTTTAAGAAGTTGGGTGAAATATCCCAGAAGCTGACCCTCCTCCCCACTCACGTCCTGCCTGGACCTCAGGAGGGGCCTCCACCCTGCGGCCGCCCTCACCCCACAAGGCCAAGGGCTCCAGGCTGGTGTAGCCTGGTGGTACAGCACTTGCCTGGCATGTGCAAGGCCTTTGGTTCCACCCCAGGTTAGGGAAACAACACAGACGACATATTATGTATACAGACTTACTATATATAATATTTCATTATTGAATACTTATATTTTACATATATGTTACTTTAGTGGAGGTGGGGATACCATCGAGGGCTTCAAACATGCTAGTCTAGCAGTCTAGTCCCGAGCTATAACCCTGGCCCCTGTATTTTATATTTCATCTATCTAATTAAATATAGATTATTTATTCATCAAGTTATATATTTATGTAATATATAAATATGTGCTATTTCTATAATATAACTCAGACTCTGTTCCCCTGCTGCATGAATCCCCCAGGAGTCCGGTCCAGCTCAGAGCCAGGCCAAAGCATCAGCAGCGGCCCACAGGTAAGGGGCCAGCTACCCGCTCCCATCACCCCCACTTCCCATACTGCAGGCACTCTTAGCCCTGAGCCTCCCCCGGTGCAGATCCGGCTAGAATGTTCCCTACTCCAGGTACCGACACTTCCTATTCCCTCACCTCGTACCTAAAGTTACAGCCTTTTCCAAACACACTTCTGCACTCTCCCCGCCGCTCCAGGACTGGGAATCAAACCCAGGGCCTTTGTACAGAGCTGCACTCCCGGTGCTTTTCTCTGTATTTTAAGACAGGGTCTCACTAAGTCACTAACAGTGTCCAGGCAATGTTGTCCAGGCAGAGCTCAAACTTGGGATCCTCTGGCCTCAGCTTCCCACAGTGCTGGGATTACCGATGTGCTCCACCTCAGCTTCCCGATGATTTTTTCCCAGAGCAATTACCACTATCTAATGTAGTTCACAGTCTCTTTTTCTTCTTTAAAGTTCATATTCTAACTACTGATTTCATTTTTTGTCTCGTTTCCCCTACCAGAATGTAAGGCCCTAGCTGGGTGTGGCGACACAGGCCTGTAATCCTAGCACTCAGGAAGCTGAGGCAGGAGGATCACAGCGAGTCTCAGGCCAGCCTGGCCTACAGCAAATTCAAGGCCAGCCTGAACTACATAGTGAGAATATCTCAAAGGAAAAAAAAAAGTCCTGGGGATGAGAGTAAGATTTTTCTTTTTTCTTTTTTTTTGCCTTTTCCTTTTCCTCTTTGTTATATCCATAACATTTACACCTCAGCTATGACTGTACCAAGCAATGATTAACATTCTATGCCCACTTAATCCTTATAATAGCACAGTATTATTTATAGTATAAATGCATACATAGTATATACAAAATGGGAATACTAGGAGTAACCCCCCCCATAATTATAATTTGTGAAGATTCAATGTCATAAAGACAGGTCCAAAGTAAGTGCCCAATAAATGGTATTATATAATATCCCTGATACAGAAGTGGAATGTGAGGCTCAGAGAGATTAAGTGACCAGCCCAAAGTCACCAGCCTGAGAAGGGGTGGGGCAAGGATTCGAACACACCTCTGTGTGGCTCCATAAACCATCCATCTTCTTCTAAACCAGAGTGTTAGCCAGGGATGGTGGCGTATGCCTGTGATCTCAAGCACTTGGCAGGCTGAGGCAGGAGGATCACCACAAACCCAAGGCCACACTGGGCTCCATATTGAGATCAAGGCCAACCTTTTTGAGATCCTATCTCAAAAAAAAAAAAAAAAGTGAATGAAAGATAAACCACAGTGTTTGAAGAAGGATAGGAAACAGACAGTTCTGTGAGTTCAGAGTGTAAGTCCCCCTGGCACAGCCATGTGTGACCTCAGCATTTTTCTTCTGCCCCCAAAGCCTCAGTTCTTCCTCCTGTAAACTGGAGGACGTCATTCCCTCTTCCTGACATGGAGACAAAATGGTTGTGAAAGTGGCTAGGTGTGGTGGTGCATGTCTGTACTCCCAGTACGCAGGAGGCTGAGGCAGAAGGATCATCGAAAGTCTAAGGCCAGCCTACTAAGTCCCAATTCCTAGTGAGTCCCAGTCTCCAAAAACAAACAAACAAATGATTGTAAATATAATGACATAACTGACACAAAGCACTCTGGATACCAGGAAACCTAACATTTTCCCACTGGAAGATCTGTACCCTGGCGGAGGTCTCACCAAGCAAAAAAGAGCAGAAATTTTCAAGCATATAGGGAGAGAAAAGTCTCCTCTTAACCATCTGACCTCTGCACACGCCCCTCCCCCTGCCTTAACACTGTCCTTGCCCGTGTGGTCTGGCGAGATTCTTCTCACCCTTTGGGTCCCAGTGTAGATATCTCCTTTGCCAGGACTGCACTCCATACCTGGTCTTGTGTCCCAACTCACTCCATCTAGGTTATCACTTTGGGAGATGAGTCTGGCCCCACTGGACTGCGAGCTCTTTGAGGGCACAGTCTGGGACCGGCTTGGACCCTGCTGTCACAAGCATTGTCAGCACAAGATCTGGCACAGAACACGTGTTCATAAAACACAAGCTAAATGAAGTCATGGGTAGATCCATAGCAGTACCCTCACCCAACAAGTTATAGGACTTTTATGCTTCACCGGTCTACAGCACGTAGACCATCTTTTTTAACATATTGTGAGCATTTACTATGGCCTTCAAATCCAGCTCGGGCGGCTCCCCTCAGGCAGCTTCCTGACTCCAAACCCTGTATGGCCTGGGTCCTCTGAACTCGCACTCCCATCGGCCTGACCACTCCGGGTTGACGCTGCCGGGTCAGGAGTGCATCCCCTAGAGCGTAGCAGAAACCTCACAGTCTGTCTAACGGACGGTGTACGAATATCCACTCTGGTGTGTATTCCCCTTTTGCTCGATCCTAAATCCGCCCTCGGACTCCAGACTTCCGTCCCTACTTCGTCCCAATCTAGGCCTAATGCCCAGAGTCAAACCAAGACACACCGATTTTCTAAACGCCCTTCACTCCCTAAGACAGCAGGGAAACTTAAGGCACTAGGTGAGATTAGGGGAGCTAAACCGACTAAGGATGGCTTGGCAAAGTCCAGTTCGGCTACTCTCCCGTCCCGCCCCTAGTTCCTCCTCTCAGTCCCGGAGAGCCCCGCCTAAATTGCTCTTTTCCGAGATGATTGGTTTGACAGGACGTCAGTCTCCACAAACTCTCTTCTTCTATTGGCTGGTATTCCAAACTCGCACGGTGACACCCTGCCCCACCCCTTACCCTCTGCCCGTCCGTACTATTGGGTTACCAGTATGTCCCTCTTCCAGGGCCCCTCCCTGTTGGCTACAGGACTTTGCCGGTTCGAGCTGTGATTGGCCGTAGAGAGATGTCCATCCCCGGAGCAACAACCTGAGAGGGGTTGGAGACTCAAAAGGTTGGAGGGACGTGGGGTCAGACTCACGCTGTGCTGGCGGAAGACATATATAGGTCTTGAAGAACTCGCTTCGGCGGGCAGCCTCCTTAATGCGGTTGGCAAGCGGCTTGCTGACCTGCCGGATGCCGAGGTATAGCAGCTTCGCCATAGGGAACGCGCCCACCACCATCTTGGCGGTCGCACGGGGCACGCGCAACCTTGCTGACGGGGCGGGGCGCCTCCAACCTAACCTCCCCACTCCTCCCGCCCTCCCTGGACGTGCGTGCTGACGTACGTGCGTACGCACGCTCAGGGGTAACTGTAGGGGCGCACCCTGATGTCACTACGTCTGCGCTGACGCGTCGACGTCTGTTTGATGAATATGCAAATATATACAACGGAAGTGAGGCAGTCAGAGGCGGCGCGGTTAAACGGCTGCACGCGGGAGCGTGGATGGAGTCCAGACCCTGCGACGATGATGTCACCACGCCCTTGCGTGATGTCATGTCGCGCACTGAGCATCTCCGACCAAAGGAGTCTCTTAATTAGTCCTAATTAGATCTAATGAGTCCCAAATACACTACTACCCCCATCCCACCCCAGCAGGTTAGTGCTCTTGCTGGGAGTAAGAGGAAATCGATTGCATAGTCCAGATTTAGAATTGCACTTCCTTATTTACTCGCTGTGTGCCATTTGACTAGTGGCTTAACCTCTCTGGACATCAGTATCACTCTTTACAACACCGGTCTCAGAATAACACAGAGCAAAGCTGGGTGTGGTGGCACATGCCAGTAATCCCAGCACTTGGGAGGCTGAGGCAGGAGGATCGCTGTGAGTTCGAGACCAGCCTGGGCTACATACCGAGTTCCAGGTCAATCTCAACTACATAGTGAGACCCTGACTCAAAAAAACAAAACAAAACAAACAAAATAACACAGAAGAAAAAAAAACGAATTACACTGGAGAAGCGGAGGCTGAGGCAAGAGGTTCGCCATAAATTCAAGGCTCAGCCCAGCCTAATCTACACACGGAGACCCGGCTTGGAAAGAAAAAGCACTTTTTAGTGGTTGTGAGGCTTGTATACCGTGACCCCAGAAGCAGCCTGCTAACCTTCTCCTTTCCCAGCTACCAGAGACTGCAGACCAGAGAGGCAGGGGTGGGAGGCTCCCAGGCTGCAGATATTCAGAGCCCCGCGTGCTGGCTAATAAAACCCGTTCTCAAGCAGCCCACTTCCTCCTCTGGGGGCTGAGGGTCCCCGGGGAGGTGGCTCAGTAAGGAGTTTTAAGGACATGTCCCAGACTGTCCTCCCTTACCAGCAGGGAGGAAAATCATATAAACAAGGTCGAGAAGAAGTGAAGAGAAATCCTGGTTGGTGGAGAGCTGGTGGTAGTGGAGAGACTGAAAGAGAGGCAAGGAGGCAGTAGGGTGGAGGGAGGCTCGTGAGGTGGGGAAAAGTTCAGCACACAGGGTTAGGGGGCCTGGGCTTTCCTCCCGGAGAGTCCTGCCAAGCCCCAGCCCCAAGGGACCTATGCTTCATTTGTAAAGATGGTGCTGGGAAGCTGGGCCTAGTGCCGTGTGCAAGTAAACCCAGCACTCAGGAAGGCTGAGGCAGGAAGATCTAAGTTCAAGCCCAGCTTGGGCAACTTACTGAGATGCTGTCTCAAAAATAAAAATTAGGGCCGCACAGTGTGAAGGCCCTGGGTTCAGTCCCCAGACAGAAAAAAAAAAAAAGTAAATAAAAGTGAATGCAAGCCCGGCCCACTCCCAATAAGACCCATCATGCACTTGGGACGAGTGTCTTCCCCTGGTACAGACCGGCCACCTGGGGCCAGAAGGTGGAAGAGATTTGCCCAAGGCCTTCTTTAGATCCCTGCGTGGGTTATCATGGGGCCCAAGGACCTATTAGGGACTGAGGACCAGGCTGATGGGTTTAGAAAACTTCCAAACATGTATATGACTCTTTCTGTACTGCTGTTTCCTGAGCTCTTACAATAGTGCCAGGCACACAGTAGATGCTCAATAAATATTTACTGACTGGACAGAAAGGAGCATTTGGTGGGAGGGGGCTATGTTCAGCAGCTCAAGGTGGTGGGAGGAGGGGGCCGACCGCCCAGATCCTAAGCCTCTCTGCTTCTTTACCCCGCAACACACAAACCCCACCTCCTGCACCTCGGGCTCCCTGCCCTCCGTGCCACCTCACCCCTTCGCCACAAAGTCATTTTTCTCACGAAGTGCATTGCTTTCCCATTCCCCTCTTCCCGCCTCTTCCTTTCTCCGAGAAGCGTTTCCAGGAAGCTCTTCTGGGAACTTCTAGGGCAGGACGGAGGCGGAGGATCTTCACATCTCAGCTCAGGAGCCTGCATCCACCCCTGCTCCAGGAGGGCTGAGGGCTGGCAGGGCGGGTGCTTCCTCTTCTCCAGCCCTGGTGACCTTGAGGCTGGGGGAGGGGGTGGACAGACAGGGACACCACCAGCCAGGACAGCCGCCTTGGCGACCCTGGGGCGTGGGAACAGATGCCGGAGTGGGGAGGGGCGAGCGAGCCCAGCATGGCCCAGCACTGACTCACCGGCCCTGAGTCCTTGGACCCCTCGCCGCCTTCCACTGCAGCTGACATCACTCCCAGAGGCCCTTTCTGCCCAGGTCCCCCAGCACCCTCTTCCCAGAAGAGGACGAGGGGCTCATGTTACACAATCCCACAGGCCCTGGGCTGCTTCCATCAATGCATTCCTGCAGAATAAAGTCAAGCGCTGACCACTGCCCCGCCTGGTCCTCCACTTCCACCGGGTCGGGCACCCGCATGTCCAGCCTAAATTTTGGCACTCACCACCTCACCAGGTCCCTGGCTTCTGCCTTTACCTCCTGCCTTCCGCTCCTGCTCCGCAGCCAGCAGGATCCCATTAACACGGAAGTCAGATCACTTCAGTTGACTGCTCAGAGCCTCCCTGTGGCTCCTGTTTATCTGAGTAAAAGGCAAATCCTTACCAAGACAAGCAGTCTCACACCATCTGCCTGTGGCCGCTGTCCCATTCCTCTTGCCCTGCCGACCTGTGCTCCAGCCACATGCTGTACCACTGGTCCCTCAAACTTTGGAGTTTTTTTTTTTTAACCCAGGGCCTTTGCACTTGCTGTTCTCGCTCCCTCGAATGCTTTTCCCACAGTAGCTACAGGGATGACCACATCGCCCCTTGAGATCCTTGCTCTAAGCACTGCCGTGAACCCTCCCCGATCTTTCTCATCTAGCTTAGGCTCCCAGTCACATTCTGTCTCCTCCACCAGCTCTGTCTTTTCCACTTCAATGTATCAATTCCAAACGTTGTATTTATTTTTTATTGTTATCCTTGATTTTTGAGACAGGGTCTTGCTGCGTAGCCCAGGCTGGCCCGGAATTTGCCGTCTTCCTGCCTCAGGTATATAGCTGAGGCCTCAGGTATAATCCCACCGTGCCCAGCTTAGATTTACTTTTTCATTTGCTGTCCCTGAACCCCCATGAATGGGGCCAGGGCTGTCGTGTCTGTTGCTGTATCCTGAGCTTCTATCGACACAGGCTGGGCGCAAATCTCAAGTGAATGAATGAATGGATGGATGAAATTTCTCCCCTTGTCCTGAGCCTCCTCCACCCACGCCTCCTGCAGGCAGTCTGCTCTGATTGCTTTTCACTTTCTTTCCCACACTCTCTGTCCTCTTCCTCAGTGCCTACTCAGAGAACATTGCGGATAGAGACTCTCAGAACCCGTCTGTCTGGTACCCTCTCCCCCAGGGATGCCCCAAGGGCAAACGCTCTGATTTTCTCCTCCCACCTGCACTGGAGTCACAGCTCCTACTCCCCTGTTGGAAATAACCCTTTCTTGGTGTCTTCACCCTTTGGAAACCAGATATTTGACCTCATCAACTCCTCCGGTCCTCCAGGAAGCCCTCTGTGACCCCAGAACAGTAGCAGGGCCTGGGGTCCACGGGCCACTGTATCACTAGCACTGACCAGCTCAGGGTTGGGGGGTGAGACAACTGTGAGGGGTCACGCGGAGGAGGTGGGTGACAACGACCCATCAGCCATACACTCTTCCTGTTACATTCTCATGAGCGTCAGCACGGCCTGTTTCCTAGTCCGCAGACAGCAGACCTGGGGAAGAGGGCCCGGCCGAGATTTGAACGTGGGGCTCACTGTGCAGGCAGCAGCACCTTGAGCGGCACCTGGTCGCCCTGGGAGGGCACGGCTGCCACCCAGCCGCCCGGCTGGCCCTTGGCCACGCTGCTCCTCTTGGAGGTGAGCGGGGTCTCCAGGGTAAGGGACGCGTTGGCCATCTCCTGGGGCTTGTCGCTGGCCAGGAAGCGGAGCAGGTTATGCAGGGCCTTGGCCACGTCGCTGCGGGCGCCCTCGTTGACCAGGCAGTAGAGGATGGGGTCGGCGACGCAGTTGAGGCTGGTGAAGGCCAGCGAGCTGTGGTAGGCGGAGAAGATGCGCTCCTCGAAGCCGCAGTCCCAGGGGCGGCCCAGGTAGACGGCGCTGCGCGAGAGCAGCAGCACGTGGTAGGGCGCGAAGCAGACCAGCACGATGGTGATGAGGCTCAGCGCCAGCCGCTTGATCTTGGCCTTCTCCTGGCGCTCGGTGGACACACTGCTGCGCACGGCCCGCAGGATGCCGCGGTAGCACAGTAGCATGAGCGCCCAGGGGAAGAGGAAGCCCACGAAGACGCGGTAGAGGTTCATCCAGGCCACCCAGCCCTCCATGGGGAACTTCTCGAAGCAGAAGGTGTGGTTGTATCGGTCTCGAAAGAGCTCGTCGTGGAACAGCGGCGCCGAGTTGGCGCCCAGCTCGGTGGCCCAGACCACGGAGCTCACGGCCACGGCCGTCTTGACGCGGCGCAGGCGCACGAAGCGCAGCGGGTGCGCCACGGCCAGGTAGCGGTCCACGGAGATGCAGCACAGGAAGGCGATGCTGATGTAGATGTTGGTGTAGAAGATGAAGCCGAAGAGCTTGCAGGACCCCGGCCCGTGGATCCAGTTGTCGTGGTGCAGGAAGTAGTCGACCCAGAGCGGCAGCGTGCAGATGTACAGCAGGTCGGCTACGCTCAGGTTCATCAGGTAGACGCCCAGCTCGTTGTGCTGCCGCACCTGGCGGTAGGCGGCCCACAGAGCCAGGCAGTTGGTGGGCAGCCCCATGCCGATGACGAAGATGTAGAGGGACGGCGGGAAGAGGTGGTCCACGCGCGAGTCCACGTGGCAGCCCTCCCACGAGCGGTTGCCCATCCTGGGCACTGCGGCTTCCTGGGCTCTTCCCCCGCACCGGGGCTGCCGGGCCGTGAGGGGCGGGAGGCCATCGGGCCCCCTGAGCCCCCTCCTCGGAGGCGCAGGGGAGCATGACAGCCCCGCGGAAGGAAAGAGGAGATCAAGGTGAGCGCTCGGGCGGCTGGGGGGACACAAGAGGATAAGGGTGGAGGATGGGTGGGAGTCAAAGGGCTGTGGGAGAGGTGTGTGCAGGACCAATCAGGATATAAAGCTGGATGTGTGGGTGTACACCTGTAGCCCTGGCATTAGGGGGGCTGAGGCACAAGAGTCCCAATTCAAGCCTAGCCTGAGCAACTTAGCCAGATCCTGTTTTTGGTTTTGTTTTTGCAGTACTGGGGATGGAACTCAGGACCTTACGCTTGCGAGGCAGGCACAGCGCCCCTGAGCTAAATCCCTGCCCCAGCCAGATCTTGTTTTAAAATTTAAAAAGATAAAGTAAAAAGGGGTAGGGATGGGATTTAGTGGAAAGGCCTTGGGTTCAATCTCTAGTGCAAAAAACAGTTTGGGGTAGTGGAAAAATGGGCAAGGGCCAGCTAAAGGAGGAGATAGAAGTACCCGCGGACAAGGGTGAGGGCGACACTTCCAGAGGACCTAGAAAGTAAGTGTGGACCTGCTGAAGTACATACTGTTGGGGTGGAATGTTCTAGAAGACACAGAAAATACACAGGAAGGCGTTGAGACAGAGCATGGGAGTTTGGGAAGACTGGCAGTACGGGCAGGAACGCTGGATTGTCCCGAGATCCTGGCAGGAAATAAGGAAATGCGTAAAGCTGTGGTGAGTAGGTCTCAGAAAGGAGCTGTCCTGTTGGGTGGGCAGAGGAAGGGCAGGGACTGTGGGAGGGCTGCTGGGAAACAGGAAGGAGGTGAGCAAGGGCCAGATCACAGGAGGCTCACCGTTAGGGGCAGGAGGGGAGTAGCCGAGGGGAGGGGTTCCGGTTCCGTCCTGGTGGGGTTGGAATGACACGGTCCCAGCTCTCAATCACGGACAAAGCTGAACTTGCAGGGCCTGCAGGGAAAGAGGACAGCAGTGAGAAGCCACTCCTTCCCACACCCTCCTGTCATCCTTGTGGACGTAGAGGGTGGGCGCCCTGATGGTCCCTGCTTGAAGGCCAGGTACCTTTTTTTTTTTTCTTTTTTGGTACCAGGGATTAAACTCAGGACTTGCGCTTTCGAGGCAAGTGTGGCACCACTGAGCTAAACCCCCAGCCCTAGACCAGGTACCTTTATTCCCAAGTAGGTGCTACAAGCCAGGTATGGTGGCGCAGGCCTGCAATCCCAGAACTCAGGAGGCTGAGGCAGGGGGATCATTATGATTTCAAGGCCAGCCTGGACTACATAGGTAAGACCCTGTGTCAAGAAATGATGCTACAATAAAGATCTTAGAACTTTCTCCCAGAGACTACAGAATGGGCACAAGTTCATATCACAAGCTGGGCAACAGTGGAGTAATTAACCTCATCACTTCATGGGGGGCATGGAGGCTGGGACACTGCCTTCAGGATCACAGCAAGGAAGCGATGGAACCCGCAAGATCAGCCTCCCAGCCCCAACCAGAACACCACATTCTTTTTGTTCCTTTGTTTTGAGACAGGGTCTCACTATGTAGCCCAGGCTGCCCTCAAACTCCTGATCTTCCTGCCTTAGCCTTCTGAGGCAGGAGGATCACCACAAGTTTGAGGCCAGCCCCAACTACATAGCAAGGCCCTGTCTCAAAACAACAACAAAATCAAAACAAAACAAAAATTATGGGATCCTTCTGCCTCAGCCTCCCAAATGCTGGGATTACATGCATGCGCCACCATGTCTGACTTTATTTTTTTTAAGCTTATTTTCAATTGACACATAGTAAGTATACATATTTATGGGGTACAGCATCAGGACAGTGATTGTTATAGGGCCGGGGATTTAGCTCAGAGGTTCTGCTGCCTGCCTCCCAAGCACAAGGTTCAGAATTTGATCCCTGGTACAAAAAAAAAATACTTATTACAGCTACAGTTTTAATGCTTTTGTTTCTTGTTTGTGTCTTTTTTTTTTTTAATAGTACTGGGCTTTGAATCCAGGATCTTCTACCTGCTAGGTGAATACTCTACCACTAAAAATACTTATTACAGCTACAGTTTTAATGCTTTTGTTTCTTGTTTGTGTCTTTTTTTTTTTTTAATAGTACTGGGCTTTGAATCCAGGATCTTCTACCTGCTAGGCGAATACTCTACCACTGAGCTACATCCCCAGCTCCTAATAGCTACAGTTTATTGAGCTCTAAGACACAGAAGACCCTTTTCCAAGTCCTTTTGTGAGTATTATTTCATTAAAAGTTCCAAGAATTCCCTGTGGGAAGCAGTCTTTCTTTCCATTTGGTGCACTGAGGCACACAGCCATTCTGAGACCTTCAGACTCCTAAGGTCCAAACTCTTGATGAAAGGAGGGGGAATCTCTGTCCTCAGCCCCTTTTCCAGGCTGTGCATCAGTTTGCAGAATAGCTGGATGGAACAGGGCCTTGGAAGCTACATGTGGTGATACACACCTCTAATCCAGCACTCTGTGAGGCTGAGGCGGGAGGCTTGCAATTTTGAGCCCATCCTGGGCAACCTAGTGAGACGCTGTCTAAAACAAAACAAAAAAAAAAAAAAAAACTGGGGGCCAGGGATTTAGTTCAGTGGTTCCGCTGCCTGCCTTATAAGCGCAAGGTCCTGAGTTCGATCTCCGCTACCAAAAACAAAATCAAACAAAAAAACAGTCCAGGAAACTGAAAGCATAAGGGCCCAAGTTCAACCCACAGAACCAAAAGAAAAGAAAAAAAGGACCAGGGATTTAGCTCAGTCGCAATACCATGCCTCCCAATCACAAGGTCCTGAGTCCAATCCCAGGCACTGGGGGGAAAAAAGTGGGGTGGAGACATAGAGAAAGAACAGAAAAGATCAGAACTGGGGATAAGGCTCAATGCCAAGGCCCTGGGTTCAATCCTCATTACCAAACACAAAGACCCTGGAGTGACAATGGGACCCAAAAACAACGTAGCTGCAGGGCCAGGGAAAGGAGAGAGTAGCTGTTGGGCTTTACCAAGGTCAAGGTCAGAGCCAGGGAGCCCTGAGGTCGGCCACCGCCTCTGCTCGCTCCCGCTCTCCTGAGAACCTCAGTCCTGCACCTCCTTGGCTCTGGGAAGACCTCTGAGCTCAGGACGGACGAGGGACAGTCACAGACCCAGCATGACCATCACCAGACAGACACAAGAAGGGTGGAGGGAGGCCCAAGCCCAGGCCCCATGGGAGCTGCTCCATCTGGGGTCTGGGGCTCATGTGTTTAGTTGTTCTGTTTTTTTGTTGTTGTTTTTTTTCAATGTGAAACTTTTTTTCGTTGTTTGCTAAGATGTTGACTGGAACCTGGGTCTAAGACAGTTTAAGGAGAACCTGCTCTGTGTGCTGGACGACAGGCAGAGGCTGGGATGCTTAGAAGGGTCCCAGGACACACTTAGAAAACCACTGGCTGGATATGTCAGACAGATGAGGAAATGGAGGCCCAGGAGGTGAAGGGCTGAGCCTGTCTGGAGTCACACAGCGGCTCAGGAAACCTACACAGTGAACCCGGAATCCCCAGATCTCTCCGAAACATCTGCCAAACCTCTGCCGGCTCAGCCACCAGCTGGGCTGGCTTGGACTGGGGTTTTTTGTTTGTTTGTTTTCGTTTTCGTTTTTTTGTGGTGCTAGAGATGGAGCCCAGGGCCTTGTGCGCTGTGGCAAGTGCTGTATGCTGGGCTTAGGCTCTGCCCTGCTCCCACTCACTTCCCACAGGGTAGGGGCAGCCCCAAAGATCTTCCTACTCAGAAATCAGCTCCTGTTACTTCTCTGCTTGAAGCTTTCCAGTGGCTGCCAAATGGACCGCAACAAAATCCAAACTCCTAGCCAGGCCCGGTGTGCAGGCCTGTAATCCTGTAGCTACTCAGGAGGCTGAGGCAGGAAGGTTCCAAGTTTAGGGCCAGCCTGGACAATTTAGCAAATCCTGGGTCAGAGGAAAAAGGGCTGAGGATGTGAAGTTCTGGCTTCAAACCCCAGAACAGCTAGAAAGGAAAAATTGAAGGAAGAAAGGGAAGGTAGAGAGACAGAAAAGGACTGATGGATTCCCCATTCCTGGCCCTGGGTGACAAGGCTCTGTCTGACGGCCTGGGCAGCCCAGTACCTCCTCTTCTCCTCCCATCCCCATCCAAAGCAGGGCCCATGCTAGTGACTCTTCCTAGCGGTAAAGCTCTGCTGACTGTAACCTGGGCCTGGCCCACACTTGTTTCTTGTTTTGCGACAAGGTCGCACTATGTAGTTCAGACTGGCCTCCAACCTGTGGTGATCCTCCTGCCTCAGCCTCCTAAATTCTGAGATTATGTAACTGTTCACCTGGCCCAGCTGAGCTCTTCCCTCACTTCTTCAATCAGCCCAAACGAGCCGGGTCTCCAACACCCCAGCATCCCGCCCAGCACCTTATATCTTGTTTGTGTCTGTCTGTCTGTCTGTCTGTCTGTCTCTCTGAATGAATGAACATTCAGGAGGATGACGACCTTGCATGTTAATTGTCCCATCTCCGGCCCCTGAGACAGGACAGGCCAAGCATACGGTAGGTGCTCAGTAAGTGAAAATGCACAGAAGCTTTGAGAAACAACCCTGGTCTGCTCACCCATCCCGATGGCTGACTCCGCTCCCTTCCCTGTGCGGCTGCAGCTAAGGCTCAGAAAAGGACCCAGAAGGGTCCTAGGGAGGAGGGGCGCAATGGGGAATGGAAAGAGCAGGATCTATCCGCCCTCTAATTGACTGGGAAAGGTCAGGGCTACTCAGTGCTGCCCCCTGTGGGGCCCTCAGCAGTTCCCCTGCCCCAACCCCGAACCTTGGGTCTCAGGACCATAAGGCTTGGTCCTGGCAAGACCAGTGCCACGCCACCTCTCTCCGCGCTCCCCTGTCCTCTTTCTCCTTCTGCCCTGTCACCCTTCATCTCTCACTCCTTCCTCCTGTGACACTAAGGGAATTTTTTCCTTCAGGAGCCTCAGTTTATCTTCCTACAAAAAAGGGGGCACAAGGGCGGGGATTTAGTCAGTGGCATCACACCTGCCTAGCAAGCGCAAGGTCCTGAGTTCGATCATCAGTACCAGAAGAAAAAAAAAAAAAGATGTTAAAAAGGGGGCACATAGCCAGGCATGGCGGTGAACACCTGTCATCCCAGCTCTTGAAGGTAGGTTGCTTGCCAGGAGTTCAAGGCCAGTCTGGACTACAAAGCAGGGCTCTATCTCAAAAAAAAAAAAAAAAAAAAAGGGGGGGCGCAATCTTTTTTTTTTTTTTTGCTCTGCGCGTGTGTGTGTGTGTGTGTGTGTGTGTGTGTGTGGTACTGTACTGAGAATTGAACCATTTGCAGTGAGCTACATACCTAGTCATCTCCCCCTTTTAACTTTCATATTGAGACAGGGTGTTGAAAAATTGCTTAGTTACCCAGTCAAACTTGAAATCCTTCTGCCTCAGCCTCCCCAGTAGCTGGATTACAGGTGTGTACCACCCTGCCTGGCCGGGGGGGCACAACCTTTATATTGATTCCTCACACATGAAAATCCTTGGTAGAATATTGCATCTAAAGTGTACAGCCCTTCGGTCTGGGGATTTAGCTCAGTGGTTCTGCTGCCTGCCTTGCAAGCACAAAGACCCGAGTTGGATCCCCGGTACAAAAAAAAATAATAATAAATAAATAAATAAAGTGTACGGTCCTGGAGCAACTATTACTCCACAGGCGCTGGAGAGCACAGGCAGAATAGATCCATTGGCAGAAGGAGTAGGTGCCCACGAGGGTGGGAGTCTCTTTGCCCCTGTTGCCCTTCTCCTCACTTGACTCCTGGCCCTGCAAAGACCCAGGCGACACGGTACACAGGCCAGAGAGTGTCTCTGGCGGCCAGCGGAAATGCACTTCCCATTGGTAATTTCCTCCCGAGGACGGGCCTAGGAGAAGCACCTGCGTCAAGGGGGTGCTGGGATGGGGGAGGGGTGCTCCAACAGACACCCCTCCCCTCCCTCTCCCCCACTGACCCCTCCCCCCACAAGCCCCCAAAGTCAGCACAGAACATCAGATGAAGAATTCCACAAGGCTGCTGCCTCTATGTGACGACTGGGCAGTGAGGCTCCGTCTGACGCCTTTTGGGTACAGCCCGGGAGGAGGCAGGCAGCTGTCTGAAACCCACCGGCCTGTCATTCTTAACTAAAGAGCGTCCCCTTCCCTGAAGGTCCCCCACTTCCTGAACCCTGTCATTTTTCACAATTCTGGTTTTATTTGGGGGTAGCTCAGGCCCTTTTGAGAATCTGCTTGAAGATGGGGACCTTCACAGAAAAGCAAGGGACCCTCAGTGTCCTGTGTGGCCGCCCCCGTGGTCAGGAGGTAACCCCCAAATCTCACAGCCTACAAGCAGCTCCCCATCTCATGGCCCCCAGCCCCACGTGGGTCCCTGCAGTCTCCTTCTGGAACAACCGGAGTGTGGAGTGAAGGGGAAGGGGAGAAAGACTGACACCCAAATCTCCTCCCGGGGGGCCACCCCTGTCCCTAAGCCCCAGCCTGCCACCCCCAGACCCAGCCAGGCCGGAGGACCTGGAGGGTTGAGAGGACAAGAGGAAAAAACAATGCAGCCCTCCCGTCACCACCACATCTCACCGGCCTTGTCCCCAAGCCACTAGGCTGGCTCCCCCTGTCCCCTCCTCTGTGGGCTCTGGCTTCCCCCGCCCCCAGCAGCCCCAGGGGACCGGCCAGCTCCGGTCTGCTCATTAGGGGACGAAATGTGATCACCGTGTCTCGCTCCCCACCTGGTGCCCTGGCGGCCAGCGGAAACTAAGGGGCAGCCGGCCACCGTGACCGGCCCTGCTGGGCCTCAGTTTCCCCATTTTTAGCAAGGGGATTTCTATTCCTGCTCCCCACGCCCACACCCCCGTCAGGGATGCTGGAGTCCTCAGATGTAACCCCCTGCTGATGTTCTAGATTCCAGCGCTTCTGGAGCCAGACCTCTGGCTCTGTTCTCGGTCCTCACACCCTAGGGCTCTAAACCTTCGCTGTCCGGTTATTATTATCTCTCGGCTTTGTGCGAGCACCCTTCTAGGTTTCCAATAGCCCAGAGTCTCACATTCCAAGATTCTGAAGTTCTATTGTTAGAACACCCATTTTTTTGAAACATTCTACGACTTTCATAATCTATTATTAAACCCTCAGTGATTTTTATCTGAGCCCAGCAAACATGAATACGTATTTCCCTTTTCTTTTTCTTTTTCTTTTTCTTTTTACAGAAACGGGAACATACACTGAATAGGTGAACCCCACTTCCTCTTTTCTCCCCTTCTCTGCTCTGGGTTTTAACGTCCCAGTGGCCTGTATTCCACGGTTTGGGACTCACAGAGGGCAATGGGGTCTCTTTGCCACCTCTACCTGGTCCCCAAATTCTTAGCCCAGGCTGCCGCCCCAGCCCTTGCTCAGCGGTCTCCGCTGAGCTATTATTTGTCTAGACTCAAACCAAATTACAGGCCCTGTCCCGAGGGAGCAGGGGGCTTCTGGGGAGAGTAAGGGCACAGGCGCAGTTAATCCACCCCACCTCTCTGCCCCTCTCAATCTCCACCCCATACTGTACCGGGTGCCCCGGCCCCTCTCCCTCCCCACCAGCGGGGTGTCAGGAACATTTGCTTGCTCTGCTCCCAAAACCCTCCCTCTGGACTCAAGCCATCCAGACTCGCCCTGGCCTCCCTCTCTGCAAAGACCTTAGACCTGGTTTGCCAAATTAATCCAACTTAGTGGCAGCCAAAAAAGCCACCTCTCGGGATGGGGACAAAAGAAGCCAGGTCTTCAGTCTGGGGGGGTCAGTTGGACAGGGGTCCCGCTCCCAGCCCAGCACTGACTCACCCTGGGGACTTTCGCTCTTGGGCCTCAGTTTCCCCGCCTGTCCAGTGGGGGAGGGGCTTGGCCTGGATGAGTGCAAGCCCTGTACCCTTCAATGTGACCACCAGAGACTGCCAAGATTTCAGCACTAATCTGCGTGAAGTACTGGAGGACTCTGAGGAGCTCCAAAGGAGAGACCCACGTCCCCAGTCCTGCTTCCTGAGGGTCCCTGGGCCTGGTCCCTTCCGTTCACAGACGTCCACACTCAAGATCCCCCAGCCCGCCCCTTTCCCACACCTGTGCTGGGGTGCTGGCATGTTACCCAGCATGCGAGTTACCCATGCACGCCAGGCGAGTGCCCCACCACTGAGCTGCACCCCAGTCCCCAAGGGTGCCCCATTATATGATTTCCAGAGTTCGGAGTGCCCCCAGCTGTCTCTCTCACCCTTTCCATCTGGGGTCCCCTCCCAGAAATGTAAATCCCCACTCGTCACCCCAAACCCGAAGTCAGGTTCATCCACACAGAGCAGGCAGAGGTGTGGGGTTCTTGGTGGCTCCTGAAAGAGAGGGGCTGACAGGGGGCCCTCAGAGGAGTGCCCATCCTCTCCATCAGCACCTCCGTGTGTCCAGCTCGAGTGCTCGTGTGTGCACGCACACACCTGCACCCGCACT
>NW_022900931.1:62510529-62511057 GCF_012274545.1 Fukomys damarensis
GGGGCGGGGGGGGGGCGGCCGCTTCAGGGGGGGAGGGAGGCTGAGGCAGGAAGGAGTTAAGAGGTACACAGCCAAATCCTGGAAGGGAGGAAGTGGGGGAGGAAGTCCACCCCCAGCCAGGAATTCCTGAAATTGGAGGGTGGGGTGGGAGCGACCTCAGGAGCCTTGGGTGACTGCGACGGGGGCCCTCGGGTCACAGTACCACTCAGGGCCACAGCCCCACTGCCCCTCCCCGAGTCCCAAGCAGCCCCTCATCCCGGAGGGGTGACGATGGGGCGGAGGGGCTCCAACAGGGTGTGAGGCGGAGACGGAGACAGCAAGAGTCAGGAGAGACGGAGACGGAGACGGGAGGTTAAGGGAGGGATGCTCGGATCCCGGGAGAGCTGGAGACGGCAGAGCGAGGCCCTGAGAACGAGGACTCCGCCAGAGCCCCGGACAGAGGGGAGCAGAGCGGGGACAGGAGCAGAGGGGAGGGAGGCGCCTGGACCCCCAGAGACGCGGGGAGCGACCCCCCCGGAGCGGGGAAGG
>NW_022900931.1:62511447-62537185 GCF_012274545.1 Fukomys damarensis
CACCTCATGTCCCCCTCCCTTTTTGGTTTTTTTGAGAAAAGGTTTCACTATGGAGCCCAGGCTGGCCTTGAACCCAGGTGCGATCCTCCTGCCTCAGCCTCCCCAGTGCTGGGATGACAGTCGCCCCCATGCCTGACTCTCATTAACCTTTTGAAAGCCCTCCCTCCTTTCAACCACACACCTCCATCAGTGCGGCGGGGGGGGGCGGCACGGACCCTCCCCCTGCTGCCAACTCTTTCCTCAGGTGCCCCAGGCTCTAGTCTTTCAGCTTCTGGTCATTAACTTGCAAGACCCTTCCCACACCGCGCCCAGGGAGAGAACAAATCCCCAGCTCCGAGGTCAGGACCCCCCCAAGGAGCCCTGGGGCACACAGTTGCAGCCAGCGCCCTGGCCAAAACTTAGTGCAGTGACCTCCCTGCCTCAGTTTCCTCTACAGTCAAAGCAGTTTGTCATGGTCCTTTATCATAGGGATGTTATTTTATAGTGTTTGTGCTATCAAATCTGGGAACGATCGGAATGTGGTAGTTTAATCCCAGCTTCTTGGGAGGCTGAGGCAGGAAGATCACAAGTTCAAGGCCAGCCTGGCAATTTAGTAAAACCTTGTCTCAAAAAATTTATTTTAATTTAAATATTTAGGGCCAGGGATTTAGCTCAGTGTTGCCACTGCCAACCTTGCAAGTACAAGGTCCTGAGTTTGATCCCTGGTACCAAATATAAATAAATAAATAAATAAATAAATAAATAAATAAATAAATAAATAAATAAATATTTAAAAGTGCTGAGGGCTGGGGATTTAGCTCTGCTCAGTGTGAAGGCCTTCGATTCAATCCCCAGTACCACAACCACCACAAAAAAGAAAAAAAAAAAAAAAAAAGTGCTGGGAATGTAGCTCAGTGTACAGAGCACCTGGTTCTATCCTCAGTACCAAAACCAAAACAAGACCTGTGAAAGTGGTCACTCTGTGGCCCAACATTCCCCATCATGTCCCTGGGCTTCACTCAGTACAGTGAGTCCTGCCTGACAGATGGGTAACCCACACGACTAAACACACAAGTCAGGACCAGACAGGCCCCACCCTCCTGAGCACTGTTCTCTGCCCTGTTTTAGGCAACATACCCTATTTCACCCCTGGTCACAACTCCATTCTTCATTTGTTTTCTTCTTTTTTATATTGGGGGGGGGTTGAAACAGGTGTCGCTATTTAGTTTAGAATCACCTTGAACTCACTATGTAGCCCAGACTGACCTCAAAATCATGCCTCAGCCTCCTCAGAGTGCTGGGATTACAGGGGTGAACCATGCTCAGCACCGATATTTTTTTCCACCAGAGATTAATTTTGCCTGTTCTGGAACTTAATGAAGTCATACAGTTCACACAAGACAAACAGAAAAGGGAGCTATTATAATCATTTGCTGTGTGGCCTGGGACAGGTGACTTCACCTCTCTGAACCACATTACTCCCTTCCTTGCAGGGATCTTGAGGGATACAGGAAGTGAGGGTTAAAGGACACAGGAACCTGGCTATATGGACACAGTTAAGGACAGCTCCAAAGAAGTGTTGTGATAATCCAACATGTGTAAATCCTAATCGCTACAAGACCAGCTGCACACACCCTCCCAGCAGCCCAGTGATCAGCCCAAACTCCTCTAAGGAGCAATCCTGAAACAGGGCCAGGTGCTGCACACTTGTAATCCTAGCCCTCTGGGAGGCTGAGGCAGGAGGGGTTCAAATTTGAGCCCATCCCAGGCAACTTAGTGATTTAGAAAGACCCTGTTTCAAATTTTTTAAAAATGAAAGGAGCTAGGGCTATAACTCAGTGTGAAGATTGAACCCTGGGTTCAATCCCCAGTACAAAACAAAACAAAACAAACAAGGGCCAGGGAGGCCAGGGAGTTAGCTCAGTGGTTCTGCCACCTGCCTTGCAAGTACAAGGTCCGGAGTTCGATCCCCAGTACCACAAAAACAAACAAAACAAAACCTCACCAAGTCTTAAAGCATGTTGTGGATTTAGGATCCCCTTCCCTCCTGGGCTGCTCCTAAACTTAGGCTGTGATTCAGTCCTGCTACTGGCAGTAAAAAGACAGCTATCTGAAGAGTGCAATGAGTAGCATTTATGTCCCCAACAGCGACAGTTTTGAGAGGGGCTGGCAGGTGGAGGAGGACCAGACAATTCCCCCTGGGATTCTGGGCTGGGTCTCTAATCAGCAGGGCCCAACAGGAAGTGCAGGCCAGGGATACTCATGGATGGAGTCTGCACAGGTCAGGTCAGCCTCCCAGGGCCACGCACAGAGGAGAAAAGCGACAGTGTGTGTGGTGGGGAGAGGGACACACATGAAGCATCTCCAGCACTTTTCCAGTAAAATTTTCAAGGTTTATTTTTCCATTCAGGTCCCCTCTGGCCACGAGGGGGAGATAGAGCACCGAGCGCCCCAGTGACAGTTTCGCTTCCTTAGCGGTGTTCTGCTATGCTGAGCTTGGACTGCGGGACTGGTGGGGACAGGAAAGCAGGCTGTGACCCAAGAGGGGCAGAAAACTGGCCTCTTAAACCTAGGGGAGGCTCCTGGGTGTGGTGGCACACGCTTGTAATCCCAGCTCTCGGAAGACTGAGGCAGGAGGATCTTTTTTATTTCGAGGTCAGCCTGAACTGAATAGCGAGTCCTTGTCTGAAAACAACCCAAATCTTTGTACTTTTGGGCGATGCCCAGTGAATGGGTGTCTGGGTCACATTAACTGAGACCCTTGGCCAGAAAGATGGAAGGGCTGGATCCTTCTGACAAGATTAAAACCCCATAGAATTTCCTGTCAGACCCTAGCAGCCGCCACTGCTGCTAGGGGTCCTCATTTGGGTCGGTCCGTTCGTGGAGACCACGGACGATCCTCCTCCTGGCCAAGGAGAGGTGGCAGGATTCTCCTGCGGGACGTTTTCGAGACCCCGAGGAAGAGGTGGGCTGCAGAAGTGGCTACTCTGAAACTGCGAGCTCTGGGCTTCCCTGCCACAGCGATCACACGTCTGTAACATTCTCATGTTTCCTGATGGCCAGAAACTCCCATGCGGTGGCCCCCTATGTGGGGGTCCTGAGCCCCGCCCCCACTCTACCCCGGCCTCAGCCCTGTCTGGAGCGCTCTTTGAGTGCAATTCTCAGGGAGGGCAGCCTCAGGGCCAATGCCTAAACCATCTTGGTCAAAAAGATGACAGAATCCGGACTCAGTGGCAATCCCCTTAGCACACCCGGCCTTACGAAATAGGCTGAAATATTTCCTTGCGTAAGCTGAGTCAGCCCAGGGGCTGAACGTCTTGCACTTCTTAAGGACTTCTCAGCTCAGCAAATGTCAGAGAACAAAGGCATGCACACATGAGATGCTTTTGAAGAAATACATAACTTTGGATGCTTTGGAAACAAAGGAGGTTTCTTTTTTCTTATTTATTTTACTTGATTTTTTTTTTTTTTTTTGAGACATGGTCTTTCTATGTAGCCCAAGCTGGGCTTGATTCATGGCAATCTTCCTGCCTCAGCCTCCTTAGTGCTGAGATTACAAGTGTACACTACCATGTCCTGCTGAAAGTTTCTTTATTTTATTTCCTTCTACACCTCCACCCCTTGCTGAAGCACAAACCCAGGGCCACCAGCATGCTAGACAAATAGCACTAAGCCACCCCACAAAAAGGGTTTCTAATCTTAGAATTCTCCTTGGAAAAAAAAATGGACCAGTTAAACTAAGCATGACTATGCACACCAGCTATACAGGAAGCTGAGGTAGGAGGACTGCTTGGACTTCCAGGAGTTGGAGACCAACTTAGGTAACATAGTGAGACCCTATCTCTCAAATTTAAAAAAAAAAATTGAAGGCCAGGGATTTAGCTCAGTGGTTCCACCGCCTGCCTTGCAAGCACAAGGATCTGAGTTCGATCCCTGGTACCAAATAAATAAATAAAATAAAAGAGGACAAGGAACTTTTAGATTCACTTGAATTTCCTCAGAGGCTGACTGCTGTAAAGATGACACTCATGCAAAAAGAAAAAACAAAACCAAAAAAAAAAAAACAAGCTAAGGGAAGATCTCAACAGACCACTATTCCAGACCAGCAACCTTCATTAAAGTGGTCATCCTGTCTGTCCTCTGAGGATAAATCTCTAAGGGAATCCAAGGAGGCTGTGATAAAATACTTTTCAGGCCCTGGTTTTTGAAAGAATAGAAAAAAAAAATCTGGTGTATCCAACCTGCAGGTAATCTCTGGTGTTTCTCAGATGGCTGCTCATGGAGCCAGATGGTTTCAAAGGGTCATCTGTCAACTAAATGTCTCTGGGGTACCACATGTGTTGCCCCCTGCAGTGATGGGGAAGGAACCCGCTGAGATCTGGGCCAACTTGGCTGGCCCACGGTTGCCAGATCTTTGGCTTAACATGCTGGGTACTCCTGGGAGGGTTACTTTGGAGATTAGCACTTGAATCAGTCGGATTCTGCACAGTGATCACCTCCCACAATGCAGTTTGGCCTCATTGCAAAAGTTAAAGGCCCTAATAGAACAAAGACTGACTCCTCCTACCAAAAAGGAATTCTGCAAGCAGATGGCCTTCAGACTCTAACTGCCTCAGCAGCTCTTCCCTGGGGACAACCAGAATGTCCATCAGTGGGTGGTGAATGGATAAACACAATAGTGAATGATCGTTTTATTCCATTAAGTTTTGGGATTTGTTCCATAGCAATAGCAATAGATCATGGGAAGAGGGGTCTTCACAACCCTATCATTGTTCAAACTAAATGCCAGGATGTCACCATAGTGACACAAATCTGCTGAGGTCCTAGTAAGCGTTATCACCTGTTCCCACTTTTATCCCGCTTTCCTCTGCCCACTCCGAGGGTCAGGTGGAGGATGACTGTCCCAGGTATGTTATATAAGCCTATCTAGCAAAAGGATGGGCACATGACCAGATCTGGCCAATCAGACCCCTCCATTGCCTGGGCCGCAGCGATTGGTTCAAAAGTGGTAACGTGACCAAAGCAAAACCAATCAGAGTCGCCCTAGACATCCTTACTTGGAATGGAAGACTTCCTCTTCACCATTTGGCGGCGTGTCTGGTGGACCTAAAGTAACATAATCATAGCTAACATTTTAGAATGCTTGTTGTATGCTAGGCGCTGAACTGTATGCATGTATTAACTAATTTAATTTTCACCTCCCTCCTTAAGGGACAGTTACCCTTAACCCCATCTCATACATGGAGAAAAATGAGTTTAATTAAGAAAATGTCTCCTCAGCCGGGTGTGATGGTGCACACCTGTAATCCAAGCCTTCTGGGGAGCCGAGGTTGAACCACAAGCTGAGCCAGGCCTGGGAAACTTAGCAAGGCCTGGTCTCACAATAAAAATATAAAAAGGAGCTGGGGAAGTAGCTCAGTGTGAAGATTCTAGGTTCCAATCCCCAGTACTGGAGGGAAATCTAAAGTTCCATCTGCGGCTCTCATGCTAAGAACTTTTTTATATTTTTAAATGGTTCTAAAGAAATAAAAACATGAGTATTTCATGATGTGAAAATTATGAGAAATTCAAATTTCAGTATCATTGGTTTTATTTAGAGAGAGCCCAGGTCATTCGTGTATATGGTCTGTGGTTGCTTTTTCCACCACAATAGTGGTGACAGAGAGGAGGGACTCACAAGACAAAAATACTTTATCTGGCCCTCTGCAGAGCATGTACCACCCTCTAATTTAAAATACAAAAATGAGTTGGGTGTGGTGGCATATGCCCGTAAACCCAGCTGTTGGGATGCTGAGGCAGAAGGATTAAGAGTTCAAGGCCAGCCTAGGATTCAGTCTCCATAAATAAAGAAAATACAAAACTGGAGCTTGGGAAGCTCCGAATGGTGGCGCACACCCTTAGTCCCAGACTCTGAAAGGCTGAAGCACACAGATCACAAGTTTGAGCCCAGCCTGGGCAACCTAGTGACTTAAAAAAAGGGATGGGGATGTAGCTCAGTGCTAAGGACTTGAGTTCAATCCCCAGAACATCTCCCCATTAAATAAATAAAATAAAATAGGGGGCAGGGTGTTGCTCTGAAGGAAAGCATATGCTTAACTTTCTCACGGGTCTGGACTCAATCTCCAGGACCAAAAGCATAAAACAAAAAATGTTGCTCAAGATGACACAGGTACTAAGTTGAGAAACTGCTTGGAGGAGAATCCTAGCGACCACATTTTAATCTCCTGGATCCAGATGGGCCCTTTCAGGACCACCAGGTTGCATGACTTGGCATCTACTTTGCTGACCCTGAGTTTTGTTTTGTTTTTGGTACCGGGGACGGAACTCGGTTCCTTGCGCTTGTGAGGCAGGTGATGACACCCCTGAGCTAAATCCCCTAGCATCTACTTTGCTAATGGTGAACGGAGCTAAGTTTCTTGCAACCTAGAATCCTAGCACCCCATCTCTCAGATACCTATTGTGTTACCACCTCACTTGTCTGAAAAAATTCCGTCTTTCACCCTACCTCTGGGTGTCAGCCGGAAGCATTGGTGTTTTTACCCAGTCCTGCCTCCCTGGCCCTAATCATTAGCCAAGCCCAAGGCTGGGTGGTAGGAACTTCGAAGGCACTCAGTGTCTTCTTTCTGTTACAGAGAATGCTGGGCCAAGAGAAAAATGCTGACTTGATGACTTTGAAATCGACAGCACATTTGCCCGTCCTCATTTTGTAATGTGAGCCAATCATGTTCGCTTTTGACCCGAGTTAGAAAATGATTTCAGTCTGCACAGCAAAGAAAAGCAGCGTGAAGAGACAACCTGCAGAATGGGGGAAAAAATGTTGCCAGCTGCTCCTCAGACAAAGGACTGATATCTAGAATAAAGAACTCAAAAAAATTAGACCCCTAGGGCCGGGGATTGAGCTCAGTGGTTTCTCCACCTGCCTCGCAAGCACAAGGTCCAGAGTTTGATTCCCAGTACAAAAAAAAGAGACCCCCCCCATCAAATTTAAAGACTAAGTTTAAAATGAGCAATTAAAATGAATAGATGATGCTCAAATGAAAAAGTACAAATGGCCAATAAATACATGAAAAATGTTCAATATCACTGGCCACTTGAGAAATACAAATTAAAACAATAAAGAGAGGGGCTGGAGATTTAGCTCAGTGGTTCTGCCACCTGCCTCGCAAGCACAATGGACCCAAGTTCGATCCCCAGTACCAAAAATAAATTACGGAGACTCTGTCTCACTCCAGAAAGAATAGCTGTCATCAAGAAATCAACCAACAAATGCTGGCGGGGCTGTCAGGAGAAAGGAACCCTTCTTCATTTTTGGTGGGAGTGTAAACTGATATAACCACTGTGGAAATGAAGAGTATGGAGAATCCTCAAAAAAGAAAAAAAAAAAGAAATTGCATTTGACACAGCCCTGCTAGGTATCTTCCCAAAACAATTGAAGACGTCACACCACAGTGATACATGCATACCCATGTTTATAGCACCTCAATTCATAATAGCTAAATCTTGGAAACAGCTTATATGTCTGTAAACAGATCAGTGGATTTTTTAAAATGTGGTATTTAGGGCCAGGGATTTAGCTCAGTGGTGCCGCCACCTGCCTTGCAAGTGCAAGGTTCTGAATTTGATCCCTGGTAGCAAAAAGAAAAAAAAAAAAAAAAAAAAAAAAAAAGTGGTATTTATACACAATAGAGTACTACTATGTCATAAGAAAGGATAAATTTGACTTATTTGTAGGAAAATGGATGCTCCTTGAGACTATAAGGTTAAATGAAATAACTCAGACATACAAACTTCAATATCACATGGTTTCTCTTATATGGAAAACTCAACATACATACAAAATAAAAAACATACGATGGCTGGGTGTGGTGGTGCACGCCTGTAATCCCAGTGCTCCGGAGGCTGAGGCAGGAGGATCACTGTGAGTTCAAGACCAGCCTGGGCTACATAGTGAGTTCCAGGCCAGTCTCAACAACATAGTGAGACCCTGTCTCAAACAAAACAAAACAAAAAACAGATATGCTGCCTGCCTCACAAGCGCAAGTTCTCAAGTTCGATCCGATACCAAAAAAACAAAAACAAAACAGATAATAGAAAAAAAGAGAAAGCAAAAATAAAGGTAGTGTAATTCAGTGTGGACAATGTATCACCTAGGCCAGGTGAGATGGCACACACCTGTAATCCCAGCATTTGGGAAACTGGGGCAGGAGGCTCGCCATGACTTTGAAGCCAGCCTGGGCTACACAGTGAGTTCAAGGTCAGCCTGAGACCCTGTCTCAAAAAAGACAAGAAAAGAGGGCCAGGGACTTAGCTCAGTGGTTCCGCTGGTACCAAAAAAAAGAAATAAAAGTGTACCTTGATTTAGTGCAGTTGTCTTACATATTTTATATGTTCTTTGGCCTATTAGTCTGGTTTTCAATCTGTACATATGATAATTGGCTTTATAAGGTCTTATAAATAAACAAACCTGATGCTGGAAAAGTAAAAGAGGCAAAGGGAGGGGGTAAAAGTAGGGAATCGAAATGTGTTATGTCCATGTACCAGTTCCTGCAGTGAACGTAACCATTATGCACTGCAACTGCGTACTAATAAAAGTCAAAATAAAACTGATGTCCAAATCATAGTTGAAAAATTTTTTAGAAATGATTTTGTCACTCGCATCCAATACAGACCTAAGTAATAACAGTTCCTTGCCACTAACTGTGCAACACACACCCTACGCACCGTAATGCACACTGCAAGTACGCAGACCTTGACACCACAGCTCAGTGCATATGTCTTTATTTCCGGATGCTATAAAAGAACAAACTTAAGAAAAACACACACACACACCCCCGTCGGGCGTGATGGCACACACCTGTGATCTCAGCACTCAGGAGGCTGAGGCAGGAGGATCGCTGTGAGTTGGAGGTCGGCCTGGGCTACACAGTGAGCTCAAGCCCAGATTAGACTACGTGTGAGATCTTGTCTCCAAAAAACAAAAACAAAAACAACAACAAAAAAAGAAAAAAACCCGCCCCAAACCGAACAACAATGGCTCCCCCAAAGCACGGGGATCCCTCTTCCCACCCCGATAAATAGAAACTTCTGTCTGTCTGCTTCCCCGCCCACCCCATAACTGCTCTGTTATAGACATACTCTGGGTATATATTACTCTTCTCCGCAATAGATATCTCCTGAAAATAGAATTCCACCCTGCCACCTCAACCCTGGCCCCTTGTCCCCGGGAACCCTGCTCAGACCACCCGCCACTGCAGCACGCTGGTGTCCTTGCCCCCCGTGGTCAGGGCTGCACTGTCATCCCACAAGAAGGCCACATTCGTCACATGGCTGCTGTGTCCACCATACTTGTGGCTGAGGGCCTGTGATGGGGGAGAAGTAAAAAAGAGGTCAGAAGAGGTGACGCATCACCTGCAGGTCTTCTCGTCCCGTTCCTTTCTCTGTTTATTAAACCCAGGCTGTAAGAATCAACGGGACAGAGCTGAGAGTAATGACACAAAGCTGTACCACCAGCACTCTGGGAGGCTGAGGCAGGAGGAGCACGGTGAGTTGAAGGCCAGCCTGAACTACAAAGTGAGGTCCTGTCTCAAAAAATAAAGAGCCCTGGGATTGAGGGCATAAAAAGAAAGAGTGAGGGTGCCCATAGGAGAGGCTGATCATAAACACAACCGAGATACAAGAAAATGCAATATTTGGGTCCTGATTTAAATGAACTCTAGAAAGACATTTTGGAGACAATGAAGGGCCTCTGAATATGGACTGAATATAGATTCATACTAAGAAATCAATGTTGGTTCCATCCCAGTACCACCAAGAAAATGACAACTAATGGATAAATAATTGAATGGAGCCTTATCGACCAATAACTAAGAATGAACCACTGCTATTTGCAATTAGGATGAATCTTGTAGGCATAGTGTTGAGTAAAGAAGCCAATAAAAGAGTTCATTCTGTGGTGGGGGCGCCTATAACTTCGCTACTCAGGAGACTGAGGCAGGAGGATCACAAATCTAAGGCCAGCCTGGGCTAAAATACTGAGTTCAAGGCCAGCCTGATCTGCACAGTGAGACTCTGTCTCAAAAAATAAACAAATGAATAAAGTTAAAATAAAAGGGTTGGGGGCCGGGGATTTAGTTCAGTGGTGCAGCATCTGCCGGACAAGCACAAGATCCTGAGTTCGATCTCTGGTACAAAAAAAGGGTGGGGGGATTGGGGTGCAGCTCAGTGCAAAGGCCCCAGGGTTCAATCTCCAACAGAGCAGAACAAAGCAAACAAAACCCTTCCAAGGCTTTGCTGCATAGAACCAGCTTCCAATTAAAAATGGGCATGAGTAGCAGCTCTGCCAGTCTCAGACCATCACTCTCATCACCTGCTTGGGAGCGTCCTGGCACTGGGGACACAAAACCTCAGGGCTCCAGAACTGTGGAACCAACACAACACTTAGAATGTCAGCTCAGTCAGGCCGTGGACTTGTCAGTCTTGCTGATGTATCCTCCCCTTTACCCAGGCACATAGTAGGTGATCATTAAATGTGTGTTAAGAAGGGGGAAAGACTCAAAGATTTCAGAATTGTGAATGCTCAGACCCTTCAGGGTTCACAACTTCAGCACTAAGGAAGTTCCCTGACCTTTGGGTTGAGAAAGGTCTCTGGGGTTAAGTGCCAGCTGTACAGATGGGGAAGCTGAGGCCCCGGGGAGAGGGCTGGAATACTGCCCCCACCCGGCCCCTGTGAGAACTCACACGAGGCTGGCAGCATGGGTAGCCAAACAGGTGGACTTTTCCAAAGTCGTCCGCAGAAGCCAGCAGCTTCCCATCATGGGAGCGTGCTACAGCATTGATGTCAGTCCCGTCCGCACCCTCAGACCAGATCCCTGTGGGGAAGAGAAAGAGGGGTGGGAAGAGGCCAGCTGGTGCCGGGGACCCCAAGAACAGGCCCTGGGCCCCAGTTCCTTGCCTCCTTCCTACCTATCCTGTCTCTATCAAGGATAGGACTCAGAATCATCATTTTCGGTTTCTTTTCTTTTTTTTTAAGACAGGTTCTCACTATGCAACCAAGGCTGGCCTCAAACTTGAGATGATCCTCCTGCCTCAGCCTCCCAAGTGCTAGGATCACAGGTGTGTGCCACTAAACCCGGCTGCCTTCTTGCATTTCTCCCAAAGGCTTTGTCACCTGTGGGCTTCTGCACACACTATTCCCTTTACCTACAGGCAACTTTCACACACTGCTCCACAGAGCTCTTTATCCCTTGGTCCTCATTCAGATGCCTCTTCCTCTAGGAAGCCCTCCCTGACTTCTGCCTGGCTGAGGCCAAATGCTCCCCACCCAGTTTCTCTGTTCCAGCCCTACCCACTCTGGGTCATCACTGGCTGGGGACAAGTATGTCTTCCTCACTAGATGGTTAGCTCCACGAAAGCAGGCTGGGGGCCATATGGTCACCAGGGCCAGCCCAGGGGCACACAGTTGGCATGTGCAGACTGGTCGGAATGAACCTCTTTCTCTCATCTCACTGTGTAGCCCAGGCTGGCCTCAGACTCGGGTAATGCTCCTGCCTCAGCCTCCTGAGTGCTGGAATTACAGGTGTACACCACCACACCCAGCTGTCCAGGATGACGCTTGGGACTCCTGTCCTCAGCAGGACCTCCCTCATGACAGAGCTTACCAAACACCCCAAAGCCCAGGACACAAGTCGCCGTGGCCCATTCCACATTCCGTACCGCATCTGCACTGGTGATCTGTTTACAGGTGGCCACGTCCCCTGGGACAGAAAATCGGGGATGGTGTTCTGGGCCCAAAGAACCACAACTAAACCCATCCAGTCCACAACAGCAGGCATGGAGGTCCAGGACAGATGAGGCTCCGTACCAGCTGAAGGCTGGATTCTGGGTCCAGACACCTCAAAACCTGAGTGGGGACTTACATCCCAACCAACCAGAAAGGGGAGGAACTGGTTAAAAGCGGGGCCCCCAACACAGGAGATCGCAAATGGGAGAGCTCAGGTCTGTCCCAACCACTCATGCAAATAAGGCTGAGGAAGGGTGACGCTGGGTCTCAGAACTCACAGTACAGAATCTCGTAGTCTCCGGAGTTTGTGACAAAGCAGCTGCTGTCCTGGGCCCAATCCAGATGGGTGATAAAACTGGAATGGCCCTGCAAGGGGCGCAAGGGACAGTTAGAGCCAGAGAGAACAAAGGTGAAGAGAAGGAAGAGAATTAGATCAAGAAAAAGGCAAAACACAGAGGTAGGGTGAAAACACGGAGGGCCAGAGGAAGAATGCACAATATTTTGGAGTGTGGGGGCGGGGCCAGACTATCAGGGGCGGGGGCAGACCAAAAGCAGGAGCTGACAGAATGTGCTTAGAACACGAGGTCAATTTAGAACGTGCGGGAGGAGCTAGACACGGGGGTGGGGCTACACAGAAGGTGCACTTAGAACATAAGGGGCGGGGCCACAAGGGGTCCAGCTCAGGTGTGAGGGGCGGGGCTGTATGGAGGGATGGGCTTGGTGTGGGCGGGGCTACACGAAGGGGCGTGACACAGGAGGGGGTGGGGGCAGACTAAGACTCCTTGAAGTGGCCAGGGCAGTCGGTTGAGTGTTGAGGCTGTGCTCCCTTGAGGTAGAAAAGTGGTTAATTCTGCACCCTCTGGGTGGGTTGGTGGCGCGGGCGGGGGCCACTGCCCACTCACCGAGCACTTGCCCAGGCGGCTGACCTTGCGGCCGCCCTGGTCCACCGTGTACACGTACACCAAGTTGTCGTGGGAGCCCACGGCCAGGTACGCCCCGTCTGGGGGAGGGGGAGGGGCCATGAGGAGGCACCCAGGCTCCGCCCCCTCCTGTCCCCGACTCAGCCCCTCCTCTGCAGCCCGAGGCTCCACCCCCACTACAAGCTACCATCTCTCCCAGGCGATGCAGGGGGGCTCTGTCCCCCACTCCTGGCAGTAACTGTCCCTTGCCTCTCGGGGTCCTAGGCCCTGTCTTACCTGGGGAGAAGCTGACCACAGAAATCTGCTCATTGCCATCGGTGTGGATAGCCACCAGGTCATTGGTCTCGGTGTCCAGCAGCAGCCATCTTTAAAGAGAAAGCATGATGAAAGGATGAGCTGACCTGACCGGCTGGGGTGTGGGGAGAACAACCTGCGAGGCCTCAGGGAGGAAGCAGAGGCCCCAGCAGAGATGTGGGAAAGGTGACGGCAAAGGAATGTTGACAGATGGGGGCCTGGTAAACACTGGGGACTCCTTAATGTGTCTTTGGGATTGCAGTGGGGCTGGGGGCCAAGGGCCAGTTCACCCAAGGAGCAGGAGGCCTGCCTTAGCTTTACCTGCCAGTCACTGTGCCCACTGCCAGGACAGAGCCACTGGGGTGGAAGCCAGCCGAACGGGCGGGATCCTGAGGAAGGAGAAGAGGCAGGGGTGAGAGCCGCGGGCCTGCGTCCAGGGAGCCATTCTCCTGCCTCAGAGCCAGTGCTAGGCCCAGCCAGAGGGGCCGCTCCTCCCGCCACACCTTTCAGGGAACCCACGGCCCAGCTGCCCACCCTGCCCATCCCCTTCCTATTGCCAGGGCAGTCTGAACCGCCGCTGTTTGCTGTTCCTCATCTCTCCATCCTTTTTATTTTTTGGTTTTTTGAGACAGGGTCTCACTACGTAGTTGAGACTGATCTGGAACTCACTATGTAGCCCAGGCTGGTCTCGAACTCACAGTGATCCTCCTAACTCAGCCTCCCGAGTGCTGGGATTACAGGCGTGCGCCACCACGCCCGGCTATCTCCATCCTTTCTTGCTCCTGCTCTAAATCCCCACTGCTCCTATCCATCCAAGATGACTCCCTTAGGTAATTTCCTAGAAGTGGGACGATCGGGCGAAAGAGTATCTGTGGTTATAAGACTTCTAACACATAATGCCAATTTGCCTTCCATAAAAGCATATCAACTTCCCTGCTGCAATACATAAGGCGTTGTGGTGTCAAACCTGGGTTCAGACTGTGTCTCCCACACTTCCTAGGCATGTGAGTGACATCAAATAACTGGCCCTCTCCATGCCTCAGTTCCTTCATCTGGCAAAATGTAGATCATCAGCACACACTCCCTGGGATTGTTATTAAGTCAGCTGTACAGTGCTTACTGTGATAATTAAGGTGAGCCACTCAGTAAAAGCTGTGCCTGTAACTACTACATTGCCATTGGGCAAATGGTTTCATCTTCCTGAACCTGATTCCAAGTGGGGTCTCATCATCCTTACCACCTTGAATAGCCAGGTATGGTGGCACACACCTGTCATCCCAGCACTTGGAAGGCTGAGGCAGGAGGATCGCCAAAAGTCCGAGGCCAGCCTGAACTACGTAGGGAGACCCTGTCTCAGAAAATCAAACCAACAGCTAGCCAGGCTGAGATTGAACTTGGAATTCTCTTGCCTTGCACCTCCCAGAGTGCCAGGATTACAGGTCTGTGCCACCATGCAGGGCTAAACTTTATGTTCATTGATTCCTGAGTCCTCACCCTTCCGATGGTGGGAGAAGCTGCCCTGGACACTTGGTTCCATCATCCTGGGCCTCATTCCATCAAGAACTTGCTCTTCCGGCCCCGCCAAGGAAGTTAGCAAGCACTCGAATCCCTGCATTAAATACCCTTCTGTGTGGCTTCCACCTGATTCACTGATCCCTGGGTGTAGACAAAGGGAGTTCTGCTGGAATGATGCCCAGGCCCTGTCCCCTTACCTCAATGACTCTGCTCCACAGGGGCCGGTGGGACTCTGAACACCAGAGGTGTACCAGCTTATCCTGCCCACACGTCACAAACTGCGCCTGGCTGGGATGTGTGGCCAGGCCCCATAGTTCCTCCACATGGCCCTGGCGGGAAAGGAAGATGGCAGAATGGAAACTGAGACCCTGTCCCTTCCCCACCCATCCTGATGCCAGAAACCCACCCTCCCAGCAACCCACCCCATCCACAGTGAGTCAGGCAAGACCTGTCCCTTACAGCCAGCTGACTCCTGCCCCTCAGGGTAGCTTGAGGCCAATCCTACACTTCCCCCTGGCTTCTGCCTTTCTCTTTGCACAATGGGAGGCAGCAAAGTATGGTGACTCAGTGCTCAACCTCGTGTGTGAGTCACCCAGGTGGCACTCACCCTGGCCACATACATCCTGGGGCTCAGGCTCCAAGCCTCAGGGAACACCCTCTTGCAATGGGCCTGGTATCGCACGGAGCCCAGAGATCTGAGATCTCCTGAAGGGTGTTCAGCCTGCTGGTGCTGACCCTCAGCCCGCTCTTACTCTCTGTGGGCTGCCAGTCATAGGGCACTGACTTCTACTTGGAGCCTTAGTTTTACCTGCTATGAAATGGGCCCAATCATTGTGCAGCCACCTATTCTTGAAAAAGTCACTCAAATCAGGGATGGGAAGAAAACCCTAACATGTAAGGCTAGTTCAGAGCAGATGCCCATGAAATGGAAGTAGCTATTATTATTATTTTGTTTGTTTCTTTTTTGAGACAGGGTCTCACTATGTAGTTGAGACTGACCTGGAACTCACTATTTAGCCCAGGCTGGTCTTGAACTCACAGCGATCCTCCTGCCTCAGCCTCCTGAGTGCTGGGATTACAGGTGTGTGCCACCACGCCCAGCTCAGAAGTTGCCATCATCATTATTATTATTATTGTTGTTGTTGTTGTTGTTTTAGAAAATACCAGTATGAAAAGTGGCTGGTACTAATCACAGAAAACATTGGTATATTATCATCAATAATAAGCAATAATCATAATGATAATAATATCAAGCACTTTTTTTTTTTTTTGAGACAGGGTCTCACTACATAGTTTAGGCTGGCCTTGAACACACTGTGTAGCCCAGGATAGCCTCAAACTCATAGCAAACCTCCTGCCTCAGCCTCCCAAGTGCTGGGATGCCACCAGAGATTTGAACCCAGGCAGTCATGCTCCAGAACTCACGCTCCTAACCACCCTTGCGTCTCCCTAGGTGGGTTTTAACTGGGTGGGGGCAGGGATGCGTCCTACCAGGAAGGGAGCAGGGTGTATCTGAGTTGCAAGAAGAAACCAGGCAGACCCAGGGAGGGCCTTCCCTGATTCTTACCGCTGAAGCCTTGGATGTGTGTGGCCCATGTGACAGCATGACAGCCTGGCAGGCCACTTAGCAAAAAGATGAGAGGGTGCCACCCCCAATCAGGAGGGCAGGAGGTGGCCCAGTGGGGGGTACTATGGAAGCAATAAACACACAGGATGCTGGGTCACGGGTGGTGGTGGGGGGTCCCCAGGTCAGGGCTGGATGTGGCTGGGAGGGGAGCAGGTAGAGAGAGGGTGCACGGTGTTTGCTGAGGAAGCAGGTGGGAAGAGAGGAAGAGCTAGGCAAGGGCAGAGGCACGGAGATGCCCACCTGGACCAGCAGCGAGAAGCCCATGTGCATGGAGCCCTGCAAGACGGAGTTGCGTGTGGTCCCCACATACAGCGTGTCTCCGTGGCCTTCGGCCACGGTGCGCACAGGGCCAAAGTCCTCTGGGACCTAGGAGCAGACAGATGCGGGGCGCACTTCGTCAGGTCTGGGGTCAGGTGCTTGGCAGGGTGGGGGCCCCTTACTCGCCCTCCTCACCTCCACCTCCTGCAGCTTGCTGTAGTCCGAACCCCAGAGGACCACCCGCCGATCGCGGCCCCCTCCGGACACCAGCGTCCCATCCCGCAGGGCGCACAGCCCAAACACGCCGCCGTCGTGAGCACCCAGGACTGCCTGCGTGATGCGGTTTCCACCTGTGGGACGCCGGAGGCAGGGAGCAGCGTGGGGAAGCGACCCTGGACTGAGCCCTAGAAGCACCTCAAGCACCTGTCCATCTTTTCACCCGTCTTTCCATTCTTCTGCCTGCCCTTCTACCCATCCACCACCCACAGACTAAGTACCTTATCATCCCTCCATTAAATCATCTGAAACTAACATCTACCCAGCCGCCCATGGTTCATCCACCTGCCTAACTCCCCACGCCCTCCCCACTCACCTATCTTCTGGTCAACTCCCTACCCATTCATCTGTGCATCAGTCCACTTCCCATCCATTCTTCCACCCATCTCTCCAAGGAAACAGCCACTCTTCCTTCTGTCTGTCTGTCTGTCCGTCTGTCCGTCCGTCCGTCCGTCCATCCATCCACGCATCTGGCTGCCTCCCTCCCATCCATTCGAATATTCACCTCTTCATCAGTCAGTCTTTCCTTCTACCCAAATATCCTCTCATTTTCCATCTGTCTTCCCATTCATCCACCCAAAGGTTGACCTACCCACCATCATTCATCCATCAACCCATTCAATCGATGATTTTTTTGTTGTTGTTGTTCTGGTTTGGACTCTGGGGTCTCATCCACGCTAGGCACATACTCTACTACTAAGGTAGTTAAACAATTATTTAACTAGCATTTATTCTGGGCCCAGTCTCATATTAGGGACACAGCAGCGACAAGGAGAACCTCCGACCACACACCCTTACAGGGCTCACAATTCAATGGCAGAGACAAACTCAGCAGCAGTCAGTGACAGCCTAGGGCAGTCAGGGCTAGAACACGGACCCACAGTGGGCACCACCCTGGGTGGGCTTCCTGGAGGAGGCAAGGACCTGAAGGCTGAGTAGAAGTTGGCTGGGACAAAAAAGGGGGGAAAAACAGTCCAAGAAGAAGGAACGACCTTCAGCTGAGAGGGGCAGAGAGTAGGGGAGAACACAGACTCTTCAGGGAACTAAACGGAATCTGGTGCCCTTAAGTGTAAAGGCAAAAGCAAAGCATCAGACAGCAGCAGGGGGACGGCAGGGAGGGGCTCGGTCACATCTGCATTTGCTCCTGAAACAAACCCAGTGGGGTGGGGCAGGAAGTTCAAGCACCGCTCTTTGCTCGCCACCTGCAGGCCACATCCAGGTGAGCCGGCCTCTCCACACAGCTGTGTCCTGCTGTCACTTCATCCACCAGGATCCCAAAGCCCTGAAGGACAGGGCCCAGTGATGTGCCCGGGGACAGGAAAAGGAAGCTGACCCAACTCCCGCCCAGAGCTTACGGGCCACGGCTGCCTGATCTCAAGGAAAGCTCGAAGTACCCACCAGCAGTTGGTAAAATTACAGGCATCATCCAGTCGAGGGACATGACTCTCCCAAGGCCACACACAGAACACATGACACCGCTGGGATCTGAACCAGATGCTCCCAACTCCTGAACCAAACTCCCTCCCACCACACAGCCCTGCCCCAGCAACACTGGTAGGGAGCCGGCTCTTGCCCAAGGTCACGGAACCTGCCTCCCACACAGCTGAAGGACGGGTGACCCGGTCAGAGCGTCCTGACTCCACCAGCTCAGCCATTTGCTGGGCACTGCTCTTCTGAGTCTATTGCTTGTCATCTAATAAAACTTGTCATGTTGTTTTGAGGGAGGGGGCGCTCTGGATCAAACCCAAGGCCTTGAACACGCTAGGCAAGTGGTCTACCACTGAGCTAGCCCCCAGCCTCTTCATTTTATTTTTAGACAGGGTCTCACTAAGTTTCGCAGGCTGGCCTCGAACGTACAACCCTTCCACCTCAGCCACTCAAGAGTGCTGGGGTCACAGGCGTGTGTCAGCAAAAACAGACAATTTTTTTGATGCTAGGAATTGAACCCCGGCCCATGCATAGGCTTAGCATGTGTTCTACCACTGACCTACATCCCTAGATCCTTCACTATTAATGAAGTCACTTCTGGTTAGAACGACCACTTACTTATTCATCCATCTCTCTACTGGCTGGAACATCCAACTCATTTATTCATTCAGCCATCAATCTGCTTCCTATAACAATCCGTTCTTCATAATACATTCATGCATTAGCTGAAACAACCATTTACTCAGTCGCTCACTCACTCATTCATCACTTTATGGATCCACCGACTGGGACAAGACCTATTCATTCTTTAACAAAGTCATCCATTGGTAGTGACCATCACTCATTCATTAAACTGTTCATCCATCTAATCGCATACAAGAGGACGACACATTCATTCATTCATTTCTTCATTCATCCATTGATCAACAGGATGGGACAAACCATCTACCTATCCACCCATCCGTCTACACTCGGGTGAACCCGTTCATTTGTAACGTAGACTTCATCCCTACCATGGGATTTGCAGATGAGAGGTGGTCCCTAAAGACTTCATGGAGGCGGGTGTCTGAGCCACCCCCGGTGAGGATGTTGGGATCGTGCGGGAAGGGAGCTGATTCAGTGTCTCACTCATTCCACGTGAGTAGGGTTCAGGAAAGGGAGGCACAGCCAAGGGTGTCTGGGACCAAAGAGACAAGCGACACCAACCTTTGCCCCAGACGTAGAGGTTCCCACTGGAGTCTCCAGTGACCACGTCACCATCCTCCAAAAAGGTCACGCACAGCACATACTTGGGTTTCTCATGTTTCTAAGGTGGAGGAGGAAGGGAAGGGTCAGGAGCGCGGCTAAAGCAGTGTGGTTGGCCAGAGGCCAGCTGCGTCCGGGACCGGGGTCCAGGGGATCCAATCTATGGTTTGGGGTGTGAGGTCCCATGTGGGAGGCACCCCCATCTCCCACTTACCACCTACTGGGATGCACAGGTCCCTGGGGTTCCTGAGCATAGTCACCCTTGCCCCACCCCGGGGCCACTGCCGGACTCTTCTGCCTCCCCATCCCCATGGCATCTCCTTGCAGCGCTCCCCGGGCCTCCCTTGGGGGCAGAGGAAGGCAGAGGAGCCAGGTCAGAGGTCCCGGCACCGTCCTGCTTCCTGCTCAGTTTCTGTCTCGGCCAGTAAGCCGAGATTGCCACACAGAGCACTGCCGCACCCATTTAGGGACAGTTTACTGTCTGCCAGGAGCGGCTGTGCTCTCCTTCCATGGACTGCTCTGCACTTTGAGTTGAGGACGGTTGTCCCCACAGAGTGGACAAGGAAACCGAGCTCCCAGTGGGCAGTGGCTCGGCACCTCTGTCCTTCTGAGCCTCTGGGGCCCCCTGGGCTGTTGTGGGGTCTGCCTGGGTGGCCCTGCCTGCCTCTCTTGGGCCAGCCCGTCCCCACTCCGGCACTCACCTCGAAGAGGCCCTGCCGCTTGCTCAGGCTGCCCCCTTCCAGGCTCCAGAAGCAGATGTGGGATTTGCCAAAGGTGATAAGCAGGGTAGGGTCGGTGGGGTGGAAGGTGGCCACCAGCACTGCCTCGGTGGAGCACTATGTAGGGTAGGGGGATTCCAAGTAAGGACCTCGAAGTCACCAGGCTACCAGACCCATCCCTGCAAGACTGCCCATACAGCTGTGTGGGCTGCGCACTGCAAACCCTACTTGCCTGTACCTTTCCTACGTGGCAAACTAAAACACAGCAGGAGGCTGGACCGGGCGATCTGACCCACACAGCTCTAACTCTAGAGCCTCACAACCATTTCTCCTCCCTCAACGGTAGGCTGTGATCCAGAACTGAGGCTCCGGCAGTGCTTTTGGGGCCACCCCTCTCTCCCTACCAAGCCTCACCACAAAACAGGCCACTGTCCCCTCAGACAGACCAAGCTCTCAGCAGCCACCTCACCCTCACCCTCTCCCCAAGGCCTCCTATTTCACAGATGCAGCAACCGAGGCTGGAGAGGGCAAGCCCCTGGCTCAAAGCCACACAGCCAGCAGATGGCAAAGGCAGGACTCAAACACAGCCTGTCTGACAGGGACTCCTGACCCGAGATGGGCCAGGTCCCAGGGCGCCACAGGACAGGGGCCGAAGACGCTCACCCCACCTTGGCTTCCACCACCTTGGCCTCCTTCGTCCAGTCCCACACGGACAGCATGTGGTCATTGGATTCGTCCATGGCACACAGCAGGTTGCCCCCATTCTGCAGAGGAGAGGGGTGAAGAGAGCCCCGGTCCATTCACCCACATCCCACTCCTACTTCAGTACCCTCCACGGTGCTGGACCACGTCACACGAAACACATTAAAATACACTCCCCTTCTAGGGGCCATAAAAATACCTTTTGTTGTTGTTTGAGGCAGGGTCTCACTCTGTAGTTCAGGCTGGCCTCCACCTCAGTGATTCTCCTGCCTCACCCTCCCAAGTACTGGGATCGCAGGTGTGCACCACCATAGGCAGTTTTTTGTTTCGATTTTTTTTTTTTTTTTTTTTTGAGGCAGGGTCTCACTTTATAGTTCAAGCTGACTCTGAACTCACTATGTAGCCCAGACTGGCCTCAAACTCATGGTGATCCTCCTGCCTCAGCCTCCTGAGTGTTGGGATCACAGGTATGTACCACCACACCCGCACTTTTTAAAAATTTTTATTTTGTAAGGGCCAGGGCTTTAGGTCAGTGGCACTGTGCCTGCCCGACAAACACAAGGTCCTGAGTTTGATCCCCGTTACCAGGGGAAGAACATAAATTTTTATTTTGTAGAGCTGGGCATGGTGGCACACACCTGTAATCCCAGCACCCCAGAGGCTAAGGCAGCAGGATCGCCATGAGTTTGAGGCCAGCCTAGCTACACAGTGAGACCCTGTCTCAAAAAAAAATCTATCATTAGGGTCAGGAATTTATCTCAGTGGTTCGGTGGTCTGCCTTGCAAGCGCAAGGACCTGAGTTCAATCCCTGGTACCAAAAAAACAAAAAACAAAAAACCAAAAAAGGTCTATCAATCAATCATTTCATTCTGAGTCAAGGTCTAAGTGGCCAAGGCTGGCCTCAAACTTATGATCCTCCTGTGCCAGTCTCCAGAGTAGCTAGGATTACAGGTGTGTATCACCTCGCCCAATTAAAAGATCTTTGTTGTTATTGTTGAAGTGCTATGGATGGAACCCTAACACATGCTAGGCAAGCTCACCACTGACGTGCAGCCCCAGCCCCCTAAAGGGACTTTTAGGATTTCCTTATTTTTGTTGTTGTTGCTTGTTTGTTTGGTTTGGTTTTTTGAAACAGGATATCACTATGTAGTTCAGGCTGATCTTGAACTCACTGTGTAGCCCAGCCTGGCCTCAAACTCAAGGCAATTCTCCTGCCTTAGCCTCCTAACCACGCCTAGATGTAATAAGCTTTCTAAAATGAACCATTTCTAACAAACTCAATAGCCAGGCGTGACGGTGCCTGCCTGTAATCCTAGCATTCAGGAAGTTGAGGCAAGAGAATCCCATAAGTTTGAGGCCAGCTGATTTACATAGTGAGTTCAAGGCCAGTCTTAACTACATAGTGAGACCCTGTCTCAAAAAAAAAGAAAGAAAAAGAGAGAAGACAGACAAAAGATGGGGTCAGGGATTTAGCTCAGTGGCACCGCACCTGCCTGGCAAGTGCAAGGTCCTCAGTTTGATCCCAGGAACCACCAAAAAAAAGAAAAGAGAAACTCATCTGATTTAATTCAGCCTTAGCTAGGATTTCTCAGCAGCCAGCAGGTAAAACCAGGAATTCTGTCTGGTGCCATTAATCAGCACTTCCCCATGGAATATGACTGCATGCACGTGAAATCTAACCATTAATAAAGCCGGGATAATGCTTGTTTTTATATACTTTTGGTTAAACATGAATTTTGGTTCGGCGGAACTGATGCACGCACGCACTCACGCACACAGCACAAACCATAAAGCTGTTTCCTCCAAAACTCTCCAGTGTCTCCTCAGGCCTCAGGAAAGCTGTGAGGCTGTGATCTGGGGCTTCTTCAGCTATCTGTGGGGAGGACTGGCTGTCTGTACTTCCCAAACTACTGCACACCAGGACTTTGGAAAGCTATGATAACAATGTAAAATACGACTGGAGCTAAACAAGCCTGTCGTCACCAGCTCGGGGGTTGGGGCAATGCAGAGCTGCTCTGCAAATTCCTAAAGGTTTACTCTCCACTTCTGGGCGTATCTGGACGTAGATCACACAGGGAGCCAAGCCTCCTCGGGGGTTCAAAACCCTAGGAAACCCGGGTGTGGGGTGTACACCTGCAATCCCAGTTCTCAGGAGGCTGAGGCAGGAGTTTTATTGAGTTCAAGGCCAACCTGAGAAAGATCCTGTCCCAAAAAAGAAAACAAGGAGCCGGGTGTGGTGCCGCACGCCTGCAATCCCAGCCCTCGGGAGGCTGGGGCAGGAGGATCACCGTGAGTTTGAGGCTAGGCTGAACTACATAGCAAGACCTTGTCTCAAATCCCCCAACACCAAAAAGAGAAAAGAAAAAAGTAAACAAAGATGGGGGAGACAGCTCAGCACTCCCTGGACTCAATCATCAGCACCGCACCAGTAAATGAATGAATGAGTGGACGTGTGAGTGAACTGCTTAAGAGACAAGGACCCTTCTAGAATGAAAGGGAAGGCAGATAAATAATGTAAAGGGCATCGACTGAGCCACAAGAGAATGCAAGCGTGGGATGAACCAGGCTGCTTGGAGCCTGTCATAATAAGCAGGCAGGATAAGTTTGGCCTGTGAGGTCACAAGGATCTGGGAGCCCTGGGGCCTGGAATTTGGCAGGGAGTGTGGCCCCCTCCCAGGGGCAGCTAGAAAGGTGCACTACAGTACTGGTACAGGCTTTTGTTTGTTTGGTTTGGGTTTGGTGAATTTCAAACTAGGTAGTCCAGGCTGTCCCTGAACTTGAGGTGATCCTCCTGCCTCGGCCTCCGAGTGCTGAGATTACAGGTGTGAGTCCAGGCTTTTGGAGGTGCAAGGTAAGCTGAGGACTTACAGATTTGGAGAAGCCCACACAGCACACAGCTCGGTCAAATACACCCAGGCCCAACACGTGCAAGGTGGAAAGGGAAACTGAGTCCCAGATGCGCACATGGGGTGGCAGCAGCTGCAGGAAACAGAGGTCTGTTACCTGGGGGCCCCGGCTCTGGCCCTGCCCTCCTTCCCACTTTCCCACTCTGCCCATTACCTTCCCCTCCTTAGTGGTGCCCGCCACCTGTCCTGTGGCGATGGTGACCATATCCGGGTGGACAGCCAGGCTGGGGAGAGAGGGGACAGGTGGACAGGGCTCAGTGGGAAGGAAGGGCTCGTGATGGCCCAATTTTTTTTTTTTTTTTTTTTTTGGTGTTTTGAGACAGGGTGTCACTATGCAGTTCAGGCTGGCCTTGAACTCACTATGTAGCCCAGGTTGGCCTTGAACTCACAGTGAGCCTCCTGCCTCAGCCTTCTGAGTGCTGAGACTAAAGGCCTAGAAGTATGTGCCACCACATGCAGCTTTACCAAGCCCTTCCTGTAGCAGGCCACCAGAGTAACAACACCTGGGGCTCTGTCCCATGCAATGCCTGATTGTTTGGTCAGTGACACTGCTGTATTGACCTACTTTGTAGCAACAGAGGACAAGGGAAGGGAGCCTGAGGCCCTGGTCTCTGTCTCAAAGGCCCCCAGTGCTCAGGCCTGGAAGACAGTGACCAGGAAAACACACTGATGTCACAGGGCTACCACAGCCCCAGCCCACGATGGGACTCTCCGCCCACAGGGCCAACTGAGGCTTTTCCAAAGCAAAGAATCCAGGCATCGAGGGAAGCCACCAACATGCGAAATACCAGTCACCCACCCTATCCCTCACTCAGTGCTGCCTGGGGACAGCTGGTGGCTTTGTAGGAGGAGCAGAGGCCTAGCTGTGTCCCAGGCCCGCCCCATGGTGGGGACCATGTCTGTGGCAGCAGCTGTGTGACAAGAGGCCCTGAGCAGCAAGTCCCTGCAAACCCCACCCTGCCATGCCTCACCATTTGATGTCATCATTGTGGCCCAGGTAGTGGCGCTGCCTCTGCTCCTCCACGCTGTACAGCACAGCCACCGAGGCTATGAAGTACACGATCTCCCCAGTGGGCAGCAGGTAGAGGTTGGCCCGGCAGTCTCGGCCACGGTAGCCGTAGCTGGAGGCACCCGGGGAAGTTAAGGAGCCTGTTTCATGCTGTGCCTGGCTGGGCCCCAGCCCCGAGGCCACAGGGCTCCTAGCTGCATAGTGGGGCTCCCCCAAACAGGGTCTGAACCCCCAGAACCTGTGACTGCATCCTTGTGTGAAAAATGGGTCTTTGCCGATGTAGTGAGCATGAGATCCTCTCGGATCAGCGGTGAGCCCTGAATCCAGAGACAAATGTCCTTGTGAGAGGAGACACAGGCAGGGTGTGGTGGTGCTTCTCTATAACACCAGCACTGGGAGGCTGAGGCAGGAGCAACTCAAGTTCAAGGGCAGCCTGGGCTACAAAGCAAGACCCTGTCTCAAAGGTGGTGGGGCACAGGTAAGGGGGCCAGGTGTAGGGGAAATGGCTATGTGGACAGACTGGGGGTGTGACTATAAGCCCAGGAGCCCAGGGACTACTGACAGCTACCAGAAGCTAGGAGACAGGGAATAAATCCTCCCCCAAAACCTCTGGAGGGAGTGTGGCCCTGCTGAGACCCAGATTTTAGATTTCTGGCCTCCAGAACTATCAGAGAAAAATGTTGTTTCAAGCCACTCATTTCGCAGCAAAAAAAATTTTTTTTGAACTTTTAATTTTTTGCTGTACTCAGGATCAAACTCAGGGCCTCCACGTGCTAAACAAGCACTTTACAACAGAGCTACATCCTCAGCCTTTTGATTTCTTGAGTCAGAGTCTCACTGTATGGTCCAGGCTGGCTTTGTATGATGGCACCACCGCCACACCAGATTTCGCAGGAGCAAGTTAGATCTACCCATGTTGATAGAGGCTCATGCCGGTGACACGGTGTAAAGCACACAGCATCAACATGACCACAGAGAAAAGTACGGAAGAGTTCTACAAAACCGTGAACGGTGACTCCATGAGGTATATGGAAATTTGGCTCTCTCCCTCCCCTGCCGGTACTGAGATTGAACTTGGAGC
>NW_022900931.1:62537364-62544058 GCF_012274545.1 Fukomys damarensis
TTTTTTTTTTTTTTTTTTTTTTTGAAACAGGGTCTCACTGTATAGTTGAGACTGACCTGGAACTCACTATGTAGCCCAGGCTGGTCTCAAACTCACAGCGATCCTCCTGCCTCAGCCTCCCGAGTGCGTGCATTACAGGCGTGTGCCACCACCCCCTAGTTCCTGGTACTGTTACTTCCGTAAGTGTCAGTGAGAGGCACAGGCCGATTTATTAGGCAGAGCCAGAAAGCAAGAGAAAACAGGGAAGGGACTTCCAAGGGAGCACCAGCCTTTTGATTTTTTGAGACAGGGTCTCGCTACATTCCTGGAGCTGAGCCTTGAACATTCGAGCCTCCTGCCTCAGCCTCCTGAGTAGCTGGGATAACTGAGCCCGCGCCACTGCAATGTGCCTTGTTTGTGGCAGCTGTTATAGCAGGCATGGGAAATGAAGGCCCTCATTTGCACTAGAGGCCATTAAACCCATCAACCCCTCAGTCAACTCCCATGGCAGCCGTACCTCTCAACTCACTCCAGTCAGTCCTCACAGTGCCCAGGCCTCACCCATCTGGGCCCTGATTTCTTGCTCCTTTTTCACTGGCTCAGCTGTGGTCACATTACTTTGTGCCTGTTCTGACCTCAGGGCCTTTGCATTGGCTAGGCAAGTGCTCTACCACTGAGCTACATCTCCAGCCGCTCTTTTTTATTTCCCCCGGTACCAGGGATTGAACTCAGGACCTTGCAATTTCGGGGTAGGTGCAGTGCCACTGAGCTAAACCCCCGGCCCTGCATTTACTATTCCCTTTACCTGAATGCTCTTCCCATCAACTTGCCGCCTCTTTCAGGTCTTGGCTCAACTGTTAGCTCCAGAGAGGGCTGCCCTGCTCACCCTCCTACAAACAGCAGCTGAGCGTGATAGTACATACCTGTAACCCCAGCACACTGGAGAGGGTGGGTTTCTTTTTTTCTTTTTCTTTTTAAGATAGTGTCTCACTGTGTAGTCCAGGCTGGCCTCACAGATCCTCCTGCCTCAGCCTATCAAGTGCTGGGATTATAGGCATACCCTGGCATAGCATGGACACTATGAGTTCACTGTCTGTTAGAAGATAGTTGTTCCTCTCCTGTTTGGAACTTTCTGTGGCTCCCTAGTGCTCCAATAAGAAAGTTTAAGCCCCACCCAACTGACCTGATTTGACCCCTTCCTGGTTGTGGCAGGGCTCCTTTTTGTTTTTTGTGATTTTTATCAGTATATGCATGTAATACATACAGACCGCATTCCTTGTGGGGAGTTGGTACATGTATCTAACACATCTTTTTTCACCCCTTTCCACACCCCTCCCTCCTACCTCCATCCCTTGGTCTCCTTCCCATTTGCAAAAGACTCACCTCTTTGATTCCTATCATCCGTCTTTTATTTTGCTCTTTGATTTACTTATCACTTGGGTTTCTCATATGAGAGAAACCATCCAATACTTGAGTTCATGTGTCTGATTTATTTCACCGAACGTTATGGTCTCCAGGTGCATCCATTTCGCCACAAATGACACAAGTTTATCCTTCGTTACGGCAGAGTGTTACTCCACTGTTCTTGCTCTCTGATCTTACAGTTCCTTAAAATGCCAGGATCGCCAGGTGTGGTGCGCACGCCTGTAATCCCAGCACTCGGGAGGCTGAGGCAGGAGGATCACTGTGAGTTTGAGACCAGCCTGGGCTACATAGTGAGTTCCAGGGCAGTCTCAACTACATAGTGAGACCCTGTCTCAAAAAGCCAAAAAAAAAAAAAAAAAAATGCCAGGATCATTACTGCTGCCTAAGGTCTTGGCAGTGGCCTCTCTTGTTACCTGCTATGCACCTCCTGCCACCCTCCATAGCTGCCACCTCCTTCAACCCGCTCTTGGGCTCATTTACTCCACTCAATTTTCCTTGCTTAGGCACTCTCTGGTGTACAGTGGACCCTCGAGTTACAACCAGCCTGACATACGAACAACTTGGGTTACAATCGGCACTTTGGTTTTAACTTATGACCAGCCTTGAGTTACAACTCGAAAGCTGGCCGCTTGTGCGTCCAGATGGTCTCAGATGGATTTAACCCTTAAAGAGTTCAGGAAGGAACATTACAACACCTTCCCTGAGAAGGTGGGCCAGCATTGAGAAATGCGGGCCAGCGTCTTTCTAAGGACAATGAGATCTGCCTGTGTACAGGGGGGAGACTTTGAAGGCTGCGTAGAGGAGCTTCAGCCTTCAACTGACCAACCTGAGTTACAACCAGCCCTCTCAACAAATTGAGTTCGTAAGTCCAGGGGCCACTGTATTTGGTAACTGCCTACATTTCCCAGTGAGTTCCCTGGTGGCCGAGACTGGACTGTTTTGTTCACATCCGTGTCTCCTCCTGCAGGAAGCCCTCCCTCCCGGGTGCTGGCTGGCCCCACAATCCCCTGGCTTTCCTCATCGTACCCTCTCACGCTCTAGCTTGTTGCTATCAAGTGTGCTCTCTTATTGCTTTGTGAACTCCAGCAGAGCTGGTGGGCAGCGGCAAGGTCACTTTAATGTCCCCAGATCTCTGTCCCAGATATTCCAAAACTATGTGACCGAGTACCGATAGGGATCTCCTGAGTCCCTAGAAATCACTCGGTCCTGCAGCCATTAAAGAGATGGGTGGGCTGAATGTGGGGGCGCACACCTGTAATCCCAGCACTCGGGAGACTCAGGCAGGAAGATGACCAAGAGTTTGAGGCCAGTCTGGACTACATAGTGAGACCTGTCTGAAAAAAGAGAGATGGGCAATCCGAGGCCCACACTAACTTTTCAGCGACTCTCTTGGGATGTTTATCAGGCCCCAGACTAAAGCTGGGCCACACTGGGTAGGGGCTGCCAGCGGCCTGGAGAAGCGTCCGACTCCCAGAAAGCCATCTCCCACCTTCACAACTCCTACAAAGAGGAATCAGGTCCCAAAGAGGCACAGGCCAGGACCAGGTTCCCACAGTGTGTGCCCCACACCGATAGGCTTTTTGGAAAAGGCTCTAGGCCCAGAGTGAGGGTTCTTGCCTCAGAACTGTTCTGATTCCTAGGACAGGGCTGGGTCTCCTTTCTGGCCACTGGATTCTGCTAAAGAAAAGGCTCGTACCTGTGGTGTAGTCAGGATGGAGACACAAGGCAGTGCCTGTCATGTCAGGGCTCAGCACAGACTGGTAGTGTTTTCTCACTCTCCATGTGGGGCACACAGGGTGAGCTCGGCCCCTTCTGCAGAATTTCACAGTCCTACGACATCAGGAAACTCACTTTTCAGGGGAGGCAGAGAGGCAAGGTGACATTCAGGGTCACAGCCAGAGGCAGGGCTGGGGTTTAAACCCATTTCTGCCAGATTCCAAAGCCAAGGCTCCTGTTCATCGCCAGTGCCCTCCCTTTATCAAATACCAAGCTCACTGTAGCCAGAGTCCTGGTACCCGCTGTGCCCTCAGATTGGGACATTTTCCTTTTGGTTCTTAGCTGGCTCCTACATGATCAGTTCTCAGCCCAAATGCCCCCTCCTCAGAGAAAACGCAGTTGCTTCTCCCACATGGACCTGGTTATGGTGCCACCAGCATTTATCCCTGAAATGATCTGGCTTATTTCATTGTAGCTTCTGAGTTCTATCTGTCTCCCCAGCTTTAACCACAGAAGAGAACTGGATACCTAGAAGGCACTCAGCAAACCTCTGTTGCATTCACAAACCATTAAAGGTCATCTCTGTCACCCTGCTGTCTCCTGCTCTCCACACCTGCCCATGGTCTTCCTCACCCTCAGCCACAGGGACCTGGGAAGCCAGTTCCGGTGCAGAATCCCTCCCTCCCCTGAGGTCTCTCTCAGGACTTCTGCCTCCTCTGGGGGCAGAGAAAAAGGGAAGGATAAAAGCAAAGGATACACCCAGTCCAGCTTGAGGCGGCAGGAAGGCAGCTCGGAGCGTGCATCCAGGCTGTAGGTGGAAGCCAGCTTGTCCGGGATCAGCATAGGCACAGGGCGGCCCCTCAAAAACATTTTCACAGAGCCTTCTTCTGCTAAGATACCCACAGAGGTCAGGTGCCAATGCTGGCCCAAGTCCTAGTTCACCCCTCTTGGACTTCACTTTTGGGGGGGGTTATTTTGAGATAGGGTCTTGCTTTGTGGTACAGGCTGGCCTTCAACTCAGTGATCCTCCTGCCTCAGCCTCCCAAGTGCTGGGATTAGAGGTGCGCACCACCACTTCCCACCCCTTTCAATTTTTTAAACAGGTAGAGGAACTGAGGCTACGGAAACAAAGACCCAGTGTCTGGCCTGTCATCCCCCCAGTAAGCAAGTGTCCACCCAAGTCCCTCCTCTCCCCACTCACCCATGCTGAAGATAACTTCTTTGGTTTTGCTATCAGGAAAGGATGCAATGAAAAAAACAAAGAAAGAAGAAGAAAAGTGCTTTAGTAGCCAGGTCAGAAAGTTACCAAAGGGGACGAGCACTAGGGCCTCCCCTCCCCTCCCCAGTGCTTCCTGGAGGTCTCAGACGAATAGTGGGGGCCGAGTAAGGGGCGGAGCTCTGCCTCTCTGCAGGCCGTGTGCTTTGCTCGGTTGATCTTGCAGAGCCTAAGACACAGGCCCAGAGAGGCAGTGATCGCCAAAGATCACACAGCACGTGGGGACGTGATCCTGGAAGAGAGGAGTCGCCAGGGATCCCTCCCTCTCAATCAGCACGGTGCTCGCCAGCGCCCCCCCTCCAGTCCCCAGCACCCCAAACTTCAAGCTGCGAGGGAAGCAGAGAAAGTTTAGGGGAAGGGGTGCGTCTCCACATTCCCTCCCCCAGGAAAGGGGTGAGGCTGTCGGACCTGGGTCCCTGGGGATGGGAGTGGCCTGGAAACCAGGCCGAAGGAGCAGAGGAAGAAGAAGGTCTACGAGAGGGTCTCACCCAGCTCCAAAGCTACTCATGGCGGCGGCTGGCGGAGCTTCGGGGCCGGGGGTGGAGCCGGGACCGGGCTCCGCCGCTTCCGGCCCTGGGAGGCGCCCGCGCCACCGCGCCCTGTCCCGCCCTCCGAGGCCACCCTGGAGCCTGCGGGTGCCACCGGGTCCCTCATCCCGGGCTGTGGAGTCCTGATACCAGGCTCCTTTTGGGGGACGGGGAAGAGTAGTTGAGAACGTGGACTCAGGGAGCGCCTGCCTGAGCTCAAAACCCAGTTGTGCCTCTTTCTAGCAGTGTGGCCATTGCCCAATCTCTCCCTACGTCTCCTCATTTAAACAGGAGGCTTATCTGAGTACCTACACCTTCCGGGGCGGCTGTGAGGATGAAGTTGGTTAACTCACGTACGTGTCTAGAAACTGTTCTAGTACCTGAGACATAATGCGTTTGCTGCTATTAAAGAGGAATGAAAACGTGCGGGCTTGGACCCTGGTCCTGCCTTAGCCCGGGCGGACCACACCCACGCGCCGTGACTCCACCCGTAGGCTTTGACTCCGCCCATGTCTTCGGTATGGCCCCGCCTCCAGAGTCGACTATCTCTCCTCAACCCACCTCCTACTTTTAACCCTGCCCCTAAATTGACTAAGTCTCTAGACAATCGATGGCCTCCCCCATACACGCCCGTCACTCTCCTCTGACCCGCCCCCAGGCATTCCGACCACTTCCACTTTCACGTGGATCGGTCCCAGCGTACCTGAAGGCCTCCAGATTGGCTCCGCCTCTCGAGAGTGGACCACTTCGCCTATGGTCCCGCCCAACACACATTCCCACCCGGCCCCGCCCTCTGACGCCCTCCCTAGCAGGGCTCCGGACCTCTGACAGGTCCCTCCACCTGATCATAGTCGTCTGACCCCACCCCAGGTTCTAATTCCGCCCAGGCTAAAATTCTGGCAACACCTTCACACTGCAACCACAACCCCACCTCGGGTTCTTCCATTCCCTGAAGAAACTCTGGAGGCTCCTCCCCGATCCCAGGCTGAGATTCAAATGGGGTCTCTTTAACCTCACCAGCCACGCCCACGCGCCTGGCCCACCCAGAATAGACCTGACCTCGCGCAGCTGCATCCGAGTTCCAGGGGGACACTGGCCCCGCCCCTCGGCTCGGCCCCGCCCCCAGGCCTTCCATTTTGGCCAATCACCCCAAGAACTGCACCTGCCTGTGAACCAGCTCTCCTCACTCTAGCTGATGATGCCCTCGTGGCCGGGGCCATGACTCAGTTCCCCACCCTCACCCCCCAAGGCAAGGCCCCGACACGAGACTTACCCTTCCTTTTTGGCGCTACAGTTGCTGCTGGAGGATGTGGTGCGGCTGCGGGGATCCTCGCGACGCACCGAGGCGAGGCGCTCCGGCGACAAGTAGCGGCGGCCGCTGTGACAGGAGAGCACAGTCGGGGCAGAGTCTGCGGCGGACGGGCGGGAGCCTCGCTGCCCCCTCTGGGGCCGGAGCCCGCGCGAGGGAATCCCTCCCTCCCCGGAGAGCAGCCTTGGGCTCCCACGAGGGCGAGGAAGAGGCTAGGGGTCTGGTTCCGGTGCCTCACCTGCGCCCGGAGGTCGCCTCCTTCTTGGGGGAAGAGGGGGACGTGGCATAGCCGCCCACGCGCCGCGGGGGTCCAGAGGCATTGAGGGGCGTCCTGGTGGGAAGGCCTTTCAGGAGCTGGCACACTGGAGCGCCGGGGTTGGAGAGGGGCAGAGGGTGAGCGCGACAGCCGGGCTCTGAGCGCGCCCCCGTCCCCTCCAGCCCAGCCACCATACCCGACGCGGT
>NW_022900931.1:62544125-62547065 GCF_012274545.1 Fukomys damarensis
TTCGCACGCCCGCAGGCGACGCAGCGCGTCCGCCAGCGCCGCCTTTAGGACTGCCAGCTCGTCCTCCTGCAGCTGCAGCCGCTGCTCCAGCGCCGACACGCGGTCGTCCACCTCCATGCCGCTCGTGCCGGACAAATTGTCATCTGGAAGGCAGGGGAGCGCTGGCTGCGGGGCTCCTAAGAGCTTCAGGGCCGAGGCCTCCTCCCGACTTCCCAGGTCTAAGCGTCGGGGGAGGCGGGACGGCCACTCCCCCTTCTTCTCCCGCAACCTGGGGCGGGGAAGGCTCCTCAAAGAGAAGGAAATCCCCACCTCTCTCCTGCCCTACCCCACCTCCTCTCTCTGCCTCGGCGCCCAGGCTGTGTGTGACCTTGGGGTAGTCCCTTCCTCTCTTCGAAGATTCTGAGAATCTTGGGGCCTCCTGTTCTAGCTTTAAGATTCTATGACTGCCGGCCGAGGTGGTGCACCCCTGTGATCTCAGTTCTCTGGGAGGCTGAGGCAGGAGTAAAATTTAAAAAAAAAAAAAAAAAAAAAAAAAAAGAAAAGAAAGAAAGAAAGAAAGAAAGAAAAGAAAGTTTGAGCTCAGCAATTTAGTGAGACCCTGTCTCAAAAAAATTAGGGCAGAGGGTTTAGCTCAGTGGTTCCGCCACCTTCCTCGCAAGTGCAAGATCCCTAGTTTGATCCCCGGTACCATAAATAAAAATTTAAAATTTAAAAATTTAAAAAAGGTCTGGGGATGTAGCTCAGCGCGAAGGCCCAGGTTGGACCCTCAGTACCGGACCAGAAAAAAAAATAATGACTAAGATGATAAATATGAGTACGATCAACATTTTAGGATGGCATCAACCTGTTCCTCCTGACACTAACGTTCGAGAACATATCCGAAACGGTCTCTGATGAATATCAATATGGTCACAGGTACGAGCAGTACCTCAGTTCCTCCGACTTTCCTCCCCTTCCCCTCTGCTGCTCACCGAGGGGTTCCCTCACCCCCTCCAGCCAGCGGTAAGGACGGAGCTTTTGCGTCCCCTGGTGACCTACTTGGGGATTGCAGGCATCATATAGTGGACCCAGGAGACCCAAGGAAGAAAAATGCTTGCGGAGATGACACCCCATCTCTCTTCCCAGCCGGAGTTCCTCTCCTCTGTCCCCTTTATTTATTTTGCCTCTACTCTGCATCCCAAATTTGCCTCTTCTCCTCCTCTTCAACCCATGGGTGCTGCGAAAATGACTCTTCCTTCACCTTCCCAGCCCAGTTTCCCAAAGGGAGGCACCCTCCCCGCTCACTCCCAAACCACTCATACCCAGACTCATCGCTGGCCACAGCCGAGGAGGCCCTGGCTCCCAGCCTGCTAGAAGTAAAGACGGTGGCACAAACCGGGACGGGGCATGGAGGTCGCACCTGCCATCCCGCTCGTCCCTGGCCGCCCCGCCTGTCCGCTGGGCTCCGCAGTGCAGCCGCGGGTCCCTCCCCCTCTCTCCGCCACCCAATCGCCTGCCGGACTGCGCTGGCCCTGCCCTCCCCCCAACACGTCAAGGGTCCGGGTCTGGACCTGCAGAGGAGGGTGGGGGGCTCCCGAGGCCAGGAGAGAGCAGTCTGGATTCGGAACCCAAGAGGGAGGGTTCGGACAGGGGGATCTCGGGCTTCTGTTGACATCACGTTTTGCAACGCAGCAAGCAAAGAGGCTGGAGGGCGTGCGCAGAGATAGGCAAAGGGTCACACAAGCCAATAGGTGGGAACCTAACTTCTGCCTTAGGCTGAGTCCCTTCCTACCTATCATTAGTACTACAAAAGGAGGGGCGCTTGTTATTCAAGCTTGTGTGTGCTGGGCCCTGCTCATGAAAAACACTAAGTCCTAGTCCCTGCTATGGTACGTGCTCAGTAAACCCAGAACAGAATTAACTGTCCTATTAGGCTACCTGCTGCTCCCAGCAACTCTACGAGCTGTATGATTCTACTTGTGTTAGGGGAAGAGGAGGAGAAAGGGGTTGGAGCCCAGAAGGTTGAAGCTACTTGTTAGGGACACACAGCAGTTCAGTAGCAGAACTGTTCCTGGCCCGGGCTTGGGCACCTGTCATCCTGCCTCCGGGAGGGGCAGAGGATGACAGAATGAACGCCCTGGCTCCTCTGCCAGTTGCAGGGCTCCCTGGCTGAAGGGTCTGTGCCCAAGGAAGCCACCTCCAAACTGGAAGATGATCCCCTCTGAGGGCCGCTCAGAGTGAGACAGAGGCACTTTCACCTTGACACTCGGCCCCCACCCGGAAGCCAGCGTCGTTCTGAGGTCTCGGCCCGCTTCCCCGACAAGCCGCCCCCCCAGCTCCCTCCCGTCCACTCAATCCCCTCGGCTTCAGAAGGCCTCCAACTCCCCTCATCCAGACCTGACATCCACAGTGCGCCCCCACCCCGTATCACAGCCATTTGTCTAGGAAGAGGGGAGGGGTCTAGTGGAGGGCAGGGAAGAGGATTTGGGGGGCCGCAGTGGAGCAGAAATCTTCTGGCGTCATTCGTAGCCATTCCACGCCCTGCCCTCAACCCTTACACCAAATCCCACCCTCACCTCCGATCTGTCTGTCCTTCTGCTAGGGAGACAGAGGAGGGTCCCAAGACTCGTGGGGGGAGGGGGGAGTTTCAGGTCGAGTCGACCTCAAGGCCATCGCTTCTTCCAGCCCCAGGATCCCGAAGCTCTGCCCCTCCTGCTGTCTGGCCACTTGGGAAGCAAGGGAAGATTCAAGTGGGTAGGGGCCGGGTCCCTGGCTTTGCGGATGGGGACGTTGCTCCAGGGGATGAAAGGGGATCTTCCGCAAAGACGGGAAGTGGGGGATAGGGACTTGGAAGGATGGGGCAGGAGAAGGGTCCTACTCTGGGTTGGGCTAGGGACGGAACTGAGGAGGAGTCTCACCGTTGCAGTATTGCAGCAGCGAGGACGTGTCGTAGAGGCCGCA
>NW_022900931.1:62547124-62552926 GCF_012274545.1 Fukomys damarensis
GCCCCCCAGGCCCTGCCTCCCGTTGCTATAGCAACGCCCTCCGTTCCAGCATCCCCAGCTCAGCCAGTCCTGCATCGGGCGGCCGGCGCCAGGCCAGACATCGGGGTCATCCCCCAGGAAGTCCAGAAAGGGGAGTCGGGACACCTTCTGCCAGTCCCCAACACAATCTTCAGACCGGGATTGGCTGCGCCCGGGTCCTTCTAGGTACCGTCTGGCCCCGCCCACAACCAGAATGTATCTCCTCTAGACCCCCCCCTCCTCTCTTTTTTGCAACCAATGAGAGCCTGTCGCGCAGGCTCTTTCGCCAATAGGGATGCAGACGGATTGGAAGGGGCGGGGCCTTCCCTGCTTCTCTGCCTGAAGCGAAGGTCCCAGCTTTGGCAGGAGGATGGGGGGGGGGAGACACTCCCTTATTCCCCAAACCTTCTCCTTAATCTTTTCTTGGCGTTCCCAGAAGCCTCTTCGCAAGAGGAGGGCCCCACCGTATTCTCAAACCCTCCCAGGTATACACTAGCTCCGCCTGAAACTCAAACTATCCGAGTCCTTGGTCCTTGTTTATTAGCTCTTAGCCCCATCCTCAAGGCTCTTAGCCCCACCTCCAGAATAGTGTGGGAGTTGTTCTATTCCCGCCCCCAGCCATTAGCTCCGCCCCCTAAGGGTCAGAGGGATTATAATTTCTGGAGCTCTCGAGAGGATTTTTGCAGGATTGGCTCCACCCTCAGAATTTAGACTCCTCCTCTACCTACTAGCCCCTCCCTAACCTTCCCTTCCACCGTCTTCTGGGAGTTCCAGGCCCTTAGCTCTGCCCGCCCCCAGCCCTAGTCTACCACGACCGATTGATCCAGTCCGGGTTTTGACCCAGGCTCCGTTGTACAGCCAGGACCAGCTGGCGGTGCCAGTTGGAGCTGGCTCGGAAGTGGGGGGGGATGGGGGGAGAGTATAAAACCCCACGATGGACTTAGAAATCATTGGACCGCCCTTCCAAGTCTCCACCGAGGATCAAAATTTAGAGACTACCCGGATCGTGTTTCACAGGGAGGGGAACCAACAGGTGCTCTACCATTGAGCCGCATCCCCAGCCCTTTTTCGCTTTTATTTTGAGACAGGTTTACACCAGACTTCCCAGACTGACCTTGAACTTTTGATCCTCCTGCCTCACCTTCCTAAGAGGCTGGGTTACAGGCCTGCCCCGTCGCACCCGGCTTGCCTATCTCTTTTACACATTCAAAAATCTTTCCTGGTGCCAGGTGTGGTGGTGCACTCCTGTAATCCCAGCACTGGAAGGCTGAGACAGGAAGATCTCCAGGAGCTCAAGGCCAGCCTGGATTCAATGGCAAGACCCTGTCTTAAAACACAAAAAGCAATAAACAAATACAGCAACAAAACAGCATATAGTGAGCATTTGCTATGTACCAAGCACTCACCACAAGTCCCATTTTCACCACTATTTGACAGGTGAGTTAGCAGGCACAGAGCTGGTAAGATTGTTTCTGGGCCCCTTAGGTACTATGAAAATGATCAGAAGGACAGAGGGGAGGCTAATTAGAAAAGGTGGGTTCTCTCTGGGAAGGGACATTTGGGCTGAAAATGACAAAAAAGAAGTACTTATGCCTAAAGTGAAGGGAGGAAGCTTTTCATGCAGAAGAGGCATCAAGTGCAAGAGGCTTGAGGTCTTGAGATCTGTTGGTGTCTGGCGTATTCCTGGAGGATGGAGCTGTGGAGGAAGAAGAAAGCAGGACGATAGGAGGTCAAGGAGGTTAAGAGCCTTCTGGATCTTATAGGACCTGGAAGGCTGTGGGGGCCAGGGATGTAGCTCAGCAACACAGCACCTGCCTGAGTTTGACTGCTGGTAGCCAAAAAAGAAAAGCATAAAGAATAACAACACCTATTCACTTCTCAATGAACCCCCTTTATGTGAGGCATCAAGATCAAAGATGGAGGGGCAGGGATTTAGCTCAGTGGCACTGGACCTGCCTCACAAGAACAAGGTTCTTCCTGAGTTCAATCCCCGATACCAAAAAAAAAAAAAAAAAAAAGATCAAAGATGGATTCAAAGTCATGACCACTGAGCCAGCTGTGGTAGTGCATGCCTGTAATCCCAGCGCTTGGGAGGCCGAGGGAGGAGGATCTCTGCAAGTTAGAAGTCAGACTGGCTACACAACGAGTTCAAGGCCAGCCTGAAATACAAAGTGAGACCCTGTCTCAAAAGAGCAAAGCCAAAAAATAGACCCTAATAGACACGGGCCATTATCATTCTCTGACTGCAGATAATTGTGCTACCGATAGAAACAAAGCAGGAACCCAGCTTTCCTGCCTTTCAAACTCCAGCTCCTCCCAGCCCTGGCCCCATGAGTTCAGATTCTAGAAGTCAGACTGTTGCTGCACACCCAGAGCTCAAAAGCAGGGGTGTGCACATGAAAGCTCTCCCAGAGGGCTGTGGGAACCCAGGGGAGAGTGCATCCGAGGGCTCCGTGGTGGGGTGAGCCGAGCCAGGGTGTGGGTGAGGAAACAGCAGGCAGAATTAGGCTGGCGGGCTTTAGGGGGCAGAGAGAATGGTCACATACAAGTGTGAGCTGTTGGCTAGGCACGGTGGTGCATGCCCTTAAACCAGCTACTTGGGAGGATGGGGCCCAGCCTGAGAAACTCAGTGAAGCCCTGCTGCAAAAATTTTTAAATGTTTTCAAGGGGCTGAGGATGCAGTTTAGTGGTAGAAAGATCTGGCTTCACCCCTAGTGCTGGGGGAAAAAAGTATCCTCGAGGGACTCCCAGACCCCCTGTGGGAGCAGACACTGGCTGAACGCACAGGAGCAAAGAGACCTCCGCCCGCAGCGCCCACTTCCTGGGGGAGAAGAGCGGGCTAGATGATCCGGGGCCTGCAGGCCAGTGCGCTGGCTGGGTACTGTTAACGGAGCTAACTGAGGTAAAAGTGTTCTCTCAGGAGAGGTTCAGGGCCTGGTGGGAGGTGGGGACAGCTGTGTGGGAGGAGGGGTGCGGGGACACAGGGCTCACAGTCTTTTCTCTCTGCCTCTAGACTTCATTTTCTTACTGCACGCTTCCTCCTTGTTTTGAGACAGAGGCTTGCTGTGTAGTCCAGGTTGCCCTTAAACTCATAGGTACTCTCCTGCATCAGCCTCCCAAGTGCTGGAACTGGCACGTGCCACCAGGCCTGTGTTTTCTCACTCATCTCTGCCTCTGTCTCTTCTTAGGTCTCTATACAGAAATGGGAATTGAAGCTGCAGGTGCCGGGCCTGGTTTTCATCCTTTAGGAGCTGTGTTGCCTTGGGGAACTTACTTCCCCTCTCTGAGTCCCAGCTTTCTCCTCTGGAAAATGGGGGTAACATACCAGCTACAGGTTTATTATGAAGAGTGAGATGCTGTAAAATTCCGATACATGGGAAGATGGCAGAGTGGTGGGCAACAGAAAAACAGCTTCTCCAAGACTTGATTCCAAACACCAGAATATGGCAGCACGAGGAAAAGAAAGAGGGAGGAGAGTCCCCAGGACCCAGCAAGGATCTGAAGCAAGAATTGAGGCCCACAGGGAGAGCAAGGAAAAAGATTTCAATGAAGAAAAAGGAGGGTGGACATGTGGTGCGCACCTGTAATCCCAGCGCTCAGGAGGCTGAGGCAGGAGAATCACTGTGAGTTCTAGATCAGCCTGGGCTACAGAGTGAGTTCCAGGTCAGTCTCAACTACATAGTGAGACCCTGTCTCAAAAAAAAAAAAAAAGAAAAAAGAAAAAGAAAAAGAAAAGAAAAGGGAGGTAGCAAGGAGTACTTTCTTCCTGAGCCCTGACTCGCTGTGTGGAAAGGGAGGCTCAAACTGGGCAGATGCAACTGATGACCCCAGAAACCCCACGGAGTAATGCACTAGTGGAACAGAGCAGTGGCTGGTGAGTTTCTCCGATTCAGACGGCCCCAAGGAGAGGGCAATTGGCCCAGTAGTCATCTTGGACAGGGGCCAATCGAGCTCTAAATTCAGAGCAGCTGCAGGCTGCCCCATCAGGGTGAGGCAGAACTGAGTTCGAGTTAGCCAAAGGTCAAGGAGCCAAGTTGAAACTGGCACAAGCTGAGTTCAAGGCAGCAGGAGACACATGGAGTACGGCAGGCTGAATAAACTGGGTTCTAGCCTCACAGCTAGAAACCCGCCTGAACTTCAGAACTAAAGGTACAGGCTGCTGGGATTATCCATTACCCTGCCATAAATCTAGGGCTGGCTTTTGGAATTAATCAGCACAGATCTGGGCTCTGTGTGTCCAACTTGTCTACCACTGACAGCAGAGACCTGCCTTGAAGTGGACATTTTTTCTTTTCCTTTTCTTTTGCTTGATCTTGTCTACATAAGTGTGAACATTGTTTCTAGTTTTGTTGTTCTGTTTCTGTTTTTTTCATTTTGGGGGTTTGTTTGTTTGTTTTTGGTACAGGGAATGGAACTCAGGTCTTTGTGCTTGCAAGGCAGGTGATGGAACCACTGAGCTAAATCCCCCACCCAAGGGGTTTTTTGGTTTGTTTGTTTGTTTGTTTTTTCAGACAGAGTCTTGTTATGTAGCCCAGGCTGGTCTCAACTCCCGAGTGCTGGGATTATAGGCATGCGCTACCATGCTTGGCTGTTCTGTTACTGTTTTTAATTCTTCTGTCTCTCTTCCCCTCTTGTCTTCTTTAACAGTTCCCCCAGCGTTTGTGTAATCTTCCTTTTATTTTCCAGCCTTCCTTCTAATCTTTCTCTTCTGTTTCTCTCTTTTTTTCTCCTTAACTTCCTTCACCTGAGGGTAAAATCACACTGTGGAGGGCATCTTTACTGTATCTAATTTCCTGGTTTGTTTTAGATTTTGTTATATAACCACAGATCTAGGTCATACGATTAAATGCGGCAAGTCAAAAGTTACCACAGCTTGGCATTTTCTAGATGCTACTGTTGCTGCTAATTGTGATACTTGAGCTGAGCTGACATAATTATTCTCATCAGTTGCTCTTCCTGGCGCGCCAAGACCGAGACTGCCTAAGGGTCAGAAACAGTACCATAGGCCACTGCCAAAGAACCAGGGGCTAGGCCAAGTAGGCAGCAGTTTCTCATCCCCAATAAATCAAAGAGGTATGACTTCTTTTTCCAATACCGGGGATTGAACTCAGGACCTTGTACTTGCAAGGCAGGTGGCACAAACACTGAGCTACGTCCCCGGCCCTAAGAGGTACGATCTTGCAACAGACTCCAAACCCAAAAGTCAGCTACACCTGGAAGACACCACTGAGAAGTAGTCATTTCCTAAGGCTCTAAATACTAGCAGTAAAGATACTTGCCATAAGCAATTTATAAGCATAAACCCAGGAACTAAATTTTAGTGGGTTTTTTTTGTTGTTGTTGTTTGGTATCGGGGATCCAACTCGGGTCCTTGTGCTTGTGAGCGAGGCAGGCAGCGGAACCACTGAGCTAAATCCCCAGCCCTCAGGAACTAAATTAAAAAAAAAAAAAAAAACAGAAAATGAGAAGACACTTAAGAAAGATACAACCCCTAACTTCCAGCTCGCCAGAGGCACACCCAGGAGCAATGAGGTGGAGCGTTTGACTTAACCCCTTGGACTCTCTGAAGTGGTAATAACATGAATAAAGCAGATGAATGAGGTCCTAGAATAAAGTCAGAACTAGTTTCTCAGATAACTACAGAAAGGATGAGCATAATGAAAAATATAACTAGAGCAGATACAGATTTTTAGAAAAAATATTGGCACTTAGGAAAATGATGGAAATCATGAATGCCCAATATAGGAAATCCAAGAAGTTAAAAGTTGTGGTGAAAGTATATAC
>NW_022900931.1:62553003-62563365 GCF_012274545.1 Fukomys damarensis
GGAGGAGGAGGAGAAGAAATTATATGCCACAGAATGAGCCAATGTGAGGTCAAATATCAGATATAAAAGATAGGATTTTGCAATTAATGATCATGAAAAGAAAGATCTCATTTATTTATTTATTTTTGATACCAGGGATCAAACTCAGGACACTGCACTCACAAGGCAGTCGCTATGCCACTGAGCTAAATCCCTGGCCCTTTTTTTTTTTCTTTTTTCTTTTCTTTGCTTTTTTTTTTTTTTTTTTTGAGACAAAGTCTCACTATGTAGCCCAGGCTGGCCTCAAACTCACAGAGATCCTCCTGCCTCAGCCTCCTGAGTGCTGGGATTACAGGTGTGTGCCACCACATCTAGCAAAAGATCTCTTTAAAACAGCAAGGAACAGTAAACTGGATGTGGTGGTGTACACCTGTAATCCCAACACTCAGGAGGTTGAGGCAGGAGGATCTCTGCGAGTTCAAGGCCAGCCTGGGTGACATAGCGAGTTTAGGGCCAGCCTGAAATGTGAAGGGAGACCTTGCCTCAAAAAAACAAATAAAACAAACAAACAAACAAACAAAAAATAGCAAGGAATGGGCCGGGAATTTGGCTCAGTGGTTCCACCGCCTGCCTCACAACCATAAGGTCCTGAGTTCAATTCCTGGTACTAAAAAGAAAAGAAACACATTTGATTAAAAAAGAAATTCATAGGGGCCAGGGATTTAGCTCAGTGGTTCCACTGCCTTGCAAGCAGAGGGACCAGAGTTTGATTCCCGGTACAAAAAGAAAAGAAATTCGTAGTCTGAAAGACAAATGCTGGTGGAATTGTGAGGAAAAGGGAACCCTTCTCCATTGTTGGTGGCAGTATAGAATGGTGTAACCACTGTGGAAATCAGCATGGCAATTCCTCAAAATATTAAAACTAGAGGTTCCACTTCACCTAGCTATTCCTCTTCTTGGCATCTTCCTGAAAGAATTAAAAGCATCCTACCACAGCGATATATGTGCATCCATGTTTATAGTGGCACGATGTATAATAGCTAAATCTTGGAAACAGCCCAAATTCACATCAAAAGAGAGTGGATAAAGAAGATACAGTTTTTTGGGGGGTACAACAGAGTACTACTGCACCATAGAGAAGAATATGCTTGAGACTTTTTTTTTTTTTTTGGTTTTTGAGACAGGGTCTCACTAGGTAGTTGAGAATGCCCTGGAACTCACTATGTAGCCCAGGCTGGGCTCGAACTCACAGAGATCCTCCTGCCTCAGCCTCCCGAGTGCTGGGATTACAGGTGTGCGCCACCACACCCGGCTCCTGCTTGAGACATTTCTAGCTAAATGGATGGACCTTGAGACCATATTCTTTTTTTGGTACTGGGGATCAAACTCGGGTCCTTGCGCTTGCAAGGCAGGCCACCGAACCACTGAGCTAAATCCCCGACCTTTGAGACCATATTCTTAAGTGAGATAAATCAGATGGACGTGTGTAAATACAACATTATTTCTCTGGTGTGAGACACTGAAGGTGTGAATGAGAACCAAAATATGTAGTAGATATTGAGAAATGGGAAGAAAATGTTCAAATGAGAAGAGGAACAACAGGAGAGGGGGAAGGAAGGAAGGAAGGGGAAAAAGAGAATAGAAGGAAAAATGAAAACAAAGCTTTTGTAAATAAAGGGGGAAGAGGGATTGACGGAAGGGGAGAATGGGAAAAAAAGAAGTAAGATACGTAATCTACAGGTACAAATTCCCTGTGATAAGTATTATCATCTATTATCTATACCAGTAAAGGTTTTCAAAAAATTCCCATATATGGCAGCTATTATTATTATTATTATTATTATTATTATTATTATTATTATTAGCTCTATTGACCTATGGCTTTTTTTTTAGTCTATTTTTTCCTCTCTTTCTGACTTTTAAAAAATATGTTTGTCTTTCCCTCTCTTTTTTTCTGTCTGTTGGTCTCCATATTTAGGACTTCACTCGGGCTAAGAGCTCCGTGAAGCCAGGGTAATGGTTGCCCCAGTCACCAGAGCCCCCAGTGCCTGGTACCTAACAAATGGGGAGACAGTGGTGACAGGGACAGCCCCAGCACAGCTCCCCAGGGCTCACAGTCCAAGAGAGGGAAGAACTATTTGCTGAGAGGCTGGATAAACTGACTTGGAGATGGGCTTGGAAGATCACCATGGCACCACACACAGGTAATCCCAGCACTCTGAGAGGCTGAGGCAGGAGGATCTCTGTGAGCTCGACACCAGCCTGAACTTCATCTCAGAACCCTGTCTTTAAAAATCCAAACCAAACCAAAACAAAATTGACGGAAGCAATTTAGGTAAAGTGAGAAGAGAAAGATTGGGAGTGCTGAGACAAGTCTGAGGAGTCAGAAAGAGACAAGGCTGGAAAGCTCAGCAAAGGCCTGGAAGGTAGTGAGGAGAAACCTGTGCTTCCCCTGAAGGCACTGGGGAGCCATGGCGGGTTTGGAGCACGGGAGGGACAGGATGAGGTTTGGGCTTTAGCAGGGCCCTTGGCCTCCGGGCTGCCTTGGCGGATGGGAGTAAGGGTAGAAGAGGGAGCTAGCCCCCAGGAGAGTGTAGGAAATTCAAGGTCCACCTGCTGTTTTGGAGGCTTGGAAAGGGGTTGTCTCAGCTTGTCCACCGCCACAAGGGGGCAGCAGAGAGAGCCCAGCGCGGCCCTTGCTGAGTTGTGTGATCAAGATTGGAGATGCAGGAGGTGGAGATGCCTGGAGGGCCCCCGATGGGAGTCCCTCTGCTTCGCCTCTGGGCCCCTGGACCCCCCACTTCACCCGGCTCCAGATTATGTCAACATCGCCCTGCCGCTGGCTTGTGGCCGGGACAATATTTGTCCTCAGGATCTGGGGAGGTCGCTATGGAGACGACCGCAGTTCTCTTCCCAAGTCCCAGAAGAGCCTGAGAGGAGCTAAGGCTTTCCCATTGAGCTACACCCCCAACCCATTTTTATTTTTTATTTTGAGACAGAGTCTTGTTAAATCGCTAAGTTGCCCAGGCTGGGTTCAAACTTGAAATCCTCCTGCCTCAGCCTCCCTTAGTGCTGGAATCCTGGGTGTGTGTGTGCCTCCACACCCACCCTGCCTGTTAGATCTTCTTTCCTTGGGTCTCATTCTCTGTGCTTCATCCTCTCTCTGGGTCTCCATGTCTGTGTCTCTGTCTCTCCAGCCTCTGTATCTCTTTGTATTCCTGTTTTCGGGGTTTGTCTCTCTAGGTTTCTGTCTCTAGGTATCTGTCTCTTCCTGTCTGTCTGGATCCTGCGTCGCTGTGTGTCATGGTCCCTTTGGTTTGTCTCCTGGGTCTCTGTCTCCATCATCCCGCGATGGTAGCCCTGTCTCCCTTGAGCCATCTCTGCCCCGCCGCCGTCTCTCCATCTTTGTGCACGCATCTCTCTCTGGGTCCCCGGCTTCTCTCTGCAGTCCCGAATCTCAGGGGCTGGCGTATCCTCCTAGTTCTGGCCTCAGTCCCCATGGGGTGCCCCTTTCCCCATATCTCTCTGCCTCATTTCTCCTGCACCATCTGCCCACACCCCAGGCCCCTGCTGCTCCCCGCAGGCGGGCGTTGCTTGGCCTGGCAGCCCCATGGGGACACCAGCTCTCATCCTCCATTGTGGCCAGGGCCAATGCCTGGTCAGCACTGGGGGCGGAGGCTGAGGGAGCAGAACCAGGAGCTCCTGTCCTGGGGACGGTGGAGAAAGTGAATCAGACAGACGGACAGACACCCTAAAGATAGGAGAAGAGAGAGAGAAAGGAGAAAGTTTCTAAAGGCTGGCAAAGAGGAGACCAACCCTGAGGAAGGACAGGGCCCCAGAAAGCAGCAGAGCGACAGAACGAGACAGGCTCGAGGGGCTGGCAGAAGGTTGAGAAGACGAAATGAGAGACCGTACAGAGGGGTGGGAGACAAGGAGGACGTGGGATTCGGGCCCCGGAAGGAAGGGGTGGGAGAGGACAGGGAGAAGGGGGCAGCGAGGAGGAGCAGAAGAGGGGAGGGGCTGGGCCAGGGGACAGGAACCGAGGCAGGAGCAGCAGTGCAGGGACCCAGGCTCCCCGGGCCGCATGGCTGCCTGGAGAAAGGCACCCCGCCGCTTTTCCCCGGGTTCCTGGAAGCCCTGAGCACGGGACCTGCTGTCCCCGCCCCAGAGGGCTGGGATGGGGCCAGTCATGCACCTGGACATCGACCTGTCCCCTTCCCACCCCGTGTTCTGAGGGGGCGAGAGGGCACGGGAGGGTCTCTCCTCACCGCCCAGGACAGGCTCCGGCCCAGCTGTCCCAGGGCCACTTCCCAGCTCTTGTTTTTTCTGTTCTCTCTCTCTCTCTCTCTCTCTCTCTCTCTGTCTCTGTCTCTCCTCAGCTCCTCTCCCCTGCTTCCTCCCCCCATTCAGCAGAGTGACCCTCCCCTCCCTCTTGGGACCGGGCCACTCCTCCCTAGTCCCAGCCTCTCCTAGAGAAGCTCTCCATCTGAGACCCTCTTCTCTATCCACTTCAGGATGGAGCTTTCCCAGGACCCGGAGGGCGCCAGGAATATGGGCCAGAGGGCAGGGAGGCCCCAGAGGCCGTCGGCAAGGACCCTGCCCCGCACGGAGACCTGTCTCCTTCCAGCCTGCGGTGCAGCCCTCACAACACCCCTTGCTACCCACCCCTCAGAGGCCTCTGTGCCTCGGTTTCTCCTCTGCCAAATGGGCAGTGTCTCCTCTGTCCCACGCGTCTTCTAGTCCCGGGGGAGAGTGTGGTCATGCTCGTTAGTGTGATTAATGAAAGGGAGGTGGTGGAGGCTCGGAGGGTGGGAACTGGGTTCTGAGCCGTCCCCACCATCGACCGATGTCCCCCATTTAGGGCAAAGGAAGAGCCTGGAAGTTGAGATTGGAGACCTGTGTGACTCAGGGGTTCCTGTGACCACGGGGCTCTGCGGCTGTGGGATCACATGTGTGACACATGTTGGGGCGTGTGTGACCTGTGAGTGTGGGCAGGTCTGTCACGGAGACCTGTGTGTCTGTGTGAGAGCTTCTGGCAGCATGTGGAGGATGTGTTTTGGGGTGTGACTGCGGACCCCGGAGGTCAGGGGAGTGTGGGCTGTGTGGGCTCTAGGGGCCGTGGTCCCCTAGCCCCCTTGTGTGAGAACCACAGCCCTGTGAGCAGCCACACACACAACGAGTGTGTTGTCATCACCCCTAGAACCTCTGCTCTGGGCAAACCTGGGACCCATGGTGTCCTGGAACTCTCCCGGGGCCCCGCAGAGGGGGGGACAGAGGGTTCTGTGACCTGTCCTAGTGAGTGTAGGAATGTGGCACTGACAGTGTCCCTGGGCTGTGGGGCACTGGCTGTACCCCGCGATTGTGAAGACTCCCACGGGTGGCTGTGTTACCCTGTGGAATGTGCTCCTGAGTGTGACTCCGAGGATCAGCACTGGAGCTTCCGCGCCTGTGCGCCTCTCTGGCCTCAGCTACGGGGCTGTGCGTGGCACTTGTGTGTGACCGTGGCTGCGTGTGCGCGTGCAGTGACCTGAGGGCCGAGTGGAGGTGGGAGAACTCGTGCACACCAGGTGGGGGTCCTCAGAACTGACTCCTCTCCCCTAAGACAGCGACCGGGCTACCCAGGATCGGGCGAGGGCCCTCTGCTTCCTGTCCCCAGCTCCCCGCCCAGCCTCCGCTCCGCCCCGGCCCCGCCCCCTCCCAGGCTGTGGCTGCGCTGTCACCTCTTCCAGAGCACGGGCGAGGCGCCAGAGGAATCGGTAGCAGGAGCAGCGGGAGCAAGTGACTGGGGACAGGTCTGGGAACAGGTGAGGGCAACCGGGTCCCCACCTCACCTCCTGCACCCCCAACCCTCCCATCTCTGCTCTGGGCCTCGGGGTCCCTCTCAGCCCTGGCTGCTCCTCACCTCACGCCTTTGTCTCCTGCCTGTGCCCATCCCCGTCCCGGTGTCTGAGTGTCCTGTCTCTGCTGAGCCCCCAGACGGCCTTCGGTCTCTTCTAGGCCTCTTCCCCACTCTCCGTCTCCCTGCATGTCTCTGCCTCCTTTTTGTCTCTGTCCTTTGATTTCTGGTCTCTTGCTGTGTGTCTCATTGTCACACGTCTAGGAGCCTCTCTATTCCTGATTCCTGTGGCTCTGTCTTTCTGGGGCTCTGTCTCAGGTCCCCCTGGCTTCCCCCTTTCCTTACCCAGTACCCCCGGGGAGGAGACTGGGAGTATAGGGGGGTTAGAACAAAGGATTTTGAGGCACCTGGACCCCTGCAGATCTAAGCCCAAGGTCTGAGACCTCTCTGGTCCCTAAGTATTTGGATGCTGGGAGGGCTTGTCCGGCTGACTGTGGTCTTTATCTAACCAAATTGGGAAAGTTTTGTAAGATCGGGCTCCTTCCTATCTGCAACTGGAAAGCCTTTTTGGGCTGGAAGAGTGGAGCTCAGATAGGCATTTCAAGCTCCCCTCTAGCCTTGGCTGACAGTTTCTACTCGCTCTTCTCCTTGGTGATCCGCAGGTCCCCCGGGGTCTGTAGGTCTAGACTCTGGGTGACATTGACGCGTCTGCCCAGGGCAGCTCTAGGGCAACAGCCCTTTCTGCAAACACCCTCCCTTCCACCACCGCTGCCCCAGCAACAGTTGGGGGCGGCCGGGCCTCGCGCCTAGGATCTTGGTGTGGAGGCCACGCCCGTCCCTCAGGCCCCGCCCCGCCCCAAATCCGGAGGCAGCCGGCCTCTGGTGCACCTGTAAGAATCCCTAAGGGTGTGGGCGCTAGGGTTGGAGTCCCGGGGCTAAGGGCGGAGGGGGCTGACTCTGCCCCATCCTCCAGACCCTTCTCCACCCTCAGGATGCTGAACTCTTGCTCCCTTCGGGTGCTGCTGCTGCTGTCGCTGTGGGGACTGCCGCTGCGGAGGGCGGAGGTGAGGACCCTGAGACTGACTCAGAAGCTCACATCTAGGGGGAGGGCTGGGTTCAAGGCCTCTCCTTCAGAGTTTTGCCTCGCCTGCTCAGATTCAAGTTTTGATGATAGTTTGCACTCCTCGCTGACTCCCACAAATCCTCCTGATGAGGTCCAGTCACCGTGACCTCTTCAACCTTACTAAAGGGTTGCAATCTCCAGTAGCAAATCCCTTGGCGGTTTCCAGGCACCCCTCACAGGTTTCTAGGCTACCCAGGACTGCCCTGCAAAAGGAGACTGTCCCTCCACGTCTCTGTCTAGGGTGTTTGCGGCTCTAGAGAGCTGAGCTGTCGGGGGGGTCCTCCCTCCTCTCTTCTCCTAGACAGACTTTGGGGGACAAACAGCGGGGGAGTTGTACCAGCGCTGGGAGCGGTACCGCTGGGAGTGCCAGAAGACCCTGGATGACGCGAAGCCGCCCTCAGGTGGACGCCAGGGGCTGGGGGAGGAGCTGGGGCTAATGGGTGGGCTTGGAGTTGGCCTAAGGCTGAGGGCGGGGTCTGAAAGAGGAGAAATCTGAGACTTTTGTGTGCTGGGTCCTCCTGTATAAATGGAGCTGGCCTGAGAGCAGTGAGGACGGGGTGGGACCCTGATTCGTAGGTGACTCTGAGAACCCTGTGTGGCTGCGCACGCCTGTAATCTCAGCACTCAGGAATCTGAGGCTGGAGGGCCGCCGGGAGTTCGAGGCCAGTTGGAACTACATAGAGACCCTGTCTCAAAAAAGAAAAAAACAAGGGCCGGGGATTTAGCTCAGCGGTTCGGTGGCCTGCCTTGCAAGCGCAAGGACCCGAGTTCAATCCCCGGTACCCCCCCCAAAAAAAACCAAAAAAAAGTAGGAGAGTTCAGGGAAGAAGCTGGACAGGGAAGGGATCTTGGGGTCCTGCTAGCACCGAAGGGGTGGAATTCGGGAAGGTCCTCCTTAGGGGGAAGAGGTCCTCCTTAGGGGGAAGAATAGGGCTGAGACTTCCTGGGTGGGAGTGGCCAGGGGTAGGGCTTGGGTGGTGGGCGGGGCATTGAGGGCTGGTGGGAGGAGCCTGTGGTCGAGAGGACTTACGGGCTCCGGGTGGGTGGGGCACCCCACCCCCAGGCCTCGCCTGCAACGGGTCCTTCGATATGTACGTCTGCTGGGACTACGCTGCCCCCAACGCCACTGCCCGTGCGTCGTGCCCCTGGTACCTGCCCTGGCACTGGCAAGGTGAGGCGCTCCCTGGACTCCCTACCCCCAGGCACCGGCGCCCTGCAGCTCACACACACCCTCCTGCTTCTGTCCCTGGCCCTTCTCTGTCCTCTACCCTCCTCTCAGGTTCCGTGTCCCCTTCTGTCCCTCAGGACGTGGGGTTCTTATTTTCTCTCCATCTTTTGAGGCTTTTTGTTTTGTTGTTTTCTTCCGCTGGTCTTCCTGGCCTCGCTAGCTATATAGCCTCGGGCAGTTATTTTTGACTTCTTTGTGGGGTCAAGGATAGTACCCCTTTCACGAACTTGCACAAACATTAAATTAACACATTTAAGATGTACACGGGCTTGTGATCATATGGTCACTTTACAATCCCTTCACACCGTCTGTCTATCCCTCCTCCTCTGTGCCTCTGACCCCCTCCCCTGACCTCCCACAGTGGCTGCAGGCTTCGTCCTCCGGTGGTGTGGCAGTGATGGACAGTGGGGACCGTGGAGAGACCACACTCAGTGTGAGAATCCAGAAAAGCATGGGGTGTTTCAGGTAATAAGCGGGCAGGGATTCGAGTTAGGATGTCTAGGGAGAGGTGAAAGAACTGGTACTGCTCAGGGAACAGAAACCCAACTTGGAGTCACAGGAGGAAACGACGACCATACTGGCTTCTAACTGAAAAGTCCAGTGTAAGGCAACAGTTTAAGGAACAGGGAGGCGTAGATACTCAAAAAACACGATCTCACTGCTGGCCTCAGACTGAGCTTCCTTCTCCCAGCACTGCATTGTCTAGGCCGGGTGCTGTGGTCTTGGGGTGAATCCGTGTGTGGGTGGGGTGTGTGTTGGACAGAATGCGCCCATTTGCTGGAAACTTCCCAGGCCTGGAGCTGAAGGGAGGAGCAGCCCCTCTCAAACAAGGTAGGTGGTGGCTCAAGAGAATACTGGGCTGTTGGGCAGGAGCAAAGAGGAAAGCATCACTTTCCCAGTGTGAAGCCCCTCCCGGCCTGCAGGCGGAGCCTCATTCCTCTGCTCTCCTCGCCCCCACCAGGACCAGAGACTGATTTTGGAGCGGCTACGGGTCGTGTACACCATCGGCTACTCCCTGTCCTTTGCCACTCTGCTAATAGCCCTGCTCATCTTGAGTTTCTTCAGGTGGGAACCCAGCCCTGAGCGGCCGAGGTAGAGACGTGAGCCTCAGGCTTCCCAGCAAGATGTGGTGATGGGTGTCACCAGCTCCAAAAGCACCCCGGAGGGCTCTGTGAGAAGGGTTGGAAGGTGGTTAAAGAAACCGCGTGTGTGGCCAGGACGGCTCTGCGGGGGGGGGGGTGTCCCCAGATCACCTCTTAAACTCCACAGGCGGCTCCGCTGCACTCGGAATTACATTCACATCAACCTGTTCACGTCCTTCATGATGCGCGCGGCCGCCATCCTCACCCGCGACCGCCTCCTGCCGCCTCCTCGGCCCTACCCGGGGGATCAGACCCAAACCCGGTGGAACAAGGTGCTCCTCCTCCTTCCTGTCCCCAGAACGGGAATCTGCCGCCCGCTCCGGCGGACCTCCTTCACTTACTACCTTTGGACAGGGACCCTCCCAACTCAGCCTCCTCCCCGGTTGAATCCCCCCCACCCCAGTTCCCTTATTGGATTTTCCATTCAAGCTCTCGATCTCGAGCGTGATGAGGCTTTTCCACCAATGAGCGGTGGTGAGGGGGTCGGGATGGACGAAATTAACGGGAGGGAAGTACCAATTTGTTACTGGAAGAGGGGGACGGCCAGAGGTTGGCAGCAAATTGGGCCACACCCCCTGTTAATGGGGAAAGTTCTGAAAGTTCAGTTGTTAGAAGGCCGTGTGGCAGAGGAAATATTTTGGGGTTCTGGAGGAGGGACTCTGGTAACTAAAAGGAAGATGACAGCTGTTAAGGTGGTCAGAATGGGACAGTCCATATAGGGCAAGAACAGGGTAAGAGAAACCAGCCACAAGTACCACCCACTGGCGACGTTGGGTGGGGGAATATCTGAAGCCACCGTCCGACCCTCCCCAGGCCCTGGCCGCCTGCCGCACGGCCCAGATCCTGACCCAGTACTGCGTGGGTGCCAACTACACGTGGCTGCTGGTGGAGGGCGTGTACCTGCACCGGCTCCTGGTGCTCGTGGGCGGCTGGGAGGAGGGCCATTTCCGCGGCTACCTGCTCCTCGGCTGGGGTGAGCCCCGACCCCGACCCTGCCCAGCCCAGCCAGCCTGAGCTCCCCACAGCCCAGCAGGTCTGCCTCAGGGGGTCGCCT
>NW_022900931.1:62563589-62595113 GCF_012274545.1 Fukomys damarensis
CAGGGGCCCCCGCGCTTTTCGTCATTCCCTGGGTGATCGTCAGGTACCTGTACGAGAACACGCAGTGAGTTGCAGGGTCTGGGTCGGGGCCTGGGAGGGGGGCGGGGCTCTGAGGGACGTGGGCGGAGATCCCCAAACTTGGGCAAAGGTGGCTGAGGCGAACGTGGGCGGGGGTCTGAAGGAATGGGGAGTTGCAGGAGGTTGTGTTGGAGGACGCCTGGAAGGGGCGGGGCCTTCCAATAGCTGGTGGGCGTGACTTTAAGGATTGTGGGTGTGGCTTAGGGTGTGTGGGCGTGGCCTGGACAGCCCGCTGGTTTTGCGGGAAAATCTAGACTTTTCCTCAGGTCTCCCCTGCCTCCCCCAGGTGCTGGGAGAGGAACGACGTCAAGGCCATCTGGTGGATCATACGCACTCCCATCCTCATAACCATCTTGGTATGGACTGTTCCGCTTCCTCCAGGCCTTACTCAAGAATTTCCCATTCTGGAGATCAGGGAGTCATCTCCAGCCCCCCAGAATGGGTCGTGTCTGGCTCAGCCTCTCTCTCCTTGCAGATTAATTTCCTCATCTTCATGCGCATTCTTGGCATCCTTGTGTCCAAGCTGAGGACACGGCAGATGCGCTGTCCGGACTATCGGCTGAGGTGAGGGTGTTGAGGGGGACCCCGGGTGAGGAGAACCCAACTCAACGTATGGTGGCCCAGGCCCAGGGACCAATGCCGCGTCTGTCCCCAGGCTGGCTCGCTCCACGCTCACGCTGGTGCCTCTGCTGGGGGTGCACGAGGTGGTGTTCGCTCCGGTGACCGAGGAACAGGCCCGGGGCGCCCTGCGCTTGGCCAAGCTGGGTTTTGAGATCTTCCTCAGCTCCTTCCAGGTGCTCGGGCGGGACCGGGGGGCTGCAGTCCTCCCGAGTGGGGTATTACGATGGGAGTTTGTGCTTTTATTCATTAATGCACACAGCGCAAAACAATGAGCTGGAGCTACCCTGGGCGGGGGAGGCAGCTGGACCGAGGCTGGAGACTGCGGCCCCGGCAGTACTGACGCAGCACACAGTAGTCACTTCCAAGGAGCTTTTCAGCTGTGTGGCCTTCACCTCTGGGTAGAGACCAGGATGAGGAAAGTGGGATGCCTCCCGCACAGAAAAAAGAAAGTGCTCAAATCGAAGCTCAAAACTTAAAATTCAAGCCCGTGCTGCACTCACTGGCTTTACCTCAGTCCCTGCATTACCTCACCTCCTTGGGCCTCAGTCTTGTCATCTCTAAAGTGGGGACAATACCAGTCTCACCTCACAAGACCTCATTCATCAAATTCGGCAAAAACTTATTGAACACATCACCACTAAGCTCTCTTCCAGGCTTATTGTATCTCTTCCAGGTGGAGATACAGCCAAGAACCAAATGGTCCATAACTTCTGGGAGACAGACAGACACTAAACACACAGTATGCACAATGTCACAGTTAGATGTGCAGGCAGGGGTGGGAAAAGTGATGCAGCCAGGTGTGGTGCAGGCCTGTAATCCCAGCATTCTAGGAGGCCGAAGCAGGAAGATCTAGCCTAGCCTAGGCAACTTAGCAACTTAAGTGTGTCTGAATAAGATAATTTTTCAAGGGTGGGGGATGTAGCTCAGTATGAAGACCCTGGATTGAATCCTGAGTTGGGGTAAGGAGCAGAGTATGCAGGGAAAGATGGGAGTGCTGTTTTGGACAGGAGGTCAGGGAAGAAGGACGTCCTAAGGAGACGCTGGAGCAGAGTGCTGAGGAGGTGAGGAACAGTCAGAAGGTATCTCAGGATGCTCCAGAAAAGAGGTACTAGGCGTGAGACCCTGAGGAGGAGAATGGCAGCATTACAGAGGGAGGCCAGGGTGCCAGAGGCCAGGAGGGGGAGATGAGGACAAAGAAGTAAAGGGACCTTGGGGACTGAGCCAAACCTGTTTGGTGGCTTTAAATTATTGATTAATTTTTTTTTTAGACAGGATCTCTATGTAGCCCAGGCTGGCCTCCAACTTGAGGCTGTCCTGCCTCAGCCTCCCAAATGCTGGGATTACAGCTGTGCACATGGCCAATTTGTAAAATTTTAGTTTATGTTTTGGTGGCACTGGGGATTGAACCAAGAGCCTTTTAGAATTTTTGATTAGTTCTTAATCTTCGGACAGGGTCTCTCTATGTTGCTTTATTGCCCAGGCTGGGCTTGAATTTGCCATCCTCTTGCTTCAGCCTCCTGAGCACTGGGATTACAGGTGTGAGCCACCAGGTCCAGTACTCAATTTGGTTTTCCTCTGCTAGAAGAGGAAGGGTGTGATCTGAGTTTTGATATTTAAATTTATCTGTTAGTCATCAAACAGAAATAAGCTATTTACTTATTTTAATGTTGAGGATTGAATGCAAGGCCGTGAGCCTGCTCGGCATGGCTGTCACTGTGCTATAGCTCAGCCCTGTTTTGTGTTTGTTTAAGTTCAGAGGTGGAACACGTAGAAATATGAACTATTTATACTGAGTGGTGTATAATATTGAGTTACAGTAAGATTAAGAAAAATGGCCGGGGATTTAGCTCAGTGGTTCTGCCACCTGCATCGCAAGCACAAGGACCCGAATTCGATCCCTGGTCCCCCCCCCCAAAAAAGAAAAAGGTTAAGGCTGGGCATGGTGGTGCATAGCTCTAATCTCAACACTGGGGAGGCTGAGGCAAGAGGATCATTGCAAATTCGAGGCCAGCCTGGGCTACATATTGATTCCCTGTCTCAAAAATAAAAGCTTAAGGCTGTATGCCAGGCACGCCGACTTCTTGCATATTAACTACCTTAATTCTCACAGCTACCACTAGATAGTAAAATAGAAGGCCCATTTTCCAGATGAAGAAACCGAGGCACAGAGAGGCTAAGCAGCTTGCCCAGAGGGTACAAGTAGGAAAGGGGTCTTCACACTCAGGCCGCCTACTGCCCGGTTCCCTGTTCTTAGCCCCTGTTGCGCAGCTAACCGGCAAGGGCAGGGGGAAAGAGTTTGGGGCTAGAGGTCAGATGACCACCAGGGTAGGACCAGGATGGGGACATCCAAAGGGCTCTGGGGCCAGACAAGGGTTGGGACACATTAAGGGGTGGTTGCCACACTGTCCCTGCCCCCACCCCATCTGACTCCCGCGCCTCCCCTGGCAGGGCTTCCTGGTCAGCGTCCTCTACTGCTTCGTCAACAAGGAGGTAGGAAAGGTCCGTTCGCGCCCTCTGGCGGCCGCGCGATGAACGGCGCCGCCCCTGAGCCCCCTGCTGTTGCAGGTGCAGACGGAGATCCGCCGGGGTTGGGACCACTGTCAGCTGCGCCACAGCCTCGGTGACGCGCACCGCCAGCGCCCAGAGCGCGTTTCCAGGGGTTCTAACCCCGCCGATGACCCCATCCACCACGCCTTGTCCTCGAAGTCGCTTCCAGGGCCTGGAGATGAGGTCTTGGAGAGTTACTGCTAGGTAACAGGAAGGCTGCGTCTGTTCAGTATTGAGGGCCGGCTGTGTACCAGAATCGATGTGGGAGACGCTGGGGAAATGGGAGCGAAGGAAACAAGACAAAGTCCTTGCCCTCCTGGAGATGACAGTGGTGCAGGGGAAAGTGACCATGAACACATCAAGTTATGCGCGTTCTGTGCAGAGGTCATGAAAATCTAGGGGCCTGAGGGGCCTGGAAGGCCGTCTCTGAGGAGGAGACATCAAAGCCATGCCTGAGAGAGGTGGGGACAAGATCCTAGGCAGAAGGCAAGGCGCGTGAGGAGGCCTTGGGGCGGGAAGGTGCCTGTCCGTGGGGTTGGTGTCGAGTGGGGGAAGGAGGAACCCACAGGAGGAAGAGGAGTGGGCCGGGGAGCGGTGTGGCAGCTTGCTGGGGCGCCCCGCGGGCAGCCTTTCCCACGGGGATTATCAGGAGGGGACTGCGGGACCATGGTGGCTGCCAAGATGAAGCGGGGCGAGGAGCTGTTTCCAAGGCTCTGAGTGACTTCGTGAGGAAAGCACAGCAGAGACAGGGCAGGAGCACCATTTAGAGTGCACAGGAAAGTGAGGAGCCTGGGTCAGGGCCAGGGCAGAATGAGTGCTTCTGGCACGTGTGAGGCTGGCATCACCTGTGGGGTACTCCGGGGAGTGGATGAGGTGAACCCCGACACATGAGGGGCCTGGGATGCAGAGGGCTCAGAGTGCAGATAGGCGGGCCTCAGAGATGAAACCTCCTGAGCACCCAGGACTGCTGCTGGCTGGGGAAGGTTGCAGCCCTACCCTCCGGAGCCCAGATCCCTGGGAAGAGCGGGGAGCCCAAGGCTCATCCTGGATGGACTTCCGGTCCACATGGGAGACCCCACTCCTGAACCCCCACACATAGACACACTCAGCATCCTGGGGTCTCCAGCTCCCAGGACGGATGTGCCCCACAGCTGACCTTGGAGCCTCTCACGCTTACGCCTCTGCTGTGCCCCACACTGCACCCCCTTGCGTTTGGGTGGGGTGGGGCCTAGGGCTAGGGTGGAGGCACTGCTGCTTTTTAAATTTCTGGGGTGGGAGAATCTCCGCGGCCAGGCCATAAAGGGATACAGGTGGGCTGCGCGGCTGGTGGGGGTTCGTGGTGGCCTCACGCAGCTTCAGCCACATCACAAGAAAACGTGGACACCCTGCTGCCCCTGCCCCTGCCCGAGAGAATCCCCAGTCGGGACTATTCTGTCATCTCCTGATACTGAACTACTTAAGACATATGCAGTTTTAAATTATCCATGTGTGCGCGCCTGTTTTTGGAGATCTGCTTCCCAGGAACCATAAAGCCGGGGACACAGCCTGGTCTACCTTAGTCCGACTATTTGTCAGCTGTGTCATTTGGGAAAATTCCCCGCGTCTCTGTACCTCAGTTCCACTTCCAGAGAGTGCGTACAATGATGGCACCTACTTCCTGGGGCTGCCCACGGTGTAGGTCAGCACGTAGCTATGTGCTACTCCTAATAACATCTGCTTTGGCTTCTGGCCCTTGAAGTGGGAGGTGACTGGGGGTGGGGTGGGCAGACAGGAACTTGAGACTGAGGCCAAGCAGAGTGCCCACGACTGCAGTCTGATGCCAGCCTGCAAGTCAGGCAAACCCATCCCACTTCCTGGTATTTCAAGTCAACAAGCTGGGGTTGCAGGGCAGGGATTCCAGGACCGGAACCCTCATGAGGCCTTCGAGAGGACTCCAACTTCTACCCTGTGGGTGGCTCTTCTGGTGAGGAGAAATAAACACTATCAGCCTTGCACTTCAGGCCTCTGCTGCTGCAGGGTCCCCAGCTCCGAGGGCTCCAGGGCAACTCAGATTGTGCCTTCCATAGCTTAGGTGCAACTGGAAGCCAGATGTGATGGCGCACGCCTGTAATCCCAGCATCGAGGCTGAGGCAGGATTGCTGCAAGTTTAAGGCCAGCCTGAACAACACAGTAAGTCCGTCAAAAAAAAACAAAAAGGCATGCAACTGGAGGCCAGGTGTGGTACACATGCCTCTATCCCAGCATTCTGGGAGGCTGAGGCAGGGGATTCCAAGCTCAAGATCAGGGCTGGGGATTTAGCTCAGTGGTTCCACTGCCTGCCTCGAAAGCACAAGGTCCTGAGTTTGATTCCTGGTAACAAAAAAAAAAAGTACTGGCACAAGTTCGAGATCAGTCTGAACAACTGATTTAGCAAGAACTGATCTCAAAAAGTTACTGGGTTTAATCCCCAGTACACACACACACAAAGTGCAGTTGGACATCTCATTGAATCCTGACCTTGGGCCTGTAAGCACCTATACCCAGACAGGGGACATAGGCAGACGGAGCAGACCTTGGCGGAAGAGGGCACATTATGCACATGGGAGCCAGACCAGAATCTCCCATAAGCTTTCAACAACAAACAGTGCCGTCCTTTCCTACCTGTCTCCCTGGGCCTCAGAGGGGAGGCGACAGCTCCACAGCAGGATGGGTTTGAATCAGCATTATCCATTCCTGGATCGATGGCCCTGAGAAGCGATACCACCCCTCTGTAACTCAGTTCCCCTGTCCTGGAAAATGGAGGTGTAAGTAACAGTGGCCGCCACCCCTGCTGTCCCAGCACTTCGGAGGCTGAGGCAGAAGGATGTCAAGCTGTAGCCCAGCCTGGGCAACTTAGCAAGCTTCTGTTTCAAAATCAAAAACCAGGACCTGGAATTTAGCTTAGTGGTGCTGCTGCCTGCCTCACAAGCACAGCGACTGAGTTCGATCCCCAATACCAAAAAACAAACAAACAAACTAAAGGGCCTGGGATTTAGCTCAGTGGTGCCACCACCTGCCTTGAAGGCGCAAGGTCTTGAGTTCAATCCCAGGGGTGGGGATGGATAAAAAACTAAAAATAAGCTGGGGATATAGCTCAGTGTGAAGGCCCTAGGGGTCAATATCAATCCCCAGTACTGGGGGGAAAAAGTGCCCGCCGTGGAGTTGCCAGCAGGATGCGTGAACAGTGCTGAGTGTGGCACTCAAGCAGCTTGGCCACGGTCAATGCTAGTATTTGGGTACTGACTGCTCTAAGTTCGCATCCACTCCCCCAGTTCACAGGGCAGGCTGGGGTCTCTCAGACACTGCTGTGTCCCTAGCTTTGCAACACAGGGCTAGGGAATGTTTCCTGATGGAATAAATGAAAAATAGATCCAAACAATTTCAAACAAGGACATTTCTAACCTGTGCACTGTCTGGATGGGACAGCGAGGCCCTGGCCTCAGCCCCACGCCCAGCTCCCTCCCTCCAGCCTGTCTTACTCACAAGGCTCTGGGGGTTTGACTATACCCCAAGAAAAGAAAATAAGGGCGTGGGGGGTTTACAAAAACCCCAAAAAAAAAAAAAAAAAAAAAAAAAAAAAAAAAAAAAAAAAAAAAAAAAAACTCAGCACTTTATTATCACTACCATCACAAAGGACAGGTCTTCAGAGGAAGGGGCAGAGGCCCCTACTTGCCGGCAATGAGGGGGTTCCGCAGCACCACAATGACAGAGTCCCCACGCAGGAACATCTTGGAGATGTAGCGGTCCTTGTTGACTGGCTTGGACTTCTTCTTGCCCTTGCCACTCTTGGGGACCTCGGTCCACATCTCCTTCACGTTCTCTAGCACCATGTTGCAGTGCCTGGTGGGGCAGGGATGGGGAGGCAGAGGAGTGAGGGTGGGGGGCTTCTGACCCCCTCCAGTAGCACTGAGCTGAGAACGGTGCAGGCCCTAGGCCAGGAGGGCGGGCTGCCAGTGCCATAGCTGCACATCCTTTTGTTTTTTGAGATAAGGTCTCACTATGTAGTTCAGGGTGGGCTTGAACTCACTATGGAGCCCAGGCTGGCCTCAAACTTGCTGGGATCCTCCTGCCTCAGCCTCCCAGGTGCTGGGATTACAGGCTGAGGTTTGGATCAAGGACTCCACACCCCTGTGCTCAGTTTGCTCCCCTCTAGACAATCTGCGCCTTCTCCAAGGGCTGCCTGAAGATGGCACAAATGAATACGGCATCTCTGTAAGCACTAAGAACGGAGCCTGGCACAAAGCACACATAGCTCCCACTGTGCCCTGAAGTCTAAGTACTCGGGGCAGCAGCAGAGAAGCACCAAGCACCATCTGTCTCAGGACCCAGAGCCTCTGGGGTGCTGGGGACAGGGGCACAAAGCACACATAGCTCCCACTGTGCCCTGAAGTCTAAGTACTCGGGGCAGCAGCAGAGAAGCACCAAGCACCATCTGTCTCAGGACCCAGAGCCTCTGGGGTGCTGGGGACAGGGTGGCACTTGACACCTGCACCACCCCTGCCCACACAGCTCCGGGTGAGTACGTGGGACAGCAGCACGGTCAGCTCCTTCAGCAGATGCTCGTGAGTGCAGACAATGAGCATGGATTGAAACATAGCCACCAGGGCAATGACTAAAGCAGACGACGTCCCTGTCCTCAGAGCTCACGCATTCTAGCCAGGGCAGAACAAGAAATGAGAGAGCAACAGAGACCTGTAACATACTGTCAGGTGATAGTAACTGCTACAAAGAGTAATTAGCTGTTTTGTTTTGTTTTTGAGACAGGGTCTGGCTACAGAGTTCAGGCTGCCTTGAACTCACATACAGCCCAGGCTCGCCTCAAACTCATGGCAATCCTGTCTCAACCTCTCAAGTGCTGAGATGACCGGTGTGCACCACCATGCCTGGAAGTAATTTAGCTTTGAAAGAGGTTGCTGGTTTAACCAAGCCAACTAACATACATTTGATGGGAATATTAGCAGTAAGAAGTAAAGACTGAAAGCCGGGCGTGGTGGCACACGCCTGTAATCCCAGCACTCGGGAGGCTGAGGCAGGAGGATCACTGTGAGTTCGAGACCAGCCTGGGCTACATAGCAAATTCCAGTTAAGTCTCAACTACATAGCGAGACACTGTTCCAAAAAACAAACAAACAAAAAAGGAAAGACTGAGGGCACAACATATGCCTATAATCCTAGCACTCAAGAAGTTGAGGTAAAAGAAGAAAAAAGAATTTGAGATAAGAGGATTGCAAGTTTATGGTGAGCCTGAACTACACAGTGAGGCCCTAACTCAACAGAAGTCTAAGGGCATGCTGTTTCGCTATGCAGGAATCTCCAGGGGACACTTGGGAAATGAGACAGGCAGGATAGAGAACAGCAAGCACAAAAAGTTACATTCAGTAGGAAACAGCAGGCTCAGTGCTGGGGTGTAGCTCAGTGGCAGCGCACATGCCTAGTATGCATAAGGCCCGAGGTTCCATTTCCAGCACCAGAAACCAAAGCAAAGCAAAAATCACAAGGAGGAGAGGGATAGGAGAACCACCACCTGTTCACTTGTTCACTTCTACAATGCAGAATCTGTGGAATTGGTTTTTTTTGGGGTTTTTTTTTTTTGAGACAGGGTCTCTATGTAGGTCAAGGGATCATACTGACTCAGCCTCCCCAGTGTTGGGACCACAAACATGTGCCACCACACCTGGCCTCTGGAAGATTCTAGAAGAGCAGTGGGCCAAGGGGTGGCTTACGTAAACTGAGGATGGGCCTGGAAAACTTTTCAATGGATTATTATTAGCTTTGGGAGTCATGTGAACATATTTACAATTCAGAAAAAAGCAAGTTAAAAAAAATAGCATACCCAATGGGGGAAATTTTCAAATTTTATTCAATGCAAAAAACAAGGTCTAAAGTTGATGTGTCACCAGCAGTGGCTTCAAACAAACCATAACAAGCCCTTGCCTCTTTCCACATTTGCGGTGCTATAGTAAAGACTCTGGGGAGGAGACCCATGAAATTAGCGCCCCAGTGGTGCCTGGGGGCCGGTGGGGGGCAGCAAGAGAGGAGAGACTTCCATGGGTGCCTTTGACTTGTTTGGAATTCTACTGTGCCTGCAAACACTACCCCTCAAGAAAGTAACATAATTAGGCAAATAAATGGGAGGGGGTGCCTCAGCTGATTTGCAGTGATGCTCTCAGATGTTGGTAATATGTGAAGAACATGATGCAGAAGAGCACAAGGAAAGCTCTGTTTTAAAAATATCTTGTGAAGGCCGGGGATTTAGCTCAGTGGTTCCACCACCCGCCTCACAGGCACAAGGACCCCAGTTCAATCCCTGATACCAAAAAATAAATAAAAACAGTGTGTGGTTGGTACTATGACATCAGTTACACTTCCGTAAAGTTCTGACAGCACAACACACACACTACTAACACCACGAGGGATCCCCCGAATGCACCTGCTTCACCAAGTGTGAGTCAAACGTGGCTTGACGGGGTGGCAGGCTGGATGGGGCAGAGGGGTGGACAACTGCACGGAGGCAAAGAAGCTGGGGAAAAGGAAAATTCAACTTCAAAGAGGTGGGTAGGAACAATGTTTATCTCCAGCCTGGAGAGCAGACTGAGGAAGAGTGGAATAAAGTGACTTGTCCAAGGTCATACATTTTAGAAGTGAAACAGCCCGCGTCTGAGTCCAGGTCTACTGTCTTCCCGTGCTCAGCATTTCCTGTTCTTGCCCTCATTTGGCTCAAGTGGAAACTGAGGCTCAGAGTGTGGGTCCCAGCCAAAGTCAGCGGCAAGAGCATTGGCAGATTCAGCCTCACACTGGTATGAGGACAGCACTTCCTGAATGCTAATAAAAGCCTGCAAGGTACGGGCAGGCACAGCAGCACAACTGCAATCCCAGCTGATCAGGAGGCTGTCTGAAGCTAGCCTGGGCAACTTAACAAGACCCTGTCTCAAAACAAAAACTGAAAAGGGCTGGGGGGTTAGCTCAGCTCACTGGCAGCTTGCTCCTGGATTCAATCCCCAGTGCTGAGGGAAGGGGGACAAAGGTTACAAATTATGTTTCATTGAGTATTTATCACATGTTCAGTACCGAGCCAAGTGCTTTTCACAAGTACTATAATCTGTTCTTTCTCTGGTGGCCCTCGGGATCAAACCCAGGGCCTTCACACTGAGCTATACTCCCGACACTATTTATTCACTGTTTTGAGACAGGGTCTTTTTTTTTTGTACCGGGGATCGAACTCAGGTCCTTGTGCTTTCAAGGCAGGTGCTAGAACCACTGTGCTAAATCCCCAGCCCCTTGAGACAGGGTCTTTACCTTGCTAAGTCACTCAGGCACACGCTTGGACAGCACGAAGGGAACCGAGACAGCCACACCACATAATTTTAAAATGCTTCTCCTATTCCACACCCAAGCTCTTTTTTTTTTTGAGACAGAATCTCACTATATAGCCCAGGCTAGCCTCAAACTCTTGGTGATCCTCCTGCGTGCTCGGATTACAAGCCAGCACTACCATGCCTGGCCTACACCCAAACTTCTAAGAAACCTTTCTTCAGCTCCTCAAGACAGGAGCTAGGGATGCTTCTCCAGACCTGGATCCGATTCCTCCCAAACCCCGGGTGCTCACCTGTCAAAGGCCTTCACACGGCCCAGGAGTTTCTTGTTGTTGCGGCAGTTGATGAGCACCTGGGTGTTGTTCTTGACTGACTGGGTCAGCACAGAGAGTGGACCTGTGTTAAATTCCTCCTCCTCCCGCTTCTGAAGCTCCTCTGGGGTCATCTCACTCTTGGGCTTGTTGAGGAGGCTCCTGAATAGACAAGGATGGAACCACAGGTGAGAAAGGCTTAGGCTGGGAGCATGGTTTGTCATGGCTTTTCACTCTGTCTCTTCAACCTTGCTCCCACCACCCACCCTGATACCCAAGTCTTCTCTCTGGGCACAAGCGCCCGATACCTGATAGACATTTCCAAGTGACCAGGTTGAGCTGCAGATTACCTGACCACTCCAACCCACTCTACCCCCACTGAAAGCAACTTCATTGCCCCAGTTCTCTGTAAATACTCGATGTTCACGTGACATGTCTGGTCCTCTCATACCCTACATCAAATCAACTGGCGAATCCTGCCACCTACCTCTTAAGATCAACATTGAACCCACTCACTGAATTTGATTTAGTTCTTGTGCCATTTGGTTTGCAACCAGAATCATGGAAAGAGTTAATTAAATTCATGAACTGGGCTATCACTGTATATCCAGACTCCATACCCTAAATCTCCATAATCTTTTTCCTGGAGTCTTACTGGTCTCCTTGGCTCCACCCATGTCTGTCACCTGACAGTCTGTTCTTCATAGATCAGTAGGAAAGGTTGTGCTAAAACCTAAACCATATTACGTCACCCTTCAAAACTTTCCCATACCTCTCATCTTGGTGCAGAAGGGAAAACCGAAGTTTTCACAATGCCCTACATCTACCGGCTCTCACACTGTTCCAGCCACAGTGACCTCCTGGGTGGTCTTCATAAGATAAAAGGCAGACTTTCATCTTAAGACCTCTGTTTGCTTTTACCCCTGCCTAGAACTTCCAGGTATCTGTATTCTCCACTCCTTCACTTTCTTCAGGTCTTTGCTCAAGCGTAACCTTCTCAATGTGTCCCTCTGTGACACTGTCGTCATTTTCCATTTTGTTTCCCTACTAGACTATTTCAGAATGGCCTTGAACTCGTGACAATCCTCTTGCTTAAGCCTCCCAAGTGCTGGGGTTACAGGTGTGCTCACCCATTTCTTTATTCATAGCCCTGTACACCTAACACACTACAGTCGTTTATTGTTCTATGGTCCGAGTACCCTGCTCCCTTTATAACCCATAGCAGCACATTTTTTCTTGGGGATAAAGACTTCTCATTCATGTATCCCATGTGTCTGACATGTGAACACTCAACGTAATATTTCCCGAACGAACAAACTGCAAAATCATTCCTGGGGTTCATTATGGTTAAAGTCGCAAATCAGGTCGAAAGGCCACCCGACGGCAGCTTAAATTATCTGAATAAATCCATACCTCAAATCGTTATTTCTTATAGTCCTCACTTTCCTCCCCAGGGCTTTTTATTCTTAAAAATCGCTTCCCCTTAAAATTTGTTTCAACAAGAGCATCTCGAAGAGCTCCCAGCCCCGTTAGGTGATTAAGACAGCCCCTCTCAGCCGGGCGTGGTGGCGCACGCCTGTAATCCCAGCACTCGGGAGGCTGAGGCAGGAGGATCGCTATGAGTTCGAGACCAACCTGGGCTACACAGAGTTCCAGTTCAGTCTCAACTGCATACTTAGACCCTGACACACACACACACACCCACACACACACATACACACACACAAAGATATCCCCCCTCCAGAACTCGAGCCGTTGAAGGCCCCACACCCTGCTCGAAACCCTCAAGAGAAAAGTACGCCACTTTATCCCTAACCTCTTGCCTCTGGCCCCCGGCCCTGCTTACCCTCTCCTACCGTTAATCAGTCAAGTTTACAACGTCCCTCCCGCCACTTAAACCCAGCCGGGGCTCACATGGTGGCTGCTGTAACCACAGGTCACTCCCGTTTCCTCTGCGTTGCTCCGCTTTCTGAGGGAAGAAGGGCGGGACTTCCGCTTCCGGCGACTCACTTCCTTTGGCGCCTGCGCAAATCCAAACCGCGGATAAGGGCGTGGCCTGTTACCACAGAGATCCCTGCCCGCTGCACAGAGACGGAGTAAAAATTTGAAGCAGTGGTTCGAGGCCACTCAGGACAACACAAGACAGATGCTCACGACAATGGAGAGGAAAAATAAAGGGAGCCCAACTCAAATCCTTTTGTTGTAGAAAAGTATAGGTTGAAAAAAGGAAGTGACGTGCCTGTCCCGTCCTCAGGGGCGCGGCCTCGGCGAAGTCAGTCTGCTCCTAGCTTCAGGGCTGCGCACCCTCCTCTTTTTCTTAGGGACGGCTCCCCGAAGTGTCTATTGATATTGTGGCTGTGGCATCACCAAGCCTACATCCGGAAGGGCCCCAGCCTGTGCACTAGAGAGGCTCCACGATCAAACGCTGCTGATTGGCTCTCTCCCCTCGGAGGCCGTCCTTACTCCTTTCCAGCTCCCTCTTGGGCTGTGCGGCCCTTAGGAGAACCAACGCCAACACCCGAGGGAGGCAGCGAGGCGTGCCCTCAGGATGCCATTGGTTTCACGGCTCATTGGGTGGGAAGTGCAGCCGCTCTTGTTGCTCATTGGTTTTGTGATTCAGTGGGTGGAACTCGGCCGGGCCTAAACTCCATCCGCGGCTGGGGACCGGTTTCAGGCACAGCTGCCATGCGTTCCGGGGGCCGCGGACGGCCCCGGCTGCGGCTCGGAGAACGCGGCCTTCTGGAACCACACTCACTGCCCAAGCGCCGCCTGCTACCGCGGCTGCAGCTGTTGCCGCTGCTGCTGGCTGTGGCCGTGGGCTTGGCGCTCTACATCGTCTGGAGCGGCTGGCACCGCGGCACTGAGGAGCTGTCAAGGGGCCGGGAGTTGCGGGTGAGGCCAGGCGGGGCTCCGGGCACCTGGGGACCTCCATTTCCCACTCCCGCTTTCAGAGTCTCAGGTTGACGTGGCTGTATCGTATCGCCTTAGCCGCAGGTGATCCTTTCTTTCTCTGTCATTTGCACGCTTTCCCAGTACCCAGTGAGGCTTCGCGCTCGTTCTGTAATAGTTGCTCCCGCTTAAGAAGAGTCTGCTCTGCTGTAGTGAGCTTGGGAGATCTGGGTTCCACGCCTCAAGTCAATCATTTGGAAGAACCCCTTCCTCCTACCAGGGTCCGATTTGTCTGTCAGGATTAAGGTAGTTTTGACCAGAAGGGCTTGGAAGGGACCTTTCCCAAATTTAGGATTTATCCTAGATGCCCGAGGGCGCTCATTACCAAGAGGATTCAGAGCTCAGGGCGGCCACAGCGCCCGGGGTAGGGTCAGAATGGGGGGGGGTGCTCTCATTTTTCTCTTCCCCATCTTACCTCCCTTGAAGGCTCCGCTAGTTGGAAACCTCCCTGAAGCAAAGCTGCGGAAGGTGGTGGGACAGCTGGATCCTCAGCGGCTCTGGAATACTTATTTGCGTCCTCTGTTGATTGTTCGAACCCCAGGTAGCCCCGGTAATCTCCAAGTCAGAAAGGTAAAGGCATTATATGGTACTGCCCAACACCCCTCCCTTCGCCAGGCCTCTAGAAAATGGAATTAGACATCCTGTCCAAGATACTAAAGCAGATAAAAGGCAGAACTGGGGCTGTGATGGGAGGTAATTGGACTCGAGTCCCACATAACCACAGGCTGCATTTGTCCCATCAAAAGCTAAGTATGCACTAGGGACAAGCAACAGACAGCCCTGGGTGGTGAGAACCAGTATGATCTTCACACAGACAGTGAAACCAAGGCCAAGATGCTATACGTTTTGCCTATGTCCCACAGCTAATAGGTGGTATCACATCCCTATACTGCCTTCCAGATACTGTGTCTGGTCCCACCTCACCTTGGATTTCTTTCTTCCTTTTTTTTCTCTTTCTTTCTTTCTTCCTGGTGGTGGTACTGCGAATGGAACGCAGGGCCTTTGCACTAAGCTGAGCTATACTACGACCACTTCTTCTTTAAAATTTTCAGGGCTGGGGGTTTAGCTCAGTGGCACCACTCGTGCCTCGCAAGCACAAGGTCCTGAGTTCGATCCGTGGTACACTCCCCCCCCAAAAAAAATTCAGATGGTCTTTCTAAGGGACTAAATTGCTGGGGCTGGGCTTGGGCTTGCACCCTTCCTGCCTCAGCCTCCCAAGTGCTAGGATTACAGATGTGCAACATTGTATCAGGCTGTTTCTTAATCTCTCTGGGACTCAGTTTCCCCTCTACAAAATGCATTGGCAATCTGTATTCCATAGGACTTCTAGAACAGGGCGTGGCACATAACAAGCACTACTGAAGAATAAGCCATGATTAGTGTTGTTGGCATCAGGAGGTGGATCGCCCCAACATCTGGCACCCAGTAGGTATTGGGCAGGAGTGAGTCAGAGAAATAACCCCTACGTGGGGACTTTTGAGTCGACCTGACTGCTCTGCATGGGTCAGGTCACATGGCCCTTCTCCCCACCTCCTCCCCAGTCCCTTTCCACCCTCCCACCTCTCTCTTGCCACTAGTTCCTGGAATCCACACTGCGGGCCCTGACAGCTGGCTGGCATGTGGAACTGGATCCCTTCACAGCCTCAACGCCTCTGGGGCCACTGGACTTTGGGAACGTGGTGGCTACACTGGACCCAGGAGCTGCCCATCACCTTACCCTCGCCTGCCATTACGACTCGAAGTTCTTCCCCCCGGGCTCAGCCCCATTTGTGGGAGCCACGGATTCAGCTGTGCCCTGTGCGCTGCTACTGGAGCTGGTTCAGGCTCTGGATCTGCTTTTGAGGAGGGCCAAGCAGCAGGTGAGGAATAGGAGCTGGGGAGTGGTGGGCCACCTCCACCCTTCTCCTCCTTGCCTTTGTCATCCATGTCTCCTCTGCCCAAACCTTCCCGTGGCTTCCCCCAATACCAGAACCCTTATAGTGTCCCCTGACGTGCACTGTTACCCCTCTTGCCCTTCACCCCTCACTCACTTTGTATAGTCACATCCACTCTTCATCTCTCAAGCCCACCTCGGGACATTTGCACTTGCCCTTGGCTCTACATAAAATAGATTTTTTTTTTTAAAGAATAGATTTTTTTTAAAGCCATCATGATGCTTGTAATCTTAGCATTTGGGAGGCTGAGGCAGGATGATTGCTGTGAGTTTGAGGCCAGCCTGAACTACATAGTGAGACCCTGTCTCAAAGAAAAAGAAACAAAGGTTTGTTTTTTTCCTCCTTCCTGACTGGTTCTTGCTTTTTATACAGGTGTCTACTCCAAAGTTATCTCTTCAGGGACCCCTTTCCCAGCCACCCTAAAATAGGTCCCTTGGTCTCTATCTCATCCATGGTTTTCTGTTGATTGGTTTGCCTGACTCCTCAGGTAGAGTAAGTTCCATGGAGGCAGGGACTCACGTTTCTTTTGTTTCTTGCTGTATCCCCTTGGTCAGAATACAGCCTGGCATAAAATGGGGTGTCAATAAACATTGGTGGAATGGCCAGGGATTTAGCTCAGTGGTGCTTCGCCTGCCTTTCAAGGTCCTGAGTTCGATTTCTGGTACAAAAAATTGTGGAATGAATAAAGGAATGGAAGTATAGATCACATCATGCTTCTCCCCTCCTCTCACCCTTCCATGGATCCCCAGTGTCCCTATAACAAATACCAAACCCCTTGGCCCTTGCTAACCCTCTGATCTCTGAAACCTCTCTACCTGCTCCCGGGCCCCAGCCTTGATCCATATTGCTCCTTTGACTGGGAACGCGCTTCCCTCTGCTCCAGTGTGCAACCCCAGAGCCCTCCCTACTGGGTCCCACCAAGCCCCTTCCTGTGCTCTCTCAGCCCTCTAATTCTTGGAAGCATCTGTCCTGACTGCATTTCACTGCGTATCATTCATTTGTGGGTCTCCCTCTCTTTTTATGTATTTATTTATTTTGCCAAACTGAGCTTGAGGAATAATTATCAGATCTAACCCATCTTTAGTTTTTTGTTCTGTTTTTTTGGCGGTACCGTCTTTAGTTCTTTATGACAGGGCACATGGCACTGAGCTGGCCCTGGCCACCTGTTCCCCCAGGCAGCCCCAGTGACCCTGCAACTGCTCTTCTTGGACGGCGAAGAGGCGCTGAAGGAGTGGGGACCCAAGGACTCCCTTTATGGCTCCCGGCACCTAGCCCAGCTCATGGCGTCCATGCCCCACAGTCCTGGCCCCACCAGGATCCAGGCCATTGTAAGTCCAGGGTCCCGCTGCGTTCTGGTGAGGGAGAGAGAGGGAGCAGGGGGATTGGCAGGGTCCTGCTCAGCCCTCTCCAGTCCTGACTTCTTGCCTAGGAGCTCTTCGTGCTGCTTGATCTCCTGGGAGCCCACAGTCCGACCTTCTATAGCCACTTCCCCCACACGAACCGCTGGTTCCATCGGCTGCGTAGCATCGGTAAGCGTGAAGGCGGCGTCAGGCACCTACCTGGCTCATGGGAGGGCGGGCCAGGAACAGATTACCTCCACTTCCCGGTCTCTCTAAGGAAGGAGGGCAGAATCTTACACTCATGGCACGAAGGCCGCGTGGTGATTATAAATGAGCCACCCTGGTGTGCGACATCTCCGGTTTCAAATCCTTTGTCTGCCTCTTACTCCTTGGGAATGTGGGTTAAGAGTCTTCATCAGTCTGAGCCTCTGTTTCCTATCTGTAAAATGGGCGTGGTGCCAGTGATAATCTACCACATTCATTCACGGGGTGACCAGTGCTTTACTGCTGAGACTACCTGAGCCTTGCCCTCTGATCCCCACCCCCCTCTAGAGAAGCGTCTGCACCGTTTGAACCTGCTGCAGGCTCACCCCCAGGAAGTGATGTACTTCCAGCCCGGGGAGCCGCCCGGCTCTGTGGAAGATGACCACATCCCCTTCCTCCGCAGAGGTATGGCCAAGCAGGGAGGAATGGGGGCCGGTGTCCGAGGAAGTCACAGCTTGGGTTGGCCCTGGCCCCTTCCCAGTGCTGGGGACTGGTGGCGAGTGGTTCCCCTCTTCATGTATCAGTTTCTCCATCTATAAAATGGTATTGCACAGTGTCATAGCATACCAAGTACGCTAATGTGTGTAAAGAGCTTGTTTGGACCAGGGTCCAGCACAGAGCAGGCCTTCAAGAAATGTTAACTGTTACAATTTATGCCACAATGATTACAACACATATTCTTTGTTTTGTATTTGAGACAGTTAGTTTAGGCTGGACTTGAACTCACTATGTAGCCCACACTGGCCTCAAACTTGTGGTGATCCTCCTGCCTTGGCCTCCCAAGTGCTGAGATTATAGGACTGTGCCATCGTGCCCAGCACAGCATATATTCTTGATTTTCTTTCAAGGCTCTGGTGGCTTTGTAGAATCACCAAATGAACTTTAAAATATGCCCCGTCATATTGCAGGCCTACTGGACCACCATCTTGGGTATCTGCTTGATTTTTACAAAGTTCCCATGTAATTTTGATGCACAGGGTTGAAAATATCTGGTATAGGAGTTAAGAACGTGGGTTTTAGGTGGGCATGGTGCTGTATGCCTGTAATCCCAACACTCAGGAGGCTAAGGTAGCAGGATTGTGGAAAGTTTGAGGCCAGCCTGAACTACAGAGACCTTGTCTTAAAAAGACTAGAAAAGAAAAGCCAGGTGTCATAGCACAGGTTTGTAATCTCAGCACTCAGGAGGCTGAGGCAGGAGGATTGCCTCAAGTTCAAGGCCAGCCTGAACTGCATAGCAAGACCTTGTCTCAAAAAAAAAAAAAAAATTCCAAAGTTTCCTGCATGCTAGGTAAGTGCTCTAGCCTTAAGCTACCACTCACTGCAGATTGCAGAATGAGACAGGTTTGAGTTCTAGGATCTACACTGTTTGACTTAAAGCAGTCTGGTCTCTCACAGCCCCTATTCCTTCAGGAAAAAGAGAATATACACATCTGTGTTTTAATGAGAGAATTATGATGTCAGGTCTATAAAATGGCTGCTTACACAGTGCTTGGTATATAGGAGGTGCTAAAAACTGCTTTGACAAATTTATAATTGTCTTCCAACAAGAATACCTTCATTAGCCAGGTGTGGTGGCGCACATCTGTGATCCCAGCATTTGGGAGGCTGAGGCAGGAGGATTGCTGTGAATTCAAGACCAGCCTAAGCTACATAGCAAGTTTAAGGCCAGTCTAGACTACTTTGGTTAAAATGTCTTATTCTTTATTTATGTTTTCTTTCAGTGCTGGGGATAGAATGCTGGGCCTTGCATGTGCTAGGCGGTGCTCTACCACTGAGCTACACTCCAAGACCCAACAATGCCTCCTTTATTGATTCATTCAGGGAACGTGAAGGGAAAACCTGGGTGTGATGCCTCCTTGTAGTCTCAGCTACTCAGGGGGCTGAGGCAGGAGATAATTTGACCCCAGAAATTTGGGGCCAGCTTGGACAACACAGTGAGACTTCATCTAAAAAAAAAGTAAATTGAAGGTATTGGTAGAAAGTACTTACCTTAAAGGGTTTACAAAAAGGATAAAATGGTGTGTTCGTGTGGCCTAGTGCCTAGCACACAGCAAGTACAATATGAATGCTGTTAGAAAGAGGTCTGATGTGTACCTGGCATGGAAGATCAAGGACATCTTCCTCCTGATCTCTTCACAACCCATTAATTTTGAGTTCCTCTGATTTGTTACAAAAACAACATGTACCTCTCTCACACATGAACAAAAATTACGTTTAGAGATCAGCAAGTGCAGGAACAGTGTTTTGGTAGTGGCAGGGGGAGGTCAGGTTACCCAGCCTGGGCCTGGCTGGGGTCTGTGGTGGGCATGCAGGCCTGACGGCGTCTCCTCTCACCTGCAGGGGTCCCGGTGCTGCACCTCATCGCCACACCCTTCCCCTCTGTGTGGCACACACCCGGCGACACAGAGGCCAATCTCCACCCGCCCACTGTGCACAACCTCAGCCGCATCCTGGCCGTGTTCCTAGCTGAATACCTAGGGCTGTAGCCCGAGGGACCTTACTCTCAGGGAGCACCACCCGGAGAGTTCGCACCCAGGGTGCCTGGCACCAGCGGAGCCGGACTGGGCCCACCATAGGTGTGCTGGCTTCTCCCGTTCCACATCCTGGGCTCCTAGAAAGGACCCACTTTCCTTTGACTCTCCCAAGATGCCACCCTGCGGGGACATGGAAAGGACCACAGTGGCAGTGAGAGCCAAAGGAGTAACAGCTCGGTCCACTTGGTCTGAAGGTCTGCAGGGACCAAATGCTGTGCTTTCCATCAGCAAACTGTGGATAGCGTCTGGACCAGCACTACTCAACTAAATGAATCCTCTGAATCTGAAGTTTTCACATCAGTTCATGCTCCACTCGATGCAGAAAGGGAACCAAGGAGGTGGAAGCCAAGGCTTCAGTGCTCCTAATTTATACCTGAGCCAATGGGCAGTAAACCAGTGTTTTCAAGGGATTAGAGATCAAAGTAGCAGGTAAAACATTCAGTGAGTCTCCTCGCTGCATCATGGGAATTTTGCATAAGACAGAAGGCAGTGGTTCCCAAAGTATTTCACCATGGAACCTCTGTAAGAAACACCTCACAAAACCAGGGTACCTCAGAAGACACTTTGGGAAACCCTGGGTTTGGAACATCTGAGAGGGTTTCAGGTAAGAATGGGTCAGACCTAGATTCACTGCAAAGCAGTTACTCCAAACCACCCTTTCCTGTGGGTACACCAATGAGATGGTGGTGTACCTGCAAGGCCAGGGAGGAATTTCTGCCAACCCCACCTCATCCTCCGGGTCAGCTGTGGAGTTTATTAAGAAATGCAGACTTGGGCTGGGGATTTAGCTCAGTGGACACACACACACACACACACACACACACACACACACAGAGGGTCCTACTGTGTAGCCCAGAATGGCTTTGAACTCTCAATATTCCTGCCTTGGCCTCCTAAATGCTGGGACATGCTGTCCTTAAGGACATAGTGTGCCTACTCAGCTATTTAGCAAACCTAGTGAAAAATAAAACCCTCGATGAGGGAGCCAAGTTCAAGTTCAGGTACAACTCTGTAGAAAAGCTTGCTTAACAAGCCTGTGCCAGGGCCTGGATTCTACCCACAGCTAAAATGGAGGGTTAAAAAATTGGAGGTAGGGCTGGGGATTTAGATTTAGCTCAAGTGATTCCACCGCCTGCCTTGCAAATCCAAGGTGCTGAGTTCAATCCCCAGTACCAAACAAAACACTGGAAGTGAGCTGGGCGTGGTGGCACACTTCTATAACTCCTGTACTCAAGAGGCTGAGGCAGGAAGATCGCTGGGAGTTCAAGGCCAGTTTGAACTACATAGTGAGAACTTGTCTCAAAAAAAACAAAAATTAGGGCCGGGGATTTAGCTCAGTGGTTCTATTGCCTGCCTTGCAAGCGCAAGGACCTGAGTTCAATCCCCTGTACCCCCCAAAAAAATTAATTAATTAAATAAAATAAGTGAACATTGGTCTCCTGAGTTAACTGAAGGCTTCAAAAGACACAATAAACTTGAGGGCTGAAAGTCGGGTTATCAAACAAGGATGAAGACAGTCCTGGTTCGAGTTTTTCCTTGGTGGCTGACGTTCATGTGTCAGGCATAGTAAGCACTTACAGCAAATTCATTTCATTTTCCCCCAAACCCTGAGGTGGGTAGAGTTTCGGTTCTCACCAGCTGTCTGAAACTCAAAGCCTCACAGCTGTGCCCCCAGCCCCCACATCCCACCTCCCTTCTCCACCAGTGCTGGATGAAGACTTGGTTAATAAAACATAGCATGTGGCTTTTACCTTTTTCCTCCTGGTACTGGGATTGCACCCAAGGCCTTTGCACTGAGCTACCACCTCCCAACCAAGCCTTTCTTACTTTTTAAAACCTTGCCAGTGGTGGTGGTACACGTCTGTAATCCCAGCACTCAGGAGGCTGAGGCAGGAGGATTGCTGTGAGTTCAAGACCAGCCTGGGCTACATAGTGAGTTTCAGGTCAGTCTCAACTACATAGTGAGACCCTTCTCGAAAAATAAAAGAAATTTTAAAAATCTTGATACAGAGTCTTCCTATGTCCCTAAGTTGGTAAACCTGGACTTGAATGAACAATTTTCCTCCCTCAAGCTCCCAGAGTGCTAGCATTAACTGACGTTTAAATGGCTTTCTGCACATTTTTGGCTTGAGTTTCAAGTAAGACTTGTTAGATCCGTATTACAGGTGAGGCTGCTGATGTCCTCCAAGGTAATGTTTCCCCAGGTACCAAAGCCAGCAGACCTTGCAGCTCCCATTCAGACTTGACATATGGGCTTCCACAGCTTTGAGACCACGGGTGTTTTGGAAACACAGCTGCTGAGCACTCAGTGAAAGCTTCAGCATCAGCCCACCTTAATGCAAAAATCTCAAGGGTGCCAAACTCCAAAACTTTTTGAGCAGTGGAAAATACTACACCTCGGCCAGGGACAGATTGCAGTTACAATGCAGATGCAGATAGGCAAGGTGGCACAGAGCTGTCATTCTAGTACTGGGGAAGCTGAGGTGGGAGAGTTGCTCGGAGTTTGAGGCCAGCTTGGGCTACGTAGTGAGTTCAAGACCAGCCTGAACTGCATACCAGGACCCTGCCTCAAAAACAAAAAACAAAACGCAGGTGCACTAAAAGTACGGTAGAAAATTATCTTCAGGCTTTGTATATAAGGTGAATATAAAGCGTAAATACATGTGTAGTTTCATCTTAGATCTCATTTCCAAGATATATGTACACAAAAATAACAAAATTGGAAAAAACCCTAAATCTGAAACACTTCTGCTCTTAAGCATTTCAGATGAGGGATGCTCAACCTGCATTCTTTTTTTTTTCAGATTAAGAAACAGCTTCTGCTGGGCGTGCTGGCACATGCTTGCAATCCCAGTACTCAGGAAGAACTCTAGTTCAGACCAGACTACTAAGAATATAGTAAAACCCTGCCTCAAAAAGAGAGGAGGGAGACGGAAGGAGGAAAAAAGAAAAACAAAGTAAGCTTCAGAGGAACCAATTGCCTAAGCTCACAGAGCTGGGTGCCTCTGGGACCATGTGTCTGGGTGTACATTTTTTATCATTTAGTCTTTGCACCATTCTAATTCCGCAATGTATGGTAGCTTTTGCTCTATGCTTCATAACCTTCGAGTGTGTTTCTGTGCTTCCTATAATCAGCTTTATTTCAGTAAGCCTTTCTTTAGTTGTGTCTAATTTGCCCTTGAACCCAGTTGTGGAGTTTTTGAATTTTGGTCACTCTTTTTATTATTTCTGAAAGTATTACCTTTGGGCTGGGGATTTAGCTCAGTGGTTCCACTGTCTGCCTCACAATCGCAAGGATCCGAGTTCAATCCCTGGTACAGAAAACAAAAAAAAAAATCCAAAATGATAGTACCAAAATATTACCTTTGGGCTTTTTCCTTTCCAGTCTGCTAGGCAAGTTTTTATAGTTTGGAGTCCTCTGATTATTTCCGAGCTTCTCTTAAATTTTTTTATCTTTATAGCTGGGTATGGTAGGGCACGGCTGTAATCCCAGCACTTGGGAGGTGGAGGCAGGAGAATCACAGCAAGTTCAAGGCCAGCCTGCACTACAAAGCAAGTCCGTTTCAAAAAAAGACCTTATTTTTGTTTTTCTTGAGAAGGATCTTGCTATATAGTCTAGAAAGGCCTTAAATTTGCTATATAGCCAAGCTGGCTTCACATTTGATCCTGTCCTAGCCTTCAGAGCGCTGGGATTATAGCAGTGAACCACCATGCCTAGCTTCTTAAAAATTTAAACAGTTTCAGCTGTGTGTGTTGGTGAACACCTGTAATCCCAGTGCTCTGGGAGGCTTATGCAGGAGGCTTCAAGTTTGAGCAAGCCTGGGCAATTTTGTGAAACCTTGTCTCAAAATAAAAAAGAGGGGCTAGGGATGCAGCTCTGTGCAAAGTGCAGGGTTCAGTCCTTGCCACTGCAAAATGAAGTTTAAGATAATGTTACATGTTATAATCTGTGACAATCCCGCCACCTGAGGCCTTGTGGTTCTGTCTTGGGGAGTATTCCTGTTGGCTCTGCTTTCATGCATGTCTATTTCCTACTCATTGTCTGAAAAGTTACACGTGGGATTCTATTTTTTGTTTTGTTCCGAGATAGGATCTCACTGTGCAGTTCAGGCTGGCCTTGAGTGGACTCACAGCTTCACATTCATGATCTTGTCTTAGCCTTCAGAGTGCTGGGATCACAGGCATGCGCCACCACACTCGGCATTACTTGTGGGATTCCAGATGGCCATTACTACAGCTGTTTCTGATGGGCCTCTCAGCAAACAGTACCCTGGACCACACAAGGGTTGTGACCCTGGCTACAGGCTAATTCTCAGGGTTGATTTTTCCTTTGGCCTTGGACCCCCTCCTCTGCAGCCATTATCTTTACATGAGTTCAGTTTCCTGAGACCCCTGTACCTCTTAGTTCCTATGAGGTTCCCCACAGTGGGTAGGCTGTGGCTCTGACTTCCACCTATTTCTCCCCATCAGGCTGCCCAGTAGGAGATTCAAGTTTGTTTACATCAGTAAATGCCCTCAGACCAAAAGTGGCTTCAGGGCCCTTAAAATTCTGGCCCGGTGGGTCCTTAACGTATTTTAGGAACTATCTTCTGCTTTTAAGGAAATTTCTTAGGTCAGCTGTTTTCAGCAGGAGGGACAAGTAATCTAACCCACCCTTCATGAGAAACTGAAGCCCCATAAAATCAAGCCAAGATTCATCCATGTCTTTGATCCTAAAACCTAAACACTTAATAACTACTCTGACATCCTACACTCTCTGGAAATTGATTCCCTAATAAGAATGTCAGAGATTGCTAGGGCTGTCTCCATAGGTACTCTTTTTTGTCTTAATCCCCCCTTTTCAATTTAGTAAAACAATTAAGAAACTATTTTAAAATTTTAATTACAGGGATCTTTAGTAACAGGTCAGGCACATTGCACTCAGCTAAAAGACTGTATTTCCCTTAGCCGGGCGTGGTGGCACTGTGCCTGTAATCCCAGCACTCAGAAGGCTGAGGCAGGAGGATCACTGTGAGTTCGAGACCAGCCTGGGCTACAAAATGAGTTCCAGGACAGTCTCTCGACTACATAGTGAGACCCTGTCTAAAAAAAAAAAAAAAAAAAAAAAAAGACTGCATTTCCCAGCCTCCCTTGCAGCCCTGTGCATATTGGACTACACACTGACCAGCACTGACCAGGTAAGATGTATATGAAAGTACATATAGTGTAGTACTGGAAGGAGAAAGGGGCCTTCCCTGCCCACAGAAAGGAGGTGGCAGGAGTTCTCACAGCCATCTAAGACCACAGGATGAGGGTAACAGCCAAAGAATGACAGAGTAGTGAATTCACAGGGGCATGGACTGAGACCCACCATACTTGCTTAACACTGGATTTCTAAAGAAATAAAAATGATCTTATTCAGGTGACTACTATTTTGAGATTTTAAAATCCAAGCCAGCACAGATGAGAAGAGTCAAAAATAATCTCAGGCTGAGGAATGTGGTTACAGATCCCTTCTCTACTTTTTCCATCCCATCGTGCACACAGGCCCACAGTTCCCTTTTCACCCCAACCGCCCTCACCAACACACAGACCAGACTGGGCCCAGCCTTATAAATATTGATTTTATAGAAAGAACCAATTCAAAAATTGGCCAGACGCCACATGCTAGAATCTTCCAGAACCACAATGATGGAAAAACAAAACAAACACCCCAAACAGAACAAACAAAAATACCCCAGACCAAATCGCCTGAAAATCAAGGTCCCAATTGACCAAAAGGTTCTAAAGTAACCTGTTTGGGGTGATGAGACCCCAATGCCTCAGCAAGTACCCAGAATGGAAGGAAAAACCACCTAGAAATTCAAACCCACAGTCCCTGCCCTCCACGCTGTCAAGAGCGAGGCAAAGGGCTTCACAGCTTTACTGGGGGAGGAGTGTTGGCAAAGCTTAAATAATGGGGTTGGGGAGGTGTCCTGCACTCCAGGGATTTTTTTTTTTTCTTCCCTGTAGAGGAAGGGGAGATATCGGCAGATTGTGGCTAACAGAACAGTAACTTTTCTTTCTCTAAAGGGGATAACATCTAAAAATGATAGGCTGGCAGAAAAAAGTGCCAAGTTGGATCTGCGATCTAATGAACCCTAATTCCAAAAGAAGTGAGCCCTGGGACAGGAGGTTTGGAGGTACCAACCTGGGGTGCTGCAGCCTCTCCCAAGAAAGGGGCTCCAGAGGCAAAGAGCTGGAGGGCTGGAGGGAGCAAAGAAAGGAAGCCAGCATGGGGGAAGCCTTGGGTTGTACCAAAATTAGCTGCCGTCTGCTCCCTGCTGGTGGGTCCCTGGGGCGTAGAGAGTGGCAGGGAGGGTCCTGGGGCTGAATGGAGAAGAAATTGAGATGCTGATAAAAAAAACACCCTACTTGAGGGTCCCGGGCCCTGGGTCTAAAAAGTACAAAACCAACAGGAGTCAACCAGAGTGTCCTCTTGGGTCCCCCGGGACGCTGGTCTCAGTTCTTCTGGTGGGGGATCAATGCTGCCTGGACCGGGGGCTGGACCCTGGCTCCCAGGAGGGGGAGGGGGTGGGCACGGTGGGCTTCCCCTCCCCTCCCCGGCTTCACCTCCCCTCCTCCCGGCCCGCTCTGCCCCCACCCAGCCCATTGCAGGGCAGCACCCAGTTGTTATCGTGCAGGCCCAGGCGGCAACCCGGCGTCTCTCGATCGGCTCGGCGGCAGCACATCCAGTAGGAACGTCCGTAAGGCAGGTCATGGTGGTAGGGCTTGGGGTGCCAGCGGCACAGGGACACGTCACCCTTCTCGTATCTCTTGCGGCACTGCTTGCAAGGGTCATCGCGGTAGAGCGGGTCTCGGCTCCAGCGTGAGTCTGTGGCACGCACACCGAATGCCTCGATGATGCCCTTGAAGTGGTGGCAGGTGCACTTGAGGGCAGCCAGGGCCCTCGTGGGCAGGAAGCTGAAGATCTTGACCAGCACGTGCTCGGGCAGCAGCAGCATATACTGTCGTGGCTCCAGCAGCCGCTGGATCTTAAAGCGGATTTCTAAGAAGTCGTGCGACACGTGCCGATACAGGCGGCACAGGGAGGTGTCCGCTGTCCCCTCAGCATCGTCCGGGCCTGGCACCGCGGTTGGCACGTCCGCTGGGGGAGGCTCAGGGGGCCCATCTGGCCCCCGAGACTGGAGGAAGAAGAGCTGGCCGGGTGGAGGCGGCTCCTCAGGGCTGACTGTCAGGCACACTGTCTCCTCCTTCACATTCTTGGTGCCGTCCTTGCCGAAGAAGACGCACTCGTCCACCACGCCAGTCACCACCACGTCCACGTGGAAGCCTGAGGCTCCGCAGTCCCGGGCGGGGGGTGGAGGGGGGGCCGGGGGAGTGTCCTCAGGCCTGGCCGGGGCTGGGCTCTCACCCTCGCTGGCTTCATCCGCCCTGGCCAGCAGGAACTCCACGTTGCTGGGAAGGGCATCCCGGGAGGGGCTGATGAGCTGGTACAGGTCACAGGTGATCTTGTCTTTGGCTCGGGCCCCAGGCCCCGGACTGCCAGGGTAGGCACAGCCGGGCCGGCCCCCGCTCCCATTGGGTAAGCTGCCATCTGGTGCCCGGGGCTCCCGGCCATTGGAGATGCGGAAGGCGATGCGCACCTCACCCGGGCCTGGCCCAGGCCGCTCCTCCTTGCGGAGGCCCTTGGTTGGAGGATTGTCCCGCTGGGCCTCGAAGTGGGCCACGGCCTCAGCCACACGGCTGCAGTCACCACCACCACCGGAACGCCGCTCGGACGCCAGCCCCTTGGCAGGTCCGCCCTGCTCAGCTGACACAAAGACCACAGGTGCTGGCGTGGTGGGGCGCGGATAGCTCTGCAGGGCCAGGGCAGCCCTCTGTTCGACCAGGGCCACCATCTCGGCCACAGAGAGGAGATCAAGGTCCTCCCCAGAAGAGGTGGGGCCCCCCTCAGCAGCCGGTGGACCCTCCCGGCCCCCTGGGTCTGGAGGAGCCCTGCTGGGCTCCAGACAGCGCCTTCTCCGCTTAGCCTTGGAGCTGTCACTGCCCCAGTGCCCCTTGACCTTCATGGAGCTGGCCCGGCTACCTCCGCTGCACTGGTGTGCCACAAAGAAGGCCACTTTCTCCTTCGTGTTTCCTGGCTTGATAACATACCATGTGTCTAGCAGGACCCGGCCCTCATCACCTGCAGCAGAGGCTGAGAGAAGAGGAGCGGACTGGGAGCTGGGGGCATCGGCGGGCAACGCGGGTGGGGTATTCTCCGAGTGGGAGGGCCCATGGTCTGGCTCCGCCCCGCTGCCAGGCTCAGGGCAGGCTGGCGGCTTGAGCACAGCAGAAGGCGGGCGCGTCTGGTTCTGGGAGTAGGTGCCAAAGGGCCGGGGGCACCAAAGCTGAAAGGGCAGGAGACTGCCACGGTCCATTCTGGGCGTGATAGCAAACAGGCAAGGAGTTGCAGGATCTCAGGACCAGAACGGTGGGGGAGCTCCACATGTCACCTGGAGACAGAAAAGAAGGTTGGGAGCTGGAGAGAGGTTGGGAGGCTTTCCTCCCAGAATCCCTCCACCACCTCAACCTGTCCAGAGGGGACAAACCAAATGAGATGGTCACTAGCCACCCTGGGGTGGGTTGGGGTGTGTGTAGCTCAGGGGTAAAGCACCTGCCTGGCACCAGAGGGGCCATGGCTTCCATCTAGCACCAGAGAAAGAAACAAAAACAAAAAACAAACTCTACTCCTTCCCGCTACTCAGGTGCGTAAACAAGGATGCAGATGGGATCTCAGATCGGACTGTAACCCTAACTGGCTGCCTGCTCTGATCCCAAAAATCCATCCTACTGCCACTGCCCAACTGCCTTAGCTCACAGTTCAGAGACCTCCTGCTGCCTGACCTTTAAACTTAAGTGAGAGTACTCCTGGGCAGACAGGCTCCTCCCTCTTGTCTTTGCTCACCCAGTAGCCTGGTTCCTGAAAATAAACAACAGGAATTCCCAGCTCTGTCTACAGCTACAGCTGCTTGAGCTCACAGAGGGAGGAACAAGGTGGGCTAGGCAGGAAAAGAAAATCTGAAGTCAAAGTCAGACAGGCTTTTTTGCGGGGAGGGGGTTCATAAGACTCTTTGGGAATCTCCCCTTTTTTGGTACCAGGTATCGAACTCGGGACCTTATGCTTGCAAAGCTGGCTTCAGACCACTGACCTGAATCTCCAGTCCCCTCTTTGAGAATCTCTTAAAGCTGTGCATCCTCACCTCAAAAAACCACATTCTTGCAAAGGCTCTCTGGTCACTGAAGCACAGCCACAGAGTCGTGGGATAAGAAGGCTGTTCCAGTCTAGCTCCCTCCTCAAACTAAAGTAAACTGAGGTTTAGAATGAGGAAGGGTTACACAGCTAATGGCACTGTGGATCTGGAGCAAAGCCAGCTTCTCAAACTTGGTTTCTGGACTCTTTAGTTCAGGACTATCTTGAAAGTGGCTACTTCATTTTTTTATGTGCAGGACCTAATCTGGAGACCATTTTGGTAATGTATCTGATATAACTATTTTCCATTTACCATAAGTAGCAGAGGCCTCAGTCTCAATCTTTCCCTCACCCATTTCCTTCTAGAGAGCTCAAAAAAGGAAACCTTGCAAACCTCGTGCCTTCCACAAGCCTCTAAACCAGACCAGTCGGCGAACAATGGATCAAGGGCCAAACCCAACTCAATGTCCACATGAAAGTCTTACAAAACACGTTTATGGCTGCTTTCATGCTAGGATGGCAGAACTGTACCAGACTGTACATGGCCTGAGAAGACTGAAATAGTCATTATTTGGCCCTTGATGGAAAAAGTTTGCCAACTCTTGCAGTATATATAGACTGTTCCTCTAAATGTGGGCAGTTCTAGATAATCTGACACCATTCAAAGTTGAGACAGTCTCCACAGACATCACTAACAAAGAGCCCCAATACTGACTCCTTATCTCCCCAACGTGCCCCATGTCCAGAATCTTAAGCTCTCCCCCAAACATCCAGATCACTTGAAATCCTCCTTAATCACCCACAATATCCCCCAGCACGAAAGGACCCAATTTCAGAGAACCTCTCACAGATCCCAATGCAGCAATCTCCAAGTTCACAAACATTAGTCTCCTAACACCCCCACATAGTCCTTAATTACACAAAAAGCCTCCCACTCCTAAATAATACACAAAAGCTCCCTAAAACTTATGACGAATTCCAAAACCAAAGAAATAGTTCTCAAAGCCAAAAGGGACCCCAAAGAAACCTCACAAATGTTACAACAGCAAACACATGCTTATTGCATGAGTTCTGGGCACTCTTTGAACAACTGCTGTCCCTAGGAAGCAGGTAGTGTTAAGAGAAGTTCCTGCTTCCAGGTGAGGCACAGAGGTAAGTCTCTCCCGGGATCAGACACGTAGCAAAGTCAAGACAGATGAGCCCAGGCATTCTGGCTCCAGAGCTGGTACTCTTAGGTTCCTTGACCGCCTGCTGTCCCCTACCCCCACCCCCAGCACTGGTGGTCTTCCCTCTGAGCTACGTCCCCAGCCCTTTTTAAAATTTAAATTTACTGTTGTTGAGAAAGGACCACCCTAAATCACCAGGCTGCCCAGTGTGGGCTCGAACTTTCTACCTCCTGCCTCAGCCTCCCAGTGCGCTGGGATTACAAGAGTGCGTGCGTCACCACTCCCTGCTCCTCGATTCTAAATCTCCCCAGGAGCCTCCCAAATCCTACCTACCAAACCCCGAAACTGAAAAGGAGACTACCAAAACAGCCAAAGCTCGCGCGTTACAAAAGAACCCAAACCCTAAGGCGCCCTTTAAGCTCAAGGGAACCCCAACTTTCCCAAAACACAAAATATCACTTGAATGCAAAAACAGCCCCTCCCTGATTTTATAGCCGCCCCCTCAAAGGAACCTTCAAAACCCCTCGGGTGACCAGTAAAACCTAGACACGCCCCCAAAGCACCCTCACCCGCAGCGCCTCCCCCAGGCAGTGAAGCACACGCAGGCGCAAGAAGGGAAATGAGTGCCCGCCCCCTCTTGCAGCGGGCTGTGCCTGAGCTGGCGCTAGGACTACCTTCCCTCAGCCCCGCCCCTTTGTTGACAGACTCGCGCGTGACACCCTCAGCCAATGAGTGGCCTCCGATTGGGGTCATGCCCATATAAGGAAGGCATTGGCGAAGGGGCCCAACTTCGAAATGGGGAGGAGTAGGCCAGAGGTGACAGGAGGGGGTGATGGAAAGGAAACAGCCAGATGTAAGGGAGTGGGGAACAATTCCCAACGTCCAGCTACACGGAAATTAGGCCCAGACGCAGGCTACTGCACTCAAAGGAAGGCTTATTACTCCACGGTCCCTCCAGAGTGGAGCCCTGATTGACAGGTGAGATTTAAAGGGCCAGGGGGTCCAGGAATTGAGAACTCCCAGTCAGAAAGCAGTGCCTAGAGAGGTGCGACAGTGCCTCGGGAACCGTGGAAGAACGGAATCACGGCTAAACTTGGCACCAGAATCACCTCACCTTTTTAAAAAATGGGTAGAGGACTGGGGATTTAGCTCAGTGGTGCTGCCGCCTGCCTCTCAAGCTCAAGGACCAGAGTTCAATCCCCGGTACTGGCGGGGGGGGGGGGGCGGGGGGGGGG
>NW_022900931.1:62595182-62607222 GCF_012274545.1 Fukomys damarensis
CGGGGGGGGGGGGGGGCCTGGGCTGGTCCCTGTGGCACTGAGTTTAAAGCCTCTGAGCCTGGCATTCAAGGCTAAAGCCATGTGGCTACAGAGACCTGTCCATTCCATCTTTCCAGCCAGATGTCTCAACCCCAACTCAGTACAGAAAAACAATGGGAACTCCATGATGACTTAAGTACTGATTATCCGTTTTAAAATTCGTATAGCATGCATTACATCTGGTCTAGATCCTTTCTAGGGCAGGTGAGATTCGATGCAGGCCTCTGTGCAGGTGTCGGTCTTCCACTACTGGGCCGGCCTTGCCTGCTTCCAGCTATCTTCCCACATGACACCCTCAGGGGCAGCCAGGGTCTCTTAAAAGGACAAATCTATAAACATTCCCCTGTCCTTTCCCGGAACCTTCCATGACTCCCCAGTGCCCTCTGGAAGAAGCCCAGGTACCTACCCATTCGGCCTTATCCCTGCCCACACCTTCACCCCACACTCAATGTCCCCAGTGGGGCCTAGTGGGCACCTGACCTGGTGATGGGAGTAGGGACAATACACAGGTCTTGTCTAATCCTTAGTATCATCTGCACTGTATGGATGAAGAAACTGAAACAAGCCCAAGGTCGTGAAGAACCCGGGCAAGTTGGAGCAGGGGTATGAAGCCAGGGAATCTGATCGGGTCACTTGCACTGCTTCCGTGTAAGTTCCCTGGGGTTGCAGTTCAGCCTCCCCTCCTCCAGGAAGCTCACCCCTCAGGCTGGGGCAGGCTCCATTTCTCAAAGTCACCAAATACCTCCCTTCCCTGGTCTGCATTTGCTGTTCCTGCAAACTGCAAAGCATTCCCCTAGATCTCCACCTGGCTCAGTTCCTTACTTCACTCGGGTGTTTGCTCAAATCTAATTTTATATAAGGAGGCCTTCTCCGAGCTCCCTTTTGGAAACTACCTACCCATGCAGAGAAACAACCTCCCGCCAAACCTTCATCCCAGAGCTGCCACCCCTGGTCTTCTCAGATAAATCTGTCTCTGGATTGTGCAGAAAGGAAGGATGGGTCCAAGACCCTCCAATTGTAAAACATCACCACCCAAAAGACAAAAAAAAAAAAAGATAGAAAAAGACTGACCAAGAAACAGGAACCAAGGGACAAGTAGAGCAGTGATACTACCATTAAAAATAACAATAATGAGGCCAGGGATTTAGCTCAGTGGCAGCACGTCTGCCTCTCAAGCACAATGTCCTGAGTTCAATCCCCAGTACTGCAAAAAAAATAATAATAATTAAAAAATAATAATAATTGGGCCAGGGATTTAGCTCAGTGGTTCTGCCGCCTGCCTTGGAAGCACAAGGACCAGAGTTCGATCCCCAGTACCAAAAAAAAAAATTAATAATAATAACAGTAAATCTTGGAAACAGCCCAATGCCCATCAACTGAAGAGTGGATAAAGATGTATTTTTTTTATACAATCAAGTATTAACTCTGCCATAAAGGATGAGCTTCAGACATAGCTAAATGGATGGACCTTGAGATCATACTCTTAAGTGAAATAAATCAGACACACCTGTTTAAATACCACTTTGTTTCTCTGGTGTGAGAAAATGAAGGTGGAAATAAGGACTGAGATGTATAATGCATGCTGGGAAATGGGAAGAAAGTGTTCAAATGGGAAAATGTTCCCTAAGTGTTCAAGGGAGGAGGGAGGGAGAAAGGAAGGGACAAGAAAAAAAGTGAACATAGAAGGAAAAAATGGAAATGCTTTTGTACACAGGGAGGGGAGGGAACTTGAGAGGGGGAATGGGATAAAATAAAACTTATTTAAAATAATAATAATAATGAAGCTGAATGTAGTGGTGCACACCTGTAACCTCAGTGCTCCAGAGGCTGAGGCAGGAGGATCACTGCAAGTTCAAGGCTAGCCTTGAGACACCGCCTCTAAAAACCTAAGTAAATAAATAAACTGGAAAACTAAACAAATAAAAAAACCTGGCAAAGATGGTGACAAAATAAACTGACCCATTATGTACAAAAATTCTCAACATTCATGATCCTAATAGTCTCAAAATATATAAATAAGAAAACAATCATCCCTGCACATGACAGCCTTAAGCCCATACAATGACAAAAGAGAATCGTAATGTAATTACCACATGTCTCAGAATAGATTTGATGAGAAAATAAAATGAGTAAGGACCCAAGCCACACAAGCTATGCCCTGATGGAATGCCCCCAACAATGACAGAATACACATGTTCACATTCTTAGTGTACACAGAACATTTGCAAAAACTTGTTTCAGAATTCACTGAGGTCTTCCTGTGTCCTGCCCCTGGCTTAGGCACCAGGGGTGCATAGGTGACATTGAGCTCAACAGAAATAGCTCGTGGGAAAGGGGGAAGACATCCCAATAAACAATCATAACCAACATGGATATATTAACTACAAAAGCACTTAATACCAGAGCGCTCACTGCGTGCCACGCCCTGCTCTGAGCACTTTACAAAGATTAACCTATTTAATCCTCACATCTTCTCACTGTTTGTAATACCATGTTGTTATGGTTTATAACTCGACGTCCCCCAAAGCCTCATGCACACACAGGCTTGGGAGCTGACTGGATCACGGGGACATGACACTCATCAGTGCAGCTAAGTGAGATTTAGGAGGTGAAGGTCCGAGGAGGGGCTCCCTGGGTGTGGCCTGGAAGGGTCTAGCTCCCTCCCCACCCTTAATCACACTCTGCGCTTGCCCCCAATTCTCCTCTACCATACCGCCCCAACTCGGAGGCAGCCAACTATGGACTGAAATCTCTGCAACTGTGACCAAAATAACCCCTTCCTCCTCTAAATTGTGGGCATTGGGTATTGTGTCTCAGTGATGAGAAAGTGACTATGTCAAAGACAGGAAACTGAGGCACAGAACACGTAAGAAACAGCCAGTCCTCTTTTGAAGCTTCTGGCAGAGCTTTCACTGCTGCCTAAAATGCTCCTCAGCTTACCAAGCCCTGTGAGTCTTTTTCAATTTAAAACCACAGCCCGTCCTCCCAAGACACACGTGTTCATTCTTCTTCCCTGCTTCAGCTTTCTCCTTAGCACACATAACTATCAAATATACTAAAATGTTTGTTTAGAGGACAAACCCCCCCCATCTTTGCTGATAGTTCTGCAGCTTCCGGGGCAGTGCCCACATGGTCTACCCTGGGAGTTTGTTGGAATCGCAGGCTCTGGGTCCCTACCCAGGGCTGCTGAATCCGAAAGTGCGTTTGAACAAGCTCTCTAGGACCCTCGTGGATAAGCAAGGCCCCAGCACATGGGGGCTATGCAATGCACGTTTGTTTGAATGAAGGAAGGAACTCCTACCGGCCTTGCTGCCCAGCTTCTGAGAGGAGGACGCCACCCCACCTGCAGGAAGCTGTCCCGGTACCTTCCCAAGCTACAGGTGATCTTTTTCTCGAGAGGCTTCCTCTTACAATGCCTGCTAAGTGGCAGTGAGCTGAGTGGGTGACGTCTCCCTCTTAACCAGCCTGTCAGTTTCAGGAAGCTGAGTCCTCTCCTCATAGGCACAGCTGTTCCAATCTCTGTTCCTGGCTTCAGGGCTGGTTTAACTCTTGGGCTCCATCCTTTCCACGGTAGCCTGAGGGATCTTTCCAGGCAAAAACATGATTGCTTCAAAATTATCACGACCCAACTTTAAGCCCTTTGTGACGACATGCAAGTACTCAAACCAATGTATGTCTTGTGAACCCTTTCTTAGGAAGTAACTGAAGCACTTGCTTCATCACAGTGAAGAAATAGCTGGGCGTGGTGTCGCATGCCTGTAATCGCAGTACTTGGAAGGCTGAGGCAGGAAGATCACCACAAATTTAAGGCTAGCCTGGGCTACACAGTGCATTCGAGACCAGCCTGAACCACATAGTGAGATCCTGTCTCAAAACAAAAACAAAAACAACCAGAAGCTAAGCATGAACCTAAGAAGTCTAATGGTGGGTAGAGAGACAAAACACAGCACACAGCACAGGGTAGGGCAGAAAGCAGGTGCTCAGGGAATGCACTTGCCTAATCACACCACAATTGGTGGCAGAAACAAACAAACAGAATTGGTGGCACATTACCAGTGCTGTCACTTTCTGGTGCTGTCCCCGTTCCCCGTTTTTGAGGCAGGATCTCACTATGTGATCCAAGCTGGCCTTGAACTCACTATGTAGCCCAGGCTGGCCTCAAACTCTTGAAGACCCTCTTGCCTCAGCCTTCTGAGTGCTGGGATTACAGGCGTGCGCCACCATGCCTGGCTGTCCCTGTCCATTTTATTCCCCAGCCCCATTGCCCTTTTGTCCACAGTCCAGGCCCCGTTTTTGAGGCAGGATCTCACTATGTGATCCAAGCTGGCCTTGAACTCACTATGTAGCCCAGGCTGGCCTCAAACTCTTGAAGACCCTCTTGCCTCAGCCTTCTGAGTGCTGGGATTACAGGCGTGCGCCACCATGCCTGGCTGTCCCTGTCCATTTTATTCCCCAGCCCCATTGCCCTTTTGTCCACAGTCCAGGCCCTTCCATACCTTTCCTGTAAGGCTTTCCATCTGGATGGTCTGCTGGCCTCTCTCACTCTACTTCTTTGCCTAATAGCTCCCTGAGGATGGGAACCACCCAAGCCCTCAGGATCTGGAGATTCTAGAAGTAGACAAGGCCAGCTGAATCTCAGCTTTCCTGCTTCAGGGGGTGTGACCACATGCAAGCTGCTTAACTCTCCATACCTCAGTTTCCTGAACTGTAAAATGGAGATGAAGACAGGGGTGTAGCTCAATGGTAGAACATTTGCCTAGCATGTGCAAGGTCCTGGGTTCCATCCCCAGCACCACAAATAAAATGGTGATAATGACAGCACCCACCCATGGGCTGGCTGATGATTTACTGAAATCAATCTGGTAGAATATGTGGTGTCAACCTGGTTACAAGGAGGCCTTAATATTTAGATGCTGGGCCGGGCATGGTGGCATATGCCTGTGATCCCAGCACTCAGACGGGCTGAGACAAAAGGACTGCCATGAGTTTGAGGCCAGCCTGGACTACATCGTGAGTCCAAGACCCGCCTGAACTACATAGTGAGACCTGTCTCAAAAAACCAAAAATCAGATGCTAGGATAATGAAGAAAAAGCAAGGCGATGGAAGGGTTTGAAAATCACTGACATGGCCAAAAACTTCCTTCTTTATTTCATATCCTGAAATGAAATTGATCCCTATGAGGTCTTGTTTTGTTTTTGGTACTGGGGAATGAACTCAAGGCTTTTGCACTGAGCTACATTATTAGTGCTTTTTTGTTTTTTATTTTGAGACAGGGTTTCCCTCAGTCATTCAGGTTGGGCTAGAACTTATGATCCTCCTGTCTCAGCCTCTCAGGTTGGGCTAGAACTTATGATCCTCCTGTCTCAACCTCCCAGAATGCTGGTGTTATAAGTTTGTGCCACCACACCTGGCTTAGGGCCATTCTTTTGTTACTATTGGGTTTGCTAGAAATACACCATTTAAAACGGTAAAAAAGAAGCCGGGTGTGGTGGTGCACACCTGTAATACCAACATTCTGGGAGCCCGAGGCAGAAGGATCACCACAAGCTGGGGCCAACCTGGGGTACATTGGGAGTTCAAGGACAGTCTGAACTTACACAGCGGAAACCCTGTTTCAAAAAAAAAAAACAGAACAGTAAAAAGACCATTTTGTATGAGTAAGCTTCAGACAAGAACAGGCTGAGAACACATTTAAGATTTTAAGAAAAGGCAAAATAACTTGGAAAGCATTTTCTAAGACAAAGGCAAAAAGTTTTTTAAAAAGTGTCACCTCACCCAGATGTGACATCGAGGAATAGGGACAAGTGAGAGATACACAACTTTCTCCTGAACCAGTAGGTTTTCAGATAATTCAAGAAAGGCTGGTGATAGAATATTAAAAATCCACAAGCCCACTTTGATGACCCACACCTGTAACTCTAGAATTCTGGGAGGCCGAGACAAGAGGATGGCAAGCTCAGCGTAGGCTACTCAGTGATTTAGCAAGACTCTTTCTCCGGAAAAAAAAAAAAAAAAAAAAGGGCTGGGGATTTAGCTCAGTGGTTCCACTGCCTGTCTCACAAGTGCAAGGTCCTAAGTTTGATCTCCTTATTGTGAAGGTCCTGGGTTCAATACCCCATACCACAATAAATAAATAAGTAGGGGCCGAGGATGTAGTTCACTGATAGAGCATTTACCTAAGAAGCACAAAACCCAGGGATTGATATTCAGCCCCAGAAAAAAGAAAAAACTTTTAATAACTTTTTTTTTTGGTGCCAGAGATCGAACTCGGGACTTTGTGCACCACTGAGCTCAATTTTTGTCCCAATATTAACTTTTTAAAATCTAAGACAGCAACGAGAAGCAGGCAAAGCTGGCATAAGGTTCTGAAAACGAATAAGGAATAGATTAGAATCCAAACCCTCAAGATAGCAAAAGGACATCCTGATGTTATGAAAACAGAAAGCTCCTGGAGGCCCAGGCCCAGCCCCAGTGTGCACTCAGTCCTGGCCCGGTATATAGCAGGTGCTCCTGTAACATTTTTTCACTATAAACAAATGAATCCCCACATTCCAGAAGAGGATGCTGAGGCCCAAAAGAGTTAAGGTCACATGACCAGTGAAAGCTGGAGCCAGGATTCAAATCTACACATTCTAGCACCAGAGCCTGTGATTGAAACAATTTTGAGGGGAGGAATAAACATCACAGAAGGACCTCGTACTTCGTAAGAGCTTAACACACAGGAAGAATCTATATGCATTTATCATCTCCTGCCATGGATGTATCTCAGTGGCACTGTGCCTGTCTGGCAACTGCAAGGTCCTGAGTTCGATTTCTGGTACAAAAACAAAACAAACCAAGCCCAAACAAAACATTTATCATCTCCTTATAAGGGCCGGGGATTTAGCTCACTGGTGCTGCAGTCTGCCTCATAAGCACAAAATCCTGAGTTTGATCCCCGGTACCAGAAAAAAAAAAAAAAAAAAAAGATCCTTATGAGACCTGATCTCATCAGTTGATGCAGTCCCATTTTACATATGAGAAAAGTGAGGCCCAACATGGGTATTCAGCTTGGCCAAGGACACACACCAACGTGGCATGGATATGAACCTGGGCCTATCTGGAGCAGGTGACTTTAACCATAAACTTCAGCTGGGCATGGTGGCATACACAATCCCAGCACTCAGGAATCTGAAACAGGATTGCCATGAGTTTGAGGCTAGCCAGGCTCCACAGTGAGTTCAAGGCCAGCTAGAATCACACAGTGAAAGGGGGTGGTTTGAGGTGGGGCTAAAAGACTTGCCCAAGGTCACACAGCAAATAGACAGCAGAACTAAAAATTCGAACCAAAGGCTGCTCTGATCTCCATCCCTACTTACCACATTTTACTGCAATATAAGGAGAGGGGTCGCGATTATAGTAGTCAAAGTACAGATCTGGAGCCAGGATGCCTAAGGAATCCTGAGTCTACCATATAATGCTAGCTGACCTTGCAAAAGTTGCTTAACTTCTCTGTGCCTGCTTCCTTTCCATAAGATGAAGCACTTGCATCTTAGAAGTACTGTCAGAATCAAATGAACTGTCATGAACAAACAGCTAAAAACACAGCCAGGCATTTGGTAAAACAGGTAAGTGTTAGCTGGATCAGACTGCAGGGAGTGTGCTTCTGATGGGGTGCACTCACATCAGTGCTAGGATTTGGGAAAATGCCTCTGGGGCTGCACTGAAGAGGAGGGAATCCATCAGCAGTTGTAACCCAGGCAAACTCCTGGCATGGAGAGCTTCCCACAAACAGCGCTGAGACTTAGTCTCCCACCAACAGTAAGAAGCTGCCCTTTAGCCCTGTCAGTGGCTTGTTCTCACAGTACAGATATGGGCACTGGGGCTTACAGAAAAGAGGCTGGCCTAGGTCACAAAGGAAGAGCAGAATAAGGGATCTAAACTGTCCACGCAGATAAACCACTTACACTCTTCTAAATCCCAGAGAATGTGAGAGTGCCAACAATGGCCTCTACAGTCCCTTCTGGCCATATTATTTTACTTCTGGACAGTTCTGTAACTGTCCAGTTTATCTGGAGTCTCTGGCTGGATCACGCCAGCATCTTCACATCCAGGTCCCTAAACTCATGCTCCCCACCCCACCCTCTGTCCTGGAACCCAGCCTACACTCTCATTGATTTCTGCCGCCCACCTCTCCATCCTGTCTTCCTGCTCAGAATCCACTCCAGAGAACCCGATCCCTAGCATCCACGGCTAGCCTCTCCCTGGGAACCTCCAGACTCTCTCACACAACTAACCCTGACCACCAAGGCTTTCCACACCCCCCAGGAAAATAAAAACTGCTCTCAAAACTGCTTCCTTCAGGGTCTCTGCCTGGACGCCCAGCCCCGACGCCAACTTTGAACCTTCCTCTCCAGCTCTGAGCCCCCTTAAAAATCTATCCCATAGCTCGGCTCTCTCCCCACCTCCAAGACCCCTCCCCAGCACCCCCACACACACTCCCTCGGACTCCCATTCCTCCCAATCCCCTCCCCCAGACGATTTCCTCGCGCCCAGCCCTTTCTTTAGCTTCAGCTCCTTCCTCCCCCAACTCCCCGCGTCTCGAACTCCCGCCCACACTCTCCAGCGTCCTCCGGACCCCGCCTGGGGCTCTCACCATCTCCGCGCGCCGCAGCTCCCTCGACTACGCGAGTTGCCCCTACTCGCTCTTCTATAGCCTCCCCTTCCGGGTTCGAGCCCCAAAGGGCTCTGGGAACTGGAGTCCGGGAGATTAAGGACTACATCTCCCGGAAGGGAGCACGGCAGCTTGGAGGTGGGGTAGGAAGCCAGTGGGTGGGCTGAGGGGGGGGGAAGAAAAAAAAACAAAAAACACGACCATCTCCCAAAAGGCAAAGGGAGAATTTGGCAGCGCAGGCGCAGAAAGTTCTCCCGCGAGGCCCGCTGGGAAATGGAGTCCAGCTTTCTCCCATTTTGGCTCAGGGCTCTTGGAAAGCTATTTGAAGGAATTGCAAAGGAATATCAGTGAAAGGTGGAAAGTAGAGGAAGAGGAAGTTTACTGACTTCTTTTTGGTGACAAGGATCGAACTCGGAACCTGGAAGTTTATTGATTTACTCATGATGATTAACACAATAGCTACCAGTGCTTTTGTGCTTTCCCAAACACTTTCCCATCCACCCCTCCCTTACCTCCTACCACCTCCTAATTTACAAATGGGAAAATGAGAGCTTGGGAGGGAGAAAAGCTTGTACATTAGAACACCAGGAGCTAGTCCACATCTGTGTACTTGTTCAAACTCCTGAAACAGCGTAAATATGGGTTGAGGAACTATTACATGCTAACCCTATGCCAGATATTCTTCAGACCCTAGTAACAATTATGGTGTCAAATCTATAAACTTCAGGAAGAGTTTGAGTCTTTTGTCCACAGCAACACAGGAAAGTGAACAGAAATACTTAGATCACCTCCCCTTAACATATGGGATGTAATTGAAAATATGGTGAAATGTTTAAATTTTTAAAAAATTCATTATAGTAAAAGATACATTGTCATTAATCCCTCTCAAAATATTTTCCCTTGATTCGAATACATTTGTCACATCCTTCTTGGCAATGTTTCTTTTACTATAATAAGTTTTTCTTACATTTTTAATTTAAACATTCACTGTATCTTTGGATCAAACCTTGTATATATTTCTCCCGGGCATGATGGGTACACCGGTAATCCCAGTTGAGGGTGGAGAAACACACAAGTTTGAGACCAGCCTGGGCAATTTAGCGAGACCTTGTCTCAGAATAAAAAGTAAAAGGAGCTACAGGTGTTAATCAGTGATAATGTGTCCCTGGATTTGTTCCCCAGTACCGAGAAAAAACATAAGATGCCTTTTTCCAGCCTGCCTTCTGCATGGGCCACGAGAATGAGCTTTCTAAAATGTACAGATTGTTTATGGCTCAAGGACCTTGCACCTCGTGAAAGGAACTGCTAGGACTAAAGCTCAAAGAAGCTTGGCAAAGTTCCCAGTATGCACCATGGGGCTTGGCACATACTGGGGCCTATTTAAATATGCACTGAAGGGAAAAGGTAGAAATGGAGCACAGAAAATTAAAAGAGAGACTAAGAGTACACCATTCCACCTCCAGTTGGCAGCTGGGGGAAAACCTGCCTCCTCCTTTGGGTCCAAGAACACTGGACCTTGAAAAGAGTCTGGAGGCTTGGCCCTTAAAAAAGGCGGGTAGCTGAACGAGCACTGATTGGTTGACATTTTGGCGCGCAGCACCAACTCTCTCCTCAGGAGGCGCGAAGCTCAACTGGAGCTGCTCAGGACAGGGCCGGCGCCGCAGGTGCGCGTGCGCAGTGCCTCTGGCCCGTGCCGTTCCACAGCGTGGCTTCAGGAGAGCGTTGCGGTTCCACTCCTCAGGCCTCGAGCCACACGTAGCCTCGCGCCACGCGGAGTCTCGAAACCCTCGGAGCCTCGAAACGCTCGGAATTCGGTGCTATCCCACTCCGAGTTTGGAAACCAGGCGTTCTGGGCTCGCTCGTGCCCTTCCAGGACCAGCAAGGGACGCTGTCGCATCTGGCTTCCATTTCTGGGGCTGGCACGACCAGAAGGACCTCACGCCATTTTGCACGTTCTGAGGCGGGTGCTGTAGGCCAAGGGGACTGGGGCGGGAACCCCCCTAGATGGCTCCAGGGGAGGCCAGGGTTCCTAGAGTGGCACTTTGTGGCGGGGGAAGAGATAAGGGGAGACAGACATGCCCCGGGTGTGGGGTAGGGGCCAGGCCGGGCCGGCCCTGCTAGCCTTGGGGATCTGCGCTCAGTGGGACTGGGATTTCTATCCGAGGTAATGCGAATCTGAAGAACCTGGGTGTATGATTGGACGCTTTCTTTTTGGAATCCCTACACCCTAATTTGGGGACCTGGAAGTCTTGGTTTTGAGTTCTGGAATATCATGGGGGTGGGGGTGGGGTGGCTCTGATTTTGGAGGTTTGATGCCTCAGTGTAGACCTCTGACTTCAAATTCCAATGTGGAGAGCCGGAGATTTAGCTCAGTGGTGCCACCACCTGCCTCGCAGGCACAAGGTCCCAAATTCGATCCCCTGTACAAAAATTAAAAAAAAAAAAAAAAATCCAATTTAGAGTATGGAATGTGAGATTAGGAGTTGAAGATATTAAGCTTTATGGGCAGGAATTCCTACATTGATAGGGGGTTTCAGTTTTAGGGTCTTGGGTCTGAGTGGGATTCACGTGAGATCTCACTTTTAAGGTTGAAGTTACATTTTGGTGGTCTGAAGTAATGGTTTGGGGGTCTAGAAGCATTTGTTTTAGGATCTGAGGTAAATTTTAGGGACTTAGGTTTGTTTTGAGGGTCTGGATTTTTTACTTTAGATGTTCAGGGTTAAGGTTTGTGGGCTCTGGACTTGATATTAGCCTTCGAGTCCTATTGAGGATTAGAAATTGACATTTTGGGGGTCTAGGGTATCAGTATTGGAGTTTTGGGTTTGGAAGGACTAATTTTTGGGTTCTAGGTTCTTACTTTGGTACTTGAAAGTCATAATTTTAGTGTTAATATCACAGTCTAGAGGCCTCCAGCCACAGTTTTCTGGCCACATAGTCTGTATTTCAGGGTCTGGCATCTCACAACTGAGGTCTCAGTTCTAAAGTCAAAGTTTGGGGATGGCAGGGGTATGGGGAAAAAATGAGAACCAAGACCTGTCATGTAAAGGTACAAGAGCCCAATGATAAATGTAACTATACTGTATACCTAAAATGTACCAATAAACTCAATGAGAAAAAAAAAGTTTGGGAATTTGCTGGTTTTAATTTTAGGTCTGGATCATGATTTAAGAGCCAAAATTTACAATTTGGGATTCAATTTATGTAGTTTTATAGTTAAGTCTTTGAGGCTGTAGTGCTAATAAATGGGGGTTCAATTTGGGGATCTCAAGGTGCTCAAAGAAACACTAGGGGAGGGCAGGGATTTAGCTCAGTGGTGTTGCCACCCGCCTCACAAGTGAAGTCCTGAG
>NW_022900931.1:62607232-62634397 GCF_012274545.1 Fukomys damarensis
AAAAAAAAAAAAAAAAAAAAAACACTATGGGGGACATGAAGGGTATTCAACATGTGGCCCATTCCTCTGGAATCCCAAAGGTTTCTAATAATTCTTTTTCCTTTTTTGCAGATGTTGGGTTCCAGCAGACACCCATGTTCCCTTGAACAGCCCAGAACCAGTTCCCTGGGTCCTGGTGACAGGTAATGACTTCCTTCATTGCTCTTATAGTTCCAAGCACTCTGGTTGAATAATAATAATGTAATATTTACTGAGTATTTACTATTTGCCAGACTCTTTGCTAAGCCCTTTGTATAGTATTTGTTAATCCTTACAACAATGTCACAAGGAAGTGGAAGAGAATATTCCTGCCATTTCCTAGCTGAGAGAGCTTTGAGATAATTGGCAAAGATCACTTCTAAGATCCTTATAGGCTTTAACATTCTCAGATTTTTTTTTTTTTTTTTTTTTTTTTTTTTTTTTTTTTTTTTTTTTTTTTTTTTTTTTTTTTTTGCTGTTTTTTTCAGTGCTGGGGATTGAATCCAGGGCCTGTGCATGCTAGTAGGAAACCTCTGTACCACTAAGTTATAACAAGCCACCATTCTGAGTTTTTAAAATATCATTCCTTTCTTAAATCATGCATGCATTCATGTATCCGTCAAGCACTTACCACATGTTAGGATTTTTGTGTGTTTGTATGTACTGGGGATCAAACTCAGGACCTCATCATGGAATCTTACAGAGGGGATTAACACAGATTGAAGGTTGGATCATTTCTCCACCCAAAATTTAGGTAAAGGAAAAATAGAGTTCATCTTATTCCTATGTTCTCCCCTAATAGCCTTCCATCCAACCATCTTCACTGATTTATTAACTCCAAAAAGAAGCATCTCCTTTGTTCAGGCTCTCTGTTTAGGTGCTCAGAAGGAGTACCATGAAGAAAATGAAGACTGCCTACCTTTGCTGCCAATTCCTACAGGAATCCCAGCCATCACCAACAATTCAGTCTTTTTTTTTCCCCTTTCTAGAAGTGGGATCCTTATAGTTTTAATAAAGTTTTGTAGTTGCAATTAAGAGAAAACTAGCATAATACGGTGTTTTGTTGGATCATTTAAGCAAAAAATTTAGCGCTGTCAGGCTTGGTTGGTTGCGGGGGTTAAGTAATAGTGCCAGGAATTTGCCTCTAGTGGCTCTAATGTTGTTAAGTAGCTCCAGTCCATCCATATCCAGCCAGCTTGACAACCCCAGCATTGACTGACTCTCATTGGCCAAGCCTGGCCAAACCCTGAGCCAATTACTGTGACTCCTGAGGCATGGGGGAGAATAGAGGGGACCTTAGTTCCCTGCCCCCTTGGGGGAAGAGGGAGGTGGGGTCAGCCTTTTTTAAACTGGAGAGAGTGTGGAGGGAGGTTGCCCAAAGGAAAGTCAAAGTACTATTACAGAGAATGGGGGTGTTGGATGGATGTTGCTTAAATAAAAACAGCCATTATCATCCATAGCCCATACAATACTATACCCCATTCTCCAGTCTTCCTTACCGCTAAATCATTTGAACAAATAACTGTTTAACTTCTTTTGAGCTTACATTTCATGGCAGTCCCTATGTGCCAGGCACTATCTAAACACCTTTCAGATCATTTTTTCCCTACCCACCTCCATTTTATGAGTGAGGAAAAAAGTGGACTAGGAGAAATGGAAGGACTTGTCCAAAGTCCCTAAGTGGCAAAGCTAGAATTTGAATCCTAGTTTATCTGAATCAAAAGCTGGATCTTGGCCATACATAGTGGCACACATTTGTGAACCCAGCACTCTGGGAGGTTGAAGCAGGAAGACTGAAAGTTCCCTAAGTTGCCCAGACTGGGTTGAAATTTCAGTCCTCATGTCTCAGCTTCCCAGAGTTCTGGGATTACAGGCATGCACCGGCACATCAGGCTAATTTTTTCTTTTAAATTCTTGCACATGTTAAAGCAAATTAGGTGGTGGGATTCAGTTCTTTTTGGGGAAATTGATACTAGGGCCTTGTATATGCGTGCTAGACAAGCACAACATCCCCAGCTTTTAAGTTTATTTTGAGATAGAGTCTCATTAAGTTGCCCAAGCTGGCCTCCAACTTGCAGTCATTCTGCCTCAGCCTCCTAAATAGCTGGGTTTATAGACGTGCACCAGTGCACCTGGTGGGATTAGTTTTTCTGTATCTAATAATGAGAAGTTTGAACTGCCTTTTGTAAGTCTTGTTCTAGTTCTTCTAAAATAAAGAAACTAGGATGTGTTTAGGCTAATTACCTCAGATAAGAGGAAAGTCGGGAATTAGAGGCATTTGCCACTTCAAAAGGCTGAGAGGCTATCATAAGACAAAAAGCAGCATCATCACTTTAACAATCTTTTATTGAGCAGCTGCTAAGAGCCAGGCGTGACTCTAGGAGCTAAGAATATGACCAGGGATACATTATGACTTGTGGGATCTAAGTACTCTTTTCTCCTTGGTTCCCTTCGTTCATTAAGAAAAAATTTACAGTAGTCAGGAACAGTGGTGCATGCCTGCAATCCCAGAACTCTGGAAACAGGCAGGAAGATCATGGCAAGTATAAGGCTGGCTCGGGTTACATAGTGAATTCAAGGCTCACCTGACCTACATAGCAAGACCCTGTCTTGAAACCACCCCCCGTAACAGTAGCATTGATATTAAGACAAATATAATGCCGGTTTTTGTATCGACTGTTCTTCTACTTTAAAAGAAAAACATTTTGACAAAACCCTAAGTGTCACACATCTAAGACACTGAAATTACTGCAACTAATGGGTAAATCAGCCTGAGATACAGCAGAAAAGACAAAAATCCCTGTTCTCTTGAAATTTATAATAAGAGATTTAAAAAATAAGATATCAAATGCTGATAAATGATGGAAGGATGGTAATAAAGAATGTGCTTATGTAGATTGGGTGGTTATAGAAAGCCTATCAGGAGGTGACATTTAAACTAAATACTTGAATGATAAAAAAGAAACTAGCCATGCTACAATGAAGGCAAAAATCCAGGCATGGTGGCATATGCTTGTAATCCTAACACTTGAGAGGCTGAGGCAGGAGAATTGCAAGTTCAAACCCAGCCTGGCTAATTTAGCAACTTAGTGAAACCGTCTCAAAATAAAAACAGAAAAAGGACTGGGGATGTAGCTCAATAAGAAGACTCTTGGTTCAATCCCTACGACACCCCCACACACATACACACACAATCAGGGCAAAAGAATATTCTGGGCAGAAGGAACAGTGAAGGCCCTAAGGAGGAAATAAACTTGGCAGTTTAAAAAACAAATGACCATGTATCAAATATTTTAAAATAAGAAATAAAAAACAGATGAGGCCAGTCATCGTAGTGCACACCTGTAATCCTAGCACTTGGGAGGCTGAGGCAGGAGGATCACCTTGTGTTTGAGTCCAGCCTGAACTATAAAGGGAGACCTTGCCTTAAAAAAAACAAAAAAGAAAAAATAATAATAAATTTAAAATTTTTTAAAATATAGAGTGGGGATTTAGCTCAGTGTCATGGTGCCTGCCTTGCAAGTACAAGGTCCTGGTACCAAAAAAATTAAAAAATAAGAAGCTGGGGATGTAGTTCTGGTAGTACACCTGCCTAGTGTGTACAACGCCTTGGGTTTAATCCACAGTACTGCAAACAAAACAACAAAACACCCAGAGTAAACATTCAGGAAGCACATTTGATATGAAACACTCTTAGGTATGATCAAATAGCATCTTTAATTTACATAGACTGAGTGTTTTTTCTTCCTTGCTTCTCTGTTGTTCTCATTGGGCTTCCAAGGACCCCTAAGAACAGAAGGAAAGTGGTGTGCAAAAAAAAAAAAATCAGGGCGAGAAAGGACTTTAGAGGTCCACCCACCTGATTATCTCCCTTCTTTCCTTCTTCCTTTCCTTCTATGCTATGCATTGAACCCAGAACTTCATACGCTGTAGGCAAGCACTAGTTTTTTGTTTTGTTTTGTTTTTGTACCGGGGAATTGAACTCAGGTCCTTGCACTTGCAAGGCAGGCGTTGGAACCACTCAGCTAAATCCCCGGCCCTACTAATTTTTCTTTTAAGAATAGAATTGGTTACTGGGAAGGCTGAGGCAAGAGAATCACTTGAGCCCAAGAGTTCAAGGCCAGCTCAGATGAAAAATAAAAAGAATCTCCAATTTCCCTTCCCCTCCAAGTTATGGTTTCTGTGAGATTGTAATTTGGAGACCAATTGGTGATTATTTTTCTTTCTTTCATTCAGTTGACTAATATGTATGGTTTCTTGTGTTCATAAATATTTTGAAGCAATGAACTAAGATGAAATCCTCTACATAGAGCCCTGAAAGGCTTCCGTTTGATCTTAGGATAAAAGCAAAACTCTGTACTGTGGGTCTACAACTCCCACTTCATGCCGGCTCTGCCTCCTTCTCCAACCTTGTCTCCCCCACAGGACACCTGGCTTTGTGTGCTCCAGGCATTTTCATTTTCTTTCCAATTCTTCATGTTGTGGGGTCTTTGCATGTGTTCCCTCTATCTAAAATGTTTTATTTCCCTCTTCACCTTCAGAACAGGTCTGGCTAAGTTTACTTTCTTAGGAAAGACCTCGCTGATTAGATCAAAGCCCCCTATTTGAGCCCCTCATTTATTAGGTCAAAGCTTCATGTTGCAAGTTTCCGTAACACAAAGCAACACCTCTGTCCTCATCAGGGCCAACTCTGGGTATGTGACTTGTGCAGTCACACTGTACCTTATTCCTAAAAGGGCCCAGTGATTGAGCTAATGTTTTATTCTCACATACCTTGCTTAATTTTTTTTCAATACTCAGGATCAAACCCAGTCATCTTTTTTATTTGAAGGGGAGTGGTTTTGAAACAAGGTCTCTCTTTGAGGTGCAGGCTGGCCTTGTACTCACTATGTAGCCCAGGCTGGCCTTGAACTCAGTGATTCTTCTGCTTCATCCTCCCAAGTACTGGGATTATGGGCATGCACCACTACAATGCCGCGCCTCTCTATGTCTCTGTCACTAGCCCCCGCTTCTCCCTCTCTCTTTCTCTCCAGTTCTAGGAATTGAACCCAGGACTTTCACACTGAGCTACATCCCCAATCCCCAGCCCTTATTTACGGTATTTACTCATTCATTTTGGCAGTACTTGGAATTGAACCAAAGCCCTTCTTATTTTTTGAGAGTGGATCTCATTATATTACCCAGAGGTGACTTAAACTTATAATCCTCTTGCCTCAACCTCCCAGAGTGCTGAGATTTCAGACATGCACCACCACACCCTGCTGAAATTCTTAATTTCTGAATAAAGTTCCCTACATAGCAAGACCCTATCTCAAATCACAAATAAATACAGAGCTCCTCATGGCCCCCCAAAATAAATAAAAGATCCCACATTTTATTTGCAATACACTCAAAACTGTATAACTTATTCTGGTTCTAATCACAATTTATTTATTTATTTATTTATTTATTATTTATTTATTTATTTATTTTTGTGTCAGGGATTGAACTTGGGACTTTGCTTTTACCAGGCAGGCAGCTCAATCACTGAGCTAAATCCCCAACCCCTATTACAATTATACTTCTTAGTGTGGCAGTTGGTCAAAGACTGCCCCCAACTATATTGTCAGCCCCTGAAGGGGACTGTATTTGTTCTTTTTGTTTTTTGGGGTTTTTGTTTATTTTTTTGAGACAGTGTCTGGCCTTGAACTCACTATGTAGCCCAGGATAGCCTCAAACTTGCAGCAATCCTCCTGCCTTACCCCCAAGTGCTTGTATTTGTTCTTTATACATTTATTCCTGTCACCTATAAGATACCCTGGCATACAGTAGATACTCAGTAATTGTTGAACGAATGGGTGAAAAGATTTTGCCTTAGTCACTAAGATACAATACTCAACACCCACAGTTTAAAGGAGAGGCTTATTTTGGCTCATAGTTTTTGGAGATTTCAGTCCATAGTCAGCCGGCTCCAAGGCAGAAAGCAATGGTGGGAGGGCCTGGGGGAAGCCAGGAAGCAGAGCAAAGCTGGGAGCTTGTGACCAGTGACCCATCTCTTCCAGCCAGGCCCTACCTACAGCAAGTCAGCTTTAAGCCTCCAAGATTCAGTCGTCTTCTGAAAGTGCCACCTATTAAAATAAAATAAAACTCAACTTATGAGTACCTGAGGCTCTTGAGGGACATCTACATATTTTTTTTTAATTTTATTTTTTGGAGGAGTTGTTTTGAGGCAGGGCCTTGCTATGTATGTAGCTCAGGCTGGCCTGGGCCCTCAAAACAGACATGTACCACCATGCCTGGTTTCTTTTTTCTTTTTTTTTTTTGAGACATGGTGTGCCTCAGGCATTCCAGGCTTGCCTTGAACTCAGTATGTAGCCCAGGCTGGCCTCAAACTTGCAGCAATCCTCCTGCCTCAGCCTCTCAAGTGCTGGGATTATGGGCATGCGCCACCAAGGCTGGCTGTTTTGTTTTTTGGTACTGGGGATCAAACTGAGGACCTTGCGCTTTCAAGGCAGGTGACGGAACCACTGAGTGGTTAGCTGGGCCAGGCCAGGAAGAGAAAGGGTGTTCGAAGCCATGTTAACAATTTAAACTTGATATTTGCTGCTTGTGGTGGTGCAACCCTTTAATCCAGCATGTAGGAGGCTGAGACAGGAGGGTTGTATGAGTTTGAGACCAGGCCCGATTTTAAAAAACAAATGAACTTGATACTTAACACTGGAATGACCTTGAGGGGTTTGAAGCAAGGATGTGATTTGGTTAGGTTTGTGCTTCAGGAAGCTTACACTGCCTCTTGTAGAGAGTGGGATGGGATGGAGGAGGCCAGATGGAAGGTTGTGTGGGTGTCAGTATGCATTAAGGAAAGGCTGTGGGGATGGAGAGAAAGCATGGGAAGAGGAATGGGCAAGATTTGATGACCAATAGGTCGGAGAGTTAAGGGAAAATGAGTCCAGACAAAGCCTAGGACTCTATCTTATGTGTCATGGAGAGAGGGGTGGGAGACAACCTTGAGATGGGGAACTCTAACACAGAGATTTGGGGGTCAGATCCCAAATTCAGTTCTGGATATCCTAATTAAACCTACCTCTTGTCCCAAAACAGGAATCAAAAGAAAAGTCACACCAGCCAACTTCAGGAGCTGGCATTGCTGATACCTATGACCCTGAAGACTGGTTCCAAGAAGCTCACCAAGGTGCACGGGGAGGAGGAAAGGAAGCAGATAAGGGAGGCGAGGCTTCAAAGAGCAGTGAGCAGGGAGGTGGTCCTGGGAAAGCTAGACTGAGCCTTTTAGTGACAGCCTTGAAAAGGGAATGGCTTGCTCTAAATGGAAATTTCTTGGAAACTGAGAGCCCATGACTAGAAAGGAGGCCGGAGGAACTGGGAAGGAAGACTTGAAATCAAACAGCCCCAGGTTTGAGCCCTCCGGCTTTATAGCTACAGATCTCTGGGCAGCTTCCTCAGGCTCTAAGCCTCAGGTTTCTTGAGTGTAAAAGAAGGAAAAATAATTCTGGCTCCCCAGAGATACTGTGAGACCAAAATGACATAGTAGCTCTCCAGGCCTAGCACACAGTATGCCCTGAATAAATGTCAGATCCCTCCTGAAGTCCCTGCTCTTGGGACCTGTGTGGTTCATCTCGGAGGTCAGGTTTCTCTGGGTGTCCCCACAATAAGTACAATAAGTACATACAGGGCCAAGCTAACACTGTGCTCGCAGTGGGAACAATTTACATTGAGACCCAGATCGTAAAAGCTGTATTTCCTCTCATTCACTTCATTTACTCATTCTTTCACTGGCCTTTGGCAGAAGATCCTTAGATGCCAGAATCTGTTCTGATTGCCACAAAGAAGCAAATAAATTTGAGGCCCAATCCTTCACAGGGACTTTTTTTTTTTTTGAGAGAGAATCTCACTATATAGTTCAGGCTGACCTTGAACTCACTATCTACCTCAGGCTGGCCTGGAATTTGTGGCAATCCTCCTGCCTCAGCCTTTTCTCTGGGAATGTAGAATCTTGAATGTATCAGGAAGTTGTGAATTTGAATACAAGTATAACTGGTGCCAACTGGAATGTTTGACCTGATAAGAGACCCTCAGAGGAGTGGGTGTCTGGAGAGATTTGCCTGATCCTAACATATGGCCTTTACCCTGCTCACTACATTCCACCACCCACCATGTCATGTAGAATTCTCCTCCTACACATCCTCTATAGCAGGTTCTTGGATGAGTTTCCCAGGACTGCTGTAACCAATCACTACAAATTTAGTGATTAAATGACACAAATTTATTCTTTTACAGTTCTGGAGGTCAGATGTCCCAAATCAGGATCACTGGTCTAGAGTCAAGGTGTTAGTAGGGCTGGTTCTCTCCAGGAGAGGATCTTTCCCTTTGCCAGCTTATAGAGGGTGACTACATTCCTTGGCTCCTGATGAGCCATTCAAAGCAAGCAGCTCAGTGTCTTCAAATCTCTCTTGTCTCCTACTGCTCTCCCCACCCCTGGTACTGAGGATTGAACTCAAGACCTTGTGCTTGCAGACTCTGGCTATGTAAACACACACACACACACACACACACACACACACACACACACACACCCTTGTGGTCACATTGGGTCCACACACACACACACACACACACACACACACCCTTGTGGTCACATTGGGTCCACTCACATACTCCAGAGGAATTACCTCATCTCAAGATGCTTAACTCACATCTGCAAAGTAACCTTTGCCATATAAGGCAACATACTTATAGGTGCTGGGTAGTAGGATGTGGACATCTTTGGGATTGGGATGCAGACTATTTGGGGACTTTTTTCTTCTGTCCTCAAATATTTCCATATATAATATATCTACATGCTGTGATAGGCACTTGGGAAGCTAAAGATGGAAAAGACAGTCCCCTGCTTTTGGGAAATGACAGTCAAGTCAGAGGTCAGGCAACATTTTGTAACAGACCTGATGCCACATACGACATCCTTTAGAATCTCCCCAAGTTTCCTCTCCTCTCCTCTCTTTTCTCTTCTCTCTTTTCTTCTTTTTTTTTCCTGTTTTTGTACTGAAGATTAAATCCAGGGCCTCTACACTGAGCTACATCTCCAGCCCTTTTAAAAATGTTTTTAGGCCAGGCGTGGTGGTGTATGCCTGTTATCCCAGCACTCGGGAGGCTGAGGCAGGAGGATCACTGTGAGTTCAAGACCAGCCTGGGCTACATAGTGAGTTTCAGGTCAGTCTCAACTATACAGCAAGACCCTGTCTCAAAAAACAAACAAAAAAATGTTTTTATTTTTGAGACAGGATGTTGGTAAGTCACTAAGTTTCCTAGGCTGGGCTCAGACATCCCCCTATGTGAGCTTCCCAGAGTTCTGGGATATGTGCCACCACCCACAACATCATCTATTTTCCCTACCATTTATCCTCTGCTAGAGAAGGATCCCTCTTCCCACTCTTTACTGTCCCTTAAGTCAGTCCTAGGTTCCCATTCCACATAAAATGGCATCCCAGTCAGTATCCAACCACTCATGGGTCAAACTCAATCTTTGCCTAGAGGAAATCACATCTGTCCCAGGGTTGTGCTATGCGCTCATGAACTAATAGAAGCTTTGTCCTGTTTCTGAGGTTTGGGATTTCTGGCACCCTTCTGCACTATTCTGGCTAGTTAAATGTCTCATTCCTCACATGCTCCTATAGTTTTTCCCCTCTGACCACGAAGGCCCTCAGCATATTACTTCAATCATTTTCTTTGTTTCTTACTACCACCAGCAGCACTACCCACTTTTTTTTTTAAAGACTAGGTTGCTCAGGCTAGCTTCAAATTTGCAATCCTCCTGCCTCAGCTAGGTGTGTACCACAGTTCATGGCTTCTTCTTTTTTTTTTTGTACCGGGGATTGAACTCGGGACCTTGGGCTTGCAAGGCAGGCAGCAGAACCACTGAGCTAAATCCCCGGCCCTAAGTTCATGGCTTCTGAATACCTTTAGATGGAGAATTCTGCCATATCTCCATTCCCAGCACTCACAGGGCCCATCCTAAAGAAAATAACAATAAACATTGCTCCCAATTTATTGAGAGCTCCAGGTGTCAGGCTTTGAATACTGTGTCTTAGACACAGTTTTTCATTTAAGCTTCCCTGGAGCTTTGTGAGAGATGTGTGAGTAGGCTTACTTTTTGGTTTAAGGAAACTAAAGTGCAGAGGGTCATGTTGCTCAGAGACACACAACTAGGCAATGGAATGGAGAGGGGGAGAGAGAGAGAGAGAGAGAGAGAGAGAGAGAGAGTGAGTTTGGTGTCTCATTCCCAAGGCCTGAGCCCTTCAGCAGCTGTGTTACTCAGTGTTCAGTGGATGTTTGTTGACTGACTAAATGAATTTCCTGTGTTCAGATGGCTACAGGATCTGTCTATTTTACCTTTACAAGGTCTTTGAGATTTGTCCCTTAGGTATAGCTTTCATTCTGTCTTCCCAAAGCATCAAGAACTGAGCCTCTGTCCTGGAGTCAGAGATAATGCCCAGTAGGCTTCTGCATAAAATCTTTAGTACAGTTACAATAAATAACATTTACATATTACTTCACAGTTACAAAAATCTCATCTCAGTGCATGCCAAACAGGTGCCAACCCTGGTGTTAGAAATACTAAGCTAAAAAAGACAGAATCTGCCCTTGAAAAATCCATACTCTAGTTATATTTTTCTTTTTTCAATTTAATTTTTTTATTCTTACATGTTTATAGTACACAATGATTACATTTATTGTGTGGAGTCTGTACATGTACATAACACATATTAATTCTTTTTTGTCCCCTTTCCCTCCCACCCCTCCCTGCTCCAACTCTTATTACCCTTCCCATTTGAGAAAGCTCTATTTCCATTTTTTTCTTTGATTCTCTATTTTTAATCTCCTTTCCCTTCTTCCACCTCTTGTTCCCCTTCCATTTGAAAAAGATCTCCCTGCTATTATTTGTCTTTTATTTTGTTCTTTATTGATATTTTAGGTTTCACATATAATAAAAACCATGCAATATTTAAACTTGCACATCTGATTTATTTACTTAACATTATGATCTTGAGGTATATCCATTTACTACTTATATATGTATGTATTTATTTATTTTGGTACCAGGGATCGAACTTGGAACTTTGCAATTACAAGCCAAGTGGCAGAACCACTGAGCTAAATCCCAGCCCTCCATTTACTACTTACAGATGCCTCAAGTTTATCATTCTTTGTGTCAGAGTAGCACTCCACAGTGTATAAACACCACATGTTCCTATCCATTCCTCTGTTGGCTGTTTCCAAGATTTAGCTATTATGAGTTTTGTGCTGCTATAAACATGAGTATGCATGTATTATTGTACTACAATGACTTTAACTCTTTTGGGAAGATTCCTAGAAGGGGAATAGCTGGATAGAATGAAATTTCTGGTTTTATTGTTTTGAGGAATTTCCACACTGATCTTCATAGAGGTTGTTTTAGTTTATATTTCCACCAATAGTGTATAAGAATTTCTTTATCCCCACAGCATTACTAGCATTCGTTTTTTGGTTTGTTGTTGTTGTTTTTGTTTTTTGGTACCGGGGATTGAATTCGGGACCTTGGGCTTGCAAGGCAAGCAGCAGAACCACTGAACTAAATCCCCAGCCCTGTTGTTGTTTTTGAGACAGGGTCTTGTTATGTAGTTCAGGCTGGCCTTGAACTCACTATGTAGTCTGGGTTTCCTCAGGGTGATCCTCCTGCCTCAGCCTCCCAAGTGCTGGGATTACAGGCATGTGCCACCATGCCTGACCTAACAGCCATTCTTTCTGTGGTAAAATGGTATTCTAATTATATTTTTTCTTATTTAATCCCTTGAGAACCTGATAGGACCTGTTCTTGGTACACAGTCATAGTAGCAGATAGGATCCACATCCTTCAGTACCTGTGTTCTTTTTTTTGAGACAGAGAAATTGAAATTTTAGAAGAGATTAGGAATTATTGCTAATTTGGGGGAGAGGCAGACAGGGTATTGAACTTGGGTCTTTACGCTTGCAAGGCAGGTGGTGGCACCACTGAGGTAAATCCCTGGCCCTTTTTTTTTTGTTTTTTTGAGACAGAATCTCACTATGTAGTTGAGACTGCCCTGGAACTCACTGTGTAGCCCAGGCTGGTCTCAAACTCGCAGTGATCCTCCTGCCTCAGCCTCCCGAGTGCTGGGATTACAGGCGTGTACCACCATGCCTAGCTTTTTTTTTTTTTGTACTAGGTATCGAACTCAAGACCTTGGGCTTGTGAGTCAGTTGGCAGAGTCACTGAGCTAAATCTCCATCCCCTTCAGTGCCTATGTTCTTTTGACTGTGTCACATGTATTTCTTAGATCATGTAGATTGCAGCTTCCTTTGGTAAATCATGCTCAGTTATATCAGTGACCATCTGTCTGCATTATATTTTACAGAATAGTTTCACCTAAGTTCCCTCATAAGACGCTGTTTCCTGGTTTGGGGTTGGAAGATTATCACCAGTTTGATTCCCAAAATATTCACTGGTATTTTTCACTCACCTTGTCAACTGACTAATTCCTTTCACTTGTAGGCCCCAGTTTAAATGCTGCTTCTTCACGGAGGCCTTTCACCCTAATTCTGAGATCCCTTGTTGTACACTTTTCTTCACAATGCTTATCTCAATCGATGATTTTGAGTGATTTGAGTCTGTTGCCTTCCCTACATTGTAAGGTCCATGAAGGCAAATGAAGCATATCTAGTTTACCTCTGTGTACCTGGCCTTTGATGAGCAGTATTCTTCTGTATCTTTGGCAGGTGTGTGTGTGTATTTTTATTTTATTGGTAAATTTTAGGTATACATAATTCATCACAGGGAATTTGTACCTATACATGATGTATCTTGCTTCTTTTTTTTTTTTGCCACTCCTCTCCCCTCCCTTTAACCCCTCTTCCCCTCATTTACTTTTCTTTTGTTTCTTTCTTTTTTTCATTGAGACAGGGTCTCTCTTTATAGTAAAAGCTGACCTTGAACTCACTATGTAGCCCAGGCTGGCCTTTTACTTGCTGTGAGCCTCCTGCTTCAGCCTCTTGAGTGCTGGGATTACAGATGCACACCACTACACCCAGCCACTTTCGTAGTTTTGTATCTCCAATATCAACTCAGGAGGTATTCAGGGCTTGGTGTTGGAGATTTTATCCACTGAACGGGAGGATCCTGCTGGGTGCTGTGGGGACATCGTTCCTTCAACAGTCCCCAGGGAGCAGTGTGTTTGGGTTACAGAAACCAGTTAGTCACAGGCTCATCATCAACTAGTGCAGAGTCAGTGGAGAGAACAACACATAGAGAGATTTTTTTTTCTTTTTTATTGAGGTTATTGGTACAATCTAGGTATACAAATACAATTACATTCATCATTGGGATTCTGTACCTTTACATAATAGGTCTTGATTCTCATTTTTCCCCTTGTCCCTGCCCTCCCTTCACCCCCTCCTCCCCTCCCCATTTACAAACACTTTATTTCCATTTTTTCAGCTTCTCATATTTTTTTTTCTCTCCCTTGAGATTATTATAAAACAGTGTGGCAAGTGCCTTGGAGAAAAGGCACAGGGCGTGATAGGAGTGCTGACGAGGGGCAGCTGACCCAGTCTAGTAAAATAAATAAGTAAAAAAAAAAAAAGTAAATGAGGGGAAGACAGGTTAAAGGGAGAGGAGGCACAGTGCTGGAAGAGATTGCTGTGCCAAAACTAAGAGGAAAAAGAAGCAGTAGGAGAGAGTTTATGGGAACAGAAGGAGGGCTTTGCAGACAGGAAATACAGCATGAGCAAAGGACCAGTGGCCAAAAGCTGAGCAATGTCTCCTGAAAAGCCAGACCAGGAGGCAGGCTAATCTGGAATCACTCTCTCTTGAGTGCACCGAGACTCAGTTTCCTCAGCTGTATCCTGTATCTCTCTGGGCCATAGTGAGGGCTTAACAGACTAGGACTGGATAGGGGCTGGGGATTTAGCTAAGTGGTGCCACACCTGCCTCACAAGTGCAAGGTCCTGAGTTTGATCCCTGGTACTAGAAAACAAACACACAAACAAAACAAACAAACAGGGCCCGGGGATTTAGCTCAGCGGTTCGGTGGCCTGCCTTGCAAGCGCAAGGACCCGAGTTCAATCCCTGGTACCAAAAAACAAACAAACAAACAAACCAACAAACAAAATAGGACTGGGTGCAGTGGTACACATCTGTAATCCCAGGTACATGAGAGGCTGAGGCAGGAATCTAAAGTTTAATAAGACCAAGTGCTACAGATTTAGCTCAGTGGTGCCGCCACCTGCCTTGCAAATGCGAGGTCCAGAGTTCAATCCCTATTTAAAAAAAAAAAAAAAAAAAAAAAAAAAAGGATAATAAAGTTTAAGGCCAGCCTAAGTAACCTTGTGAAATTCTGTCTCAAAATAAAAAAATAAAAAGGGCTGTGGATGTAGTTCAATGCTCTCTGGATTCAATTCCCAGTACTTCAAAACAACAGAACTGAACAGCTCTCTGACACCAAGGGCTGGGTGAGGACCATGTTCCAAGCCCCACCTCCTGTGCTGATTTGTCTTTCTTTTGGAGGCAGAAGGAGATTCTGCAGCATGTCCTGCACTACATACAGTACCTCCAGAGAACCATCAATGTGGTCAAGGCCTTGCTCAAAATCTACCTCAGAAGTGAGGAAGGTGGACTTGTGGGTAAGCAGTTTGGCCAACATGTCCTGGTGCCTGTCACGAGCTAAATCCCTGATTTACATGAGTCTAGCTTTTCTCCCCACCCCTAGGATATTCAGAGCCTGGAGGAGGGGAAACATCAGAAAGGAGTGCAGGATGCTGTGGGAGTTTGGGGGGTTCAAGGACGCTAGGAGGAGGGAGGGCCCTGACAAATCAAAGGAACAACATGAGCAAGAGCAGGTGTGTGGGAGATGCATGTGCAGTGTCTGGGGACAGGCCAGCCATGAGTACTGAGTGGAAGGACCCTGTAGCATTGAGATGCCTTGTGCAGGCTCCTGAGCCAGATTCTGATTCAAACGTGTCTTGGTGACCTTAGCCTCTGTGTGCTTTGGTTCCATCATCTGTAAAATGCAACTTATACCAGTACTTCTTCTGTGTTTGTCATGGGGATGAAGCGCAGTGATCCACCTAAAGAAATGTAAGACAGTGCCTGCACATAGCCACCCGGTGATGTACTGCATGGGCCCAGGGCTACCATTGTCACTAGAACGTAAAATACACAGGCAGGATGGCAGGAGATCAGGCTGGAGGGGTTTGGCAGGGTCGTGGTGGCAGGGATGAGGTGTTGAAGGGCTCCTGGTACACAACTGTGGAAGGGGATGAAGTAGATGAGAATTCCTGCAAGGTGTATATACTGTTTTTTTTGTTTTTTCGGTACCGGGGATCGAACTTGGGCCCTTGTGCTTGTGAGGCAGGCAGCAGAACCACTGAGCCAAATCCCTGGCCATACTGTATATACATTTTAATGGTGCTAGGGATGGAAGCCAGGGCCTCACACAGTTGAGGCAAGCTCTCTACCATTGAGTTACATCCCTGTCCCTTATTGAAGGATTTTAAGCAAGGGGTAGTCATGACCAGATTTTAGTTATTTGTTTTAGGACAAGGTCCCTGACATCTAATGTAGAGAACTGTTTTTAAGGAAGAAACTGGAATCAAAATGAGAAAATAAGCCAGGCGAGGTGGCGCACTCCTGTAATCCCAGCACTCAGGAGGCTGAGGCAGGAGGATGGATCACTGTGAGTTTGGGACCAGCCTGGGCTACATAGTGAGTTCCAGGTCAGTCTCAACTACATAGTGAGACCCTGTCTCAAAGAGAGAGAGAGAGAGAGAAAATACTTCCAAGAGTGATTAGTCGAAAGACAGTGAGGCCCAAGCCAGCACCATTGCTGAGAATGTTGGCAGAAGTGGGTAAATTTGAAGAAGAGATTTAGCAGGGATGGGGGCAGCCCCCTCGCTGGGTTGAGAAGATTGGGAGGAGGAACCGGTTTGGAGTGGAGAAGAGGGCCAAGCATCTGAGAAGGACAGGGTCCGCTCTGGGAACCCACCCCAGCTGGAGGCTGGGAGCGTTGTGTGGTGGCCGGATGTAAAGGACAAGGAGGATGAAGCTGAGGCTCTGACCTGTCTCCTTCTCCATCTCACCAGGGCCGGGCTGGAATCCAGCCACCGGCCCAGCCCGCAGAGACTCCATCCCCTCCAGCTCTCCATGCTCTCAGATCTCTCAGCTTTGCCAGAAACCTTCGAAGAAGCAGCTGACCCGAGCAGGTATAGGTCTGTAGTAGAAGCCAAGCAGAAAGTAGCCCTGAAATACGAACAGGGCTGCCTCCCCCAGTATGCTGTCACCCTGGGCTCTATTCCTAGCTCCTCCTAATAGGAGCACTGGGGCCTGGCATGGGGCCACTCTCCTCTGAGCCTCTGCTTCCTCACTAGGAAATGCAGCACCTGCCACGGGCTGGTCTCAGGATATAGAAAAGGATGCACACACTCTGCTGAAGCATCACGTACAACAGGCACTGGTCAGGCCCCAGGAATGGACACTGCTGTTATCCGTGTGCTCAGTCCTCATTCCTGGGCAGCAGGAATGTGTAGTGGTAGAAAGATCCAAGTGAGGAGGCAAAGTCCTCCATCCCACCACAGCATTGCTACTAACTCAATGCCCTTCCCCATCTAGCTTCCATTTCCACATCTGCAAAATGGGACCTAATTATTGATTTCCAACCCTGGCTGCACATCTGAATCACCTGGAGTGCTTCTAAAAATGCGTATGTCTATCCTCACACCAAGAACATCAGGTGTCATTGGTCTTGGAAGGAACATCAGACGTTGTGCATGTTTTGTTTAATATTTAGAGCTCAGAAGTGTGTGGACAGGGGTTGGACTCAGTGACCTCTACATGAGGATCTGGGCGTGCCCGAAAGGGTGGGGGGTGACCAGGCCCGAGAAAACTTTGAAACAGAGTCTGCACAGAGCACAGGTGGCCCCTCCTGAGGCACATCTGACGCCTGTCTCCGCTCTGTCAGAACTCAAGACCCGGGTCCAGAAGTCTCGTCACTCTCGGCTCTGGACACATCTAAAAAACTGGTTATATCCTCAGACCAGAAAGAAGAAAACGTGGGAAGGACCAGCACCCCTCCAAGGTGCCCTGATGCCTGCAATCCCCCCAAGGCTGTGCTGACCTCATCTCAAGAAGGAAATGCAGATGAAGAAGCAGGAGGCCAGATGACACTGCTGGACATGACCAAGGACATCAATTTTGGTGACATCACAAGTTGGTCTCATTCATCACAGTGAATTTAGTTTTTTCCTTGGTGCTATGACCTGCCATGACCCAGACACAGTCCTAGTAGCTAGGAATACAACAGTGAAAGGGTAGACAATGCTTGTCACTTCATGGAGTATATGATCCTGCTCCTGGCTTTTTTGTTAGGCTCTGTTGTGGGTAAAAGGAAGGGACAAGATCAAGGTCACCCTCATGTGTTAGCTTCAGGTTTAGAACATGGAATAAGGCAAGACCTCCTCATCAGGCTGCACTTGAAGCAGCCAGCCCTTCTTTCATGATCCCCTTCTCACTGCATCTGCTGGGAAAGGGAAAGTGATGTGTCTAACAGAGAGCTGGGTAGGAGAGAGGCAGGCAGGCATGAATTCAAGGTCTGGCTTCACAGTGGCTTTGACACCTTGGGCAGCTGGCTCCTCTCTTTGTTCATTAGCCCCTATTCCTCAAGCACCTCCTCTGGGCCAGGCCCTGTGTAGTTTGCTTGTAACACATGAAGTGACCAAGTTCACAGTCCAATGAAGGAATCACCCACGCAGGTCAGGAGATGCTGTTGTACACAGTGATCCTGATGTCCTGGAGGCTGTGGGCTGTAGTGGAGGTGTCTGACCCAGCCTGGGGCTCGAGAGATGCTTCACAGATCTTTCTGCCAGCTCTGTGAACTTTGACAAGTTATACTGATCTCTCCATGTCTCAGTTTACCTACAGGGTTAATAACAGTGACCTTCAGCAAAGGGTTATTGAGCAGGATGCAGTGTTTAAAACAGGGCTAGTTAAAGTAAGCACTGGATATTTGTTTGCTTTCATTGTTCCACTTAAGGATTTTATCATCATTACAGCTCTTGATAAGGATGTGGGATTTAAGAATGAGGGTGATTCAGGTACCCCCAGTCTCACCTAGAGACCTTGCAACCTGAGGTATTGCCTAGGGTTGGGTGAAAGCTGGGCGGCAGAACCTGGCACCTCTATGTTCCTGTGCCTGTGAGTCCTGGAATCTGGCCCACAGTGCACTGGAGTGGTCGTCCGATTTCACCCCAGGCTGCTATTGTACAGATGGTGCCCAAGATGACAAGCCTGACCCTGCCTTTGAGGATGAGAACAGGGGTGAGATGACCTACTTCCTCAGTGAAACACAGTTCTACCCCAGGTAGGGGAACCCCAAGAGCTCTAGTGAGTGAGGTTGAAGTGTGTGGTCTGCTGTGGTTGTGGGGTCCTCAGGGATGAGGCCACTTTCCATCCCCTGCCAGTGCACACACAGGCAAGTCTGACTTCCCATCCATCTCCTGAGCCATGACTGCAGTCTCCACACTGGCCTCCCTGACTCCTGCTCACCTTTCCAGTCTTTTCTCACTTAACTGTGCCTTTCTGACACAGTCCTTGATCACATCAGTTGTGACTCAAAGCCCTTGTTTGTGCCCACTGGGTGGAGTCCAGATCTTAATGGCAAGGAGACATTCTGTGGCCCTACCTCACCATGTCAGCCACTCTCCTACCTTTAACCCACGAAACATACTTAACAGCATGAAACGTGAGGTGTGCCTTAACCCTGTCTGAGCTCTTCACTCTGGTCCTTCTTGCATAGCCCTCTCCCCTGGTCCACCTGAGAAACTGCCCATCCTGCAGGCTGAGCTCACTGCGACCCCTCTTCTCCAGTCCTCCCAGAGTCCCTCCATCACAGGCACCCCCAACCCATTGCTGGTGTCTGCTTATCCGCTCATCTCCCCTCACAAGATGTGAAGCTCCTTGAGGTCAGGAGCCTCAGCCACATAAGTGCCCCAAAGCCAGCACATATTTGGCCACACGAGATACCCAAAGGGATCACACATCCTGCCCAGGCCTCTTTGTCTGCCTCTTGATTCTGCCACTTACAGGCAGCAGATGGTCTTCTATGATTCCAGTGAGGAGATGGACAATGACGCTGACCCTTGGCTGCCTGTCTGCACCACAGAGGACAGATCCCAAGGTGACTGAAACACTGTCTCTCTTCTTTGTGGGCTCTAGGCTTCTTTTAACTTCTTTCTGAGGATTCCTATGACAGGTGAGAAATCGGGATCTGCTAAGCACAGGATGGCAAATGCACTATACCTGCTGTCACTCCACCACCAGTTAGCATGGAAGAAATTGCTAAACAATCATTGTTTTGGTTTTTTTTCCTTTATCACAGATACTACCTCAGAATCTTTCTTACCACAGAGTCAGGCTGTGGGCTCTGGCACATTATAATATTTTTTCCATCCCTGTCATAGTGCCAAGCATCATACCTCTTAATTTCCTCTACCAGGAAATGAAGTTCTGGAACTCCAAATGAGAAAGTGACAGTCACCTTTCCTGTGCCTTCCAGTTGCTGTGCCAGGGGAGGGGACAATCTCTGACCCCACTCCTGAGCCCTGTGTTTCCTTTTCAGAGAGCCTGCTGGCCTTGCCACCTCCCCAGGTCCCTGCCTGTAGTGTGACAGGCCACCCAGATGAGATTCTAGGACTCAGCCCTTCCCTCTTCAGCTCCCCAAGCAGACTGCTGCCAGAACAGATCTTGGAGGATGACACCATGTTTCTGACCCAAGGTGAGCCTCCAGGGCAGGACCAGACACTTGATTCAAATGCTCAGGCCTGTATGGGCCATGCTGAAACCCAGCCGTGAGTCTGCTCAGGCCCTGACTCCAGGATGCCAGCACAGGGGCATCACAGGCTGTGTGGCAAGAACAAGGCTCCAGGAGCCTGAAGCAGAGTCCCACACTCTCTTCAGGACTAGAGGGGATCCAGGGGAGGTGGCCTGTGAGGGGACTTGGACTTGGGGTGGGAGACCTTGAAGCAGAAAGCTGTAGGGAGACTCCAGCAGCAGTGAGAGCAGGGTGAAGCACTTCCTTTTTAGCAGCCCTCTGGTCCCGACAGGTCTCTTTGAAGAAGTGCTGTTAAGTCCTGAGTCTCCACCTTCTGCTTGCATGCTTGTAGCTCCTGAGGAGAAGGTAGGCTCTGTCTACCCGCACCCTCCTCATGTGTGACTCCCGTACCCTGCCTTAGGGCCCCAGACAGCCCACTCTGTCCACTCCTCCTGTGTTCCTCCTCATCCCCCCAGCCTCATTGCCTTCTGTACCCTCCTTGAGCACTCACTGCAGCCACAAAGGCCTGCATGATGGTGTAGTGGCACTTTAAACCAGGGTGCTCATGGCCTAATTTTACAGACACAGATACTAAAATTTGGAGAGAGAGCCAAGGAATCCTCAGTCAGAATAGAGACCAAAGCCAGGACTGCCTCCTGCCAGGCCCTGGCCAACCTTGCAGCCCTGCATACTCCAGGAGGCCAGTGTCTGAGAGGCAGCCCCAGCTGCAGCTCCTTCTTCCTCCAGTGTTGCCTCACTGAGTGGCTAAACTAGCAGCAGAAACAAAAACAGACGCCATCAGCAGAGCTCTTAGCGCCAGTGCTGCAAGACGAGTTTTTCAACCCTGCAAGGCCTGTATTGTGACCACTCTCTCACAGATGAAATTGATGCTCAGGGGATTTAAGACTTGTCCAGAACGACAGGAAACTGAGGGACTGAGGCGGTCCTGCCCCAGAGCAGGAGCCCACAACTGGGCCCATCCAGGCCCTCTGTTCCCTCAATTGCTCAAATGTCCCAAGGGCTGTGAAGATGGATGAGGGTTTCTAACATTTAAGTTATGCCCTGGAAAGCCAGTGCATGGGAAGATGCCCCTCCATCTTTCTTTCATTGTGTCCCAGGATGCCCCCGCCAGGGCCCCCGAAGTCTCTCCTGACTTCTACAGCCTGTGCCAGTCTTCGGTCTCCTTGGACCACTGCTACTTCCCCCTGAGTGACAAAAGCAAGCCGCTCTCCAGCCCTAGCTCTGAGAACAACGACACAGACTTCCTGTGGGAACAGGAAAAGGTGAGAGGAACGGCCACCTGCCGAGGCTGGATGGGTCTCTCCTGCCCTCACTCACCTCCCTGCCTCTCTCAGGACACACAGGCCAACCCTGAGGGCTCACCGTCCTCCAATGACGAGGACAATGACTACACATGGACCCCAACCCGGCGGGCCTCCACCCTGCCTGCCACTGGGAGGAAGGCCAGGAAGGGCCAGGCCAGCAAGGGCCGGGCCAGCAAGGGCCCCATGAAGCCCAAGGAGAGCAAGAAAGCCCACTGCCTCAACCAAGTGAAGAAGAAATGTGTCAACGGCTTCATCATGTTCTGCAGGATGAACCGGAAGCCATATATCCGGTGGGTGGGGTCCTTAGTAGCACTTGGAGGGGCCCTACCCTACCGTCATTGTCTGAACCCCCAGGCCATCTGGCCCCCTCATTGCTGTGGGACCATTTGCACCTTCTTGGAGCCCACTGACCCTTCTGCAGCCACCTTTCTCCCCAACCTTTGTACTGGCAGGGGCTTCCACTGTGTGCAGGGCAACCCAACTCACATCTCAGACTGGAGGGAAAAGGAAGCTAATAGGCTTGGATAAACTCAAAGTGAGGGGGAGACGTACTTGCCTTCAGGATGCACCTGGTTCTAGGCTGGAACAGCATGCCTGGGATCTCTGATCCTCTCTCTGGGCCAACTTCATTCTCCAGCATGGTAGTGGCAGGGTCATGCCCAGGAGCACCTGGCTGAGGTTCTGTCTGCTACTCCAGCAGCATCTCAGGGAAGGACAGACAGCTCTTGTCTCTAAGTTTCAACCCTGATAGGTCAGACCCAACCCTGACCCAGTCACTGTGGGACCAAAGCCAGGGGCTGGGGAGGCCACAGCACAGGACAGCTGGTTCTTCCTGGGTTCTTAGTACCTTAGTTTCCGGTCACTGTCACAAGTGCTGGTTCGGGGAAGCAGCGGCTACAGGGTCCCTGTGCCCGCTAGGACCCTGGGTCCTCCCTTGAGAGCAGTCATGTAAAGTGCATTTTGCATCTTAGACACTCGATTCTGGAGGGCTTGCCAGCCAGCAGGCACAGGGACGGGAACCCTTGAGGGGTCCTATCGCCGGCCCCCACCCAGGCCAATGTGCCCTGCAGGCCTCCTCTGACCTCCTTTCTTCTTCCTTCCTGGCCCAGAGCCTGCCCTGGGACTGCGTCCACAGCTGCCACCAAGGAGCTGGCCCAGCTGTGGCGGGTGATGCCCCAGGAGGAGCGGAGACCATACTGGTGAGAAGCCCCCACCCAGCCAGCATGGTAGGAGGCCAAGAGGCTGCCCTGACCCTTAACTGTTCCTTCTCGTTCACAACCTTGTGCCTCATGGTGTTGGAAACAGGTTGCAGGTTTACCAGGCTCAGGGATTGTTGCCAAATATTTAAGACAGACTTAGGAGTGACGTAGGTGCAGAGGCGCCACCTGAAGCTAAGGAGCAATGGCTTCACGGGGACTTGGACCCTTTTGCCCTATTTCTTTTGCCTTCTCTGCCACGTGGAGTTATAGCCCCTTAGAGCTTGGTCTCTCCTGCCCTAATGCTCTCCTTTCCTAATGCTTGGCCTCTTGTCCCTCTCTGATCCTGACCCCCTTGCTGCTCTCCACAACTCCAAGGAGCTGGCGCCTGCCTGTGTCAGAACCGGCACTTGAAACATGCACGTTTCCCACTCACCAGCCTCTTCCCAGGAGTGTGGGCTCCAGCAGAGGTTCCTTGGCCAAGTCCAAGGGTCTCAGACGATCAGGATTTAAGGCTAAAACCCTGGCCTCTCCCTTGGGCTGAGACCTGGTCAGCTCTGAGGCCAAAGGGCTGGGGTGGGACACAGCCTGGGGAAGTGAATGCGGATCCGTCCTGTCGGCCCCATCTCCCCCCAGCATCAAGGCTCGCAGGTTCAGCCGCCAGCACAACCGCATCGTGAAGCAGGAAAGCTCTGACAGTGAAGATGAGGACTCGGTGACCCCCAAGCCCTTCTACCAGCTGCTGGCCGAGAAGGCACAGGCTTCCCTTGAGCAAGCCTCGGCGCCACCCCCTCAGGGTGACTGAGGGCAGAACTCCACACACACACACACCCCCGCAGCTCCTACAGCCTGTTTGAAACCAGGAGCCAGCGATGGTCAGGTTGTCCCCACCCCACCTCAGACCCCGCTGTTGTAGGGCCAGTTCCCAGGGACTGAGGATGAGTTGTATTTATCTGTGCTTTGCCTTGTGCGTGCTGCTGCCCTTCTCACAGCCCCTTTCTGCCTTGCAGTCAGTAGGAGCCCCAGGGTGGGCGGAGGGAACCCTAGATGAAATGCAGGAGGGGAAGTTCACAAGCAGAGGATCCCCATACCCCTCCTCTCCCTCCAGGATCCACTTGTCTTCATTCACACCTCACCTCTCCCTCCCAGTTCTATTTAAAGACTATTTATTGTTTCAAACAAAATAAAGCAAGGACCCTTGTTACCAGCAAGGGAGACAAGGGCAGGCTCTCCCTCTGTCCCCCTGCACCATCACCCAAATCCAACCCAAGCCTGCGGTTTGAAAAACTTGCTGCCCACGAGTCTCAGCTCAAACCAGTACCCTCAGGAAACAGTGACCAGAGCCAATGCAAACTGGGCTTGTCCTTCAGGCAAATCCTTTGCAAAGTGAGCCCTCCTGGAAGTTCTGTTATCTGTTACCTTTAATTGAAAGGGAAGCATAACATGTCCTAGAAAAATAGAGATTTAGGATACAAACTAGACACAGGGGTCAGGGTTACCCCAGGAACGAGGCCATCTTTGGTCTGGGGCTGGAGGTGATCATGAGGGCTCAAATCCAGGGGAGCAAGGGAAGACCCAGTCCTCCCAGGAAGGCCAAGCTGGGGAAGTCTCAGTCCTTGGGCCCAGGACTCCATTCTCCACCCTCAGATTCCAAGCAGTTCCGAGAATACCAGTATCAGCAGAGCTATTAATAGTGTTAGGAGTGAGGGAAGCGCATGTGGGGTTGGAAATCCAGCCATCTGGCAGGTCTTCAGCTCACAGCGAGTACCAGGTGGAGGGCAGAGCCCCTGAGTTGGGACCGCCAGGTCCCCCCTTTTATATCGCAGGGCAGGGCGGGAGGGAGCCATAACAGGAATCCTCCCAGGCAGGGAGTAGACAAGCAAATCCCTCTGGCACCTCCAGGACTTGGAGGGGTTCCCCAGGCTGGAAGGATGTAGTGTGAAGGGGGCCTTCAAGTCATGACAAGTGTCTTTCTGGAGGGTTCCTTCTCCCCCATCTGTCCCTGCATCTTGAGCACCATTGTCAGGAGAGGCATGAGTGAGGCTGGCTGGTCACAGTTCCAAGGGCTCCTCTACAGGCACCGACTGCAGCTGGGTCAGAACCTTGGCCTCTGCTTCTAGCCCCTCATCAACCTCGGCGGCTGCGGTGGCCCCCAGAAGCAGCCCCTCAGGGTCAGGGCCTGGCAGCCTCAGCACAGTATGGGGGGCCTGTGTCTCCAGCCCCTTTTCTGCATCTAGCAGTCCCTCTGTTCCTGTGCTCAGTTCTAGCCCTGCTGACCAGACAGGCACGGCTGCAGGTGACAGCATCAGACCCTCTGCCAGGGGTGCTGGAAAGCTGGACAGGAGGCTGGAGGAGTCCGGGGAGAAGGGCAGGCTGGCTGCAGAGGTGGCCACAGCGGGCGGTGGCGGCACCTGAGCCGAAAGCGTGCCCAAGGCATGGGCCTCTGGGAGTGCAGGGCTGGGGGCTACCGGGAGGGTTCCTTCGGGGACAGAGATGGTCGTCTCTGGCTTCAGGGGCAGGGCCAGGCTGGGGGCTGGTGGCAGGACCTGGGAGACCAGCATGCTGGTGGGGAAGGTGGCAGTGAGGATGATCTTGCCCTGCTGCACAGCCACACCTGTGACGATGGGGCTGCCAGATACAGGGTTGGCCAGGAGGAAGTTTCCTGCGGGGAGAGGAGATGGTTAGGGCTAGAAGCAGCAAGCGGAGCCCCTCAGGGTGAAGCCAAGTGACGCTAAGCCTGGCACAGAGGGCACAGGGACACGCCAAGGAAAAGATGTTTCCCCTCCCCTAGCTCCTCCCAGGCCTGAGGGAAGGAGGAGGTACCTGGGGCAGTGGCCGAAGGCAGCTGTAGGGCAGTCACGCCCACCCCAGAGTTTATCAGATGCACATTGGCAGGCCCCGCTGCAGCTGCCACCTTCACAGGGCTGCCTGGGCCAGCTGCCAACAGCTGCAGTGGCCCCATGGCCTGGGGCAAGGTCACCACCTGGGAGGTAGGCACCACCTGGGGCAGGTTCAACAATGGAGAAGTGGCATTCAGGCCTGTGGGATACCCAGGGGGTGGGGACAGTGGCACCACCTGGGGGGCAGCCACTGTGGGCACTGGTCCTGCGGGCAGAGAGAAGTTGGCCGCAGGTGGAGGGCCAGGTACCACCTGGGGCAGGGGTCCCGAGACCTCCTCTCCAGTGGGCACTGAAGCAACCACCTGGGCCCCTTTGGTCTCAGGGACCTCAGATGAAGCCTCTTCCAGCCGAACCTCACCAGTCTGAGGGTCCAAGACCAGAGAGGTCTTGGCTTCGCTGGTGCCCTGGGAACCAGGCTGTGGGGGGGCAGCCCCTCCGCCTGTGAGCAACAGGGGGCCCAAGCTGGAGGCCTCGCCCAGCGCCAAGCTGTTGATGATGACAGGGCTGCCGTTGAGGAGCACTGTCGGGGAGCTGCTGGCAGCCAGGAAGCTCCCGTTCACCAGGATGGAGGAGGAGGCTGGGCACGGAGCGGGAGGGGTGGGCCCCGCCAAAAATATGGAGCTCTGGGTGGGGGCCTCAGCAGCCACGGGGGCCACTCCCCTCTCCAGGTCTTCAGGACTTCGGCTGGACTCATCTTCAGTAGTGGGGTTCCCATCAGACTCGCTGGTGGAGAAAGAGTTATTAGGCTGTGGTCCTGAAAGCTGCTCTCCCCCAGGGGCAGAGGAAGACCACTACCACCCACGTGCCCCCCAAGCTTTTGAAGCCTATTTCAGGGGTCACAGAACCTCCGGAGATCGCGCAAGGGCCCGGTGGTGCGCTACAAGTCCTGTGTAGACTGACACTGCTGCAGGGAGCTAAAACTGACATGACGCCCAGGAAGGAGGCCCTGCTCTCCCTCGGCCTCCCGCCGAGCACCTAGGCTGCCCCTTAACTGCCCGGAGTGCCCTGGGCCCGCAGGCGTGTGGCCGGGAGTGAGGTGGTGGCACCCGCTCAGTTCCCCAAGTCCCACTCCAGAGGCGTCAGAGAAGAGAGCAGCACGAAAGGCCCAGAGGCCGGGCCGCACTGGGTGGGAGGGGAAGGGCTTGGGTTACAGGGAAACCGGAGCAGGGAAGGTTCACGTTTCACAACAAAGACAGGCGACGGACCACGCCGTCACGGCCGAATGGGTGTGGGGGTGGGGAGGAGTAACAGTTGGGGAGCGGCTGGCTGCCGCTACCCGGGGTACAGTGGGAAAGGCCTTTCCACAGCCCCCACTTTCTCACTGCCTCCCCCCACCGTGGACCCGAGCACAGACGGGTTTGAGATGGAGCCCGAGTGCAGCGGAAAGAGGTCTCCGAGCCCGCACTGCCTGCAGGCCAGGTGACCCGGGGATCAGGGCCCAGGGGAGCCGGAGCACCACGCTCGGTCCCCAAGTGCCGCAGTGTCTGGTCCCTGGAAAGGCAGGACGTGCGCTGCCCGGGTTCCCTCACCTCTTGCAGGGCGCGCCGCCGCCGGCCCCGGTTCGGTCGCGCTGTCGCCGGTTCTTGAACCAGTTGCTGACCTGCGTGAGCGAGAGGCCGGTGAGCGTGGCCAGGCGGCGCTTCTCGTCCGGTGTCGGGTAGCGGTTGCCGCGGTAGCAGGCCTTGAGCGCGGCGCGGGAGCGCTCCTTGAAGCAGTAGACTGTCTCTTCGCCGTCCCAGATGGTCTTGGGCAGCGGGAACTTCTTGCGCAGCCGGTATTTGTCCACTGCGCCCAGCGCGCGGCCGCGGGCCCGCTCGGCCTCATGGTAGCGCGCGCGCAGGTAGAGATCCTGCAGGAAGGCGTGGTGGGCGGCGGGGAA
>NW_022900931.1:62635217-62638959 GCF_012274545.1 Fukomys damarensis
CCCCTCCCCGTCTGTCCTGGATTCTCCCTTTGTTTTCCCTCCGCCTCTGGCCGCGCTTTCTGCTTCCCCCCGCGTGTGCCTCTGGCTCAGGGCCTCAGTTTCCCCATCGGGACCACGGAGAAGGTAACGGGCCGTCCAGGAGGCCTAAGGGCGCGAAGCCACCTCCGCCCCGAGACTGAGCTTCTGCACGCCTCTGTCTCCAGGGTCCTCTGAGGGCCCCCCCACTCCCCATCTCGGCGCGCGCTCCGCCCCTCAGAATTCCCGGCTCCACAGGGGGGCGGGTCTGGCAGGGAGGAGGGGAGGGGAAACTGGCTAGAAAGTTTGCAGCAACTTTTCTTGAGTGTAAGTCCCAGGAGCGGATGCGCGTGGCCTGCGCAGGCGCAGTACAAGGAGGATGGCGGCACGCTCTGTCGGCCCAGCCCCCTTCGTCTGGACGCTCGAGTGGCACAGCTGGGCCACAGCTGGATGGGGGCGGTGCCTCCCGGTGGGCCGGCTCTCCCCCTCCTATTGGACAGATGGCTAACCCCCGCCCCCATCTTTTCCTCCTCCTACCGTGATTCGCCCGCTTTGCGTCCCGCTATCTGCCTAACAGGCCATTGGCCAACCGCACTCGCCTCCTGATTGGCGCACAGGCAACCTCCCCCACTACATTTACAGAAAGACACCCGGGAGGTTAGAGCTTTGGAGAAACTACCGAGCCTTTTATTCTCGAGGGTCGGGGGTGGGGTTCTAGGTGGGGGCAGACAATAAATACCGAGGAATGTCGAGTCTCAGTGCATCCAAAACGTGGATTAGGGTGATGGGGTCCGGGAGCCTGTCAGTGGGTCGGAGGACAAGGTCAATAAATATTCAAGCCACCGAGGTCGGAGGAGCCGGCTGTGGCTCAGAGAGCAGCGTGAGACAGGGAGCGCAGGAGTCCCCGAAAAAGCAGGGCTGGCAAAAGCACAAGATTCCCGAGAGCAGGCGAAGGCCGAGCCGAACGTTGGCCGCAGGAATAGCTTGTCCCCCGGCAAGGGGGATTTGTGGATTGCAAGCCGATGGTGGATGGGTGCGTGTTGGGTGACAATCGGGTGGCTGCGCCCCGGCCTGCTGCCTTCTCAGGACCCAGTTCGCCCATCCACGTCGGAGCCTCAGACCCCCGCGAGCCCGTTAGCAGGCCACAAAACCGCTCCTCCTTCCCCGGCCGCCAGGGGGCGGGCCCGGCTCATGGGACCGGAGCTGGGCGCGGACTCACGCGCCGAGTGGGTAGACGTGGACTCGGTGGGAGCAGCTTCTACGGTCCCCGCGTGACTCAACCCTCCAACAGGGCCTGAGTCGAGGACGGTCTGGGGTTCTAGGGTTCAGGGGGTGAAGGCTGTTCCCGGGCGACGCCAGCCTGGGGCGAGATAGCCCGCGTGGGCCACCAGCCCAAAGCAGCCCAGGGCGGTGGCACAAACCAGAACAGCGGCGAGCAGGAGCAGGCTACGCGCCTCGGATAGGCCAGGCCTAGGGACCTGCGGGCAAGAAGGCGGGGTCGGCACTTGGCCAGAGGGCCCCAGATCGGCTCCTGGGAGTCACCCGCCTACATCCACAGATGGGTCCACAATCTCCCACCCGCGCCCGCCCCTCACGGCGGAGGGCGGCCAGCAAGCCTGAAAACCCGTCGGACTCCTCATTGGCTGCTTCGTAGCGGCCCGCGATGATTGGCTGTCGGGGCAGGGAGCAGCAGGTGGCGGCGGTGCATGGGGCCTGGCCCCACCAGCGGGCACTGGCCCACAGCCACGGCCGGGGGGCCATCTAGCTGGAGAGAGAAGGGACAGGTGACCGGATCGGAGCACAAACTAGCCCAGCCGCCTGCGGCGGGGGGCGAGGAGCAGCGAGGGGAATAGAGGCCGGGGAGGAATCTCTGAGGATGGCAGGGAGCAGCAGGTGGCGGCGGTGCATGGGGCCTGGCCCCACCAGCGGGCACTGGCCCACAGCCACGGCCGGGGGGCCATCTAGCTGGAGAGAGAAGGGACAGGTGACCGGATCGGAGCACAAACTAGCCCAGCCGCCTGCGGCGGGGGGCGAGGAGCAGCGAGGGGAATAGAGGCCGGGGAGGAATCTCTGAGGATCCTGAAAAGGATCTGTTGAAAGCCCTGAATCGAGGAGGATCTGACCGATGTGGGGCTGAATGGCGTGTGCCTTCTGGAGCCCCAAAGATGTAGGGTGAGCCCTAAAACTGGACGAGGAGACCGGGAGGGGGTAGCAGGCCTGAGGCAGGGGAAAGAAAGGGGTCTTACATGGGAAGGTGCATCCGTGGCCCGGGGACTGGGGACCCCCGTGACAGCTGGAAGGAGAAGAGAGGCAGATGGCGCGTGGAGGGGCAGAGGAGGGCGGTGGCGCGGCGTGCCCCAGCCTGGGCCCCTGCCCTCCCACGGTGTCACACGCACGCTCTGCACCCGGGAGAGCAGGGTGGTGGGGGACTCGCCTGCGGCTCCCGGGGCCTGCAGCAGCTCCATCCGCTCCTGTAGCTGCCGAACATGCGCCTCCAAGTCTCGGTTCCGGGCTTCAGCCTCGAGTAGCTGACTGGGAGGGGACACGAGAGTGACCCCAGGGGTCTGGGGGAGAGATGGCTGCAAGCAAACAGGGGGCCTGTGCCAGCCGACCTGGCAAAGCTCTGGTTCGCGTTGCGGATGGCCTCCAGCTCCCGGCTCAAACTCTGCCTGGTGCGAACCTCCTCCTCCAGGGCTTCCTGGAGCTCCCGCAGTGTCACCTGGTCCCCTGCCGCTGTCTCCTCTGCTGCAGGGGCAGCTGGTGGGTCTGGCACTTCAGTCTGTGTGTGAGGACCTGGTTTAGGGTCGCCTGGGCCCTTGGAACACACGAGGGCTTGTCCACACCCCTGCCATAGCTCCTGTGACCATGGGAGCTAGGGAGGCCCCTCCCCAGTTTCCGGGCTTTCGTCTGGTCCCCTACTGTCCACACAGGAACCCCTGTGACCTGCCTCCCTCCCAGCTCCAGTGCTCAGGACAGGCCTGCTTTACCAAGAGGCCTTGCTCAGTTTGCCTCCTGCTGGTTTTTGTGGCTTCCCCTCCCGATCCAGTAACATATGTAGGACTCTCCTGTCACTTGAAGAACAAAGCAGTGTCCATCTCTCGGCCTCTGCCCTGAGCTTCTCCACTGACCACAGGCCTCTTTCCTCTCTGTGGCCGGCTCCGGTGTTACTACTGTGTGCCCCATTCCCATTCCTTGTGAGGCCAGGCCTTGCCTGAAGGAGCCTCCTCTCCCTGCTTTTCTGGCTGCTTCTGTCTCGTGTCCTTGCAGAGGGCTTAGCATTGCCCAGCACATGCCACCCAGGAAGCCCAGGCCTTCTCTCTCCCACTTGTCCCTGGTCAGCCCTCTCCTCCATCTACTCACTGTTTCTTCCCGTGGGAACACTGTGGGCTCCAAATTGGGCAGTTGCACATGTAGCTCAGGCAGTTGCTGGGCCTCCAGTTCCATGGGTGTAGGGTCTGGGACCTCATTGTCCCTGTGGAAAGGAAGAGGAGAAGGAGAGCCAGCACCAAGCCAGTGCTTCCTGGCCATCCAGGCCTCCTGAGCCTGTGGGTAGTGGGCAGTGGCCCCCAAGACCCCACTGTTAAAGAGGGATAGAGGCAGAAGGGAACCAGTTGCCAGGTTGGGTAACAGGCCCTCTTCTGGCTAAAAAACACCTGGGAGCTGCCCTGTCTGTGGAAATTTGAGGCCCAGACACCCATTTTTAGGGTGTTCTGGTCTTTTTCTTTTT
>NW_022900931.1:62639053-62645132 GCF_012274545.1 Fukomys damarensis
TTTTTTTTTTTTTTTTTTTTTTTTTTTTTTTTTTTGAGACAGGGTCTCACTATGTAGTTGAGACTGACCTGGAACTCACTATGTAGTCCAGACTGGTCTAGTGATCCTCCTGCCTCAGCCTCCCAAGTGCTGGGCTTCTAGTCTTTTTGATGTCACCTGTTCATGCCCCTCTGCTTAGGATTTCAGAACAGGGAGGGGGACCTGATGAAGGAGACCCTGCCCAGCTTTAGAAACCTCCAAAGATGTGAGGGTGTCTCTGTGTGTGTGTGTGTGTTACTGGATTGAACCCAGGGCCTTTCCACTGAGCTACAGCTCCAAACTTTATTTTACTTTTTATTTTGAGACGTGGTCTAAGTCACTAAGCTGCCCAGACTGGGCTCAAAATTCTATCTCTAGGGCCAGGGATTTAGCACAGTGGCACCAGGCCTACCTGGCAAGCCAAAGGCCCTGAGTTCAGTCCCTGGTACCAGAAAAAAAAAAAAAAAAAAGTATGATCCGCTGCCTCAGGCTCCAGATTACAGGAATGTGCCACAACACCCAGCTCAAGTAGCCTTAAATCTGAACCTGTAATCCCAGCATTCAGGAGGCTGAGGCAAGAGGACTGCCATGAGTTTGACGCCAGCCTTGGCTACATAGTGAATTCAAGGCCAGCCTGAACTACACAGTGAGAACCTGTCTGAAGGAAGAAAAAAAATGACTGGGTGTGGGATTCTAAAATTGTGACACTAGATCAGGATACCCTTCATATCCCATGACTGAGAGGGGCCAGTCCCTACCTAGGAATATGAAACTGCAATAAAATCAGTGTCCCTTCCAACACAGCAGTCTTTCCCATGGGAATATCCCCAGGATCTGTTTATCCTTCTCCTTAGCCATGTTTTCTAATTAAACATTATCTTATTTGTATAACTGATGGTTTTAAAAGGTTTTATTGGTAGGTGATTCAATGAGTTTATGTTAAAATTGATTGTAAAAGTCTGAACTTATTTCCTAAGATTCTGAGGTTCCATGACTCTGTGCACATGAAATGTAAACATCAATAGCTGCAGGATTGGCCAAAGCTAGGGTTCTGAGGTTTTAAAGTTGAGGCCACAGTTGAATTTACAATGCAATCTACAGGCCCCTAAGAGCTCCTGACCCCAAGACTGACCCTGCAGATCTCCTGGCTGTCCTGGATCTTCCACATGGGCCTGCTTACCTGAGGGCCAAGCACGAGTAGGAGAAGCCCACGAAAGGCAGGTGCACCCCCAGCGGTATGCCTTCCTGCACGTCCGACAGTGTCTCCTACACGAGACATACAGATGTGACCAGCAGCTCTCAGGCTGGCCTGTGCCCCTCTTCTGGTCCTGGCTTAAATGCCCCCCAACCTATCCCAGCTCAAGGATAATCTAAAATGGCCCACTAGCCAGGTATGGTGGTGCACACTTGTAATCCCCAGCACTCAGGAGGCTGAGGCAGGAGAATTGCCAGGAATTCAAGGTCAGCACTGACTTGGACAATGCTGTGTACCCTGAACTGCCCAGCACAAAGGCATACTAGGAGAGCTTGCTAAGGGCAGAAGGAAGGCTCGGACACCCCACCTGCAAGAAGCCCCCCAACAATTTCTGGGTCAAGAGCCCCACCAAGCCCTCAACCCAGATCACTATGGGGCCTCCCTGTCTGCCCGCTGTTCTGTGCATCGGGCACACTGGGTCTCTGCACTAGGTGCTCTAGGGAATGAATGAGGGAGGCCGACTGTCATCAGGGAGAGGGAGGGGATGGGCAGGTTCCCTCAGCCAGGCAGGGGCTGCAGGTACCTACCCCGCCCCCGCTCACCATGGCAGTGAGCCTGTCCTCCACCACATCGAAGTTGCATGTGTCAGTGGCACCCTCGAAGTCTGGTGTGAAAGGGGGCACGCTGTCGCGAAGGCCTTCCCAGTCAAGGCCAAAGAAGAAAGGGTGCTTCCGGAAATCCTCCGCTCCATCCCTGCCCAGTCGTATATCCGGGGGACACAGCAGCCCCTGAATGAGGTCCCGAGCCTCCTCGGGGACCCCCATGTCTGCCAGCGGCAGAGACAGGTGCTCCTGCTCAGAAGGATGAGGGACAAAGAGGTCAGCCCGGGCGCCCTGCAGAGATGGACAGGCTCCTGGGGCCTGCGCTCACCTTGTAGTGCACGATCTTGCCGTAGGTCTCAGCCGTGGAGTCCGCATAGAAGGGCGTCTGCCCATAGAACATTTCATAGGCGAACACGCCCAGCGCCCACCAGTCACACTCTGGCCCGTAGCTTCCTGTCCCGGGCCCACCGCCCACAGCCTGCAGGATCTCGGGAGATAAGTAGTCCGGGGTGCCCACGGCCACCAGCGACCGCACCTGCACCGACAGGACCAGAGCAGAGCTCCAGCCGGCCCTCCTAGCCACGCCTCCAACAATTAGCTCCTCCCCCTATCTGCCAACCTCGAGGCCCAGAACTGGCTTCTGGATACCTCGCTCCCCTTCTAGGTCTGGCTCCGCCCCACACTGCACCCACTTGTCCTCTCTTTAGTGGGCAGAGCTGCCCAGGGGCGGGTGCACCCACTCACCGTTCCATCCGCTCGCAGCTTAAGGCAGGAGCCAAAGTCTGCCAGGCGGATGTGGCCGCAGCGGTCCAGCAGGATGTTGTCTGGTTTGATGTCCCTGCCAGGAGTGAAGGGGGAAGGAATGAGTGAGCCTCCGGAACACCATCGGGCCAGGCTTTGCCCCTCTGAACAGTTCAGCCCCTGCTGGGATTCTGCCACCTGGACCTCACACCAAGCCCTCGCCGCCGGGGGTCCCAACCAACTGGTCCTCTAGGTCCCGTTCCCTGGGGCTCCAGACTCTGAGGCAATTATCCCAGGCAAGCACTGCTAACCCTCTCTACGCCCCGCCCAGGCCACGCCCCTCAGCCCCTGCCACGCCCACCTGTGCACATAGCCCAGCCGGTGCACTGAGTCTATGGCCATGACAATCTCGGCCAGGTAGAAGCGCGCCATCTCGGCCGGGATCCGCTCCCCAAACTTGCTCAGCAGCGTTAGCAGGTCCCCGCCCACGTAGTATTCCATGACCAGGTACTGGGAGGGGCGTCATGGGGTCAGTAGCCTCCCTAGGCGCCCATCGCAGATAGCCAAGGGCAGAGACTCCCAGAGAGAGGGATGCCCCATCCCTGGGCAGAGACCCCGCAGTCCCGTGCCCAAGAGAGGCCTGAGAGCTTCAAGGCCAAACCAGAGGGTCTCCCTAAAGACTCCTCTCCCGGGATGTCACTGGACAGAGACTCAGTCCCTTAGAGACATCCAGGGAAAAACAGAACCCAGAGACCTCCCAACACCTAGAGTATATACATCCCAGATGCTCTGCCCAAGCAATGGCCCGCGCACACGAGAAAGCTGCCCCGATCCGGTTAAGAGCTTCCTCCAACAGAGGGATCTTCGTACAAGAGACCCCGGATCAGCCATAAAAAGAGCAGTAAAGGACATCACCTCCCCATTCTAGATTTTTTAAAACGGCCCCTCCTTTACATGAGACACATCCTGCCATCACACAAACCCCTGTGCAGGCACCTGGGGGGCAGCTAATCCAATCCTACAACTTCCTCTCTCTGCCTCAGCCGTGTTAAGGTGTGTGGGGGGTCCGTCCTTCGTAGTCACCCGGCCAGGAGCTCACCAGGTAGTTCTCGTCCTGGAAGGCGAAGTGCAGCTGCGTGATCCAACGGCGGTCGCCGTTCACCAACACGTCCCTCTCTTCGCGGAAGCACGACACCTGCGGGGCAACGAGGGCGCTGAAGAAGGTGAGAGGAGAGGATCCCCGGCTCCGCCACGCCCAGCCCAGCCCATCCCTCACCTCGCCTCTCTTCAGCATGTCCCACTTATTCATGATCTTCATGGCATACACCTGGCCCGTCTGCTTCATCTTCACCACCGCTACCTAGAGGACAGCAGAGAAGTGGCCAGAAAAAACAGAAGAGCCACCCAGACGGGATCCCCCCTCCACTTTACCCAGCAGTGGCCCCGCCCCGCACACACAACGCCCGTAGGCCTCAAGCCCCACCTCCATTGCAGCCCAGTTCTAGGTTCTCTCATTCATCAATTTTAAAGTCCCGCCCAGCTCCTATGCCCCGCCCACCCCGTTGAGCGTTCCAGCTCCGGGCCACTCAGGACTCACCTCGCTGAACGCCCCGCGTCCAATCACTTTCAGAATCTCAAAGTCATCCCTCTGCAGTCGGATCTCCTTAAGCCTGGCCACAATGGGCTCCGCTGGGTGTGGTGAGGGTAGAGGAAGAACCGAGTCACTGGACAGACACTGGCGATGAGGGCCTGACCTTCAGTCTCCCCTTCTCTGTGTTTTTTAACTTTCTTTTGGGACTGCCTGCTCCCAGAGGCTCTCCCACAAAAACACCATGTGAGTTTTCTGCACTCTCAAGCCTGGGAACACGTTTTGGATACTGGGTGTTGGGAAAGAGGGATCCAGTGGGAGCAAGAGTAACATCTGCAGAGTAGGAGGCCTTGAATAAGCCCAGTCCTTAGACCTCCCTGCGCCTCAGGTCTCCACCCCCACTCTGCCCTCCCCTATCTCCCGCGGCTTGGGCTTTCAGCCTAGAACTGCCCAGTACCCAGTACCCAGTACCCAGTGCCTCCAGAGTGAGATTCGTCCCGTTCTTTGGGAAATACTGAGTTGGGGCCCGAGAGGTTTTGGACACACAGCCTGAGCACTTCTGGAAGTAGCTCTGTTTTCCCCAGGGGGGCGGGAGGCTTCCTGTACAGATAGCATCAACTGCAGAGGCTAAAAGCCTATAGCTAGTGGGCTCAGCTCACACTTCTGAGAGGACCGGCCAGGTGGAGGCTGGAGACTTGGGGGCAGTGGCGAGAGGGAGACCTGGCCTTGAGGTAGAAGCCAGGTTTGGGAGGCACGATGGAAGAGGGACGGTGCTGGCAGGGAAGAGGGGAGAGAGTGGGCCATGCACAGAGGGGGTTCTGGAACGTGGGCCGTGGGGAAGGACCGGCCGGGGCCTAGGGTGGGGGAGGGAGGAGAGAGCCAAGACATTGAGCCCTTTTAAGGCAGCGGGAACCCAGGCCCCCTCCCCCGCCCCGGGCCCCGCAGGGGAGGGGCCTCAGGATGCAACTCAGGCCACAAAAGGACTGCTCCTTCCAGGAGAGCCAGGGCCCTGCCCCAGCCCCAGGCCTCAGTTTACCCAGCCAGCCCAGCTTCATTCTCTGCAAAAGCGAGGCTGGAAGAGTCACTGAGGCCAGAGAAGAGGTGAGAGAGGTGTCTTCTAGAGGCCAAGTGGGCTATCCCCTGGTTTCTGCCCTCCCATCTACAAAATGGGAGAGGGAGAGAAATTTCACATGGGTCATAGAGATGGACGTGGGCTAAATGGGGGCTGGGGAAGGAGGCAGTGACACAGGGACACACGGAGAGAGGCCAGGGACCAAAAGCAAGACACTGAGGGACAAGTGACAGAGTAGCAGGGTGTCAGGGGTCAATGAAACTAGAGCAAGCCTGAGATCTAGGCCTGGCGTTGGGTGGGAGCCGCTGAGGTGGAAGCTGGCACCGAAGCACTTATATTCTCTCCTCTGAATTGTCCCCAGGGCCCAGAAAGATCTTGTCAGAGGTAGGCCAGCGGGAGGGCTGGTGGCCCTGAACAGGGACCACTAAGGAGGTAGAGAGCTGGAAGGGGCCATGGCTGATGCACGCAGGCTGACAGGGACCAGGGGCAGAGAAAGGGGCACCCCAGAAACCCAAGCTGTTCCCAATTGAGGACTGGGGGGGATCTGGGTGACACCCCTCAGTAGAGCTGAGTCTCCCCCAGGCTTGTGTGAGTCACCTCACCCTCCCAGTGCCTGGGCACCTGTTGGGACAGCTGGCACGAAGCACCTGTCAGCCACACCCGTGGCAGCTGTCCCTCTGCTTGCCCCTGTGCACTGGAAAGCCCGGGTAGATGGTCATGGGGCAATTCTGGGGTATAGGCCTAAGAGATGGGGCCACCAGCAGGTCCTTAGCCTAGACTTGGGCTAGGGGTACAGGGAGACAACAGGTGGCTGTGCCCAGCTTAGCCTGTCAAAGCTCCCCTGCTGTGGCTGTTACAGCTGC
>NW_022900931.1:62645246-62645785 GCF_012274545.1 Fukomys damarensis
GCCTCTGCTGACCTAGCATGGCCCCACAGGGATGGCATGGGGACAGGGGTGTGTTGTCCCAGGCCCCGGCTCTGGACCCCCTCATGGGAAGATGTCTCCACATCCATCCCATTCCCCAAGCCCAGGAGCCCGTGCAAGCTGGCACTCACCCCACTGTAAGAAGTCGGCCACGTACTTGTCCTGGGCCAGGTCGGAGGCACCCAGCTCCTGGTGGACGCCCAGGAGAAGGTCGAGCAGGGGCTCCAGCCCCAGGAAGCTGGGGTCCAGTGCCAGCTGCTGGAGCCGCCTCAGCCGTACCTCGGCTGACATGTCGGGAGGGCAGCACCATGGCCCCTCCCCGGGCCAAGGCTCGGGGTCCTATTGTCACAGGGTCTGGCAGACCCTGTCCAGGCCACAGAGCCCTGACCGCATGTCTGACTGTCCCTTGGGCCTCTCTGGCCACTTCTCCGCGGCTGAGGCCTCCTCCTCTTTTCACCCCACCCCCTAGTCCAGCCCCCTCCCGCCTCCTAGTTATAACCCCTCAGGCGCCCCCCCCTCAA
>NW_022900931.1:62645940-62649068 GCF_012274545.1 Fukomys damarensis
GCCACTTCTCCGCGGCTGAGGCCTCCTCCTCTTTTCACCCCACCCCCTAGTCCAGCCCCCTCCCGCCTCCTAGTTTTAACCCCTCAGGAGACAGCCCCCCTCAACAACCCCTTCCTGGGCACCTTTAATCCTTTCAGTGCTAGACCGGCTGGAGAACCTCAATTCTCACAGCGTTTGGGAGGCGGAACCCAAGATGTTACAGGTTCAGACCAGCCCTGCCATTGCCCAGGGGTCCAATCAAGGCTGAGTGACCTAGTAACTAACTACTCCCCCGTCTCCCTCAAGCACCATAGCTGCGGGGGGAGGCAGAGAAAGGGGTTGAGGCCTGGGGGGGGAGGCTAGGGCAGTTTCTCCAGTGACTCAGCGAAGGATTCCAACTTTGGGATAGTTAAATTTAGCCCCTGGGCCCTCTGCTTTCTACTTTTTGTTTGGCAGGGGGTGGGGCATGGGTGGCAGAGCATGGGGTGGGGAGGCTCTCAGGAGCCAGAGCCAGGGGTGACCTGCTGGCCAAAGGCTGGGGGAGGTGAGTGGCAGTAAGGCCCTCCCCAGGCAGAGGAGACCCCAAAATAGCTCCTTGGCCCCTGGCCGGGGAGCCACATTCCTGCCCAGGCTGGGATTAGAAACAGAAACATTTCGGGGGGGGAAGTGGGAAGACACCAGTCCTGTAGCTCTACAGAGCCTCCAACAGGGATCGGAGCTTTTCCTTCTAGCATGGATAGGGGTTAGAAACCACAGCCTCTGCCTGACAGTGGGCACCAGGGCCACAGCAGGGCCAGTCCCGAGTACCAAGGACTTGTCCCCAAGTCCTTCAGACTTGAAGCTCAACTTCCAGTGCCCCCTTGATGGTACCTGTGGGAGCTGCCTGGGGGAGGCCCACGGGGCAGCCTTTGCAAGAGTGGAGTTGGACAGTGTGGTGCTTTAAAACAACTTTCAAAACTGAGCACATGGAAGAGGGGCTCCTGGCTGCCCACTCTCCTCTCTAGGGCCCAGCTGCTCCTCATGACCTCCCTCTGGGGCTCCAGCAATTCCAAAGGCTGGGGGTGGGCAGCCTGGCCACTGCTTCCTTTGGTAAAATCCAGGTCCTAGGACAGTGGCCAAGAGCACACACACACTTCCTCCCATCCGCCCACCTCGAACAGAGCCGCCATGCAAACAGGGAACTTTAGTATAAATAAGAGGTCCTGGGGGACAAGGAGGGCCCTGGGGACTTCCATAACTTAACACTTCTCAAAAGCACAGAGGACAGCAAGGGGTGGGATGGAGGAGGGGCTCTGCCCTCACCGTAGGGACGCGTTGCAGAGTTGGGGCTCTGGTGGTAGGGCTTCTCCCCAGGAATGGCCAGTTACATGCTGGGATAGGGATGTGGGTTAACACTGATGTTTCAGAGGAAGGATCACAGTTCTCGGCAATGGGTGGGGACAGGGCTGAGGTCACAGGGGCCGCTACATCCCCCATGTCTGAGCCAGTTTTGGGGACCCCCAACAGTTGTGCAGGCCGGGAGATCGGAGCAGTCCTTCCTTTGTGGTTAGTCTTAATACATTGATCCATGAGGTCAGCAGGATGGGTTATGGCTAGGAGGCTGGAAGCAAGGGGTACAAGACCCCAACATCCACGGTGTCACACCACTGTGCCACTTGGAGAGTTCCCTGGCTGGGAGGAGATGCCCTGGGGAGGACAAGAGGGAGACAGTAGGGATTAGACGCCACCTGCTAGTGCCCAGGGAAGGCGCCAGCTGGAGTCCAGGCCACTCCTACCTTGGGTTTGCCCGTTAGTCCACCCCAGCCCGGAGGCCACTGAGCTAGTCCCCGGAAGCACATCTCGGCTGGTGGCTAGCTTCCCTGTCCCAGCAGTTGGCAGGGTCACACAATAATTACAGTTCTCAGGAGATCCCGGGCAGAGATGGGGAAGGGGAGGGGAAGCTGAGGTCCCCTTCTGACTTGGGGGCGTGGTCCTGAGACGGTGGAAAGGCAAGAACTCAGGGACAATCCTACCTCTACCACTGACTTGCTGGGTGACCTGGACCAACTTCCTTCCCCTGCCTGGGCCTCCGTCTCCTCGTCTGTGAACTATGGAGACAGAGGGGTCTCTTTCAGGACTCAGTCAGGCTCTCCAAACCCCACCACCCGTGCCTCCAAGATAAAACTGTTCTTGGGTTCTAGAATTCAGGAGTCTAAACTCCCAACACGGAAGCCCCAAGGGACTGAGCTGTGGCCCTGATCTGGGATCCTGGGCACCAAGGCCAAACTGGAAGGGGCAGAGACACCCAAGACAACCCTGAGCTTGCTGTGCTTCCCTATGGTGACCTTCTCAACCCCACAGCCACTTGGAGGTGGGTACCCTTCCTGCCCACCTGAAAGGCTCTCTCTGTCCTAAACAGGGTGGGCAGGTCAGAGAGGGGCAGTGCGTTGCCCCGGGCCCACAAAGGCAGCAGACATGCAGGCCTTGAGCCCGGGGGTCTGACTCCCAGCTCCTGCTTTCCACAGTGGACTCAGATCCTGAAAGTCTAAGAGCCATGCTGGAAACTAGGCCCAGGGGCTTAATTCTGCCTCTAAAAATTCCACCATCTGAAATTGGGATTCTCCATAGAAATGGTCTTTGCCTTGAAACCAGAGCTAGGAGCAGACCACATGCAGCCTGTCAGCTGCCCTTCGGGATGCCGGCCTTGGGTCCCCGGCTCTGCTGACTCGGACCCCTGTCCTGCTCACTGCTGGCTGAGGCCAAGTGCACTAAGCCTGAGTGGTCTCGCTCTGGGGCACTAAGATCTCCACCCTTCCCCTCCTCCCGCAGGGCCAGAAGCCAGGACAGTGCCATGCCTGGTCTGCCCGTGCCTCTTCCCAGTCCCGGTCCCGGGGTGGGACTCACTGCCTTGCCGGGCCGGGCCCAGGTGCAGATGAGGCCCTCCTGGCAGGCGGTGATGATGCAGTCCTCCAGGAACAGCAGCACGGTGAGGCGCTCCTGGGCGATCTTCTTGCACACCAGGGGCTCCAGCAGCGGCACCTCGTGGATGCGAGGGCACAGTGCAGTGCCCAGCACCTTGGCAGGGTCCAGGCGGCTGCGGGGAGCAGGGCCGCTGGGCTTGTCGCCACCGCTGCCCCCACTGCCGCCTCGGCTGATGTTGCCCAGGCTGT
>NW_022900931.1:62649290-62653296 GCF_012274545.1 Fukomys damarensis
GGGGCGGGTGTGGGGAAAGCACGTCTTCAGTGAGGTCCCACAGGCAGAACTGTGTGTCCTGACCCGCCGAACCGAAGCGGTAAGTGATGGAGCCGGCCTTGGGCAGCGGGGAGAGCGGGGCGCCCCCGCCTGTGCCTGTGCCAGCAGCCTCAGGCTCCTCCTCCTCCTCGCCACTCCCATCCCCATCACCACTGCCCGCGGTCGCCTCTTCTGCCCGAGTGGTGTAGGGGTCAAAAGCCACAGCGTTGACCCAGGACTTGTGGCCATGGCCTCGAGCCACCACGCGGCCCTCAGTGAAGGACCACACAGTGACCAGGTCGTCTTCACCTCCCGTCACGACATAGCGGCCATCGGGGCTCCAGCACACGCAGAGCAGGCCCCCAAAGTAGCTCTTCATGAGCCCCCGCAGGAGCATAGAGTCGAAGTGGAAGACGCGCAGGCAGCCGTCCTGGCTGACACAGGCCAGGTGGCGGCCGTCGGGCGAGAAGGCAAACTCGTTGAGGGGCCCTTCACCCACTGCCCACTTGGCCAGCGGGTTGCGGGGTGCTTTGCTCTTGGCGGCGTAGACGGCAAAGCCCTCACCCTGCTTCAGCAGGCTGTACTGGGGCGGGGCCGAGGCGCATGGGTGGCTGACATTGTACAGGTACAGGTGGCCGCTCGCATGGGAAGCCAGGAACAGGCTCTCGGATTCAGGCAGCCACTTGAGATACGTCACCTTGGTCTTGTCAATCAGCCGCTGCAAGGAGAGACAGAGTGGGGTTGGAGGACACTGTTAGCTCCTGCCACTCTTACCCCAACCTGGGGCCCCAAGGCCTGCAGACCTTGGCCAACTCATAGAGGTGGTGCTGTGCCAGGCCCAGGCTCCCACACTGAGGGAGGCAGATGCCAGGTCACCACGGAGCAGAGATAAGGGCTGCCTATGAGGGGCCACGGTAAGGGAAGCTCCACACAGCCCTGACGGCCCATCTTTAGCAAGGGCACAATCCACCTGCCAGTCCACTGTCGTCCATCTGCCTAATCCTTTCCCCAACTTCACCACGTGAGGGTTGAGGCAGGAAACTGATGCCCACAATGTCAGCCCTAGCACACCGCTCGGTACACAGCAGGTGCCTTGGAGATGACTGACAGCCCCACCCTGCTGACTACTTAGGTCGAAAGCCTTCAAAGCATCTTCGCTCCTTTCTCATCACAGCTCACGTCCAATCCTCCAACAAATCCTGCAGTCTTAACTTTCAAAGTAGATCCTGACCTATACTCACCAGCCCACTCCAGCTGCCACCACTCTCACACTGCCTCCCTGGCCTCCAGGCCTCCAGCACCTGGGCCAATCTCCTCTCGTCATCAGCAGGGAGCTGTTAAACACAGGGCAGCACCTGCCAGGACACTTCGCGGCCGCCTCCACCAGGGTTCCAGAGAGCAAAGCCCTAGGCACCCAGCATCATGATGAGGGGACTTCTCTCCCGTTCTGAGAGCTGAGGAAACCACCCTCCCCGAACCATTCTCTGCTCCGTGGCTCAGGTAAGCCAGCTGGACGGCTGCTCCACAGACTCTATCCACAAGGAAGAGGCAAAGTCTCTGCCCCGCTGCCAGGGAGCTGGCCCCTCCTGCCATGTCCCCAGATTCATCTACCATCCGCTCTCCTTCAACTACTGCCCTGGCCACCCAGCCTTCCGGTGTCCTGCTTCAGGACCTTTATCCTCAGTTTCCCTCTACTCAAGACTGTCCTTCCCCAGGGACTTTTCTGGTCTCCTCAGATCTTCCTGACCAATCTATTCCAACTCACCACACTTCCTCGCTGCTCCTTTCCCAAGGGTCTCACCACCAGCCAACATGTGGGACCCTTATTGTAGCTGGTGAGCATGTGCCTCCCAGCGTGACTGAAAGCTCAGCAAGGACAGGTCCCTCTGTTCTTATGCTCAGAGATGTGCTTGGAACCATGCCTGACACAGGACAGGTGCTCTGTATCTACTCTGTGAATGGAGGAGCGGATGCATTTAATCCACACTCCATTCCCCTTGCTCCCTTCAGCCATTCAGCCATTCAGCCAATATTTATGGAACACCCCTCTGGACCAGAGAGAAGGAGATGCAGGGCAAGAGCAGTTCCTGCCTGCAGACAAGGCCTTGTTCTGGCCTCTCTTCTTGAGCCAAACTGGCCCAGACTGAGCATTTGCCATACATGAATTTACATCGGTCCCGGGTGGTAAGGATAAATACCCTATTTGCAGAGGAGGAAAACTGAGGCTTAGAGAGTGGTCATCTTCCCAAAGTCAAAGAGCAAGTCAATGGTGTAGCAGGGATTTGAATCCAAAACCCACAGAACCCAGAATTTGAAGATCAAGGGTATCCAAAAAGGCCCAGCAAGTTACTAGCCTCAGTCCCCTGATTTGCAAGTGGGCATCAAAATTTCTTACCCATTGGTTGATGAAGCTCAACAAGTAAAACTCAGCACGGGGCTGACAGAGCAGAGGGTCCAGGCACGACCGGGGAAGCTGTCACTGTGAGCCCCATTCCCCATGTTCTCTTTCCCCTTTCCCCTTAGGCCCACCCTGCTCCCAGGCAGCTGCAGTCCCACGACAAACAGCACAGTCACCTCCTCATTGAATAGCTTGCTGGTGTCCTTCTTGATGAGGTCCAGGTACTGCACCTGGCCAGCTGAGAAACCCACCAGCAGGGAGATGGTCTCCGTGGCAGCAGTGAACTGGTTGAAGTCATGACAGGTAGGCTGGGTGCCCTTGTAGATCCGCTTATCAATGGGCTTGTTGAGGTCAATGGACTTGAGTGGTGGGAGGAAAAGGAGTTAAAGCTTTATACCACTGAGAGGAAGGAAGAGGGTGCTGAGGTTGAAGAAAACCACTAAAAGGAAGCAGGGTTAAATGCCTGAGGGAAGTGGGTAGGTGGGGAGGGAGAGCGCAGCCACAGACAGGAAGGGGACACAAATCACAGTGGTGCAAACACCAACTGGAAAGTCATCCCCTCAGACCACAGTGCCTTTCCACAGTTGAACACTCCCACCTCGAATTTAGGCATCCCACACCATCAGGGTTCAGGGCTCCCTAGTCCCCAAGTCCAGTTTTTTTCCAGGCCCAACCCAGCCCCTGTAACCTCAGCAACTCCTCGGGATGTAGCACACTAGTCCAACACCTCAAATCCTCGGGCAAACCCAAGTTCAAGGACTCTGCAGCCCGATATCCCAGAATCCCCTTCAGTTTGGAGTCCTTAAACCTCAGGACTTCCGTCACAGTCTAGGGACTCATCAACTCTAGGTACATTCTTCACCTCTGGCCTCTGAGGATCCTCATCATTCCAGGGGTCTGCCCCGCTAGGACCTAGATCACTTTAGGGTGCCCATGCCTGAGGATTTCCTCTGTCACCTCAGTCTCCCATCAGTTTAGGTCCTTCAGGGCCTTCATAATCTCCAGACCCCAATTTTACCTAGGATCGCATTCACCTATTACCTCTAAGAACCACATCTCGTCCAGAATCACCCTCACTTCTGGGCTCCCAGAAGTCTCAAGAGCCCCCTCTAATACCCGCAGATTACAATATTTCTGGGCTCTCCATCTCATCCGAGCTTGCATCATCTCACAATTCTCCACCACCTGCAGAATGCCTGGTACCCCAGAATCCAGGGGACCCCGCATCATCTCAGGTATCTTAACACAAGCTCCACCACATACGGAATACTCGTCGCCCCAAAATCCCCACACGGAAGCCATTCCCTTATCACCTTCCAGAATCCTGCATTACCTCTAAGAACCTTGTCCCCCTGGGGTGTCCATCGCATCTAGGATGCCTTTCTCGGGGCCTCCCGTCAATTCGGGAACTCACCTATCACTTCCCAGGGACCCAGTCCTCTCAAGCACCCAGGCCCCACAACGCGGGCCGCTCACCCGTTGGCTCCCGCGGCGGCAGCAGCCGGGGTAGAAATAAAGCTCGCGGCCCAAGTTGAAGCAGACGCGGTCTCCCCCTGCGCCCAGTCCCGCGGGCGTGGCGGGCGGCTCCCC
>NW_022900931.1:62653975-62700313 GCF_012274545.1 Fukomys damarensis
ACACACACACACACACACACACACACACACACACACACACGGCCTCGTCTGTATTACAGCCCTCCCACGATGCCACAACTTACCCTAAGTGATCCTTGTGTCTTAAATTCACAATACACCCTCCCAATATCCAGTGTTCCCACTGACAGCTTAAAGCCCCTAACCATTTCTTCCCACCCCCAAATCCTCAAATTTGGGTCCCCCAAATCATAGTAGACCCGAGTGTCGCCACAAAACCCCCGAAGCTTCATCTGATCCACTATAATTAATGCTAACTCCAAACATCACCTGTATTTTTCACCAGCCTCCACTATACTTTTCCATGATTTCACTGTCTTCAATAGCCTTACTTTTCCTCCAAAACCTACCTCTGATTCCAAAATTTCATTGATCCTTGCGATGCCCCCGTGCCCCAATGATCCATTAGTAACCCAAAGTCTCCCCTCTCTTCTGCTGAAGCCACCCTGGCCCGAACACAGATTTTTCTAGACTCCAGTACTCAAAGGCTTCTCAGATTTCTCACCAGAATGTCCAGCTCCCAAGTCCTATAGTGAGCATGGCATCTTAAGACTGGCTCTGCCAGCTACCCAGTCCCCTGGGTCACAGATTTGTGTGTCTACTTGAATTTATACCATTTCTCTTCACTCCTCCCACTTCCAGCGCCCAAGTCTCTGCATCCTACCATCAGAATTTCTTTTTCATTTCCTTCCTTTTTATAGTCCTTCTCTAAACTTCTGCTGCTGAGTACCCCCGCATCAGTCTTGTCCCTGGTCTCCCAGACTCCTGCCTGGCCTCTTGGTACTGGGGAGTGAACATAGGACCTTCACGCTGAACTACACAGCCCCTTCCCCCTCTTAGACAGGGTCTCACTAAGTCACTAAAGTGCCTGGGCTGGGCTCAGACTTGCAATCTGGTTCGCTTCCCACAGTGCTGAGATTACAGGTGTGAACCATCCTGTCTGGCTTCCCTAGACTATTGTTGTTTTAAAGATAGGGTCTCATTGTGTAGTTCAGGTTGGCAGCCAGCTCACAATGTAGCCCAGTCTGGCCTTGAACTCTCAGCAATCCTCCTGCTTCAGCCTCCGGAATGCTGGGATTGCAGGTGTGTGCCACCACACCCAGCACTTGAGACAGTGTCTCTCTAAATTGCCCTGGTTGGCCTTTAACTTGCAATCCTCCTGCTTCAATTTCCTGAGTAGCTGGAATTAAAGGTTTGGGCCACTAGACATTTGCCTAGAGGAGTCTTTCCAAAGTACAAATAAGATCAGGGCATTCCCTTGATCCAGACCACGTGTGGCTCCTAGCTGCCTGGTAAAATTAAGCCCTGTGCAGTCTGGCCTCAGCCAATCTCTTTTTCCAGCCTCATCTCTGTCCACTAACCTCTTACACCATGTACCACCTAAAAGGAGAAACTGCCCTGTTCCATCGTATGGTCACTGTACCTTGCCCTCACATCTGTGCATATGCTGTTCCCTGTGCTTGGAATGCCCTTCCGCATTCCTTTTCTTGCCCTCTTAGGAGTTGGCTCAGCAGCTCTGTCAGTCCTCTGAGCTCCTCTAGGGGGACTGCCATCGTCTGGGGACAAGCCTGTCTTCCTCAGAGAGAGCGAGCCCTGGGAAGGCAGGCCGGGGCCCACATAGATATTTCTGTGTCTTCGGCACAGGACTGGGCTAATGGGGTCACTTCGGTATCCCTGTGATGGCCAACTGAATAAATGAAGAAGTAGGGGCTCAGCAAGCAGCTGTCAGCCCCCGCTCCCAGCACAGAGCAACGGCCCTAACTTGACATCCAGGTCCACAAATGTGGGGAATGAATAAATCGATCACTGCACTGGAAATTTATTTGCCTTCCACCCTTGCACACCAGCAGCAGGAAGCAAACTACTGAAAATACAATCGGGAACTGACTACATGGAAGGCAAAACTGCGGTCTACCTGCTTGGGGCAAGGAGCTGCAGGGCCCTAGTCCTCCAGGTCCTCGTCCTCCTCTTCCTCCTCGTCCTCCTCCTCCTCGTCCTCCGCGGCTGCCAGGACCTGCTCTTGGGCAGCCCGCAGGGCCTGCTCCTCCTCCACGGTGGGGTCGCTCATCTCCATGATCTCCGGGCCGCTCGAGTACTCCTGCTGGACCGGGGCTGGCAGGGCCGGGTTGAAGTTGTCCGGGCTGTACTTGTGACCCCAGCCGATGTAGAGGTTCTCAAACTTTCTAGAGGGGCAGCGAGGTAGCATGAAACTCTGTAAGGGCTGCCCAGAGCATGGGCACAGCCTGAACGCCAAGTCTCGCACAGTCTCGCGGGGTCAGGTGAAACACACCCACCCCGTTTCTCTGTCCCTCTGTTTATTGGACAAATGTTTACAGAGCACCTACGCTGTACAAGTTTAGGTCTAGAGTGGCACCATCTGAGAGCACGGCTGCAGGAATGCTTGAAACATAACGAGGGGAAGGGGAAGTCTAATTTTTCAATTGTATTATGTAATTTTTCTAATTTCCAGTGTGATGACTTTATTGAACCCAGGTCTTTTGCAATGAGCTACATCCCCAGGGGTTTTTGGTTTGTTTTTGCTCTTTTGAGACAAGGTGTCACCAAATCTCTGAGTTACTCAGGCTGAACTCAAATTTGTGTTCCTCCTGCCTCAGTCCCTCCGAGTGCTGGATTCCAGGTGTGCATGACCATTCCTGGCTTGGGATTTCTGCTTGACCAGTTCTCTTCTATTATGATTTCTAATTTAATTCCATGGTGGTCAGAGAAGATATTTTGCATGGTTTCAATTGGTTCACATTTATTGAGAATCCTGCCTAAGTACTTGGTCCTGGAGTGTGTTCCATGAATGCTTCAGAAGAATATACATTTTGCTGTTGTTGGGTGGAATGGGCTTTTTATTTTTATTTTTTTATTTATTTTTTGGTACTGGGAATTGAACTCAGGTCTTTGCGCTTGCAAGGCAGGCGGCGGAACCACTGAGCTAGATCCCCGGCCCTTTTAATTTTAATTAGTTTCAATTTAAATAATAAAATTGAGACTCAATTTGGTTACTGGAAAACTTCTATGAATGTCCGGAACATCTTGCGTACTTGAATCTCCATTTTCAACTATAAATATGTTTCTGTATTTATTTATTTTTTAAAACTATAAATATTTTTCAGTCTGAATACAGGTCAGGTATTTCTGATGCACATGGTTGTAACTTTAGGAGGCTGAGGCAGGAGGATAGATACCACTTTGAGGCCAGCCTGGGCTACATAGTGAATTCAAGGCCAACCTGCACTACAAAGCAAAGCCCTGTCTCAAGGAAAAAAAAAAAATGTATTTCTGATGATGTGAATACAGTCCAGATATTTCTGGGGAAAATTTAGTATCCAAATTGAAGTGCACTGTAAATGGAAAGTACAAGTACATCCCAGATTCTGAAGACTTAGTTTTGCTTTGTTTTTGTTTTCCCCTAATCCTGGGGATGGAACCCAAAGCCTATCAAATGCTAGACAGATGTTCTACCATTGAGCTACACGCCCAGTCCTTCAATGTATTACTTTGCTTTCTTTCTTTTTCTTTTCTTTTTTTTTCTCAGTGCTTGGTTTGACCCCCAGTATCAAAAAATAAAAAATAAAAATAAAAACTCAGGGGGCAGGGGATTTAGCTCTGTGGTTCCAGTGTCTGCCTTGCAAGTGCAAGGACCTGAGTTCGATCCCCGGTAACAAAAAATAAAAAAATAAAAACTCAGTGCCCAGAATTGAAATGAAGGTCTTTTTTTTCCCCCCAATGGTGGGGACTGAACCCAAGGGATTGACACTGAGCCGCACCCCCAGACCATTTTTAATTTTTAAATTCTGAAACAGGATTTTGATAAGTCACTACATTTCCTAGGGCAACCTGAACTTTCTTTTTCCTCCTCTTCTTTTTTATGTGTTGTTGTTGTTGTTGTTTGAGACAGGGTCTCACTATGTAATGGAGACTGACCTGGAACTCACTATGTAGCCCAGGCTGGTCTCGAACTCACAGCAATCCTCCTGCCTCAGCCTCCTGAGTGCTGGGATTACAGGCGAGCACCACCACACCCGGCTTCTTGTTGTTTTGGTACCGGGATCCGAATTGGAGTTCTTGTGCTTGCAAGGCAGGAGATGGAACCACTGAGCTAAATCCCCAGCCCTGTTGTTTTTTGAGACAGGGTTTTGCTATGCAGTCCAGGCTGGTCTTGAACTCAAAATGTAGGCCAGGCTGGCCTCAAATTCACAGCGATCCTCCTGCCTCGGCCTCTCAAGGGCAGGGATCACAGGTGTGAGCCATGACAGGCTTAACTTACTGTTATCTGCATGCTGGGCAAGTGCCCTACCACTGAGCTCTATTCCCAGCCTTGAAGACTTACTATGAAACAAAGAATATAAAATAGCTCGTTGGCCAGGCATGGTGGCACACGCCTGTAATCCCAGCACTCGGGAGGCTGAGGCAAGAGGATCACTGCAAGTTCAAGACCAGCCAGGCCTACACAGTGAGTTCCAGGTCAATCTCAACTACATAGTGAGACCCTGTTTCAGAAAAACCTAAATAAATAAATAAATAAATAAAATAAAATAGCTCGTTAATGATTTTAACTTTTCATTAATGATTTCATGTTTTAATTATAACAACTTAGATATGTGAGGTAAAATATGTTACTACATGCGGGGGATTTAGCTTAGTGGTTCCATTGCTTGCCTCACAAGTGCAAGGACCTGAGTTCAACCCCTGGTACCCCCCCAAAAATATGTTACTACAATTAATTTATTTGCTGATCTCATTACTTATTCATTTATTTATTTTTGGTACCAGGGATCAAACTCCAGTTCTTTCACTTGCAAGGCAGGCAGAGGAGCCACTGAGCTAAATCCCCAGCCCAGATCTTCATCTTTTAAATATAGCTACTAAAACATTTTAAATGATCTATGTATGTATACCTAAAAAGTACCAATAAACTCAATAAGAAAAAAAATAAAACAAAATGATCTATGTAGCTCTTATGTTGCTCTAGGTGCTGGGGCACAGAAGGAAGCAAAGTCAACCAAGATTCCCTGTGGCCACTGTCCTGCTGTGAGGTTGATGATAAAGGAGGCCCAGGGTGGGGATGGAGCTCAGGGGTGTAGCACCTGCCTGGCAAGTGCAAGGTCCTGAGTTCGATCCCTGGTACTGGAAGGGAAGGAGGAAGGAAGCAAACAAGCAAGGAAGGAAAGAAAGAAGGAAGAAAGCCAGCCACTGGGAGGGTCCTCGCCTACCAATTCTGCCCTTCTACATAAGTCCAGCTAGAAAATGGGAGAGAAACAAGTGGGAGAAAAAGGAGAGGACTCTGGGACAGGGAGCGACAGAGACAGGAGAGAAGATGGGGAGAGGTGAGATCCAGAGTTCTGGTCCTGGAGCAGCGATTTTGTTTCCACCTTGTTTTCATGCTTTTCTATTCCACAGAGCACTGCTTTCCTCCAGCACCGCTCAACACACAGCCACCCTGGCAGGCTCCAGGCCCCTGCCAGCCCTAGCCACATGGCCCCTGAATCAGCAATCGGCCTCACTTGGAGCTGTTTAAAAATGCCAGATCTCATCAGGCATGACGGCATACGCCTGCAATCACAGTACTTTCAGAGGCTGAGGCAGGAGGATCTCAAATTTGAGCCCAACCTGGGCAATTTAGTGAGAATCTGTTTCAAAAAAAAAAAAGCTAAGGGCTGGGGATTTAGCTCAGCAATTTGGCAGCCTGCCTTGCAAGTGCAAGGACCCGAGTTCAATCCCCAGTACCAAAAAAAAAAAAAAAAAAAAAAAAAAAAAAAAAAAAATGCTTGGAAATATGGCCCTGGGTTCAAAGCCCCACTGCTGGGGAGGGTCCTAAATCTCGGGCTCCATCCAAGACCCCTGTAACCAGAAAGAATCTGCGTCCTAACCAGATCCCCTGGAGCCTTCACATTGACAGCCTGGGAAGCTCTGGTCTTAGATGTTCCTTCGGCTGGCCTTTTGCCGGCTACTCCTTTCCCTTGCAGATTTCAGCTCAGCTGCTTTCCCCAGGAATCATTGCTCTGGGATCCCCGAATGCCTGACAGGCACTGAGGCACTCACTGAACTCACAGCCTCACTTGTTCCCTTGGAATGGGGTATTATTCCGCCGGAGGGGTCCGGGACATGTTGTCTGCCTCTGCTTCCTCTGCCTGCTCTGGGACAGCAGCCATGTCCGTCTTTCCAGCAAAGGGCCTGGGTCTGGAACACAGCTGGCAGTGGTGACATTCCAGGGTCTTGTGCAGGGGAAGGACGGACAGCCATGTGGAGGAGTGGGGGTATGGGCAGAGGGGTGGAAGGGTGGGCGAGTGGAACCCCAAGTTTGGATCCTTTGATCCAGAGGCAACTTGGTAAGTTAGGGAGTGGCCAGAAGAAGGAGTTGGGTGAAAACAAGCATGCCACTTCCCAGCCTCTTTAGAAGAAAAAAAATTGCCAAGAAGTGGTGCAAGTGTCAAGATGCCATGAAATCTGTGAAAAAGCTGCTGCCATCTGGTGGACAGAGCTGGTAGCGCCCCCACCCGGCTCCTCTAGGACTCTAGAGTCAGGGGCTGAGGGACTGAAGAGGGTGTTGCTGGGGCTGGAACAGCCAGGTGACTCTGGCTTGCCAATCTTTTGGGAGCAACTGCTGGGCCATCCGGTGGAGAAGATTTCCACCTCTTGAAAGCAGACCCGACTGGAAGAACTATCCAGGGATCCAGAAGAGTCAACTCCCCCTGCCCAGAGGTCAGGGAACTGGAGATCCAGCTTAGCATCCCACAAGTTTGGTGTGGCCCTGTGCCATTCCCTTCCCTTCTCAGAGCCTCTTTTTTTTACTTTTTAATTAATTAATTTATTTATTTATTTTTGGTACTGGGGATCGAACTTGGGTTCTTGCCCTTATGAGACAGATAGGTGGCAGAACCACTGAGCCACTTTTTTTTTTCTTTTTTTTTTTTGCACTGGGGATCAAACTCAGGACCTTTCGAGGCAGGCACAGCGCCATGCCACTAAGCTACATGCCTGGATCCAGATCCTCCATTCTTTCATCTGGAATTTTATGTTATTGTTTTCAGATTGAACTCCTAGGTTTATGTGATCCTCCTGCGTCAGCCTCCAGAGTACCTGGGACTATAGCTCCTTCCATTGGCTCGACTTGGATTTCTTATTTTAGCCCCAGTGGAACCTCTGGGAGGGAGTCAGGGGATCCTCCTAATCTGCCCTTGCTGGTAGTTGCCAGCTCTGAGGGAGGCCTGAGAGGGCTCCTGCTGGGAGGGACAGGAAGCCATACTTGCCACTGGCGTAGGCGTAGGCCCCAGGCCACAGATTGGAGCGCACTACGGCCACAGAGTACTGCGGGCAGAGGCTGCAGGACAGGCGGGTGGTCCAGGGAGACATATTCATGATTTCTGCAGCGGGATGTAGAGAAGCACGGGGTCAGAGGTCCCCACACCCTCCACAGAGCCCTGGGGTAGAGGAGGAGAAGGAAGGGAGAAAGCAGAGCCAGAGGACCAGGGTGTCACCAGAGCAGCTGCCCTGACAATGGCTTGGGCTGTCCTGTCCAACCGGGTTCCAGACCTCCCTCTCGCTTGGGTGTGGCCCTGGAGGCCACTTCACCACGTGAGCCTCAGTGGTGGCACCTGGTGGGGGGGGAGATAGGCACCCGGCGTCCCTCACAGGCTGGGCCTAAGTCCATTCTCTGGCCCACCCTCACCAGCCTCTCCTTCCTCTCCCCTCCAGCTGCCTCATCCAAATCCAGCTAAGTCTGGCCTTGGGGGGGCGGGTCCCTAACTACATCTCCTTCCCCAAAGCTCTCCTGGGACTCAATGGCCACATCAGATATTAAAGCCTTTGCCACTCCAGGAGAGGGTGGTGTTCAGGAAGCAACTGAGGCTCCAAGACGGGCCCCGTGATGGCCCTGGACTTTCTGCCTGGCCTCCCTCTGTGCCACCCTCTCCCAGACCAGGGCCCCTTACCTGCATCTTCGGAGAGCGGCATCAGCAGCGGAGGTCCAATCTCCTGCTCCACCTCCTCCGGCACGTCGTCGGCCTTCTCTTCCTCCTCCCCCAGCTCCTCCTCCTCCTCTGTCTTCCGCAAAGGGTTCACCCAAGTGCAGCGGCCCTGTGGGTGGGAGTGGGGTCCGGCAGCAGCCCCCGGGGGACGGAGCGGGCCTGAACTGGGGAGCACAGGGAGGCAGGCAGGACCGGGAGCCACCTGCCTCCCACTGACAGTGAGTCCCCTTCCGTCCTGCTGGGGGGTGGGGGGCTGCGGTGGAACCCAGGGCTTCAGGAGTGAACATAGACCCAGACTTCCGCTCCATTTGCTGTGAAATGGGAATGGTAGGGAATGGTAAAGGAGTTAAGTGGATTCAATAAAACATTGTGAAGTCAATAATGGCTTAATGAGTTAGATAATTAAAAGTTCCTAGAACCCAGCAGGTGCTTTCTACTTGTTTTTCCCCAGTACTGAAGATTGAACCCAGGACCTTCTCACTGATGTACACCCCCAGACTTTATTTTTAAAATTTTGATGCAGGGTTTCTCTAAGCACCACGTCTGGCTCAGATGTCTCCTTGAATGAATAAATGTATAAATATAAGCTTGGACCCATCTGTGGTGGTGAGTGCTTGAATCCCAGCACTCAGGGAGGCTGAGGCAAGAGGATCACTTTGAGTTCAAAGCTAGCTTGGGCTACATAGTGAGATCTTGTTTAAAAAAAAGAAAAAGAAAAGGAAAGGAAAAAGAAATGTTCGAAATAAATTTGGGACACTCTAGGCACAAAATAAATCCAGGTCAGGTCCATAATCTCTCTCTCTCTCTCTCTCTCTCTCTGGCTTTTTTTTTTAGGGTCTTGCTATGTAGCTCAGGCTGGCCTTGAACTCTCGGCAATCCTCCTGCCTCAGCCTCCCAAGTGTCAGGATTACAGGCGTGTGCCACTGTACCTATTATGGCTCATCATCTCATCCACAATTCAGACTCTGAATAGCTTTGAAAACCAGATTTGGGGTCTGGAATGTAGCTGAGCAGCTGAGCACTTGCCTCGCCTGTGTGAGGCCCTGAATTGGGTTCCCTAGCACTGAAAAGAAAACCAAAGTGTTTTCATAAGTCATTTGGCAGCAAGCCCAAGCTAAGAAGAGGTAGTCAGCTTTGCTGCAGAAATACTGATGCATTTGAAGACAGGCTGTGGGCCCTGCCTATGTGCTGTACAATACACAGTACTTAACCCTAGCAACCTTTTCAAAATCTAGAAAATTCTGCTGCAAGATGTGTTTGGTTCCTACAGTCAATCCTCCCAGACCCTGTACTGGTGACTGAACCCAAGACCTTCACTGTGAGCTACACCCACAACCCTTTTTACTTTATTTGTTTGTTTTGTTTTTATGTGTGTGTGTGGTTTTTGAGACAGTGTCTCTAGTTGAGACTGACCTGGAACTCACTGTGTAGCCCAGGCTGGTCTCGAACTCACAGTGATCTTCCTGCCTCAGCCTCACCAGTCTGGGATTACAGGTGTGCACCACCACGCCTAGCTTATTTTATTTATTTATTTATATATTTATTTTTGTGGGTCTGGGGATGGAACTTGGGACCTTGCGCTGGCAAAATGGCACCTCTGAGCTAAACCCCGGTCCATTCTTTAAATTTAATTATTTATTTATGGGGGGGAGCATCTCCCTATGTAGCTTTGGCTGACCTCAAACTCACGGCAATCCTCCTGCTTCAGCCTTCGAGTGTTGGGATTACAAAAGTGCGCCATCATCCACAGCCCTTCTTATTTTTTGAGATTGGGTCTTGCTAAATCACTAAACTGGGCGTGGCGCTGAGGGTGGGGCTCAAATTTGGAAGCCTCCTGCCTCAGTCTCCCGGAGCGCGGGAATAACCGGTGTGCACCACCAGGCCCAGCTCCCAAGAGCTTCTGACCGCCGATTATCAACCACTCCCTGTCGAAGGAACGAGGGGACTGACAAGGGGGCGGCCCGGGCCTCTCATGCGTGGGGCTCACCTGCGGCAGGATGTGCTGCGTGTGGTGCACCCAGTTGGCCAGGGAGTCGACCAGCTCGAGCACCGGGATGCCCTCGAAGTCGGGGTTCTCCTCGAAGGTGTGGCGCCCCGCGCCGCCCCCGTTCTCCTCGTCGCTCTCCTCCTCGCCGAACTGGTAGAAGCCGAGCGGGCTGATGTGCGTGGCGGCCGAGATGCGCGCGATCTGGGCGCGCAGGTAGTTGGCCTCGTTGCCCGGGAAGGGCGGGTAGCTGGCGACCGGCGCGTCCAGGTGGCCGGTGAAGAACTTGCGGATCTTGCGCGCGCACACGATCTGCGCCGGTGTCACGTGCGGCAGCCGCGTCCACGGCCGGCCCGGCTCGGTGCACACGAAATACAGATACTTGTTGGCGCCTGTGCGGCTGTCCTCCCTGCCTCACCTCCTCCTCCTCCTCCTCCTCCTCGCCGCCGTGCGGCTCCAGCGCCGCGGCGCCTTCCGGCAGCAGGACCTCGCCCTCCTCCGCCTCCTCCTCGCCCTCGCGGAACTCCACCTCCGCTACCAGGTAGCAGCGCCTCAGCCCCAGGACCTTGCCCCAGAAGCGGCACGTGCGCACCGGCTGCTGCTCCACCAGCTGCTTCAGCGCCAGGTAGATGCGGAAACTCTCGTCCGAGCTCAGCCCCACGCCGGCCTGCTCCAGGTGGAAGGCCATCTCCATGATGTTGGGCACGGCGGTGTCCATCTAGGGGAAGGGGGCGGGCGACAGCCAGGCCTGTTCTCTAGCCTGCCTCTTCAGCAGTCGAGAAGCCAGCGCCTGTAGTCCCAGCACTGGGTAGGCTGAGGCAGGAGGATCGATGTGAGTTCAAGGCAGGCGTGGGCTGCATGGTGAGTTCAAGGCCAGCCTGAACTAGCGAGACCATGACTCCACACACACACAAACACACACACACACACACACACACACCACCACCACTAACACCACCACCAACAACAACAGCAACAACAACACACCAAACAGAAATCAGTTGTCTCAGCTCTGGAGGTCAGAGGTTGGAGATCAAGGTGTTGATAAATTTGATTTTTTCTGACAGTTGTGCGAGAAAATCTGTTTTATGTCTCCTCCCTCCCACCTTCTGGTGGTTACTGACCCTCTCTGGAGCCCCGTGGCTTTAGAAGTATACCCAATCTCTGCCCTGCCCAGTCTTGGCCTCTCCCACAAGTTTCCCGTCTAATTCTCCTCACCTCTCAGTACTGGGGATTGAACCCCGGGAGTGCTAAGCTATATCCCCCATCCCTTTTACTTTTGAATTTTGAGACAGGGTCTCATGCTTGTGATCCTCCTGCTTCAGCCTTTCAAGTAGTTGGGATTAGAGGTGTGTGCTGCCATACCCGCTGCCTCTGCCCTGTTTTTTTTTTTTTTTTTTGTAACACCAGTAGGTTGGATTGGGAGCTCACCCTGCTCCATTCTGATCTCATCTAGACTTGGGCCTGGGATGTAGCTCAGCAGTGCAGCAACTGTCTAGTAAGTCTGAGGCCTTGAGTTCGATTCCTGATACCAAAAAAGACTAAAAAAATAAACTTGACCAGTAGCTGAGTGTAGTGTTACCTACCTGAAATCCCAGCTACTCAGGAGGCTAAAGCAGGAGGATATGAGACAGATAGAAAGCTCTTGTAGGGCCGGGGATTTAGCTCAATGGTTCCACTGCCTGCCTTGCAAGTGCAAGGTCCCAAGTTTGATCCCCAGTACCAAATAAATAAAATAAAATAAAAATCAGGGTCAGGGGTTTAGCTCAGTGGTTCTGCCGCCTGCCTTGCAAGTACAAGGACCCAAGTTTGATCCCCGGTATCAAAAAAAAAAAAAACAATAAAATAGCTAGGCATGAGCTCAGCACTCTTTGGATTAAATCCTCCATACTGCAGAAAAAAGGAGGGAGTAGCAAATTACATCTACAATGACAGTATTCCTAAAGTCACATATTAAGTCATTTGGTGAAGCTTAAGACTTCAGTACTGAATTTATGGGGGCATGGCCACCCCTAACACTAGTCGCGTAAGACTGAATAATGATTGCCCCATTTTCGCTTGACCTAAAAGTATCTACTGCATTCCTTTAAAACCTCAATTCAATTCGGAGCACAGTGTTAAACCGAGAACAATTTATTTCATCTCCTTTCTTGCCCACGTAACTATACTACTGTTCACAAATGTTTGAAATCCTTCTCTGCAGGGAGATTATACATCCCCACCCTACCCTGTGGGGCGGCGTCTGACCAGCGGAAGTGACAGCTAGAAGGACAAAGGCTGCAAGAATCTGTGTGGGGTCTGCTATGCCCTCTTTTCTCCCCCGCAGTAGTAGAAGTCAGAGTCACAGGGTCCCCTCTCTTCACCACCCGGGGTTCCTTCGTGACTGATTTGAACGCAGCACTCTTAACAGCCCATGAAGGGCACGGAGGGTATGAAGGGCAGACGGTGTGACCAGGCACATTTTTGAGACAGGGCCTCGCTGTGTCGTTCAGGTTGGCCTTAAACTCACTAGGTAGCCCAGGCTGACCTCAAACTCACAGTGATCCTCCTACATCAGCCTCTTCAAAGTAGTGGTGTGCACCACCACGCCCAGAACAACAAAACAAAACAAAAAAACTTTTATTTGGAGATGGTCTCTCCACTATTTAGCTCAGTCTGATCTCAGTTTTGAGACCCTCCTTCTTCAGCGGCCCAGAGTGCTGGGATTACAGGCGTGCACCACCAGGCCCTGGGGCCAGCTTTCCAAAATAACTGGAGCAGATCTTCTCCTCTGCTCCAAGCCTTCCAGGAGCACTAGTGGCCGCAGAAGAAAGCCCACAACCCTCGGCCGGGCCCCGCCCCTAGCGGGTCGCTCACAAACTAGGAAGTCACTTCCGGTGCTCAGCACACCTGCGCCTACCCACCCCCATCACCCCACTGGCTTACCACCTCCTCCTCTATCTCCTGTTGGCGCTCTCCGCCACCGCCCCTAACGAACAGCGCCTTCTGCTTCTCCGCCATCTCGTAGGTGGGATGCATCTCCGGGTCATCCCGCAGCGTGTCCAGCTTGGGGTGGAACCACTCCCACTGCGTGGTGCGGTTCAGAGACTCCAGGATGGACAAGGGGTCCTCGGGTCGCTGGTTCAGGATCTTCGTCAGAAGGTTCACCAGGTGCTCGTACCTGCTTCCCGCGGGAGCAGCGGGCAGGGGGGACACAGCACTGCTCAGCTTGCGGCCGCTGCTGCGTGCTTCACCCTGTGCTTGGTGCTGAGGACACGGGGTACAGAGACTGGGTCCCTGTCTGGTGGAAGTGACATTCTGAGGATGGAGGCAGACGTGAACCAAACAGGCAGAACATACAGGGTGTCAGGCACCGGCTAGTAATTTCTATGGTGACAAAGAAAGCAGGGAGTGGTGGTGGTGAGGAAAATGCCTGGGAAGGGGAGGTGCTTTGCAGTTTTAAACAGGGAGGCTGAGGCCAGGGATTTAGCTGAGTGGAACCCTGCTTGCCTTGCAAGCACAGGGTCCTGAGTTCGATTCCTGATACCAAAAATAAATAAATAATAAACGGAGGCCAGAGAAGTCCTCAGCGAGGTGGCATTAAAGCTGAGATCTGTGTGGAGAGATAGGGGCAGATCATGCAGGTTTTAGAGCAGTATTTTGTCAGAATGCAGAATGGACTGACTTTAAAATAATACAATCAATCTAGCTTAACATACACACATCAAAGGAGAACTACAACATCACCTCAGTAAGTACAGGAAAGTCTTTAAAGAAAATACTTGTGCTGGGCATGGTGGCACATGCTTACAATCTCAGCATTCAGGAGGCTGAGGCAGGAGGACTGCAAGAATTTGTGGCCAGGCTGGGCTACCTAGAGAGACCTTGTTTCAAAAAAAAAAAAAATTTTTTTTCTTCAGTGCTGGTGGTTGAACCCAGAACCTCGCATATCCTACGAAAGCTCTCCATTGCTAAGCTACATTCCCAGCCTAGATAACTCTTACAATCTTGGAGCAGCCACTATGAACTAACAGCTGGTATCAAATACAATAGTGAAAAACAGTATTTCCCCTGAGATTGGGAACAGGAATGCCTGCTATTGTATCTAGATGTTACCCCAAAGCCTCATGCACTCAGATGTGGGGGCTTTTGTGTTTTGTATTTGTTTTTCAAGACAGGGTCTGGAGTTTGAGGCCAGTCTGGGCTACATAGTGATCCTCCTGCCTCAGCCTCCCAAGTGCTTGGATTACAGGAGTGTGCCATCCTACCGGCTGCATGGGGAGCTTTCAAAAGGTGATTCGATTATGGGAGTAGTCTTGGTCAGGAGAAGCTGGGCACTGTGCATGTGACCTGGCAGGACATCTGTCCCTCTCAGGCTCTTCCTTGGACTCCCTGCTTCCTGGTTGCCATGCAGTGAGCAGTTTTTTCCACTAGGCCTTTCCACCATGACTTCCTGCCTTGAGGAGGTGAACTGGACTGAAAATGTGGGCCACAGTAGATCCCTCCTCCTTTATTTTGTTGGTGGTGGATATTGAGTCTCAGCAATGAGAAAGTAACTAAGACACCTGCTTTTTTTTTTTTTCCTTAAAGACACCTGCTTTAACCACTTGTATTTAATGACATTCTGGAGGTTGCAGCCAATGCAATAAGACATGAAAAGAAAAAAATAGGATTGGTGAGAAACAAAACTGTCGTAGTTTGCAGACGCTATGACTGGGGGAATGTGTGCCCATTTGGGAGGGTGCCACTGGCATGCTGGGGAAAGAAGGGTCAGTGTGACCTGAATAGAGGAATGACTGCCAGTCACCACAGCCAGGCACTTGAGAGCAATGTTGCAGTCTCACAACCAGGAACCCCACTTTACAGATGAAGACACAGGAGGTTGAGGTCCGAAGGTCACACAGTGGTGACACTGTCGGCATTTGAAACCAAGCTGGTCTAACTGCAGAGCATGTCTGTGCCACTGTCTGCAGCTGAGTAGATTGTCAGGTTTTTTCCTTGCCCAGGGCCTCACACCTCCTAGGGAAGTAACTCCACCAGTGAGCCCTCTACCCCACCCCCAGCCCTTTTTATTTTTGCTAAGCTGCCCGGGCTGCCTTGAACTTGTGATCCTCCTGCTTCACCTTCCCGGGTAGTTGGGATTGCAGGTGTGTGCAACTGTGCCTGGCTGTCAGCAGTCCTGCTGCGGTACAGGCCCTCACTGCGGCCAGAAGAGTGAGAAGTGAGACTAGCCAGGGCTTTTCCAGAAGGAAACTTGAAGATTCCTGAGGTGAGATTTGTTGGCGGAACCTTGAGGTTAATTCAGATTGGATTTCAGGCCCTCGGGTGGGAGCAGACAGTGACTAGCAATGGACTCTGGAGGGTGGGCTGGGCCTTGGGAAGCTGTGGGGAGGAGCGACACCTGCTGCACTTCCTCCTGAGAGGAATGGCTGGCACACAAGACCCATCATCAACCTCTTCTTCCTCCTCTCCTTCCTCCCCTGGCTCCAGACACACCTGCCTCCTCACAAGCCTCTGAGCCTTTGCATCTGTCCCGCCCCATCCCTGGACCCCTTTCACAGTGGTTACCTGCACAGTGCTCTAGGCCCAATTCACACGCCCTGTCCTCCTTATCCTGTCACATTTTTCTGCTGGTACCAGGGACTGAACCCAGGGTCTTCATACTGAGTTACATCTGTAGCTTTTAATTTTTTTGTCATTTAGAGACAGGGTCTCACTAAGTTGCTAAGTTGCCTGGCCTGGACTCAAATCTACAATCCTCCTGCCTCAGCCTCTCAGCAAGCTGGGACTGTAGGTGTGAGCCACCACCCCTAGCTTCCCTTACTATTTTTGTTTACTATCCATTCTCTCTCTAGGTTCTGGGCATCATGAGTCTCTCATGGAGGCTGAGAGTTATTTGTGACCACAGCTAAGGGGCTCCTTTCTCAAGCAGGAAGCTCGGAGCACAGAAGCTGTGCCCCCAGGAGTGGTAGGTGGACTCGGGACCCAAGTCATTTGACCTGGAATCCTGGCTCTGTCATATCCTACCTGCATAATCTTGGAGGAGTGACACCTGACTTTGGGCTCAGGCTCCTCCTCTGTGGGACAGGGACAGAGGACAGGAGAGCTAGGTGTGTGAGAAACGCCAATGATGACTGGCACACCTTCCCGCATGCCTAGCTGGGTGGGAGCTCAGGCCAGTCCCGGGTCTCATCTGAGAGCCCAGAGTTGGAGGTAGGGGCTTGGCCAGGTTCCTTCCCTGCCTGGGTGCCCCCTCCCCGCTCCCGGCCCCTCTCACAGGCTGAGGTCTGAGCCGATGCTGGTCTGCAGCAGATAGGCCTTGGCGTTCTGCACTGCCAGCTCCCGCATCTGGAGCTCAGGCACCTCGGGGCTGTAGTACAAGAAGCTCTGGTCTGAGAGTGAGAACCGCGGGGGTGCAAGGTCGTCCCTTGGGTAGGGACTGTGCTGGGTGCTGGGCCTGAAGTGCTGGTCCTCTCTCTGGTAGCTGTCGAACTGACTCAGGAAGCTGGCCCCTGGCAAGTAGCAAGTGGGCTCCAGTTGCTGCAGGAGGCCGCCTTGGCCCTGCTGCAGCTGCCGCAGCATCAGGTTGGTGGTGTGCTCGCCGGCCAGGGTCTTGCTGTCCTCCATGTAGCCGTAGGTCTGGGACCCCAAGGGAAAGCCGGGGGGCTCCGTGTGGCCCATGGGGGCCTCTGTGGCTTGGAAGGTCTGGGGCAGGTCGGTGAGGATCCCTTGACTGCCCGGCGGCTGGGGCAGAAGCATCTGCTGGACCTCTTCGGAGCCCTGGAAACTCCTCCGGTTGGAGTTCTGCCCAGAAGGGGGCTCTGAGGGATCCCCCATGGCTCAGAAGCGGGGAGCAGACTTCTAGGAAAAAGGCAGGCCAGACCAGGCGCCCACAGGCACACTGCAGGCAGCTGCTCGTCGGGGCCTCCTAAGGACCGGGACGTGAGGGCCGTTACTGGGTTGGGTCACCCGCGAAAGCGCTGTCCACGCAGGCGCGCCCCCGCGTGTCCCCCCCAGCCCGCTTGGAGGCAGAGATCGGAGTGCAGAACGCCCCAGAGCGCTATCGCCTTTATTTACTTTTAAGGCAAAGCCCCGGAGCCAGCGCCTCCCTCCCCTGCCGTCCTCTCCTGTCCTCTCCCAGGCTGTCAGCTGTTCCCCTTGGTCTCGGGGTCCCCTGCTTCCTCGGCCGCTGGGCTGGGCGTCTTCACAGCAGCCTCTTCCCCCGCAGGGGCCAGGGTCTGTGGGCTCCGTTCCTCCTTTGAGGTCAGCCCGCCCGCTGCTGCCTCCTGGTGGCAGGAGAAGGCAAGGGGCAGGGGGTCAAGAGCAGGGTCCCACCGGAGCCCTCTTGGCACCCCACCCAGCTGGGCTCTTTCTTTGCCACGTTGGCTGCCACTGTACCTTGGGTAGCGGCCCCTCGAGACTAGAGTCCAGGAGAGCAGCCTCCGTGAGACTCGAGTCCTCATCCATGCTGATGAAGATGGCCGGGGTTTCGCACTCGGGCCCCTCCTCCCGGAAATCCATGGTCTCCTCGGGAGGGGGAGGCCCGGGCCGGGCGGAGGCGGAGGCAGGGGCTGCCACACCCCCCGGCTTCAGCTTCTGTTCCTCCTCCAGCTGCCGCTTTAGGGCTTTCTCCTGGGCCAGCCGAAGGCCGATGAGGTCCTGAGTGGGTCGGGGGGCTGGGGCCGGGGCCAGAGCCAGGGGCTCCAGATCGTCCTGAGGCGGGGAGGGGCACACAGAAGCTCTGGGGGTGTTGAGAGGGGGGAGGAGGCAGAGACCACCGCGGCGCAGCAGCGGGCTGTTGTCCCCGCCCCACTCCCTCGCTCAGCACACGGGAGACGGGGAGGGCTAGGAAGCTGGGGCTCTGGGGCAGGCGGGCGCAGGGCCCTCACCTCTTCCAGGGCGCTGGCAGGTGCCTCCTTGGCCTCTGGCTCCTGCTTGCCGCTGGCCTCCAAGATGGTCATGATGGAGTTGGGAATGTGTGCTTGCTAGGAGAGCAGGAGGACGCTTTGGAAGACTCTGAGACGCCACGGACCCCGGGCCCACCCCGCACCGCCCCCAGGTACCTGGTGGGGGGTGAAGGAGCGCACGTGAGCCAGCAGGGGCTCCCGGAGCTCGGGGCACTTGTCAAAGACGGCTCCCAGCTGCTGGGGTGGCAGCTGCAGGATGACCTGGAAGCTCTGGGGCTTGGTGCGCTGGCAGCACTTGATGAAGCCCTCCCACACCTTGGGGTACTTCCACACCTGGTCGGGCAGGGCGGGAGCGTTGGGGGGGCACAGGCAACCCCCAGCCCAGGCCCCAGGGAGAAGCAGAATCCTCTGCCTCCCCGGGGATTCAGGCTGCTGGGACACAGGGCGATTTGGAAAACCCGGAGCGACTCCCAACTCCACCCGTTCCCTGCAGCTCGCCCGGCTGGGCAAGCATCCGTCATGTTACTCTCGCAGCAGCCTCCAGAGGGCGGCATTGGCCTCGTTACAGAGGCAGAGGTGGTGGAAGGAAGACACCGGCAGAAAGGAGAGGAACCCAGGTCAGTCCCGCCCCGCCCCGAGCCTTCGCGAGACGTTTTACAGTCCCGCCGCGGGGCTTGTGGCCGGTACTCCTACAAGCCCCGATTCTGGGCGTCTTGAACACCTGGACCATCTAAGGGCAGGGTGCATCCTGGCTTGGTGGCGATGAGGGGCCGCCGTGTCACCGCTGGGATGAACCCCGAAGCCCGCCAGCCCACCCAGGCGCCCCCCTCACAGCCCTGGGGCCACACTGTGCTTGGCCGGTGGAGGCAGGGCAAGGCTGGGGTCCCACCCGTCTGCCTTCAGTGCAGCCGGCCAGTCCGTTACCTGCTTCATGATGAGGCGGGACAGGATGTTCATGACGAAGCCCCCCAGGCGGGGGTACATGGTCAGGGACTGTATGACGGTCCTCATGAGCAGCATGGGCAGGGGGCTCTGCTCCATCAGCTGCTGCATCACCACGGCGAGCACCTCTGACGTGTACACGTTCCGCTCCGCGAAGCACAGGTTGGTGGCTGTGAGGCGAGAGCAGCCCGTTGTGCTCTCCGCCAGCCGCCCCACCCGGGAAGCTCGGCCCCTCCTGAGGACAGTGCCTGATGGGGAAGCAGGCGCCTCCAGTCCTCTCCCAGGGCAGCTACTGACTTCCGCAGTCCCCTCCGGAGGGGCACAGGCCCGAAGGCTGCTCGAGGGAATAAAGGCTTGCGCTGCTGCTGCTGGGCTTGCGGTCAAGTCCCCAGCTCAGTACCCAGTACAGAAGGACCCAGAGGGCTAGTGCTACACGTGTACCCCCAGGCCAGCCACGGGCCTGCTCCCTCAGAAGTGGTGGCAGAGCCCTGAGCCACTATGCTAATGAGGATACCCCAGGAGCTGCCTCTGAAGCCCTTGCCCAAACACCAGTTACCATGTGAGTCTGTCAACCAGGAAATCTTTATTGAGCCAGAAGAGAGGGCCCCCATCCTTGAGAGGCTAGTGGAGAATCGGGTGGGGTGGTCTTGTATGGGACAGGGAGGGGAAGGCGTTACAGGACAGAGAGGAGGCCGAGTGGGTACAGGGTAACGAGAAAGAAACTGCAGCAGCACGCATCTCTCTCCTCCTGGCCAAGGAGCTCTGCGCCCTACTGCCTGATCGGGTGGGGTGGTCTTGTATGGGACAGGGAGGGGAAGGCGTTACAGGACAGAGAGGAGGCCGAGTGGGTACAGGGTAACGAGAAAGAAACTGCAGCAGCACGCATCTCTCTCCTCCTGGCCAAGGAGCTCTGCGCCCTGTCCTGCCTGCCATCGAAGGCCCCCAGAGCTGGCCCTTCCTGCTCCTCTGGGCCTCCCACTCAGTCCCTAATCAGCACTCTAAAAGGCAGCCTGTGGGGTCTACCAAAAGCTCAGCCTGGACCTCCTCCTCTGAGAACAAGGCCAAATTCCCACTCCGTGTGGGCAGCCGGGGCAGGGCTCCTCCCTCCCTCCAGCCCGGGCCCTCAGCAGGTTCAGGGTGGCCACAAACACAGCCCGGCCTCTGGCCTCCCGACTCTCCCTGCTCGCGGTGGGCGGCCCCTCCCCTGCCAGGCTGGCATGGGGCTCCCATGGCTGCCCTGTCACAGGTCTGTCTGCTTAGTTGTCACTGTCCAGGGTCAGGTCAGCTCATTCTCCGGACTGTGAACCCTGGAGTTCTGGGCTGGGGCTGTCACTGTCCGTGCTGTGACTCCAGCACCACGCAGCCTAAGGCTGAGACGCAGTGCTCAGTGAGTCTCCCTAACTGCCGAAACATCACGTAGTGGAGAAGGAGAGCACAAGCTGAGCATGCATGAGGTCTTGAGTTCCATCCCGAGCGCTCCACCAAAAAAGGGGAAGCAGGGAGTGTGAGGAGCGTAGCCCTGAACTGTAACTTGCAGATCTTTTTCTTCTCACTGCTCTTGCGCTAATATGTGGGGGAAAAAAATGGCAGGAAGGGGATGTGATGCACAGGACAGGACGGGACTTCTCAACCCGGTTCTAACAGCAGGCGAGCTAGCACAGCAGGAAGTTACCGGGACGGGCAGCAGAGGAGCTGGCAGTAATGGAGGGGGTGACAGGCCCAAGTGTGCGAGAGCAAGGGGGGGAGGTAAAGGGTGCGCCCTTTTGTGCCCTGCTGCTGCCACCAGGCCTTGGCTAATGGCCACCTCAGTGGCCTCTACAAGGCCCTTTTCTTCCTGGGCCATGGATCACGTGAGTACCACAGCACGGAGCGGGACAGGACTTGCATTCTGGACCCCAGATGGCCTTAGCGGGGGTGGCTCACGCGTGAGCATAAAGCATGTGAACACACTGCCTTGGCAGTGGGCCAGAACCTTCCTTGGTGAATCAAACGGGTCAGGAGGGGCTGGAGGTGGGGCTCAATGGCAGCGAGGCCCTGGGTCCCACCCCCAGCACCACAGAAAGACAAGGAAGAAGGGGCTGGGGGTCTAGACCACTGTCCTAGACCATAACCTTCGAGACCCTCTTCTCCTGCTGCTCTTCCACCAGAGGCCTTGGTACCTCCTCAGGGTCACCCTGTCATAAGCTTCTCTCCTGACCTGAGAAGTTGCTGAAAAACTGCTGGGGCAGGGGGGTAGGAGAGAAGCCATCGAAAGCTAGAACAAAGAGGCACAGCGAGCAAGTCCCCACCCAAGAGGAGAAGAGGAAGCAAATGACAGCCGGCTTCAGAGGGCGACAGGCAGGGCCTCCGCCTCCTGGCAAAGAAAAGATCTTGATCCAGAGGCCTCTCGGGGAGGGAGGGTGGGCCCTGGAGAGAGCTGAGGCGGTGGCTTCTCGGGGGAGGTGGCCCCAGGACCCAGAGTGCATGGAGGCAGAACCTCCACCTCAGGCGTACTTTAGTTCAGAGTGTTTCCCAGCACAACATGTAGCCCTAAACAGGTCACCTAACTTCTCTGAAACTCCACTTCCTGTCTACAAAACACAGTCAACAACTTACCAAGCAACATGAGGGGTCAGCAGAGCAGGCCCACGGGCCTTAAGGGAGAGCCGCCTCAGAGCGGAGGGCACTGACAGCTGGCCAGGCTCGCCAACCCCTTGCTGGGGAGGTGCACTCTTCCTGCCTCCATCTACAAGGCCGGCTTAGCCTCTGACCAGGGCTTACCTGGGCTCTGCTTCTTTCTCTTCCTTGTGGCTAGGAAGTGCCCCCATCCCCAAGGTGCCCTATAGAGAAGGGCAGGACCTGGGAGGGAGGGGCTGCAGGTGACATGGTCTTCCACGTGCAGATTCCAGCGGGGATTGTGGTGCACAGGACTGGACCACAGACAGGGAAGGATGCCTCACCTTTGATGATGGATTTCATATCACACTTCACTGAGTCGATGTTGTGTAATGCGATCAGGAGCTCTCCGGGGTTCAAGGGGGACAAAGCTGAGTTCCCTTCACCTGCAGCAGTGGCAGTGGGGGGGACAGTATGGAGGCCTAAGTGAGGAGAGGGGTCCACACTCCCCAGTCTGGGGGGGCGTTCCTGGGGACTGGGGGACAGAGAATAGGACAAGGGAAGACTGGGAGTAAAGCAGCCTCAGGTCCCCATCCTCGTCACAGCCACGCTGGGTGGCACAGCATGGTCCTCACTCCCCAGTGGGCTATGCACTCCCAAAGGCAGGGCCAGGACTGGTCCATCACAGGATCCCAGCACTGACTCCAGCAGGGCACAGACAGCCGCAGGAGTTTTCAGGACAGGACAGGGCAGAACAAAGCCAGCAATGGACTTAACAGAAGTGACTGGAGCCTTCCAATGCATCGGGGCCCAGAGGAGGTGGCTCTGCTGGAGCTCTCTGGCTGTCCTGAAACCTGCTTGTGTGGTGTGTGCTCAACAGGCAGGTGCTGTACAGACACAGGGCTGAGGGGTGTGGGAGCCACACTACACTACTTGGTAGTTTTCCCGCCTTCAAAGATTTGTTTCCTTTTGACTGTCAGATAAAATGTCCCTGCGGCCAACGTGAGGGGTTTGGGTAGGATCTGAGGAAGGACCAGAACCCCAGGCTAGGCGCCGGAACACATACTGAGACAAGTACAGGAAACACCACGGAGAGGAGGTGACTCCTCTCCCAAAAGGAAGCCTCCCTGGGTAGGGCAGTTGCAGACAGGGTCCAGCTGGCCCCTGGCAGGGAGGGGGTGCATCACCTACCATGCTGTGTGCCCAGCAGGCGGTTGAAGACCTCCTTCACCACGATGGGGTTGAGCTTGATGAGTTTAGGCAGGGCCTGGATCACTTCCTTCTACAGGGACAGGGTGAGGTGGGCAGCATGTCAGACACACCCACCCCAAGGTCACGGACGGGGTGCACTCAGGATGTGGTCCCCCTCATCCCCTCCAGGCACAACTGCGGTTCTTTCCAGGCCCCACAGCTCCTCAGGGCGGGACCCCCAGGCACAGAGCTTTGAGGGACCACACCCCACGTTGGGGACAGCTGTACAGCTGCAGTTCCATGCAGGCCTCAAGACGACGATGTGCGTCCACACACGTAGGACGTCACTGTGAGCTTCCCGACAGGTGAGGAAATTAAGGCTCTGAGAGGACAAGTGACCGGCTCGCAGTTAAGAGGGTGAGGCAGGGCGGAAGCAGACCCAAGCGACAGCCTGGCACAGCAAGTACGTGGTTCCCACCCTTCTGTGCTTTTGCTCACTCCAGCCCGCCTGCTGAAGGGGGCCAGCAGCCGCCCGTACCTTCTCCAACCCATTGAGCACGGGGATGAGGAAGCGGACATCGGGTAGCCGCTTGTGATAGAGGTCTCGGACCCGTTTCACCAGCTCCGGGGAGGGAGGGACTGCGGGCAGAAGCAGCAGGAAGCAGAGTTGGGGTGAGTGGGGAGGGTGCAAGGTGACCACCCAGAGGGAGGGGGCGGGGTGGGTCCGTGGGAGGGTCGACTCCACAGGACCTGCGGCCCCTGGTTTCTCCCAGGCAGTTGGTGCCACGCTGCTTTAGCTGGAGAACCTGAGGCCCAGGGAATGGAGACTCACAAGAGGCACTGCAGGGACCCAGCAGGGGCAGACAGGGTAAAAGATGGGGGTGCCTGGGGCACCTTTATCTGTGAGGCTGTGCAGACATCGGGTGACCAGTGTCTCCGCCCCCTTGGGGCAGTTTTCCACCAGCAGGAGCAGCTCTGGCGAGTTCATGCCCATCCCTCGGATCTAAAAGCAGAGGTCAGGAGATGAGGGTGAGGGCTGGAGAAGGCCAGGTTGGTGGGTGGGGTGTGGACCGGGGAGACCTGGGCACGGGGGGCATGGTATCTTGTTTTAGGCAAGACTTGCTCCAGCACTGTGGCCTCTCTGTACTGTCCTCCCTAGCAGGGCAGCCCTCTGTCGTCTTAGCCCTAAGTACTTCTAATGCCCAGATGGGGCCTTGACCCCTTGGGGAAGGCCTTCCTGGCTCTCATGGTGCCGTCACTGCTGACTGCCCAGACCAAGGCTCAACTTGCTGCTGCTTCTGGAGCCAAACACAAGGAGCGGGGGCCAGATTCCTGTCCCCAGCCAAGTTCATGGCTGTGAAGGAAACCCTCAGTGCAAGGGCACTGCTCTGCGCTGGTCTGCTCACGCAGGGGCTTTTTCCCCAGGGGCTCTGCAAACTGAAGTTGGATCATCTTAAAAACTGATTAAATTTGCTTCAACTAGAATCCCATTTTATAGGTAAGGAGACCAGCAAACCTGGGAGTCGGCTATGTGGGGACTAACATGGCATTCACTCTCCCTTTGTTTTTGTTGGAAAATTTCCATAATAATTTTGTAAAAGTCAGGGGCAGAGATGAGATATAAACAAGCAGTTTCAAACCCAGCTGCAGTGCAGGTGGACACTGCACACTGCAGCTGCTGGTTTGCTACACAGCTGCTTCCCCGTGAGCAACCCCGTGACTCAGGGAAAAGGGCAGGAGGGGCTTATTTTCTGTAAAGACAACCAAAGATTCCCTCTAGCAGCACGGGGAAGGCCGGCTCGTGACAGCAGTGGATGCTGTGAGTTCAGACTCCCTCAGCCACGGGCCTGGATGACCCCCACCCCGTTTTTACTCAGGGGCCCAGGGGCCCAGGAGAACGGAGGTCTTCCTACTCCAGGCTCTCATCTGCTGGGCTACCCTATTTGTTCTCACGAACTGGGGGTGACATGAGGAGGTGGAAGAGCTACAGGGGTGACTGTCCTTTGTGCTTAGCACACACTGAGGTGGAGACACCCAGGGAGGGACTGGAGTTGGGGTCTCAGCCTCCCAGGGCCCTGCTGGGCTCGGGGGCCTCACCGGCTGCTCGATGACCCTCAGCACTGTTCGTTTGATGTCAGCAATGGCTTCGGTGTACACGGCTGCCAGCTCGTGGATCAGCTTGTGGTTCTGAGGCAGGAGGGCCAGGTAGAGGTACAGACACTGCTTCACCGTCTCCTCAGTCCAGGGTGCTGCCACCTCTGATGGGGCAGGGTGGGTATCAGACTGGCCTCCTCTCCCAACCCATGCCCAGCGCCTGGCCCTTCTCTGGGAGCAGAGCAGGTCAGTGGGAAGCAGGGGTGGGTGGAGAAAGGAGCCAGGACTGGGAAGCGACTTCATCCAGGGAAGGGGAGTGGGCCCAGGACTTCCACCTACAGCCTCCTCTGACCTCCAAGCCAGAGCCAGAAGGATCCCTCTCAAGTGCAGTTCTGACCCTGACCCTTTTCAGGTCTTTCCACAACTGCCCCATGGCTTCAGGTAAGGAGCCAGTGTGACCACAGGCAGTGAGGACCTAGCTCCCGGCTCTTCGTCTTCCCTATCTGCCAGGTGCAGTAAGGGGCAGCACTAGCTCAGCACCAGCCTGAGCCTGGCCACCACCCCGCCTCTCCTTCAAGTTCCTAAGCCCCGCACTTCAGAGCCTTTGTGCCACCGTCTCCTCTGCCTGGATTACCAGCTCTGCTCACACAAGCCCGGCTCCAGGCCTCCTACCCGCTGGGAAGCCTCACAGCACTGGGCTGGGCCTCTCCATCCCAGCCCCAACCTTCCCATGTAAGGGCCTGTTAACCCGGCCCAGGGCTCCCTGTCTGATTCTGGAGGACCTGGAGCCCTGCCAAGGGACAGGCCCAACATGGCCCTCTCTGGAGCCAACACTTAGCCCTCCTTAGCCTCTAGGTCCCCTGTGGGCCCTCAGGCAAGGTCAGCTGTCCTCCCCAGCACGTGGGCAGGGCTCAGTATGCGTCCAATGCACCTGTGTCCTTGTCGGCCCCGAAAAGCACAGACGGTGGGTTGGGGTGCACCAAGAGCTGCAGGTAGTTGAGGGCAAATTTCTCCACATACTCGCGCAGTTGCTCCTTCTCATACATGCGCTTGATGAACAGCAGGGCCTGGGAACGCACCTAGGGGCGAGTGGCTGGGGTGAAGGCACAGCCCGCTGGAGAAGGGCCCGCCCTGTCACCTCACTCCACCTCCTTGCCAACAAACCACACTTCCCTCGATTCCTCAAAAGCAACGCTGCCTGCCAAGTCTCCCCACTGCCTGGCATGCCCATCACCGGCTAAGCAATCCCCGCTTCGCTCAGACACCATCTGCTGGGAGCCATGAGCACAGGGCCTGGTCTTGGGCACTGCTTTGTTCCTAACAGCAGCGAGGGCCAGGGCCAGAGGAGCACAGAGCAGCCTGAGCACACACCGGCAGCCGGAGCAGGCACACGCACATCTTGTCTAGAGCACACCCGCCTGCTCACGGCTCAGATCTCGCTCACAGCTCCCCTTCTCCAGGCAGATGTCTTGAGATATCTCCCCGGTGACCCCCAAGAAGACGGGGTGGCCACATCTCCAGGTACTAAACATGCTAGGTCCTCACTGCCTGTGGTCACACTGGCTCCTTGACTGGTTGGCGCCTCAGGTTCCAGGCTTTGGGTCTTAAGAGGAGCTCGAGCTCACCAACATGGGAGCAACAGTATGAGTGGGAGCCAGGAATGCCATCTCAGCCCTCAGAGCCTGAGGCAGAAGAATCACAAGTTTGAGCTCAACCTGGGTAACTTACTAACTTAGGAAGTCTCTGTCTCAAAACTAAAAAATTAAAAAAAAAAAAAAAAAAAAAAAGGAATTGAGTGTGGTGCTGCACACCTGTAATCCCAGCACTCCTGGGAGGCTGAGGCAGGAAGACTGCAAAGTAGAAGCCCAGCCTAGCCAATTTATGGGTTGAGACCTGCCTCAAAATAAATGGGATGGGATGCAGCCCTGGATTTGATCCCCATCCCCTCCTCCCATAAGACAGAATGGGCCTCCCTTCCCACAGGGGCAAGTGCACGAGGCAGGCACAACATCCCTCCTAAGAGGCTCCCCGACCCCAAAAACAACAAAACTCAGGGGATTGTGAAAAAGGCTGGGCTGTGTCCTGGGGACATACGAAGGCCTTTCTGAACTGCTGAATGTGGCCCAGCGCATGGTGCGGGATCACCTTGTCCTTCTCATGGGAACTGAGGTCTAGGAGCACATGCAGGTACTGGAACTGGCGGGACGGACGCTTGAAGATCAGGTCTCGGAGTGTGGACATGCCTAGGTAGGTGCGGCTCTGCGGAGGGCCAGGGAGGTTAGCCTGCTGCAGGGCACCTTCAGGGTCTGTCTCTGGGCCCCGATCATCAGGCCAGCCCCCCAGCCAGGTCCGGGCTGTGTGCCCTTCAGGCCCCCAGCAGGACCCTGCCTCCCCTCCTCACCTCGTCCTCGCAGTACTTGCGAATCACCTCCAGGGCACTCTCGGTGATGAGCGGCGCCTCCAGCACGACCTTTGTGAAGATCCTGCCAGGGAGAGGCACAGAGCAGAGCTGCAGAGAAGCCCAGCAGCCCAACCCCAGCCCCAACTGCAGGGATAGCTGTTCAGCCCCTGGCCACAGAGCTTTGGATATGACAGGCTGTGTCTCCAAAGCTGCCAGTGGGCTGGTTCAGGTAGAGACTCACCCTCTCTGAAACCCAGTTTCTCCCTCTTCCACGTGGGAAGAAGGAATGGGGTATGGAGAAGGCAGAGCTGAGAAGGACCTGGCCACACGAAGTGCTGGGGCACAGGCAGAGGGAACAGTAGGTGCCAGGCCCTGTATTAGAGGGTGGAGGAACAGACTGAAGACCAATGCTGATAAAGTCTTGGGGAGGTGACAAAAAGAAGCCATGTTTTATCCCAAGGCGAGGGGGAACCGTGGAAGGTTCTTAGTGTAACCAGAAAGAATTTAAAGTATCACTGGGGTTGCCGTGTGGGATGGCAAACGGGTGCCAGAGGCTAAGAAAAGAGAGGAAGCTACGACACAAGCCCTTGGGACAGGAACTGTTATCACAGATGGCGAACAGAGGCCATCACCACTGGGGCAGAGAGGCAGAGGAGAGAAGGAAGACACAGGCAGGTGTGGGGAATATCACAGGGGTGGCAGAGAAGAGGGAGGGAAAGCAAGGTGGGGGACAGGAGGGCACAGGGCCACCCCTCACCCACCCATCCTTCTGGTCTGGTTTCTCCTGCAGGCCAGACAGCAGGCGGATGAGGCAGTCCTCGTACTTGTCCAGGAAGCCGGAGGATCCGGCTGCTAGGTAGGCACTGTACTCCTGGTAGAGCCAGGCGAAGGCCAGGTCCAGGCGGGCCCGCACATCCTCCAGGATGAAGGACAGGACCTCGGCCTTGAGGCCTGAGTGAAACTGTGTCACCAAGCTGGCCAGGATCTTGATGCGCACCTGAGAGGACAGCAAGCAGGTGTGTCAGTGTGATGTGTCGGGGGGTAATCAGAGTCCCCTGAAACCACACCCTGACACTCCTGGCCCAGGCTCAGGACCCAACTGCAGACATGAGGAAGGAAGCAGAAGAACCTTATGCCCAGCAGGGCCTGTTTGTGGCAGAGCAGAGGCAAAGGGAGAGAAACAAAACATCAACTGTCACTGAATAAAAGGGGCTTTCCAAGAGGAGTACCTGGGTACCCGAGAACACAGAAAAAGATCCTGAAAGATCCACTTAATTTGTGCATAATGTCACCGCTGGGGAGGGGACAGGATGCAGATAACAGCGAAGGAAGACTGTACTGCCTGGAAATATTGTGTAATATGACTGGTCAAGCAAAAATTAACTTCAAAGGGCCAGGGATTCAGCTCAGTGGTTCTGCCGCCTGCCTCATAAGCACATGGTCCTGTGTTCAATCCCTGGTACAAAAAGAAAAAAGAAAAGGAACGGGAAAAACTTGCTTGAATGTGGTACAACAGCAACAAGTGGCAGAATCGGGATTTACAACCAGGTAGTCTGAAGTAAATACTACGAAGAAGGTTAAGACCCACAAAGAACCAGGGCCAGAGGAGCAGCACTTCTGGCGCCAGCCCCGTGCATGTGTGCGCCTGTGCGTTTCTCTTCTGTCTCCATCACCACAGAACTGCCGCCCGGTCTCTGCTTCTTGGAGGACAGCAGCAGGGCCAGAGAAGCGGTGGACAGCAGCTGTGCTGGTGTCGGTAGCTAGGGAGGGGCAACGCAGGGGGAGGGAGGGGTCTCTCCCTGCGACACAAGGTTGGTCCTCGGGAAGAGGGTTGGGGATGGCATACCTGGGCCGCCCCGCTGCAGGCCACAGCTTTCTCAGCCTTCAGGATCCGCTTCACGGCACCCAGCTTCATGGCCTCCACCTCAACGTCCGTCAGGGGCTTCAGCACCTCACTCAGACGGAAAATCTTCTTGCGCCCACCAGCACCTGCCAGCCTGCGAGAGTAGGGACAAGGACACAGAGACGTGGAGCGTCCTTGCTGAAGCCCAGGCCCATCTGGTGACTCATCACTCGGGGACGAGGCAGGCCACACAGGCACTATCTGCAGCAGGCAGCTCTGCCCAGGATTAGCAGCCTGTAGTGGCACAAGCTTCTTGCTCCTCTATAATCTGGCTGCGTATGTTTCAGGAGTCTGACCGAAGCTTATGTGATTCAAATGAGTGTGTCAGATAACACAGTTGGGCTAGTATTGTGCCTTTGCTAATGGCTGCTACCGAGACTTAAGTCCCAGTCCATGGAGTAGCAGGGCTCAGCTGAACTCACTTCCAGCCAAGGCCAACTGGCTCCAACTAAATTCTCCCCTTTAGAATTAACTGTTTGTTCTCTTCAGCAAAGATATGCTGTGTCCTCACTGTACAGTCCTGCCTGTTTGACACTTGTTATCAGCAGGGTCCCAAGGCCCAGCTCCCTCCTTCCCATGCTTGTAAACAACACTGGGTGTCCTTGGGGGTCTTTGTCTCTGTTGTCCAGAGCAGCTTAGATCAGCCCAAGACTCAGTTTCTCTCGTCTCTGACTCTGTCTTTATTTCCCACTCTCCTATCTCACAGGAGACCAGGACCCACTGCAGGGAGCTCTGGTAAGGTCCCCTTTCCCTTTCCCTACAACTATCTGTCCCTCATGCTGCCTCCTAACACCCCAGGACTCTGAGGCCCGACTGGTAAGGGGAAGGAGTAAGGAAGAGGACACGGAGGCCTGAGGAGAGCAGTGTGAGCGCGGGAACAAGATGTACCAGGACCCAGGCGCCGCGCCTCCCAGGCAGGGAGTGAGTAGAAAATCCCCAAAGGGACCTGCTGTGGCTGTGACAGGGAAAGGAGCAGAGGGCCTAGAGGGGTGGCAGGTCATACTGTGCCCTGAGCAAGCCTTGGTGGGGCTGGAGCAGACTGACTGGATTTTGTGGCTGTAAGGGACACAAAGAACAAGGACGATGGGACCAGGCAATGAGTCAGGAAGCAGGCCACATGATTGTCACACTCACTCTCAACCCTAAGACCTAAAAATGGAGTTACCTGACCATCACCGGGAAAAATGTAGTTTTCCCTCCATTCTTATGAGAAAGATATTAACTATTCTAAATTTAGACATAAGGTGGTTACAGCTGATTCTGGAATGAAAACCTCATTCAGATCTTCTGTGTGTAACGTGCACGCACACACACACACACAGAGGAACTGAGAACACACACACACACACACACGCACGCGCACACACACACGCGTGCACACACACACACCCACCCACCCACCCAGAGGAACTGAGAACCAAACCTCTCAGGCAGGGCTCCCAGCCCTTTCCAGCACCTAGCGGGGAACTCACCGGGGCTGTGTGACAGGGATGATGGGCTCTGGCCTCCTCTTGGCCTGGGGCACCTCCTCCTCCAGGGGGGACATGGAGCTCAGCGAGCCCACCACTGAGATGGCTTGGCCCTGAGCGGACAGGCGCCGCTTGATCAGGACGCTCTCTGGCTTCACCACCTTCTCCTCCTTGGGCTCCTCCTTACACTGTTTGGTCTGCTCCACGCCTAGAGGGAGGCAGCAAAGAGGCCTCTAGCATATTACACCTGCCTGCTTCCACCATAGCACCCATGTAATAATACCCTGGGAATGCGTCCAACGCCATCCTGGAGCAGTTCTTCTTTTAAACCTATTTTCTAAGGTACTAGCTGAGAATCAAGCCAGAAATGCCATTCACTGCTGGAGGGAGCATCGCGTTGGCCATGTGCAGCCACGTTAGAAACATGACAAGCAGTTTTTACAGCTTTTTTTGAGACAGGGTCTCACTGTGTAGTTCAGACTGGCCCTGAAATCACTATGTAGCCCAGAGTGGCCTTGAACTCATTGCAATCCTTTGGCCTCAGTCTCCTGAGTGCTGGGATCACAGGCATGTGCCACCACGCCTGGCTAGTTTTTACAGCTTTGATCACACCTACCCCACAGCCCAACAGCGCCACTACTGAACACAGCACAGATGAGGGCATGTACGTCTCAAAAGACTATAGGAGGGTGGACAAAGTGGCAATATATTTACATAAGGGAAGACTGCTGAGCAGTAAAAAATAAACTACTAGTTCACATGGCAGCATGAGTCAAAACTCAAAAACTTACGGTAAGCAAAAGTACCCAACCTCTGTCATCCCATTTACATGAAGTTCAAGAAAAAACAAACTACGCTGTGGAGGCCGAAGTCAGAGCACTGGTCATCTCCAGAGGTGAGGAGCCCTGAGCAGTGACTGGAACGGAGCCAGAGAATTTCTAGAGTGGTGGAAATGGCCTGTATCTCCATCTGGGTGGTGGTTACCCTGCTATTTTTACTTTGTGAGAATTCACTCAGGCATACAATTTAGAGTTGTGCATTTCACTGTACACATACTTCAAAAGTACTGCTGAAATAAGGAAAAGTGTGAGCTCAGAAAGGTTATGTAACCCATGTGTCACTCAGCAATTAAGTGGATGAAGCAGCTAGTTCAATGTGGACTCAAACCCAGGTCCATCTCATTTCAAAGCCTGGGGCTGATGCTGCTGTGGTTGCTGTTTTGTTTTTTTGGTTTTTTTTTTTTGGTACCAGGGATTGAACTCAGGACCTTGCGCTTACAAGGCAGGCGGTAGAACCACTGAGCTAAATCCCCGGCCCTAAGCCTGGGACTGAAAACACTGAGCACACATCCTGCCCTTGGGCCTGTGGCTTGCTGAGAAGAACCCAGCCTCAAGCCCTGCTCCGGGCCACTCACCTGGACCCAGTCCTGCCGCCGTCATCTGGGTGGCCATCAGCCGAGCCAGGTGCTTGATCTGGGCTTCGGTGCCTGCTGACTCCACGGGGGTGTAGATGGCTTGGAAGGAGGCAGGCATGGTCTCAGGCAGATACACCATGCTGATGAGGACCTGTGAGGCCAGGGAAGGAGCCCCTCGTGATCACGAACTCCAGAAGCGCCAGTCCCATGCCTGGGCCAGTGCAGGGGAAAAGGGCAGTGAATGAGACCCCCAGGGGCTGCGCTCATGGAGCTCAGCATCCCTGGAGTCAGAGAAAGCCAATCCCACCCAAAACCAATTCCATCACAGGCCCCTGCCTCTCCGCTTACAGGAGAGGAAGACAGTGAGTGGTGTGAATGGACTCAGGTGGGGACTGAGATCACCCAGGGAGACCACTGGGTGATGGTCACAAGTGACCTCCTGAAGGACGGACTTCTGGATCACCCCTCCCATCACAGACATCTGGAGGATGCAGCCAGTGCGGAGGAGGCAGGGAAGGAGAGGAAGCCCTTTCTCCCACCATGGCAGAGAGTCCCCAGAGTCCTCACCAGGTTGGCCACATTGTCGGGTGTCAGCAGAGGCTGCAGGAACTCAGCCGTGATGTCTGTGTCTGACTGGCCTGAAATCTGGGCCGAAGCCTTTGAGGTCCCCGAGGGGCCAGGATCCAAATCCTTGTCCTCATCGTCTTCACCTAGGTTGGGCTCTGGGATAGGAGGGGAGAACAAGACATAGGCTAAAGAGAGCAGCAGCCGTCTTCCCAGAGAGCCCAGGTGGTCCCCAGGCTAGGCCAGCCACGGCGAATATGAGCAGCCCCAGGGACAAGGAACCAGGCTGCAGTCCCACCTCCACCATCAAGGCACCATGTGACCTTGGGCAACAACCTCCCTCTTTCTCAGCCTCAGTTCTCCTCATTTTGGATGCGAATAAGCCAAACCCCAGTAGCTGACCCCACTAAGCCCTAAGAAGACAATATTATTACTATTATTGTTTCTCTTTGTGGTGCTGGGGATGAAACTCAGGGCCTCATGTATGCTACACAAGCACTCCATCAACGGCTTACACTCCCAACCCCAGATACAAGGCTGGTTATAAAAAGTCAACTAATAATTTTAGAGCTGTATTGTATATAAACCTCTGTCTACGAAACAGTGTTTAACTTTACTAGGAATCAGGGAAATGCAGAAAACAAACAAAAAACCCACCCAAACCTAATAAGACAGTATGTTTTTGCTTTTTTTTTTTTAATTTGGTACCAGCGATTGAACTCAGGTCCTTGTGCTTGCGAGGCAGGCGGTGGAACCACTGAGCTAAATCCCTGGGCCTGTTTTTGCCTATCTGTGAAAAAATTAAAAAGGTTAGGAGGCCAGAGATTTAGCTCAGCAGTTCTGCTGCCTGCCTTGCAAGAGCAAGGTCCCGAGTTCAATCCCCTGTACTAAAAAAAAAAAAAAAAAAAAAAAAAAATGTAGTTACAGGTAGCAGGGATGTAGAATGTGGAAACATAAACACACCACTGAGACAGCAAGTCACAATTTAAATATGCACATCTCTTTGACACAGCAATTCTACTTCTAGGTTCTGCCCCTAAACACATGCCCACATCTGAGGTATGGAAGTCTATGCTTTCCACGTGCTTTATTTTTTTGAGACAGGGTCTTGCTCTATGTAGCCCAGGCTGGCCTTACACTCACAGGGATCCTCCTGCCTCAGCCTCCCTACTCTTGGGATTATAGGTATACCCAGTAAATTCTTATTTTTTTAGTATGAAATTAGTCCTTCATAATAAACATAAGTGGTATTTAAAAAGTTTTTGTTGTTAAGGAAACTGCCATAGTTATCAACATTAGTAAAAAACACAAGCTAGGTGTAGTGGCACACATCTGTAACCCCAGCCCTTTGGGAGGCTGAGGCAGGAAGATCTCAAGTTTGAGTTCTGCCTCAGCAACTTAGCAAGACCTATTAAAAAAAAAAGCCAGGGATGTGAAGGCCCTGGATTCAATCCCCAGTGCCACCAACAGAACAAAGGAAAACTCTATACATATAAAGTGCTTCTGATAGAAAATGAAAGGAAACATTCACACTTGAGGAGTGGTTACTTTTGGGGAGAGGGATAAGCTCAGGACTACTTTCATTTTATTCCTTTCTGTACAGTGTATCATATGCCTGGGTAATTATCAACAGTACCTCTTATACGTCATCTTATTATGTAACACAATTTCAATACTCACACAAATAACGTATATAGTTGCCTGTGAATAAACACCTCTAGCAGGGTCCACCCCCGCACCCATCCCCACCAGGCCTGGCCTCGGCCCTCAGCTCACCTAGCTTCATCTTCTTAAGTGCGGAGTCCGAATCATCTCGGGGCCTCTTGCGGCCATCCTTGCTGCTGGGCATATTGCGGGCGATCTCAGCCTGCGGTGTGCCCAGGTCCACCAGCAGGGTGGTGATCTGGGCCTGGAACTCCAAGGAGGCCGGGTGCTTGAGCACACTCAACAGGTGCAACTTGAGGTTCTTGCGCACGCTGCTCACCTGAGATTTGGCCAGTGTTGGGGGCAGGTTGGCTGTGGGGAAAGAGGCTGGGGCTTTACACTGGGAAAGGATCTTGGGGTCCTGTTAGTCTTAACCCCCAACCTTAAACTCAGGCAGGGGTTCCACGGGCCCAGCCTAGGAAAGTTCCTATGGCCTTGGATCTAGAGTACAGCTCTCCCCTTACAAGCTGGTGCACAGAACCCTTGAGAAGCCTCCATCAGTGTTATTAGTCCCTTAAGCAGAAAAGCAGCCTCTGTGTTATTAAACATTAAGTCTTAAGTCCCTCTATCTCTGGTCTGGATTCCAAATGCTTCTCACAAGCAGGGAGGTAACTGTCACCTTCACCTCACAAACTCCCTACCGAACAGGTGCCACAGCTCATGCTGGTCTCCCTGCTACCAGAATGACACTCCAGGGTTAGATGGTCACCTTGATGAGCTAGTCTCCCCTGGTCTGGAGCCAAAGAGGATGTTTGTAATTTAGTCTGTCCTGTGTACACTGTCTGTTCTTCAGCCAACAACACTCCCATTCCCCTTTGAGGGAACCACTCTGTCTCCATTCTCCATCCAAGTGGGAATGAGACCTGGAGCCAGTAAGACAGCATTCCCTTGGCCACTGTGATTGGCTCAGAAATAGGCTAATAATCTCTGCTGACCAATCAGAAACAATGAGCATCAGCCCTTGGACTTTGGGCGGAATGATGGGGCAACGGACACTCTTTCTTCTGGAGTTGCTAAGCAGATGGAATGGAAGCCTAGAGCTATGGGAGGCCATCTTTGCTACCCCAAGAAAAGAGCCAGATATCAAGGCAAGAAGCCAACACAGAGACAATAAGAGCCACCCAACAACAGACCAATCCATGACCTGTACATATTTACACCTCAGGCCAACTTCCCAGTTTTCATCCATGCACAGAAGCAGAGAAAATATTATGAGTCTCCACGTACTCACTAACAAACGTTTTGCTGATTCTGGGACATCTAGCCTCCCTTTTTGGTGAGGGCTGGAGGAGAAGCTGGAATATTAGACAGTATTTCACAGATATCATGTCATTTCACTCACACACATCTCAATATGGAAGGCAGAGTCTGGGACAGGTTTCTGGCACACACCAATCTCCATATAACACAGTGTGCCCACAGCAGGCTAGAGCAATGGCTGACACTAAGGCGGGGCAGCCTCAGCTCACATTTCCTTAAGAAAGGAGCAGACTGGCTGGCGGAGTGGCAGGGGAGCTGGTTGACCTACCATGCAGGGTTTCATAGGCCTGGATCACCTCCGACATGAACATGGGTCTCTGGCGGGCGATATTGGCAAGGGAGCCCAGGGCTGTGGTCAGATTAATGGAGGAGATGGCGGGGTGAACCATGAACTTGAGCAGCTGCTCCAAGGCTGCCTTGCCTTCTTCCCACAGCACATCTGATAAGGAAGGACAGAGGGCCAGTCAGTGCAGTCCTTCCTCCCAGACCTCTGGGGTGGGGGGAGGAAGAGAGACAGACAGACACAGAGAGACAGAGACACAGAAAGAGAGCAGATTCTGGTGCCTAAAGAAAGTGGGGACCTACCTGCCACTTAAGATGTCTGTGAATGGCCAGAAAATCACACGAAAAAATTAGAATTTGAGTCTCTTGAAAGTATTTGTTTTTGTTTTTTGAGACAGGGTCTCACTATGTAGCTGAGACTGACCTGGAACTCACTATGTAGCCCAGGCTGGTCTCAAACTCACAGCGATCCTGCTGCCTCAAGCCTCTCGAGTGCTGGGATTACAGGTATGCTCCCCACGCCAGGCTTGTGAAAGTATTAATGAGTATAAAAACTAAGCTATAAGGATGTTCAGAGCACAGACTTGAAAAGCAAAAAACTAAAAATAATTTTAAATATCCTACTACAGGAAACACACTGTATGAAGAAAGTTGAATCAAACTTTGAGTATATCCCTAATACGACACACAGACAAAGAGCTCTCAAAGGTCCTTACAGAGTGTCCTTACTCCAGTCCCAGGAGTTAATGCTTAAAACTTGAGTGGTAAACACACTGACTTTCACATTATTTGAGTGAATAAAATACCATCTAAAGCCAGGCATGGTGGTGGCACACCCATAATCACAGCACTCTGGAGGCTGAGGCTGGAGGACTGCCTCAGGTTCAAGTCTACATAGTGAACTACACAGTGAGTCCAAGATGTGACATGACAGCTCCCTCCATCCAAGCCCTTCCGTTGCAGGGTGGTAGTTAAGCCTGGGGAACAGTATACGGAACAAGATTTTTTTTTTCAGTACTGGGATCGAACTGAGAACCTTGCTCTTGCAAGACAGGTGCGGCACCACGGAGCTAAATCCCTCAGAATTAAGAAACAAGATTCTTAAACATGAGTCAAAATAAACCTCTACTTCTTTAAATTATTTTGACCCAGCAAGGAGTCAAGTGATGAAGACAATCCAGAATTTAGCAATGAGGAAGCAGGCTTAGAGAAAGCCTAACCCTAAAGCCCAATGGTAGAGCTAAAATCTGAACACAAGCCAGTACATTCTAATGTCTTTCAGCTAAAAGTATAAAGCATGGGACTGGGGATTTAGCTCAGTGGTGCCATCACCTGCTTTGCAAGCGCAAGGGCCCAAGTTCAATGCCCAGTACCACACATACACACACACACACTTATATATATATATATAGCATGATATCATTTAAACAAAAAAAGAGAATGCAGACACTATGCTTATACAAATACCTACACGTGCACAGGAACCGTAAGGAAGGAAACATAATTCCCATAACAGCATTTACCTCTGGAAAGCAGGAATGGAAAAGGAATTATTCCTGTATACCTTTCCATGTTGCTTGACACATATGCAATGTATATGTACTATTTTTACAATTTGAAATTAAGAAAAGCAGCTAAGCGTAGTGGCACACACCTGTAATCCCAGCACACGGGAGGCTGAGGCAGGAGGATCACTATGAGTTTGAGACCAGCCTGAGCTACATAGTGAGTTCCAGATCAGTCTCAACTACATAGTGGACCCTGTCTCAAAAAAAAAAAAAAAAAAAATTAAGAAAAGCATAGGGCAGGGGATTTAGCTCAGTGGTTCTGGCGCCTGCCTCACAAGCACAAAGACCTGAGTTCAATCCCTGGTACAAAAAAACAAAAAAATCAAAAGAAAAGCATAAAACTTGCTGGCATATCTATAATCCCAGCACTCTGAAGCTAAGTTAGAAGAATCTCAAGTTTGAGCCCAGCCTGGACAACTTAGCAAGACCCTGTCTTCACAATAGAAAAAAAAAAAAATGCTCAGTGAGAAGGCCCCGGTTCATTCCCTAGTACTGAAAAAACAAACAAACAAAACCTATAAAACAAATGAAACTGGCTGGGGATTTAGCTCAGTGGTTCCGCCACCTTCCTCGCAAGCACAAGGGCCCAAGTTTGATTCCCGGTACAAAAAAAAAAAAACAAAAAACATGAAACAACCTACTAGCTGGAACCCGTTACCTCCTATTCTCATGGCACCTCTCCATAGTCCATGTGATGAGACCACTATCAGTGTGACTTTAAAGAAATAAAATCCAAAAAGAAGCACTTACTCAGGTTTCTAATACAGAGGTGGCGAAGCTGGGATGTGAACCTAGCTTCAGGCTTTTAAGCACTGCACTATGCTGCTTCCAGAAACTAAAAACCAAGTGAGACAAGCACGGAGGAGAGGGGAAAAGAGAAAAGAGCCAGCGTGAGTCAAACGGCAGCAGCGAGAGGATGGGCGGCGCTTACTGTACTGGATATAGGGGTGGTCACGAGGGATGCGGTCCAGGCTGACGTCATGTTCCTGGCGTCGTGGAACCTCTGAGTCAGCCATGCGGGGTGACAGTGTGACAATGAGGCCCTCCACAAACTTGATGGCATGGGTGCGGATGCCATCATTGTCAGAGTCCAACAGTAGGATGATGTCCCCAGCCATGGCAGACACCATGTCCCAGCAGGCCTCTTGGAGATCGCTGATGACCCGTGACTTTACCATCCACTGCCAGGAGGGAAGAGACAAACATGGAAACGACACATCAGTCCCCAATGCCCTGCACTGTCACCTAGAGACCCTACATTCATTCAACTAACTGGTTCTGAGTTCCCATCTCCCACCTCTGCAGTGGGTCATGCTGGGGTAGAACAGTGGTGCCCAAGACAGGTCTGGCCCTACTCTGATGGGGCTCACAGGCAGTGAAAACCTAGCGAAGTCTCAATTCTTAAGGAATGCAACAGGATGACACTGACTCCTAAGGGATGCTGACTGACGGCTTCATCCGTCTCCTCGATGCCTGAACATTACACTACAGCAGTGCCTTCACACACGGTCCACAGTTAACATTTACATCTTTCTCTAATTAGAGTCTGTGTCCCTCACTGGGCCACAGGCTCCTTGAAGTCAGGACCCCGAGTGTGTTGGTCACTGCTTGGTCCCTAGCATCACCTAGTATGGGCTGGGCCCAAAGGAGGAGCTTGGGGAATGTTTACGAGTGAATAAATGAATAGACCAATAAAAGAAAGGATGTGTTCACAGAGTCCCTGACCTAGTAAACAACATCAGATCCCTTCCACAGACCAAGAGCACATCTTGCCCATAAACACTGTGACCTGACCTGACCCTGGTCTGAACTCCAGCAGATACCTCGTAAATGAGACCCGCAGGTGGGACACCCTGGGTGCAGAGAAAGCCCTCACCTGCAGGGCCACCTTGTAGAGCTGGGTCATGGTGAGGATGGCCTTCTTCACTACATTCACGTTCTCGTCCCTCAGAAGCATGTTGAGGTTTGCAATCAGTTTCAGCAGTAACTCAATGTCTCGCTTGCTGGGGGATAGAAGAAAAGCGACAAAGTCAAGTTGGTCTTAGGGTGGAAACCTGGGGTCCAGGTGCAAAGGGAATTCAGGGCCCATAACTCCGGGAAATAGAACGGAGGTGGCAACTGGGGATCACGTGTTGTCTGCCAGCACAGCTGGAAGCTGAGAATAATACCCGGCACCTCTGGTCTGAGCTGCCCCCGAATGCTGTATCTTGTCCGGCAACCCCCACTTCTTTGCCACCTTAGAGCCCTGCTATTCACATACAGGGCAGGAGAGACAGACAATCGTGAATCTGGGCAGGCAACCTCATCTTTGTGTGTGCGTGGTACTGGGAACTGAACCCTGGACCCCGTACCATGCCTCCTCAATGAAGCCAATGACAAATTTTCGCACTTCGATTGACTTGTCTGCTTGGAAAGCGATGATTTCCTGTCAGTGCCAGAGAAAAGGTGTGTCAGGCCACAGCAGGACGCACCCCCTCCTTCCACACCTAGGCCCTTTCCCATTCCATCAGTCTCTCACATCCAGGAAGTTGTCCAGTAGTGTGGGGTCTTTATTGATGATCAGTTCCTGGACCTGGAAGGAGATTGGGTTGGGGAAGAGGAACAGACATATAAAACCAAGATCCCACCAGTGCAGACAGGGCAGTTAGGGGAAATGGCATGGACCTACTTCCTGGCTCAGCCACTCCCCTGTGTGCAACTGAGCAAGTAGTTTCCCCTCTCTGAGCCGTAGTTAGCTGTACTGTAAAACGAGAACCTTAAACACCAGCTCACAGGGGTGCAGTGAGAGACTACATGGGACAGTGCAGGAGGGCTAAAGACGGAACTGCCTCAAGGCTCCAACCTTCATGAGGTTTGGCCTCCTTTCACCCGCTCTTCTCTTCTGCCCTGACACACTGCCACCATTCAGCAAGCACCTTATGCCAGGGAGAATCATTTCCTGAGGCCCCTACCTGCCAGACTCTTTGGAATAAGCCCACATCCTCCTGCAGGCACAGGATCCTGCTGCTACAACCCTCCCCATCGGTTACCCACACAGCAAGCAGCAGAGCTGGCTTCTCACGCAGGCACCCTGACCCCACAGTCTCTGACCCAGCTGCCTCCTCCTCTGAACCATTCTCTCCTCTGCCTCTGTACATGCTTGCTTGCCTTCTGCTTGAGATGATCTCTCCCTCTAGTTTGGTACCTCTCTCCTTATCTCCCAGAGCTCTGCTCAAGTGTCCTCTCCTCCAGAAAGCCCCTTCTCATCCCCATGTCTAGGCCAAGTCAGGTGTCCTCTCTGAGCTCCCACAGCCCCCTGGGCTTCTCTATACCAGCCCTGCACACTCTAGGTCACCGCCACCTGGTGACAGACACAACTTCCCCTCCCCTGGACCCTGGTAGACAGCAAATGCAACAAAGAGCAGAGGAATCTAGAATTCATGCACTAGTTTGGCCAGCTGCTAGCTTGGTGACCTTGGTCTAACGAGGGAAGCGTGAGGTCTGTTCTCTGCGTCCCGAGTGGAGGTAAAACCCCCGACTCCTGGAGCTCTGAGGAGGACTCCTGGAGAGCACAACTCACGCCGACACAGCCTGGGGTTCTGCCACAGGTGTATAAGAGGACAGCAGTGTTGTCACCGGTGTTTTCTCCTACCCCCTACCCTCATCCTGCCCCACCTGCCCTCACCTGTTTGAGCACTGTGATCTTTGAGTCACTGGTGATCAGTGCTGCCTGGTTGAGGAGATCCACCACCTGGAAAGAGGGGAGAGGTATGTGACAGAGCCGGCCTTGTCAGCACAAGCCACCCCCTCCCCCAGCTCTGCCACCTGGGGTGCACTGTCCCAGGCAGGATGTGGCTTCCGGCCACCAGCCCTCCTCAACACACTTACCCTCTCTGAGGTGGTCATGCCATCGATGCCCGGCCCCTCCTCTTGTGTGAAAAACTGTGACGCCACACTCCGGCGAGTGACACTGTCCCCGCTGCCGCTTGCCATGGTTGCCCTCAGGTGTTCTCTGGAAAAGAAGGGGAAGGATCAAGCTCTGGGCCCTTGTGGCCAGGCTAGGATGGACCAACAACCACAGAGGGCTCAACCTTCCAGCCTTGCTTTCCCTGCCCGCCTCTCCTTCTCCGGCCTATAGCGTGTGTGGGGTGTGAGCAGGGACTGGGCTGTCTCTCAGGTCAGAGGCACAACTGCAAGCATCATCTCCAGTACTTGACACGCACGGGCTGACCACAGGCCTCTGCTGATGATGACCAAACGAACACACGGCAGCTGCCCTTGGCTTCCTGTCTCTCCATCTTGGCTGTACTCTGGCCCACACCCCAGAGCAAAGTTTCTAAAACAGCTCCAAGAAACACCAGTCCCAGGGCCCTGCACACAGCAGGGATGCGCACTACATCAGAAAAGGCCCGCAGGAATATACACTACATTTCAGCCATTCTCTGGCTTACTTTTGGGTTGTTTTGAAAAGGGAGGGAAGGAGACTCCTAGGAATCTATCACAAAGTCATCTTGGAAAAATTATAAAATGGTTAATTCAGAAAGATATTAATTGCAGTGCTAATCACAACAACAAAATGCTAGAAGCAAACCAAATGTTTTCTTATAGACTGCCTAAAAAACTATAAGCTGTAATATGTGCACATATTAAAAGATTATGCAAGGGCCAGGGATTTAGCTCAGTGCCGCTGTACCTGCCTTACCAAGTGCAATGTCCCAAGTGTTCAATCCCTAGTATCCCCCACAAATAGTCTATGCAGCTAATGAGGCACAGTGGCACACACTTGTAATCCCAACCACTCAGAAAAAGGAGGCAGGCCAGGTGTGGTGGCTCACGCCTGTAATCCCAGCACTTGGGAGGCTGAGGCAGGAGGATCACTGAGTTCGAGACCAGCCTGGGCTACATAGTGAGGTCCAGGTCAGTCTCAACTACATAGTGAGACCTTGTCTCAAACAAACAAACAAACAAACAAAACAACAACAACAAAGAAAACAGAGGCAGGAGGATCACAAGTTCAAAGCCAGCCTGCACAATTTAGCAAGTCCCTCTCTCAAAATTAAATAAAAAAGGGGCAGAGATTTAGTTCAGTGGTTCCACCATCGTCCTCACAAGCACAAGACCCCAAGTTCAATGTACCATAAATAAACAGAGGTATGTAGCTCAGTGGTAGAGCACTTGCCTAGTATGAGAGATGTCCTGTGTCCAATCCCTAGTACAGGGGAGAGAAAAAGACCAGGAGTCATGCTGCATACCTATAACTCCAGCACTGGGGAGGCTGAAACAGGAGGACTGCTGTAAATTTGAGGCCAGCCTGGACTACATAGCGAGTTCAAGACCAGCCTGCACCACAAAGAAAGACCCTGTCTCAAAACAAAACAAACAAACAAACCCGCTTGACTCACAAATGCAAATTACTGAGTTCATACTCAGTACAAACAAAACAAAACAGCAAACAAAAAACAAAGGGAATGAGGAAAATCTTTACAAAGGGATAGAGAATGCATATCCAACACAAAAACCCACAAAGTGAAAGGCAATGTTTACTGTATGCTCCCTTCTTACCACAAGAAGAGAACTACGGGTGTATTTTTCAAAAGAACATAAAACAAAATTTAAGAAAAAAACTGAAAGGATAAACCAAAAAGTGAGGTAGTCACTTGACTGATGGCATACAATCCATAAGAGGTAGAAGAGTGTGAATGCAGAATCAGTCTTTCCTATTACTATGCTACACTGTCTGTCTGAAAGGGATTTCTATTTCCTCCAGCCCAGGTTAGTTCCTGTAAGCCAAAGGGCACAGCCACTTGGCAACTAGAGTAGTGCCATCCCTAGTCACGATGTGAGCCTTCTGCTCTTCTCATGATGCTAATTCATCAATGCTCACCAAATCTTTCACCATTTCCTTCCTCTTCAGCTTTTTGGCATGCCTTTCAGTTGCTCTATTTAAAACACATACACATATAGTCACACCCTGGTACTTGACTGCTTTGAAACTCATCAAAGTTGGTATTCAAATCTGGATGGGAAATGTCCGTTCCGGTCCTCAACACACAATCTAGACCTAATGTAGACTGCCTCATGCTTTGCTATCCTTTGCTGCCCAAACAATTTACATGGTACTCATTTTTGGTACTTATCCTGCCTTCTGGAACCAATCAACAAGTAACACTTTGTCTTTATTAGTTATTTCAGCAGTATTGAGGATTGAACCTAGGACCTTTGCATGGACCTATGTATGTGCCCAGCCTTGTTTATTTTAATTGTGCTATGTTGCTCAGACTGGGCCTGAACTTGCGATCCTCTTGCTTTAGCCTCTCAGAGAGTGCTAGGATTACGGTAGACACCACCAAGTCCGGTTTTGTTTTTTTTATTTTTTTGGCAGTATCCGGGATTGAACTCAAGACCTCATGCCAGGTAGGCACAGCACCAATGAGCTACATTCCCCAACCTGGTAAAGCTTTATTTCTTTTCTTCTTTTTTTTTGGTATGGGGGATCAAACTCAGGACCTTGAGTGTGTGAGGCAGGTGGCGGTACCACATAGCTAAATCCCTGGCCCCTTGATTTCTTTTTTTTTTTTTTGAGACAGGGTCTCACTATGTAGTTGAGGCTGACCTGGAACTCACTAGGTAGCCCAAGCTGGTCTCAAACTCACGGCGATCCTCCTGCCTCAGCCTCCTGAGTACTGGGATTACAGGTGTGTGCCACCACACCCAGCTTGATTTTTCTTTTTCTTTTTTGGTACTGAGGATCGAACTCAGGACCTTGCATTTGCTAGGCAGGTGGCAGAACCACTGAGCTAACTCCCCAGCCCTTATTTCTTTTTTAAAAGGGAATATCCAAAAGAATTGCCCGAGGACCCTCCTCAGATACCAAAATCCAGGTGCTCATGTCCTTTATATAAAATGGCAGTTTGCAATATGCCTCCTGCATATTTTCAATCACATTATGTATAACACCTAATGCAAGGTAAATGTTATGTACGTATTTTACAGATTGTTAACAAACAATGAAAAAAGTCTGTACACATTCAGTATGTACGTTTTTCCTAAATATTTTCAATTCAAGGTTAGTTGAGTCCACAGATGTAGAGCCCAGGATACAAAAGGCCAACTACATACCATACAATAACTACTACTTTCCACTTGTTTTCACTTAGTGTATGATGGAGCCCATTCTATCAATATATGGAGATTTTCATTCCCTTTTTTTCTTTATTTCTTTCACAGTTGCATCACATTTTATTAAGGGGCTCTATCACAGTTTTTTCATCCCATTTTCCCACTGAGGAACATCTGTTACATTTGTAGTCTTTTTTGCTATTACAATGTCATGGTTTCCATTCCCTCTGTGTGGACTCTTTACAGGGTAAGATTGCCCAACTCCCACCTTGGAGTATGACTTTTCTCCTATTACTCCCAAAGAGTCGCTCTTGTAGTAATTTTCATTCATCAACGAACATCTCCAGTGTGATGGATAGTCCTAGATAGGAACTCATCCAGCCCTTGGCCGAACGGAGCTCATGGTCATGGTCATAATCAAAGAGCACTAAAAAGCCTAATCACAAACTGGAACCCACGTAACAAGAGGAAAAGGAACAGGGACCTATGAGGACATTTAACAAGCAGATTTCAGGTTAGAGGGCAGAAAGGAGGGCTTCTCAGAGGAAGTGACGTCGGTGCGCAGACCTGAAAAATGAATGAGTTAGCCAAAGATGTTGCGGGCAGAGGGGATAGTTAGGCAAAGCGGGAAGGCGCATGGTGAGTTTGAGGAACCGAAAGGCCAGGGTGACTGTGCTAGATCGGGATAAGCAAAGACACAGAATGGAAGCCGGTGAGGTCTCTGGAGCGAACGCGCCAGTGGGGGGCCACGTTAGAACTTTGGCCAAGAGCACTGGGGAGCCAAAGAAGGGTGCTGAGCACGGAAACAAACTGGGACCCTGAACACTGCGGTTCCCCTCTCCGCACAGCAGCCCTCCCCTCCCGTGCCGCCGCCTCTTTAGGGGACCCTCATCCCCTAGTTCCACGGCCCTCACGCCGCCTCCTTCCTACCGCGGCTCCAGCCTCCGTGCCCCTCGCGCCCCCTCAGCAGAGCTTCTTCGCAGACGCCGCCGCCGCCGCCATCTTCCGCCCAACGCCGGGACTCTGCGCACACTCTGCACACATAGAGCCACTGGGAAATGGAGTCCAGTCCGCGTCCCGCCCCCGACCCTGTCCCTAACTCTCGCCTCTCTGGCCGCCTTCCGCTCCCAGCCTGTCTCCGCCCCAGCGGCCTCCATTTTCCGGCCGTCGGGCGCTGTGCCTTTTGGGAAATGTAGTCTCTGGATATAGCGCGCGCCGATGTTGCAATCGAGCCTTCTGGGAAATGTAGTTCAGAGAGATCTGGAGACCATGGACGGCCAGCTCCTGCTGGAATGGAATCCCGTGGGAGAAGCTCCTGGGTCTTGGAGGTGCTCTCATGCCCTCCTGAGGTCTAAGCGGAGGGACCCTGATCCTTTCCGCCTCTGGTCTTGACCCTGTACACAGTCTAAAAGCATTTGCAGCCGTCTGAAGTTTCAGTCTTCTCCTCTGTCCAATGGAAATGTGGTTTTGAGCATCTCTGATGTGTCCTTTTATTGACGTGTCTGTAACTCTAGAGTTAGTAGAGCTCTGAGTACCCTTTCCCCCACAGCGGATCAACTGCACGCTGGCTTTTCGTTCTCTAGGGTAGACATGATGAAGCCCCCTGGGTGGAAGGGCTCCCCCTGAGTTCTGCCCTTGAGGTCTTTAGTATCAGCAGTGTCTCCCACCTGTAGCTCCCCTCTTGCATTCATCGCGGGCTCCCGGGTCCTAAGGCTGCGGCTCCCGGCGCCTGAGGTCTGTCTCCCGGCGATCCCGCAGGGGGCGCCCCAGTCCGGGAGCACCGGTCTCGGGGAGGTGGGAGGGGAGCCCTGGGCGGGCGAAAGCCCGGGGGGCGGGGGGTCCAGGCTATAAAGCGCGGCCACCTCCCTCAGCGCCTGGGACGGCGAGACCCCGTGCGGTTGGAATCCCAGAAGACTAAAAAGGAAGAGGTTTCAGAAGGTGAATCAACAGAAACCAGGGCCTTAGCTGATGCAGCTCCTGACACATCAC
>NW_022900931.1:62700441-62704730 GCF_012274545.1 Fukomys damarensis
CTCCGTGTTCCCTCGGGGCCGGAGCCGGGGCGGGGCGGGGCGCAGGCCCGGGGGATGCTGGGCTCGGTGAAGATGGAGGCCCATGACCTGGCCGAGTGGAGCTACTTCCCGGAGACGGGCGAGGTGTGTCCTCAGGGATGGCGGAGCGGGAGCGGGGAGCAAGCATGAGGGTGTGGGCTTCAATGGACCCAGGGACCATAGTGTGCGCTCAAATGGTGGCCAAGGCATCTAACTGGGGAGCCCAGGGACCCGGGACGCGGAGACCAGGTGTGGGAGTGAGGGACAGGAGACAAGGCTCCGGAGTGCGGCTTAGGCAAGCTAGTGGGGGCGATGACTAACATGGGTGGAAAACTTAAGTAAGGGTCAAGTCACACCTTAAATGTAAGAGCTGGATGTTGGGGCTCCGAAATCGTAAAGATTAAAATGAACAAACCAAAGTTAGGAAATCAGAGAGCTCCGGGGTAGGGAACAGCTGGAGGATTTCAGGAAATGGGGTTCAAAGTGAATGGGAAAAAATAGAAACTAAGTGATGGAGAAGGGGGTCCCCATTATAGGAATTCTGGGGTAGACATCAGGATCAGAATACAGAGTTAATTTAAAGGTGGGGTTGTGGGGTGGAAACTAGAATCGGGGTTCAGAAAGAAGGGTCAGCTGTCAATCTAAGATTGGGTCTGAAATAGGGGCTGGTGGAGCTCAGGGGTAAGAGTTGGAGGTTCTCAAAGATAAACCTTCCTTTGGGATACCTGAAATAACAGGTGGCCTGGATAGACAGGCATCCCACGCATCAGCACTGGCGACCTGAACGTAGGAGATGTGACCATCAGCATCTGCGGTGCTGTTTTCTGCCCCCCATCCCTACCCATGACCCTCAGCGAGACTCCCCAGTTCAGGCTGGAGAAGTCGAGATCGTGTGCCTCCTTTCTCCTGCATCCAGCAGCCTCCAGCCATTGCTGAAGGCATCGTCCAGTCCCATCTCAGACAAGGCTTCCTGGAGTAGGTGACAGGGCCACATCCTAACATCCTCCCCCTAGCAGACAGAAAGTCCTTCGCCAAATCTAACCCCAATTCCTCTTGCTGCAAGAACTCTTGCTTGGCTCATTTGCTCAATAATCAAAATTGTGAGGCAAGGGAGGTGGGCATGGGGGGTCTGGACCTTTTGATTCCTAAGCGGGAAGGAGACTGTGTGCTTGAGGTGGAGGTAGAGGGCTGCAATGGCTGGGCTTTCCAAGGAGTCAAGATCTGGTGCTCACCTAGGGCATGAAACTGTCGGGTGAGTCTCCTGGATCCCCAGGCTTTTGGGGCTTGGCCAGGTGCCCAGGAGGGGCCAGTCCTGGGTCTGGGGAGGTGTGAGGTGCACGTTGGGCCGGGAAGGGCCAACTGGGGAAGGAATTGGGATCTTGGAGAGATGAAGGTAGGGCGGCTGGAGGTTCACGTATACCTGGTAGGGTGGTAGAGACCTGGGAGCAGGTGGAGGCACCCAGCTACTGGCGAGATCAGAATCTGAGCACAGGATTGAAGGGGACCAACTACCAATCATTGTTTGTTTCCAGTGGGTGTAGGCAGAAGTCAATGTTTTGGGGCACAGTCTTGATGGATCAGAGTTTAGGGGACAATTTGTGTGGAAAGTGGGCCAGCAACGGAGAGATTTGGAAGAATCAACATATGGAGGTCAGGGAATGTTTGGGGGCCACTCCTTACTGTCTGAGGATCTGCTGAGCCTTTCCACTTCTTCCTGAGCCCACTTCTTCCTCTCAGGTCAGAACAGTGGGGAGAGAAATACATGCCCTCACCCCAGACTGAGAAATGACAAGGGTCACTAAGCCATTTCTCACCACAGCACCCTCCTACTGGGGTGATGCCTACACCTTGCTGCTAGAACTTCTCACCCTGGGGTGTCCCCACAGGGCCCAGGTCCTTACACTGGCCCAATTGCTTCCCCATTTTATTTATTTTTAATTTAAATTTTATTTTATTTTATTTTTTGAGACTGGGTCTCGTTATATAGTTTGGGCTGGGCTTGAACTCACTTTGTAGCCCAGGCTGGCCTCAAACTTTCTGTGATCCTCCTGCCTCAGCCTCCCAAGTGCTGGCTCTGCTCCCCCATTTGAAAGTGGGAAATCTGAAGACCCACAGAGTTTTCTGGGGTCCTAGGTTGTGCATTGGACTGGAAACCAGACTTCTGGCTTCTCACTGCCTCCCTCTGCTCTCCGCCACGCCCTTCTTCCTTCTTCAGAGACAATAAGGAAATGAAAGGGGAGAAAATCCAACCTCCTGGGTGGGGGTGTGGGTCCTATGAGGGCTTCCCCCCAATCTCAGCTCCACCCTGTGGGGGGAGATCCTGTTCAACCCGGACGCTGGGGGTTCATCCTAGCCACGGGGCATGGGAAAGCCTAAAGTGGATTAGTGTAGCTGGAAGGTTTGAGGTCAGACCTCAAAGAGAACTTCCAGGTGGGTGGGGAGCCAGAAAAGGAGGGCCCTGGGGTCCCGGAGAGCTGTACGGGGTTGGAGATGTGGGGTGGGATGCAGGGGGACTTAGGACCCTTTATAAAACTCCTCAATCTATCACCTTCCCTAATCTCTTTCCTTATTCTGGGGAGGGGCAGAAGCACCCAACTGGAGGAGGGGAGGAGCCATCCCTGCCAGTCAGTGTGGGGCTTCTGAGGAGGTGGTGATAAGGGAGGGGAGAAAACACAGAGATGCGCTGCAGGACAGAGGGCTGGGGTAGGGACAGGTGAGCGTGCAAAGGGGCAGATGGATGGAGGGGAGGCAGGGGCTGGGGAGACGGGGCAGAACTGGGGTGTAGAGGGAGGCGGAGAGAGTGGGAGAGTAGATTGAGGGTGAGGGAATAGGCCGGGGGTAGGGAGAGAGAAAGTAGGGAGAGGCAGATGGGGACCGGAAGGGAGACAGGGGTACTGAGACAGGATTCGGTGGACAGATGCGCACAGAGACGGAAATGGCCAACAGATCCCAAGCGACAAGTCCGAGAGTGGACTGGAGAGACACGTGAAGGAGCCAGAGGGTTCCCATTGGAACTCAGACTTGGGGTCCGTCCCGCCCCCCGCAGCCCCTTTTCTCTCTTGACTTTGAGACATGCAGATGCTTAGAGTGGTAGGGAACTAGATGGTATCCACTAGCCTACGGCCCAGGTGGCCTCAGCCAGAGCTCCAGCAGCCCCAGGACCAGGAGTCTGGATCCAGCTGGGGAGGGGGCTGCACATAGGGACAGATGGAGGGAGGACAGTGGGCGAGCCTGGTAGGAGCAGAGAGAAAGAGCCAACCACCCTGGAGCTGCTTTTATGTTTCTCTTGCTTATCTTGTTCATCATCTTCCTGCTACACTGTCCCCTCCTGAGGCTTCTTTTATGGTACAGGGGTGGGGTGGGGCTTTCTCTCTGAGCTACATCCCAGTCTTCTATGTTGAGATGGAGTCTTGTTAAATTGCTAAATTGTCCAGGCTAGACTCAAACTTGTGATCCTCCTGCCTAAGCCTTTTCACTGAACCCATGAGGACATTTCTGTCTGCCTTGGTCACTGCTTTTACGGCAAGATCCAGGACACAGGTTTGGAGTGAGCCTGCCTGAATTCAGAAACGCAGTTTTGCCTTTTCCTTCCTGCGTGATTTTTCTTGACAGACTTGGCCTCAGCTCATATAGTTGTAAAATGGACATCATACTAATGCCTCCCCCAGCCCTTACCCACCACCATCCCCATGGTTGTAAGGATTAAAAGAGACCTAATCTGGGCCGGGGAGTTAGCTCAGTGGTTTTGCCACCTGCCTCACAAGTGGAAGGTCCCTAGTTCAATCCCCAGTACAGAGAGAGAGAGAGAGAGGGAGATTTAATCTGTTAATCCTTCTTGGGAAGTGCTTGGGACAGTGCCTGGCACAGAGTAGGTGGCCCATAAATTGTGTTGAATGGATGAAAGTACATATAGAGGGTGATTTTGAGAGGGAAAACAATGCCTACCATCTTTCATTGAGCTACAGTGTATATTTTTTCCCTTTTTGAACATTTCTGAAAATGGAGCGCATTTTACAATCAATGGCATCCAGAGATTTTAGCCAAGTGGGTGTTTTTCTATTTATATTGATATGCAAAAGTATATCTTACAGTGAATCTTAGACCTGATCATATATAGAAAACAATGTGATATATTTTAGGATGAAGTGTGATTTCTAGTCACATTTTTGTTTTGGTACTGAGGATTGAACTCGGATCCTTGCACTTGCAAGGCAGGCCACTGAACCGCTGAGCTAAATCCCAGGCCCTTGTTTTGTTTTTTGAGGCAGGCT
>NW_022900931.1:62704876-62707580 GCF_012274545.1 Fukomys damarensis
TTTTTTTTTTTTTTTTTTTTTTTTTTTTTGGTACTGGGAATTGACCTCAGGATCTTGCACTTGCAAGGCAGGCTGTGGCACCACTGAGCTAAACCCCCAGCCTGACAGGCTCTTGTTTTTTTGTTGTTGTTTTGTTTTTTGGTACCGGAGATCAAACTCGGGTCCTTACACTTGGGAGGCAGGTGGCAAAACCACTGAGCTAAGTCCCCGGCCCCCAACAGGCTCTTGATATGTAGGCCAGATTCAAACTTGAGATCCTTCATAGTGCTGGGATTATAAGCATTCACCACTATGTTTGCCAGATAAAATTTTTGATCTATAAAAACAATAATTTTTAGGGCCAGGGATTTAGCTTAGTGGTTCCGCTGCCTGCCTTGCAAGCTTAAGGACCCGACTTCGACCCCTGGTACCAAATATAAAATAAAAATAAAAAATACAAACAATAATTTTTTGCCAGGCATGGTGGTGCACACCTATATATAATCTTGGCACTTGGGAGGTTGAGATAAGATTGCCATGAGTTCAAGGCCAGCCTGAACTACACAGAGAAACCTTGTCTCCTCCACAAAAAAAAAAAAGAAAGAAAGAAAGCTAAAAAGAGTAAAATAACATCAAACCAATCACTTTTAAACTGGGTGCAGTGGCACACATCCATAGTCCCATCTACTTAGGTGGCTGAGGATCACTTGAGGTCAGGTCAAAGGTCAGCCCAGACAATGTAATGAGTCCTCATTATTTTCTTAAATCTGCCCATCCCTATGAGTCCTCATTTCAAAAAAAGAAAAAAGGAAAATCAGAGTTTATAATCTAAATATTGATAAAGAGCTATACATATTGGTTAGATTATTAGATATTTGTATTAACTACTTATTAAAATTGAACTATAGTTTATTAGGAAATCAATTTTGTAGTTGACTTGGCCTTTTTTGTTGTTGTTGTTTGGTACTGGGGATCAAACTTTGGTCCTTGCACTTGCGAGGTGGAACCATTGAGCTAAAATCCCCAGACCTGACTTGGCCAATTTTGATTGCTTTCTCAATTTTTTTCAAGTCAAAAAATTGATTTCTCACGTTTTTTGGTCTCAGGGCCTCTTTAACTCTTAAAAATTATTGAAGACCCCAAGCAGTGTCTGTCAGTGTGGATTATATCTGTTGATACCATAGTAAAAATTAAAACTGAGAATTTTTAAAAAATGTATTAATCATGTAAAAATCCAGTTTAAAATGGCCATCATGGCTGGGTATGGTGATGCATGCCTGTAATCCCAGAATTCTGGGAGGCTGAGGCAGGAGGATCTCAAGTTCAAGCCCCAACAGCTTAAGGATTTAGCAAGAAACTGTCTTAAAATTAAAAAAATTAAAAAAGGACTAGGGATGTGGATGTTGCTTAGTGCAAAGATCCTGGATTCAATCACCTATACTATTTTTTTTTAAAACAATCACTTGTTATTAGACATATATGATTTTATTAAGATAGCTATGTTTCAAAAATTGAGTGAGAAGAGTAGCATCCCATTTTTGCAAATAAGTCTGTCTCAATAGAAGACAGAGAGTCTCAGCTGCTTCTGTCTTCTCTGTGTCTCAATATCACATGTCCTCAAGACTCTGGAAAACTCTACCATACTCCACTGCTCATGAAAACGAGAGTGAAAGAGGCCAATAACATCTCGGTATGATTTGCAAAATGGTTTTTGACCTCAGGGACTCCCCAGAGTGTCCCGCCCGGAACACACTTTGAGAACCACTTCGAGTGTGACCTCGTGTATGAGAGAGAGCGTGATGGGTAGGAGGATGGGGATGTAGAGAGAGGCTGTACAGGGAAGAGGAAGAGACTTCAAGAGACAGCTGTCTCAGAGGGAGGTAATGATGGTAGGGGACCTGTGGTCTTACTAAGACACTCAGTTGCCCAGGTTAGCCTTGAACTTGAGATCCTTTTGCCTCAGAGTCCCAGAGTGCTGGGGTTACGAGTGTGCACCCCCATGCCTACCGCAGAGGCAAGACGAAGGATGGACCGTCCCACAGCTGGTCCCGTGATCTCTTACTGACCAGCAGAGTGGACACACACTGACCCTTTCCCGCCTTTCTCTCCCCGCAGGTCTACTCTCCGGTGACCCCAGTGCCCACCATGGCACCTCTCAACTCCTACATGACGCTGAACCCTCTAAGCTCTCCCTACCCCCCCGGGGGGCTTCCTGCCTCCCCGCTGCCCTCAGGACCCCTGGCACCGCCTGCCCCCTCAGCGCCCCTGGGACCCACCTTCCCAGGCCTGGGTGCCAGCAGTGGCGCAGGTAGCAGCTCTGGGTACGGGGACCCGGGGTCCGGGCTGGTGCACGGGAAGGAGATGCCCAAGGGCTACCGGCGACCTCTGGCCCACGCCAAGCCACCGTACTCCTACATCTCGCTCATCACCATGGCCATCCAGCAGGCGCCTGGCAAGATGCTCACGCTCAGCGAGATCTACCAGTGGATCATGGACCTCTTCCCCTACTACCGGGAGAACCAGCAGCGCTGGCAGAACTCCATCCGCCACTCACTGTCCTTTAACGACTGCTTCGTCAAGGTGGCGCGCTCCCCGGACAAGCCGGGCAAGGGCTCCTACTGGGCCCTGCACCCCAGCTCCGGGAACATGTTTGAGAACGGCTGCTACCTGCGTCGCCAGAAGCGCTTCAAGCTGGAGGAGAAAGTGAAAAAAGGGGCCAGTGGGA
>NW_022900931.1:62707741-62709248 GCF_012274545.1 Fukomys damarensis
ACTTCACTGGCCTGGAGCTCCCAGGGGAGCTGAAGCTGGATGCCCCCTACAACTTCAACCACCCTTTCTCCATCAACAACCTGATGTCGGAACAGACCCCCGCACCTCCCAAACTGGACATGGGGTTTGGGGGCTACGGGGCTGAGAATGGGGAGTCTGGGGTTTACTACCAGGGCCTCTATTCCCGCTCTCTGCTTAATGCATCCTAGCGGGGGGCAGGGGGGATCGTGGTGGTGGGGTACGGCTGTGACTCTTGGGGCCTGATCCCTCAGGTGCCGCTCTGCTTGTCCCATGGGTTAACGTCTTGTTTGGTCTCTTCCTTACTGTGATGATCCACTGGCTACTGTGAGAATAGCCACGGACTAAGTTGGAGGCCCTGTGGGGTGCTTCACAGACTACCACACTGACTGATCTTATTGGTTGAACGCTTGGGCATTTGGATGGTTGACATCTGGGATGGCATCTTGGTTGGCCCTTTGGTGTGATAGTGATACCATTTCAGTGACATCTTCTGTGGCCCTCGGAGTGCTGTGATCACTTATATTTTGGTGGACATCTTAGCACTGTAAGTGTCAAGTTGGCCACCATCCTGCATGACATCTTTTTTGGCCCATTGGGTGCTTAGGGCCACCGTATTGGCCACATGACATCAGTGCGCCATCGAGCACCATGATGGACACTGTGGTCCAGTGGTGGCTGCCATCTTTGGTGTGGCCTAGGAGAGGGAGCATTTCCTCTGATGCCCATCCCCCCAGCCACGTCCAAGAGAAACCAGAAAATGCTGGTCAGGGTGTGGGGAATGTCTACTGACATCAAGTTCTTACCTGGGAAGCAGGATAATGGCTGTGTTTGACCATTAAAGGCACCGATTCCGCCTCTTACCAAATGTCTCTTTTCCTTGGTGGCCCCTGTGGGGCTTGAACACCTGACTTTCTGTCCCTCTGTCCCCTCTCCTTCCTGCCCTAAGAACTGGCTGCTGCTGGGGGAAGGGCTGGAATAGGCACCTGACCTTTGGCTCTTTGCTGTCGCTGACCCCAAGGACAGTTTGTTCACAGATAGCAGCCCCCGCAGCCTTGGGGCCAGCACAGCAGGGGGAGGTGGCTCGGTGACCAAGGCCGACTCCCCACCCCCACTTCCCAGACACACACTTCAACCCCAGAGGCTCTGAGCACCTAGGGGCTGCTCGAGTTTTGGTTAAACTGGGGAGGAGGAAAAAGGATAGCTGAGGTGTTAAACTGGAGACTGTGTGTGTGTTCTGTGGGCTGGGGACAGTCACCAAGCTCATTGGGGTGTCTGTGGTCTACTGCAAGGTCCGTACCCCTCAATGGGATGGGTCGGTGTGTCTGTCCATACTCTGGGGTGAGCTTCCTGTGGGTATCTCAGACTTTGTGTAGGTGTCTGATTGTTTTGTGTTTGTGATTCTCTTTGTACACCTATCCTGGGCCTCACACTGTTATATGTGTGTGTGTTTATACTGCTTCATCTACTACTGCCTCAGAGAGAGAGA
>NW_022900931.1:62710708-62719539 GCF_012274545.1 Fukomys damarensis
AGAGAGAGAGACAGAGAGAGAGAGAGACAGAGAGAGAGACAGAGAGAGAGAGACAGTGAGAGAGACAGAGAGAGAGAGAGAGGACCCACGTTGTATGTCACTGGGTTCTGTGAACACCGTTGGGTCCATGTCTGAGCTCCTGTGGAGGGTCTGCAGGCCTGGACACGTCTGTCACTTTCGTGGGCATGTGTGTGGAGCAGGAGCTGTGGGTTTCTGGGTTGGAGATCCAGGTGTCTGTCCCCCAGGGTCTCTCCAAGGTGTGCTTCTCTCCGAAGTACAACAGTGCACATAGGAAACTTGCACCTGTACATGATACTTCCACCTCTTTTTCCCCATTCCCCTCTTCCTCTCAACACCCCACCATACAAAACCTTTGTTTCTATTTTTTCCTCTATTTTCAATTTTTTTTTTTTTGAGACAGATTCTCACTATGTAGTTCAGGCTGGTCTTGAGCTCACTATGTATCCCAGGCTGACTTTGAATTTGTGGTGATCCTCCCACCTCAAGTGCTGGGATTACAGGCACCACCCATATGGCCCAAGACTGCCTCTTCCTCCTCTTTTTTTTTTGTGCCAGGGTTTGAACTCAGGACCTTGTGCTTCCCAGGCAGGCACAGCACCACTGAGCTAAATCCTGCCCCCCCCAAGACCCCATCTTATAATGAAACCTGAGGGCCAAAATGGGAAGGGACTAGGCTGAGGTCCTTTGGCAGGGCTGAGACAGGTAGGCAGGATCATTCTCACAGTGTCTTTGGACTTGCCTTTCTTGGTCCTCTCTGGCCACTCATTCATTTTTCAGTCCACCAGCCAATGGCTGAATCATTAAAAAACCAAGGATTCTTTGTTTTTTTTGTTTTGTTTTGTTTTTTTGAGACGGTCTCACTATATAGTTGAGACTGACCTGGAAGTCACTATGTAGCCCAGGCTGGTCTCGAACTCGCAGCGATCCTCCTACCTCAGCCTCCTGAGTGCTGGGATTACAGGTGTGTGCCACCATGTATGTCTAGGATTGTCTTTTATTTTTCTCTCCCTATATTGGTGATTTTTTGCGGTACAGGGATCAAACTCAGGACTTTGTGCTTGCGAGATAGGCACGGTGCTACTGAATTAAATCCCTGGCCCCCTATACTGGGGATTGAACCCAGCACCTTAGCACTGAGCTACATCCTTAGCCCTGTTTATTTTTTGTTTTGAGACGTGTCACTATGTTGTCCAGGCTGGCCTCAAACTTGCAATCCCCCTGCCTCAGCCTCCCAGAGAGAAGACTCTGTCCATACACCTGTGTGTGACCTTGCAAATGGGATGTCTCCATCTCTGGGTATCTGTCTTTCTCCTTGTCTCTTAACGTCACACCTCTCTCTCTCTCTCTCTCTCTCTCTCTCTCTCTCTCTCTCTCGCATTCTTTTCCTTCATTTGCACTAACACTCTGACTCCTCTCTGGTCTCTGACTTTCTTTCTTGGAGTCCGTCTCCTGTGCTCTTTTTCTGGATCTCTGGTCTCTTAGTCCCTGGCCTCCTTGCCTTTCCCAGCAGCTTCCCGAGTTTCCGCCTCTACCTGCCACCTCGCTGGCCAGGCCCTCTATTTCTGTCACTGTGCCCGCCTTGCCGGCCACTGCGTGTCACCCCCGCCCCCTGCCATGCTGGCTCCCTGTCTGCCCATCCCACCAGCCTCGCTGTCCTGGGCAGTCCCGGGAATTCCTCCTGGTTCCTGGAAAAAACAACTGGGGCAAGAGAAAGGCCCTCAGTCTCCCCGGCCCCCGCCCTCCCTTGGGCCTGGGGGTCTCTCCCGAGCTGTCCGCCTGAGGCAGGAAGCCCTGTGGTTTCTGGCTTCTCCCAGGCGGCCTCCGGATCTGGCCCCCACCGCCCCCAGCCAACAGCCCAAATATTATTCTGCGGGAGGAGTTGGTGGTGGCGGGAGGAGGCTCGGGCTGAAAGAGGCTTTCAGGGCGGCCAGGCCTGGGGCTTCCTGTCCCCAGGCTCAGGCCTCAGGCCGCCCCAGTGGGGACCTCAGGTGGCCGGAGGGGTGGGGTGTTGTTGTAGGGTCCTTAGGGGAGGGTGGGGCCGTCCGGCAGGGTGTCTGGTGGCCACCCGCTGGCCTGGCGTGGGCAGGTGTGACCCCCACCCCAGGGACAGCCGGCTGGTGTCCAGCATGGAAAAGTACCCCGGTCACACGTGGGACGCATGGACAGACATGAGGACGCCAGGGATTGGGGAAGGAAGGGTAGCCATTGGGACACAGGGTTTCCTGGGCTGTGGGCCTGAGGTAACGCCATCCAACGGAGGGGCCCCTGGGTGGCAAAACAGAAGCTGGGGCTGGTCCTGGCTGTGGGCAGAGGGCTGCCTGTCTCGGAAAGCATGAGACGGTTGTGACGATAATACGGAATGATGATCGAAAACTACTAGGGCTTACATTAGTCTGGCGTTTCCTGTGACTACTGAAGTGATCAGTTCAATCCCTTCTAATCCCTTTCAGTTTAGGGTTGGAAGTTGAAGCACAGAGAGGTGAGGTGACTGCCCTAGGTCACACAACTAGTGGGGACAGTGCTAGGACTAACCGCAGGCCGACTGGCCCAGAGTCTGTGACTTTCCCCTGGCACTGCTCTGGAGGACCAAGGGACAACAGTGGCGCAACAGGGTCCTGGGATCCTAAACCCTTTCTGAGAATCACCCCGACTTCTTGCCGCAAGCTGCTATAGGAGGAGGGGATACCCCCAGGAGCCAGCAGTCCAGGTAGTTCACAGGTGCGTGTGTGCGCATGTGCATGCATGTCCGGGGGCTTCTGTGTGACTCCGTGGTGTTAGTGTGGGTGCCATGTGTCTGTGTCAGCGTCCCCCACTGGGTCACTGCGCACATCTCTCAGTTCTGTCCTTGTCTTCTGTGTGGGTCTCTGTGTTTGTCACTGTCTCTCTGTGCCTAACGACACAGACCTGTCAGCGTCCTTTCTGTGTGCACCACCGTGCCTGCTACTGCTTCTGTGTCACCCTTGGTCACTGGGCCTGTCACCGCGCGACTGCCTGTATCTGTCCCCGTGTGTCACCGCGTCTGCTATGTGTCACCATCTACCCAGGTACGTTACTCACCACCCAGGCCACAGGTGGGTGGGTCAGGCCCCCTGGTGCCAGGCCTGGGGCCCAGCCTGTCCCTCCCTCCCTGCCACGGGCCAGGCTGGGAGCCTGTTTGCAAGGCCTGCCCCAGGTAAACACCAAGATCCGGGACCCACGGGCACCTCCCTCCCTCACCTCTGCTCCCTCAGCCTGCCCTGGGCTGGGCTGGACCACAGCCCCATGGACGGTGCGCCAGCTTAGCCTGGCATCTGTCGTTCTGGTTCTCTCCCTCTCTGAGTGTCCTCAACCCTCACTGTTTCCAGCCCTCCTACCTCTCTCGCTGAGGTTTCCCCGGGGCTCTGCCTCTCTCTGGGATGACCCTTGTTCCCATTTTGCCACCATTTTTCTCCCTTCCTCTTTCTCTCTCCAGCCACGTCTCTGATGTCTCTCCAAAGGAATTAGCCACTCCGTGTACCACTCTAACTTTGGACTCTCTCTTGACCACCCCTCTCACCCTGTTGAGTCTGGCTTTGTCCTTCCCTCTTAGTGAGTCCCTTAGTTCTGGCCACTGTCCCTGTGGGTCTCTGAGTCCCCAGGCTCCACAGGGGCAGACTCTGCCATGCCAGTGTCCCTAGGGGAGCGTGCGGCCCCCAAGTCCCACTCCAGCCTGCTGGTGTATATGTAAAGGTGTATGTACTTATTATTTATATCTGGACGGGGGCAGGAGGGGAGACACTGGGGCCTTTGTGTAGCCGTCGCCCGCTGCCTGCCTGCCTGCCCCCCCACTCCCCCTGCCCGGCAGGGTTCCTGTGGGGCCTGCCAGCTTCCTGTGCCCAAGGTGTGAGTGGGCACGCCACAGCAAGGTGGGCAGGGGGCCGTGGGGGGTGTTCCAGTTCCTGGGAAGCTTTCTGGGTTGGGAGGGTTCTGGAAGGAATGGGACGTCTCAGGCAGGCTACTGTCTGTCTGCATCTGCTGTCCCTGGGTATCCCTGGGTCCTCAGCTGGCCTCTCCCTGGGGATCTGTGAGCCTGTCCATCCAGCTAGATGGCTCTGACTTTTTCTCTGTCACTCTGGGTCTCCTTCATGCCTGCGCACACAGGCCCTCCATGGAGCTCTGACAGAGATAAACGATGGTCCCACTGATTCGTTGTCATTTCTGTCTCATTTTCTCCATCCCTTCAGCCACCATTTAAAGCCTTTCACCTGCTCCTATTAAAGTGAAATCAAAGTCCATATCACAGACCACAGCACTCTAATCCTCCCCCACAATCCCTCTAACTTCATTTCCTGGCCCCTCACAATCCCACCCTATCTGCTGCACCACCTGGCTGCTTCTCAGATAAACCAGCAGGCACCCACGTCAGGGCCTTTGCATGTGCTACCCACCCAGATCTCACCCAGCTATTTCCTCATCTTCTCAGTGTCATCTCCCCAGGGAGCCCTTTGCGACCTCCCTCTAAAATGGTCACCGGAGTCACGCTCTGTCCCCTTTCCTTGGTTTGTCTTCTGCGAGGGAGAATGAAGGGACAGCTTCCTGGAGGAGGTATCAGCCGGGACCTTGGAGGGTGAGGAAAGAGGAACCAGGCCCTATTCTGACCACTGGGGACTGAGGGACCAGAACAGTCAGCCAGCCTCACCCTTCTCCCTGAAGCTTCCACGCTCTCCTCTCTTGGAAAACTCTGAGGATGTCTTAACTGTTCCAACCCGTCTTGCCCTAACTTGAATTTCTCTCAGCTGCTTTTTTCTTTTTTTTGGAGATGGTGCTGGGGTGGAACTCAGGGTTCCCCGACACCAGGCAAGGGCTCTAACCCTGAGCTCCAGCTCCCCAGTGCTCTTCAGCCCGTCTGCACCTCAGCCTCCTTCCCTCCAGGTCTCCATAGCTGCCCTCTGCCTGTGTCTGCGTCCCTCCTGGTCTGGACATTTCTGCACTCTGTTCACTCTCCTGAGCATCTGTCTTTCCTTCGTCCTGTCTCATCTCTCTCCTCTGGGCGCTCTCTTCAGTCCCTTCGGTCCTCTGAGAGCTCGTGTCCTTAGGCGGACCGATCTCTGCATCTGTCCCTCCACACTCTGTGGTCTCCCATCTCTCTTTGGATCTGTCTCCCCTGACTCAGTCTTGTCACCTACTCACTGATTCCCAAATTAATCCAGAACCTCTCCACCCAGGCCCCACCCCGGCACTGGGGGAAGGGGGACTGAGCCAGCCCCCCACACCCACACAGGTCAGGCCTTCTGCTCAGTTAACTATTAACCCGGCCTCTATCTAGAATACACACCAGCCAGGCTGGGGGTGACTCCCCTGCCCCCCACCCAGCTACCAGCTGCTCTTAAAGGACCAGGTGTCCTCCACAGCTCTTTAGCCGCTAGCACCTGTAGACCAGGTGTCTGGAGGCCTTCAACCCCACGGATCTGGGGGAGGGGGAGAGACCCAGCACTCTGGTCTGCAGAGCTGGGTCAGGGAGGCCAGGGACTTGCCTGGGAGAGGAGCCTAGGCCCGAGCTCCATCCAGCATCTCTTCTGCTCAGGCTTATCACCCAGTGTATTTAACCAGGGGTGGTTTTCCCAGCCCTGCCCAGAGCCCGGGCTGGCAGTGCCAGGGTGGCACAGTACCTGAGGGCTGACCTGGGGGGATGGGACCCTCAGTGCAAAAACTGAGGGTCCTCCAGTTGTGAAAGAAGGGTGAAGTCCCAGGGTCCCTAATATTTGGGAATTAGAACATGCGGGTCGGCACCTGAGTGTCCAAGAGGAGGGCTCCAGAGGTTAGGTTTCCCCAGATTTAGGTGAGGAGACACCTGAGAGCTGGGCAGTTTTCGGTCCCAGGGCCAAGCCTCAGGCCACCGCAGACACCACCATTCTCCACCTTTCTGTCCCTCTACCCATTGGCCTCTTTGGCTCAGCATTCTCCATTCCCGGAACTTCCATTGCAGGGTCGCAGGGAGGTCGCAAGGAGTGGGGGCTGGGCTGCTGGGGCCGCCCCCTCCCTTTAACCCCTGCTTTGCCACCTCGCTGAGGCCCCTCCCCGTGACGCCAGCAAGCAGGAAGTCCTGGTTAATGATCATTCACCCGGACAGGTGCAGGACACGGCCTCAAACCTCAGAGGCAGCCGCGGGGAGCGGGGGATGGGGGAGCCAGGGCCTTTTACCCTGCGGGTCAGTGTTCTAGGGAGGCCGCCTCTGGGCACCACCTGAAGGAGTCACTTCTTTTTAGGCACTTTCACCCTGTGGGGGAAATGTCCCTTTTGCTCGGTCAGTCCCTCTGGTGGTTTAGCCTCAATTTTCTAACTGCCCATCTCTAGGAAGCCTCTCACTGCCTCCTTTCCCTCCCCTCGTGAGTACCGAGTCTCTCCACGATTCTGGGCAGGTAGGTGATACGGGGCATGGGCCAGCGAGACAGGCAACCTATTCCTGGACCAGTCTGTGGGTCCTATGCAAGAGCCATCGGCTTTCTGGACCTCAGTTCTGCCATCTGGAAAACGGGCCGATGCCCGCAATGTTTGGCCAGTGGACAGCAACTGTAAAGACCAGCGACCAGCCCACCTGGACGAAGGGCGCCACCTGGAGGCCAAATGCACGTCCTCTCTTGTAGGATCAGTTCAATCCCAAAGGGGGCGCAGCATCTCACACAACTAAGGGACCAAGAAGGAAAAAAAACCCATCTTTCGATTTATTGAAGGACAAAAAGGGTGGGAGAAGGGGTCAATAAAATGCTTTCGCTTCATTTATAAAGAGCGAGTTTTCAGGAGGCCCCTTCTCGAGGAGGAACAGGGAACCTCTCCCCCAACTACAAGCAGCAGCAAAGCTAAGCCAAGGAGAGAGGGAAATTGAGGGGCCATGGGACCCCAACCACCACCTCCGACGGGAGCCACAAAGCTTTCTCCCCCCACCCACAATGCATCTACCCCAGGGGACCCATCTGGGCAGAGGAGGGAGGTATGTACACAGGTGGGGGGCGGCACTGGGTTGGGCGGGGAAGGGAATAATTTATCCGCAGCTGCGGTGGGTGGCAAGGGAGTAGGGGGCAGTAGCCTGGTGGCAGTGGTGGCCTAGGGGTCCCGTTCTTTCTTGACCTTGATGTCTCCAGCAAGGATGGTGGCAATCTCGCCCTGCATAAAGGCCCAAGGGACAGTGGAGCCCACCAGCGGGCACTTGTCACCACTGGGGCAGTACACCTCTCCGGCTGGGCCCTGTGCCTTGATGAACTCCCGTGAGCAGGGAAAGCAGAACTTGTGTCCGGGCACCGAGGGGCACTGGACGAAGTGGGTGTCTTCCAGCCGCTCTCGGCACAGGGTGCAACACAGGGGGGCTCCAGGGGTTGCCCCCGCACCACTGCCACTCCCGCTGACAGCTTCGGCCCCCGCGGTGGGGCTGACTTCTGCCTCGCCATTGCGCGCCACCAGGCGATGTTGCGTGGGCGGCTGGGCCGTGGAGGAGGCTGCGGGGCTGACTCCCCCAGCCCGCACGGGGCCTCCTCCCCCACCAGGGTCCTTGGGTGAGTGGCCCAGGGCCTCGGCCACATTCTTCAGAGCTGCAATGGGGGAGGGCACACCAGGGGTCTCGGTGGAGTAGGGCGCACCGGGCGCTACCCAGTGTCGCTGCTGCTGCTCCTCGGTGGTCATCTTCCCAGCCGCCTCACCCTCGGGCTCCGGGGATGCCTTGCGACGGCGTGGCGTGGGTGCCAGGTTCCGGGAAGGGGCCCGCGGGGGTGGACCACACAGAGCCGCGGGGGCTGACTCTGGGTACTGCTGGGGCAGGGCCTCCGCAGGAGCAGGCTCTCGGAAGCTGCGGACCCCGTCGGTGAGCAGCTCACCCAACTGGCGCCATTCGCCCGAACCGTGACGGCGTTCGTACTCGAGGTACTTGAAGCCAGAGGAGGCCAGGGCCTTGCCCGGCTCCCGCAGGGCATCATGGAACATCTGGCGAGCCACTGCGAGGACCCCCGCGTAGACATTGCCAGAACCACACGGGTATTCAGTGAAGAGCTTCAGCTCGAACTCATAGCCCGGAGGGCGGGCTGCAGCATCAAAAGCGAACACGCGCCCCACCAGCCCGTGATCCTTCTTGAAGCGCACATTGAAGGGGGCGCAGGCGGACAACGCCAGGAGCTGCTCACGCACAGCTTTGGGACGCCCATGCCACTCCTCTGCCCGGCCCCGCATGGCCTCGTTCAGTTCTGCCAAACAGTCCGCATTCCTCTGCTGCTTCTCCTTCTCAAAATCAGAGCCGAAAAGTGGACGGACAGGACTCAAGCCAGGTGCCAGCGTTAGGCCTCGGCCTCCCAGGCCAGACACTGCAGCTGCCAGCAGCCCGGGGGGCATCAGGCTGGGCATAGAGCCAAGCAAAGCCCTGCGTGCCCCTTCCGCCACGACCTCCTCACGGCCCAGCCCATTGGCCAAACGGGACCCCAGGGTGTATTCCAGGGCGGGTGACGGCAGGGGGAGGCGGCCAGACGATGAGGCCCTGTCATATCGGTCTGGGCCGGAGACACTGCCGCCAGTTCCCGACTGCTGGGTCTGGGCCTGCGGGGGTGGTAACGGTGGCCCCTGTGAGGCCGCCACCGCTAGGTCCTTGGTTGTCGGGTGCTTGAGGGCGGGGGGCCCGGGCGAGCGGCCCTCGGGGAGCACGTGGCTGCGCTTGAGCTGGCGGGCAGCGTCGATGAGCAGCTCGATGCGGTCTGCGCCCTCAAAATTCACGCAACCGCGACACACGGCCTCGCTGAAGTCCCAAACCATGGCCCACGGCATCTTGGGCAGATCGCATAGGTAACACCACTGGCGGCGGGACGCCTGCACCGACG
>NW_022900931.1:62719854-62722261 GCF_012274545.1 Fukomys damarensis
CGAGGCCGCTGCTGCAACGGCCGTCGCTCACTCCACCTCCTCTTTCTGCCCCAGAGGCCGCTTCGCAGGGAAAGTTACATAACGCGCGGGCAAAGCCTTCTGGGAAATGTAGTCCCGCTGGGGCCGGCTCTTAAAGGGAACAGCTGGCAGCTGAGGGTTAGTAGGGGGCGCCACCTCGTTCCGCCCAACTACCTCGACTGCTCCTCCAGCACCCCCGGAGGTGCGCGGGCCCAAGGGTTCGGGGCGGGGAGGTGATACGAACGATTAGAAGTAGCAAGGATTCAGAAGTTGCAGCGATGGACAGGCTTCGAGCATCCGTTTTCTACTGAATTTACAGTGCAACTTTAAGGGCAAGTCATGCCCTCTCTGAGCCTGCTTACCCAACCCATCAAAGGAGGTCCGATGACCGGTTAGGAAAGCAGATCCTGGGGAGGCGCGAAGAGGCCCTGATTGGATGGTTTCAGGCGACAGGAAGCCGGCAACTGTTGTGGAAGTTGTCTATTTGGGACTTTGTTCTCCCCAGAAGTCCTAGATAGCAGTTTCTGGGACTGACCACAGTCGGAGACAGGAGAGGGCTGAGGGCTCAGGAGCAAATCTCCAGCCTCAGTTTCTTCCTCTAGTAGAGGAACGGAGCGACCGAGCGCCCTCCCAACTGTTCAACTCTTCCGGCGCGCTTCGGCCTGCAAAGGGTTACATTGTCCGCTTCTCCGCCACCCCGATTTTACTACAACTCTCAAAATGCCTTGCGGGTCGGAGCACGTGACGCACTTCCGCTGTCTGGAGGGCTGGGGGAGGCCTTCCTGATTCTCGCTGCTCCCCTCCCCCATGTTTCTGGGGTGCTTTCCTTGCTTTGGGCCCACGGGATTTGTGCATCTTTATCCCCTTGCTGCCTAATCACGATCAACAGAAAAGGGCAAAGAAATGGCGAGCAAAAAGAGGGGCCTGGGAAAGGGAAAGCGCCACACCACTACCTTTCAAGCGCCTACGTAGTGGGCCCAGCCAGGATTTGGGGGCCCCCACGTTTTCACTTCCGGGAGTCAGGAACTGTACAAGGCAGGCTTTGGGGAGGGGTTATGCGGGTCCTCAGATTCTAACCCACAGAAGCCCTGCTCTGGGTCTGGGTCCGAGTTATGTCCTTTTAAATATTTGAATGACTTGCCGGTTCTCATTCATTAGTGGTTTTCAATCTAAAGCTGCCTGCCTTCCTGTCCCCTCACTGCAACCACAAGCAGCCTGGATTTCTGCTATACAAACATCCGAGTTTCACAATTTTACCTACCACCTGTTACTAAAGTTCTGTTTCTCTGCAGCACTGGGGATTGAACCCAGGACCTTTTAAAAAATTTTGACAGGGAGCCGGGGATTTAGCTCAAGTGGTTACACCCACTGCCTCACAAGCTCAGGGTCCAGAGTTTGATACCCAGTACCAAAAGTAAGATTTTGCAAGGGCCAGGAATTTGGCTCAGTGGAACCATTGCCACCTGCTTTGCAAGCACAAGGGCCTGAGTTCGACCCCCGTACCAAAAAAAAGAAAATTACTTTTGTCCCATCCTAGGGATATTATAGTCATAATCATGGGTTTCCTGTACTAGCTACTTTAAATTACTGATAACTGAGCCCAGGGCCTTTGCACTGAGCTACATCCTCCTCAGCTCTTTTTTCTTGCGGTACCGGGGATCTAACTTAGATCTAATTTTCTCTTGAGAAGCAGGTGTGGCACCTGAGCTAAATCCCTGGCCTTCCTCAGCTCTTTCTGAGACAGGGTTTCACTAAATCACCAAATTTCCCCCCAGGCTTAATTTCTGATCCTCCTGCCTCATCCTCCTAGAGTGCTGTGACTGAAATGTACACTACCCATGCCTAGCAACTTTTGAGTGCCACAGGTCCAATTCAATGACCACACTTAAGGTCTCTATACCTGAACAATACCCCTGCCCCCCCCTTTTCTTTTAAATACAGCAGGTTTGTATCTTGTCCCTGTGGACATCTTGGTTTTTCCTGGTGATCCTCAGGCAGGTGTCCTTGTATGTGAGCCAATCATGCAAGCTGTTTTTTATCTCACGGTGCTACCTTTCCAGTTCAAGACATTCTGCATGAAAACTGATTAAACCTGAAATTTCAGACATTTCTTTGGAGACATTATTTATGAGAGATTCTAGAGAGGAAAAAAAAAAAAGTCCAATTATGGAGCCCAGTACATCCCCCTTCTGGAAGTTCAAGGGCATGGTGCTGGCATCAGTGGTCATGAGGCAGGCAGCATCACAGCATAACAGTTCACGCTTTAAAAAGAGAATCAGTTTAGCTGGGCATGGTGGCTCACACCTGAAATCCCAGCACTTGGGAGGCTGAGGCAGGAGGATCTCTGAGTTCAAGACCAGCCGGGGGTTTACACAGTGAGTTCCAGGTC
>NW_022900931.1:62722306-62725517 GCF_012274545.1 Fukomys damarensis
AAAAAAAAAAAAAAAAAAAAAAAAAAAAAAATCAGTTAAAGTCTGGTGTGGTAGTGCATTCCTATAATTCCAGCACTTGGGAGGCTGAGGCAGTGTTGTTTTGAGTTCAAGCCCAGCCTGGGCTACGTAATGAGTGCAATGCCAGCCTGAAATACACAGGAAGACAGTGTCTCATAAACAAATCAAGGGCTGGGGATTTAGCTCAGTGGTGCCACCTCGCAAGCGCAAGGTCCTGAGTTCGATCCCTGGCACCAAAATAATAATAATAAGTTCAAACACACAAAAAGTCATTCATGTGCCACATAAAATTGCCTTTGTGCCATTATTTAGTAAATACTACTGGGAATTAAAAATTCTGGCCAGACTCAGGTTTTAGGTGGCCAGACTCATTTGACCTGAGACAGTTGAAGCCTCTGGCAAGTCCTAAACCTCTGAGAGCAGGTAATGGAGAGCCCCGGTCCATTTTTCCCTCTGGCCACCTTAGGTTGAAACACAAACACAGGCTGGGGATTTAGCTCAGTGGTACCACCACCTGCCTCACAAGTGCAAGGTTCTGAGTTCTATCCTCAGTACCAAAGAAAGAAAAAATGCAAACATGCATATAAACTCTTGGCTTTTGCCTGCCACAAATCCCATAGGGCTGGGAGTGTAGATCAGTGGTAGACGCCTACCCAGCACGCACGAGGCCCTGGGTTCAACTCCTAGCCCAAAAGAGGGTTGTAGAAAAACAAAAACTGGCCAGGCATGGTAGTGCACTCCTATAATCCCAGCAGTGGCAAGGCTGGAGCAGGAGGATCACTGTTCAGTTCCAGGCCAGCCTGGGGTATACAGTGTGACTCTGTCTTAAAAAAAAAAAAAAAAATAGCTGGACATGGTATGGTGGTGCATGCGTACAATTCGAGCACACTGGAAAGCTGAGGCAGGAGGATTGCAAGTTCAACTCTAGCAGGGGCAACTTAGCAAGCCTTCTTCTCAAAGTTAAAAAGAGACAGGGCTGGGGATTTAGTTCAGTAATTCCTAGTGCCTGCCTCGCAAGCACAAGGTCACAAAGTTCGATCCCCGGTACAAAAAAAAAAAAAAAAAAGGGACACATAATAATATCACCAAAAAGTGCCATGAATGTAAGTTTTTGTTTTTAAACTGGATATTACCCCACATACTGAATCCCTCTTTTTTTTTTTTGGTACCGGGGATCAAACTTGGTCAGGTCCTTGGGCTTGCAAGGCAGGAGGTGGAACTACTGAGCTAAATCCCCCACCCTTTTTTTTTTGGTTTTTTGAGACAGGGTCTCCCTATGTACTTGAGACTGACCTGGAACTATGTAGCCCAGGATGGTTTTGAACTCACAGTGACCCTCCTGCCTCAGCCTCCCAAGTGCTGGGATTACAGGCGTGCGCCACCACACCTGGCTCTGAATCCCTCTTGATGCTGGGGAAACAGCAATGATTGGTTCAGGTTCACAGGTTCAGGCCTTGCCCTGATGGCGCTCAGCCTGGTGATGGAGGCAGGTATTAAATTTAACTTTAACTGCTGTGCACATGGGACAGGGGTGTCAGAAAAAGCTTTCCCAGGGCTGGGGACTTAGCTCAGTGGTTCTGCCACCTGCCTTGAAAGCACAAGGTCCTGAGTTCGATCCCTATACCAAAGGGGAAAAAAAAGCTTTCCTGAGGAAATGGTATTTCAGCTGAGACCTGAAGGATGAAATAGAATCTAACTGTAGGAAAAAAAAAGAATCTAACTGTAGAAAAGAGACTCATATATTTGCTTTTTTTGAGGGGGGAATCAAGGGTAGACATTCCTAACTTTTTCTGTTTTTGGTACCAGGGATCAAATTTGGGACCTTGCGTTTGCAAGTCAGGTGGTGGCACCACTGAGCTGAATCCCCAGCCCAACACTCCTGAATCTTTATGCTCATTTTACAGATGAGGACAACGGAGGCCTATGGTTCTTTACTGTAGCAAGTACGGGAGGAGTACAAGAGAACCAGTTTCTGCCTTCCTGAGGCTTTGGGGGAAATTGCACCTTAAACAGTGCTCACTTGGGGGATGCTTGTGTTTTTGGTACCAAGGATTGAACTCGGGACCTTGAGTTTGAGGGGGGAGGCAGCAGCACCACAGAGGTAAACCCCAGCCCAAGGGATGCTGCGAAAAAGAACCATACAACACTGAAACAACATTGGAAGGCAACCACCCATCTCAGTCCGGGGGACAGATTTCTTGACGTTCTCACGGAAGAGGTGTCATTTAGGCTGATAGCTGAAGGACCAGAAAGAATAAGAAGACTTCATTGACAAAGACGTGATGGTTTTTGGTAAAGAAGTGGATAGAAAAATCAACCTCCCCGCAACTTCAAGGGGTTGGGGGAGCTTTGGGGGCCAGACTCCTAGGCCTGTCTCAGACAGAGCCCCAAGTGATTATATGAAAAATAAGTTTATTGGTATATTGTCACCACTGAGGAGGAAGGAGGGGCTGAGCTCGGAGGTCAGAGACGGCGATGGAAGGCACAGGCCCACTCCTCCATCCCCAGGAAGAACTCCACCCCTCTCCCTAGGGTACTGACAGCTATATCCTTGTCACCCACATTCTGATTTGTCTAGCAACTCCCAACCCCTCCAAAGTCTGGGCTGGTCAATTCTCTTCAAGTCAAGCACAGGAACTGTTAGGGGTGTAGGATGTGCAGACCCGAGAGGTGCCCTCCTCACCCCGCAAAGGGCAATAGAATAAACAAGGTAAAATTGATGGCTTAGAAGTCAGGGTTAAGGGAGGCAGCCAGGCAGACAGCGCTGTACCAGAGAAAGGGGCTGGGGGAGCCCATCAAGAGGCCCCTCCCAGAGAATCAGGCACTAACTAGCACAGGGAGTGGGGCACTCACCCCCTGGAGAAGGGAGCCAGGGAGCAGTTGGGATGGGCAAGGAGCATTGCCCCCCCTTGACTGCGCCAAGCCGGGAATGGGGGTGCAGGCAGAAGAAGCGAGGAAAGTAGATTTCACGGAGATTTCCATCGGCCCCGCCTCTTCCGCGTTGGGAATCCTTTTCTCCTCTTGTGTGGGGGTGAGTCGTGTAGAGGGAGTGGGGCTGGGGGTGGCCGAGGCGCCCCCTCCTCACTCCCAGGGGGGATGATCACCCCCCTGGTGGCCACCACAGCCCCATCCACGACAGCGGCCACCAAGGAGACAGGTTCTGGGGAGACCTCCACCTTGGGGGCAGGTGGGG
>NW_022900931.1:62725794-62731242 GCF_012274545.1 Fukomys damarensis
TGGAGGGGCAGAGGGCGGTGAAGACAAGGCCAGGCGGGGCAGCTGGACAGTCTGCGGGGCCGGAGACTCACTCTCCTTGGACTGCGGGCAGCCCCCTTCCTGGGGATTGCAGGAGGGCCGGGCCCAGGGCTCCGGGCTGCTGGAGCCCCCCTTGCTGTGGGCTGGAGAGAGAGGCAGAGAGGAGAAAGGCAGGTAAGGTGATGGAAAAATACAGTGAATGTGTGGTTTTTCTTTTTGGTACTGGGAATTGAACTCGGGACCTTGTACTTGCAAGGCAGGTGGTGGCACCACTGAGCTAAATCCCTACCCCAATGTCTGAGTTTCAAAAATGCTTTAATGTGAGACGCACTGTTAGTGCCCCCCACCCCGCGGGCTTCAAACACACTTATACTATAATTTCCGTGCCACTTTCTTTTTTTGTTGTTGTTGTTTTGTTTTGTTTTGGTACCGGGGATTGAACTCAGGTCCTTGTGCTTGCAAGGCAGGCCACCGAACCGCTGGGCTAAATCCCCAGCTCTGTAATAAAAATTTTAAATTTAAACATTGACTGATATTTTGACCACCCATTGTACGCATGACCCAACAATGCTATCTCAATTTCTCCTCTCCTCCTGTGGTTCACCTGTCCCCTAACGTGGCTCCCCAGTGATCTTTTTATTATTATTGTTGTTGTTGTTGTTGTTATTTTAAGTCAGGGTCTCACTATGTAGTTCAGGGTGTTATGTAGCCCAAGGTCCCGAGCTGGCTTTGAATTTGCAGTGACCCTCCTGCTTCAGCTTCTTGAGTGCTGAACTCCCTGGACACTGGCCCTCCTGCCTTTCAGACCGTGCTTCTGGACCCTGGGGAGATGGGGACTGGTTCAGAAGTGGGGTGATAGAGCGCTGGGGGCTCTCTCCGACTGGGAAGGCAGCGTTTCCCAGTTCAAGCCCCAGCTGCAGAGCTTCCCTGGCCTCTGTGCACCTAGGATCTCATTTCTACACGCAGCCTCGAACAGTTTGCCACCAGGGATCCCAGATTCGTGGGCAGCCTGAACCCCTCCAGTGTCTCCACCTGTGTACCAGGCACAACTGCTGGGTCATCCAGTGTGGCCTCCAACTCGCTGGCTGATTCTGCCCACCTCTCCTTCCTCAGCCACCCTCCTCTCGGCTGACAGCAGCGCCACCCTTCCAGCTGCTGAGAGCAATTCCTTGTCTTTCTGCAGCGCATTCGCCATAGGATCTGCCTTCCAATTAAACCCGACACCCAGCTTCTTCTCTCAACCTTGGTGTAACTGCATCCGGGCTCTTCCTTGGGCTCCCTGTTCCCACCCGGCCCCTTAAGATCTCTGCCCCTCCCACAAGCCCAAGGGCTCTGCCTGAAATGCAGGCAGGCTGCAGGATAGAAGCCGGAGGTACAGAACCACATACTGCATGATTCCATTTACATGAAGTGTGCAGAGCAGGCCAACCTAGAGACAGACTCACACTGTACGCTGGTGGCTGTCTATGACTGGGGATGCTCGAAATAACTTAGGGGTGAAGGAGCTCTTTTTGAAAGGTTGAAAAGCTTGCACAATTCTGAATACACCAAAAGCCACTGAACTGTGCACCTTATTTAATTAAAAAAAAATTTTTTTTTGCAGTGCTGGGGATGTAGCCCAGGGCCTTGCTCATGCTAGGCAAGCACTACGGCTGAGCTAGACCCCCCAGCCCTGAATTGTATGATATGGAAACTTTATCTCCATAAAGCTGCTTTTAAAATTCAAGGCACATGAAAACCAGGTACTGTCTTTTTTCTTTTTAGGCTCCCATCCTGATTAAAGTAAAAGCAAAGTCATTCATGCCCCAAAGGCACTGCATGATCTGCCTCCATTGCCTCCCTGACCTCAACTTCCTCTCCCCCTTCTTGCTCAATGGCTTCAGCCACACTGGCCTCCTTGCTGGCCCTCAATACACTAGGCTTGCCCCTGCCTCAGGGCCTGGAAAGACCTTTCCCCAGACACCTGCCTGGCTTCCTCCCTCACCTCCTCTAGGTTTTTAGGCTGACATGATGCTTCTCCTTGCCTCCTTGGGAAGCCCTTTCTTCACAGTCATCTAAAGAAGCTGCCACCCCTTTCCGTTTCTCTCCCCTAGTCCTGCCTGATTCTACTTACAGCTCTCTTCTCCCCCTAGCCTAGAACTGATCAGTTTTTCTGTCTCCTCCTGACGGCAGCTCCATCAGGCAGGGCTTTCTTGTTTAATCAGAACCTAGAATCATAGCCATCTTTTCTTTTTCCTTTTTTCCCTGTAGTACTGGGAAATCAAACCCAGGGGCACTATATCACCTAGCTACAACTCCAGCCCTTTCAAAAATGTTTAAAACAGGGTCTCACCAAATTACTAAATTGCCCAGAGTGCGCTGGAGCTTGTAAGCCTCCTGCCTCAGCCTCTCAGAGTGCTGAGATTACAGTCACACCTGGTTTAAGCTTTCTCTTTCATGAGAAAAGAACTGTGGCCTCCAGGGAGTCACAGGGCTGCAGGCCTCAGGCTCTCTTGGGACTGTCCCACAGCTCCATGGTATCTGTGGAGCAAGTCAGGCTCTTCTCAAAGCCACACAGCCTCAGCTCTTGTCCCCACTGCTGCCTTCTACCCCTCTTCCCTGTGTCGGGCCAGCACACCTACTGTTCCCTCTGCCTGGGTCACCCACCTTGCACACTGTCTCTTGGCCAGTTCAGGTGCCCCTTCTTCAGGGAAGTGTGCCTCCCTGTCCTTGGCCAATCAGATCGCCCTCCTCTCCCTCAGGCAGCAGCTGCCTCCTGCCTTCAGTGCTGGGGGTCTAACTTCCCAGAGCAACCAGGTGGGACGGGGGTAGGAAGAGAGAGGACAGCGGGGCTTTACTGGATGGACAGTTACTGCACACTGTCCTTGCTGAGTCTTCCTGGGTGTGGCATTCATACCCACAGGGCTCAAGAGTCACGAAGGGCCACTGAGAAAGCTAAAACCGTATTTACTGGCAACCTTGGGGCCTCAGTTCCCCCATGTGTAAATGAACATATATGTAGTCATGGAACTGAGTGACTACTAACAGAACATCTCCTTCAGGGCTACCATAAGGATTCACTCATCACTACAGGCTCAAATAGTCAATGTCATTATTGTTCTTGAAAATATTATATCCTTATCTCTCTTTCTAGTTCCAACAAAAATGGGTCAGGCTGCTACTTGTAGGCTGCACCGGGCCCTGTTTCTGTCCTTCAATCAGAGCAGTTCCTTTTATAAGTGTTGTAGTGTGTTAAGAGTGTAATTAAAACTTTGCTGAGCATGTTCATGTCTCAGGGCCTTTGCATGTGCCTTTTCCTCTAGCTGGAGCGCTAATAGCCCAAATAGCCTCCCAAATAGCCACTAGGCTAAATTTCTCTATTCAGGTTCCTGCTCGATTTCATGTCCTTGGAGAAGCCCTTCCTGACTGCTCTGTTTATATGGCCCCCTTTCATCACTCAATGCCCTTATATAGTTCATTTCTTTCTCCAGTTCTTACCATCTTCTGGAGTTTTGTTTTGGGGGTCTCGGTTTGTGGTCAGTCTCCCTCAATTACAGTGTTGGCTTCATAAGGAAAAGGGGTTTGTCTTTTTCTCCACAGTATTCCCAACACCTTCTATAGCGTCTTGCCTTGGGAAAGGTTCTTAATATGTATTTACTGAACCAACCAATCAAGTGGTTGCATACTTTCCGAGAAAATGTTTGTCATTTCTGCTCTGGCGCAATGGGGCCATTTCTCAGGTAGAAACACCAAGGTGTAGCCAGGCGCAGTGGGGCATGCCCTTAATCTCAGTACCCTGGGAGGCTGAGACAGTAGGATCCTAAGTTGGAGCCTAATCTGGATCACTTAATGACTTAGTGAACCTGTCTCAAAAATAAAAAGAAATAAAAAGGGCTGGGAATGTAGCTTAGTGTGAATAACCCAGTACTGCAGACAAAAACAAAAACCACTGAAGTCTGACTGGAACTTAGACCAAGGGTCCCCACTGACTGTGTTTCCTGCTGGAGATACTCAGGTTCCCTGAAGGCTCACAAAATGAAGCCACAAGACCTGACCCTAACTACTGAGCCATGGTTAATCTAATTCTAGCAAGCCCATTAGCTCTTAGTGTTAACTCTCATTTCTGGGCGAATTAGCCCCGGGTTAAGTACAGGGACCTGGAGTTGGATACACACCTGTGGTTTGAGTCCCTGTGACCTTGGGTGGGTGAATGAACCTCTCAAATTTTGAATCGCCTTGGTCTGATCACCTCCATGTCCCTCCCTTTCTAAAAATTCTTAAGTGGCTTCCCATAGTGTTTAGAACAAAATCCAAACTCCTCAACCTACCTGGAGGCTCAGCATGGCCTGGCCCTTGCTGACCTACCTCTTTGACCCCATCTCAAAACATTTCTTCAATTTTTCATTTTTCCCCAAACTTTCTTCCCTCCATGCTGTGCATGCTGTTTCCTTTCCCAGCTCTTTTTCAGTCTTCCTTTTTGTGCCTCAGCCGTGTCACCCCCTCCTCCAGGAAGCTCTCCTCCATCTCTCAGGCCGGGCCAGGTGCCTGCTATGGGGTCCCACAGCCCTTGGCTCTCCCACTCCAGGACTGTCGCTCTGAGTCATCACTGTCTCGCCACAGTCACCAGTGTGTCCTCAACGCCAGCCACCACAGGGCAGATTCCCCAGGGAACAGTTATAGAAGAGATGAGAATTCAGAGTCAAGGCTAAGCAAGAGGTAAATCAGGAGCCACTCTCCACACCCCCTCTACTGGAGATGTGACCTTGAGATAGTTATGAGACCTCTGCAACTCTGATTTACAAAATGGTGAAATTATTAGTACCTCCCACCCTGGACAGCGGTATCCAGAGTTAACCATGAGTGTTCTGGAGATGCTGTACCAAGCAATCTGCCCACAAGAGCTCAGTCTTCACAGCGAGCCCTGAAGGTGTAGATTATTTTTATCCTTCCTTTACAGATGCAGAAAATGAAATGCAGTAACTTACTGGGATGACACAGTTGATCAGCTAAGTTCTGATTGACACCCAGGCATTGCACCTCCAGCACTACTACCCTACTCTGCACTGAATCAGATCCTGCCTGTGCGGAGCATCTCGAGTGTGGCCCTGAGCCAGGACTCCTAGGTCTGCTTCCATCCCTGACTGCCATCACTAGCTAGGGGATCAGAGGCAAGTTAATTTCATTTACCTAAGCTTAATTCTCCCAGCTGTGAAATGGAGATTAACAGCACCCACCTCCCAAGGTTTAGTGAAGATCTGCTTAGCCACATAAAGGGCTTAGATCAGCTCGGGACACACTGAACTTTGCATCTGCATTTGCTAAGGCGGTGGTGTTGGAACTTACCCGCCCGTCGGTCCTCCCTGCGGTCCTCCGATAACACATAGCGTTGGGCACAGGCGATCGGGGCCGGCGGCTGTGAGGAGGCGGCTGCAGGGGGCTCCTCGGCCCCAG
>NW_022900931.1:62731405-62732414 GCF_012274545.1 Fukomys damarensis
ATGGCAAAAATGGTCTCCTCCTCCGCGGAGAAGGCGTCCTCGGCGGCAGGGCCCGCACCCTGCGTGGAGTGCGGCACGCGGGCCAGCTTCTCCTTGGTGCGGCGCTTAAAGTCGTTCCAGCGCTTCTGCACCTCTTGGCCAGTGCGCTTCCAGCTGGTGATGCCATTGATCTTGGCTGCGATGCTGTCCCACACGCGCCGCCGCTCGGCTACGCTCACCCGACGGCTCTGCGCGCCATAGAGCTGCGGGTAGTGGGCGCGCACCTCCCGGATCAGGATCTGGTTCTCTTCAAACGAGAAGCGCGGCTTGCGTAGGCAAAGGGCGTACAGCGCTCGCGGGGGTTCGGTGTCCCCCAGTCGCAGCAACTCGGGTTCCTACGACCCTGGGCAGTGGTGGGGGCGCCCGGTTACGGGGGCAGTCAGAAGTGTCTACTACGAGCGGGAGCGGGCCAGACACGCATCGAGGGCTCCTCGGGTGCAAAAGACCTTGCTGAGGAGTTGATGGGAATTGGGGGAGGGTCTGGAGAAAAGTGGAAGGAGAGGCGGTGTCTGCCTGAGTTTCAGGAGAATGGGAGCACAGGAGAAGAGAAGGGAGGATAATGGGGTGTCCTTGGGGTCGAGACACGTGTGTTAGGAGAAACCGAAGGGGGCGATGCAGCAAAGCAAGAAGGGGGCATCGAGAGCAGAGAGGCGCTCGGTGGGTTCCGAGGGCAATGGGGCGCAAGACTGGTATGAGAAGGGGCCGAGAGGATGTCCAGGAACAGCAATGAGATGGATACTCCTGGGGCAAGAATAGAGATTGGACCATTAAATATTTGGGACTGGAGTCTGCGGGGATTGTAGGGCGCTAGGATTGCCAGAAATTAAGGGGAGCTCTGGAGATAACAGGGGTGCAAGATCAGACGAGGATAACAGAGGCTATCTGGGACTGCAGAAAGAGTGAGGGTCGCGGAGGGTGGGGACCGAGTCGGGCCGCGGGTCACTCACCGGCGCCGCCGCAGCCCCAGCCA
>NW_022900931.1:62732725-62736316 GCF_012274545.1 Fukomys damarensis
CTCCCTCCCCTCTGGGCCCCGCCCCCGGCCGCTCCTTGCCAAGGCGCAAGCGCACAGACGGCCAGTCGGCCCTGAAGCCCTTCCAGCCCGGGTTTCATTCCCATCCCACAACATGGCGCAAGCGCAGAATTGCCGTCTACCGGGCTCCATCAGCAGGCTGCAGCTGCGCAGCCGCGAGTTTAGCGTTGTACTCGAAGTGCTACGATTGCGCACGCGTAAAATTCTGTCGCGCGCATGCGTGTTCCTCGCTCCCCGTGAACTGTGGCACCCGGCGGGGTTCTAGCGCAGGCCACAGCAAAATCCCTAGTGTAGGAGAGATGCTGGAGTCACTGATACGATCGAGTGGTGTCTCCGCCTTTCAGGCAGTCTTCCAGCCCATTCTGCTCTCCCAAGTACTCCAGAGGTTTTGCTTTTTTTAAAAAAGAAAGGCATGGGGGGGAGAGCGCTTCGTTTCCATGACAACTGCGTGGGTGAGGTGAGGGGTAGGAAACCTCTGCTGCCTTCCATACCCGCCTCTGTGCTGCGATGATTGGGAACTAATACCTCCTACAGGTTGAGGCGAGCACCCTGGGGATGTTCCGGCCCAGGCAGATGCGGTAACTATAGCAACCCAGCAACCTTCCCGGGGTATCTGGGAAGTTCTGGGACCTTACCTTCAAGTCTTGGCTGGGGAGGAAGATCGGAGGAATTCCTTGATGGATAGGTGGAGTGATCCTGACTCAGACCCGTTTTAATCGAAAGCATGGAATGTGGAACACAGGTTGAGTCAACCGGACGGCGAGATAGATGATGGCATTAAATAAATCTACTGAAAAATTTGTTCAGCGTCCTGCAGGAGTCCTCAAGGTCATTCAGCAAATGAGGCTTCACTCATGTATTCAACAGATACTTATGAGGGCCCATACAGGGCGTTAAATATAAAAAACAAAACTCCCTACCTTCATCGAGCTGACATTTAGTTGGGCGAAACAGGAGATAAGCAAAGTAACATTTATAAGAGAGAAGGTGCAAGTATTACGAAGACATGGAAAGGTTGAGGATAGAGGTGTTCGTGTGGGGGTGTGTATCTGTCTTGTTCTTTGCGGCGCTGGGGATGTAACCTGGGGCTTCGCACATGTTAGGCACAGGCTCTACCGCTGAGCTCCACGCACAGTCCGTGTAATTTTAAAGTGGCTAGAAGAGGCCTTCCTAAGGTGACGTTTTAATTAAGACATAAAGGAGTTGGGCAGGGGATTTAGCTCAGTGGTTCCGCCGCCTGCCTCACAAGAGCTGAGTCCCCAGTTGGATCCCCAGCACCCCGACCCCCGCAAAAAAAAAGCTGAGGGAGGAGCAAATGGAGTCAAAGATCAGAATGTGCCTGCTGTTTCCAGAAGAAGCCAGTGGTGCTCAAGTGAAGGGAGCCGGGACATGCAGGCCCCAGGTAGAGGAAGATGTGATCTGAACATCTTTAAAAAGACTTCTCAGGGGAACTGACAGAGGGGTGAAAGTGGAAGCTGGGTGTCCAGTGAGAAGACGGTTACAGTGAGAGGTGGTGGTAGCTCTCCCTGGAGGTGGGACTGACTATGGGATGGGAGGGTAAAGGACGCAATGAGTGAGGGTCTTTGACCCAGGTAAAGGGGTGAATGGGCTGCCAGAAGTGAAGATGAGTAGGGCCACAGAAGGATTACGAGTTCAAGTTTGCCCAGACTTGCCAAGTATGATGGTACACGTTTCTAATCCCAGCTCTCTGGGAGGTTGAGGGCAGGGGATCACAAATTTGAGTCCAGCCTAGGCAATTGGCAATTTAAGGAGACACTCTCAAAATAAAAAATAAATACAGTAATTAAAAGGGCTGGGGATTAAAAGGGCTCAGTTTTACAAAGGCCCTGTATTCAACCCCCAGTACCATCACCAAAAGAAAAAAATTTTCCTCCCTCCCCCAGCCCCAGAGAAGTTGTTTGTTTGTTGACACAGGGTCTTACTGTGTACCTCAGCCTGGCCTTGAACTCCTAGCGATCCTCCTGCTTCAGCCTCCTGAGTGCTAGCACATCCAGCACCAAAATAAAAGTCTGAAAGACCTGCCCACTGCAGCTGCCATCAGAAGCGGTCAAAGGAAATGTAGCAGAGGACACCAGCGTTATCCCAATTTTTTATGTAAGCTTCTAAGGCCGATCAGCTTTCCACTTGTTTTGTGTCAGCTGTAGAATTGCCTTGAAGATGAACATGAAGCTTGTGATCTGCTAATTATCCATCATATCTTTTTCTCTTGCTTTTTTCTTTTTTTGGTACTGGGGATCAAACTCGGGACCTTGCGCTTGTGAGGCAGGTGGCAGCACCACTGAGCTACATCCCCAGCTCTCTCCATCATATCTTGAAGTAGACGCTCAACTCCTGAGACTCATTTCTCTCTGAACTCTTTACGATATGTTTTCCTACCTCTGGCTGCTCTTTAGAAAATGAGCTCCTTTTCCATTTCCCAGTCCTTCAGTGCAGGAAGTTTTTACTGACTGTGTTTTTTTTTTTTCTTTGACAACCTATTTATTGAACTACCTCATTTATTCTTGTATTTCAATTACCGTCTTTAGTAAATGATTCTTAAATTTTTGTTACCAACTCAGATCTCTCTTCTAACTTCCTAATCCAAATTTAGCACCCCAAACCAGTCATTTCTACAAAGATGTATTCAGATAATCAAACCTAAGGTACCGAAAAATGCATTTTGCCATTCTACATTTCCATATTCCCTATCTCAATTAATGGCATCTTCATCGAACCTCCAAGTGAGCAACTCCAGCAACAGCTCTGACATCTTCTCACTCACACCGTATATCACCGCAAAATTTGGTAGATCTTAGCTCAATTTTCAAGCGTTCCGTCTCCTTCCTATCACTGTAGGTTAATCACTCCTGCAGGTTACAACCTCTTGTCTGAACTTTCACAAAAGCAAAAACATTTGCCCAAACTTGAGTTCCACCTTAGTTAAACAAGCAGGACTGTGGCATACGGAGTTGGGATATTTGAGTTGACTTCAGGACAGACATAAGAGCGATGCTGGAATTGTGAACAGGTGACACAATTCTGTAGGACAAGGATAGGTTACTAAGGGAGCAGGCAGAGATGGAGAAGAGTTCTGAAGCCCTAGGGTGGGAATTTCCTATGTGGAGGACAGGGACAGAAAATCAGCAGGACTAAGGAGGAACAGTTTGAGAAGTGAGAAGGACCAGGGCTAGTGACCCAGAAGGCAAGTGAAGGGTGCATTCAAGGAAAATGAAGCTGGGTGTGTTATCTCAACATCTTGGGAGGCTGATGCAGGAGGATCTCAAATTCAAAGCCAGCCTGAGCAATTTAATGATTTAAAGAGATCCTGTCTCAAAATAAAAATTAAAAAAGGGCTGAGGATGTAGCTCAGTGGTAGAGCACCCCTAGGTTCAATCCTTGGCATGACCAAAAACAAAAGAAAAAAAAGGACAGAACAAAACCACTAGGCAGACTCAAGTCTGGGACTGGGGCCAGGAACGGGTTGAGATTGGGAAGGGAGAGACTAGACAAGGGCAAGGACAGTGGCATGGTTAGGAGTGATTTGGAGACTTTTTTTTTTTTTTTTTTTTTTTT
>NW_022900931.1:62736905-62749374 GCF_012274545.1 Fukomys damarensis
TTTTTTTTTTTTTTGGTTTTTTGAGACAGGGTCTCACTATGTAGTTGAGACTGACCTGGAACTCACTATGTAGCCCAGGCTGGTCTCGAACTCACAGCGATCCTCCTGCCTTATTCTCAGGGGTGCGGTGCTGGGATTACAGGTGTGCGCCACCATGTCCGGTGAGACTCTTTTTTTTGTTTGTTTGTTTGGTCGCACCAGGAATTGAACCCAAGACCTTTGCACTGAACTATATCCCCAGCTTTTTTTTTTTTTTGAGACAGGGTCTCACTATGTAGTTGAGACTGACCTGGAACTCACTATGTAGCCCAGGCTGGTCTCGAACTCACAGCGATCCTCCTGCCTTATCCTCAGGGGTGCGGTGCTGGGATTACAGGTGTGCGCCACCATGTCCGGTGAGACTCTTTTTTTTGTTTGTTTGTTTGGTCGCACCAGGAATTGAACCCAAGACCTTTGCACTGAACTATATCCCCAGCTTTTTTTTTTTTTTTTTTCAGTACCGGGGATTGAACTCGGGTCCTTGCGCTTGCAAGGCAGGCCACTGAAACACTGAGCTAAATCTCCGGCCCCTATCCACAGCTTTTTTTTTTTTTCCTACTTTTTATTTTAAGACAGGTTCTCTCTAAGTCACCAAGTTGCCCAGATGGGGCTGGAACTTGTGATCCTCCAGCCTCAGTCTCCCCAAGTGCTGGAATTACAGACTTCTGTTTTCGTTGTCGTTGTTGTTGTTGTTATACCTGGAATTGAACTCAGGTCCTTTTACTTATGAGGCAGGCGACAGAACCACTGAGCTAAATCCCCGGCCCTAGGCTTCTGTTTTTTGAAAGGGGTCTCACTGTGTTGCCCCGGATGGCCTCAAACTTGAGATCTTCCTTCCTTAGCCTTGTGAGTAGCTGAGATTTCAGGTGTGCACCACTATACCCAAGCATGGCTATTGTTTGTCTCAACAAATAAACAAACAAACACCAAACACAAAGGCAATGAAGCCCCAATTTCCAATCCTCGAGAATCTCAGAATGTGACTTGATTCAGAAATAGGGTCATAGGAGACATAGTGGGGAGATGAGGACATGCTGGGGTAGGACGGACCAGCTATCCCTCATGACTGGTGTTCTCATAAGAGGAGAGACTCTCACAGAAGGGACCAGTGGGTGAAGGAGACTGGGAAGGTATGACATAGCCACAAGTCTGGTCTAGCAGAAAGCAGGAAAAGGACTCCGCATCTGGGATGGAACCCAGGGCCTTTGCATGGAGCTACAGCCTTGGCCCTTTTTATTTTATTTCTTTATTCTTGAAACAGGGTCTTGCTAAGTTGCCACATTACCCGGGCTAGGCTCCAACTTGCGATTCTCCTGCCTTAGCCTCCCAGAGCTACTCTGTTGGTGGCAGTTTGTTAGGGCAGTGCTAGGCAACAAGTCATGGGCATCTGGGAGAGGCACCCAGGGCTCTTCCAGCCCCCCAGGAGTTTGGGCTGGGGGGGCGTGCAGGTCATTGAGCTCTGCAGGTGCTGTGCTAGAGGGGTAAGAGGCCGCGGTATTGGTCCCTCATCAGTCACCCTGCCACTCCATTATTCTCCGTTGAATAAATCACTTTATTAAAAAACGAGTAAAACTTGACGACATGAATTGTCTGGCCCCAGCCCTCACCTCTGAGCCCCAACTCAGGTTTCCAACAGCCTCTGGGACCCTGAACCTCAGATGTCCTCAGGCACTTCGTGTCCTCCACATCCCCAAAAGATGTCAGCACCCTCTCACTTCAGCACCTGCACCTCAGCCCTGCATCCTCCTGAATTTTTTTTTTTTTTGAGACAGGGTCTCACTATGTAGTTCAGGCTGACCTTCAACTGTGTACCCCGCCCTGGCCTCAAACTCTCCTTACAGTGACCCTCCTGTTTCAGCCTCCCAAGTACTGGGATTACAGGAGTTCACCACCATACCCTGCTTTAGTACCTCTGTTAAACTCCATCAGCAGTTTGGGAGGCCCTCTTCCCTACATCATGATGCACTCCTAGTGCAAATTACAAACAGGTGCCCTTTGGGGGGGCAGCACTACCAGCTGGGTGCTCTTGTGTAGGGCTGACCTGCCCCTGATGACCCAAAATCCCATCCAGGGCTTTGTTTGTTTGAGACAGGGTCTCATTATCCAGTTCAGGCTGGTCTTGAACTCACAATATAGTCCAAGCTGGCCTTGAACTCAAGGTGATCTCGCCTCAGCCTCCCTTGAGCGCTGGGGTTACAGCGCTGGCTGCTATGGAGGACTTTTTTTCTTGCCCTGTGGATTTGTTCAACCTGAGAGTCTTTGCTGTGGGAAGAACTGTATTCCAGAAAGAGAACTTGTGAACCAAATTCCTTAACTGGGGTCTCTAGTTCTCTAACTAGCACATGTGTGAGGGGAGTCCACACAAACGGAGGACACAAACTAAAGGTAATGTTCTCACCAGCGTCTATGACATCCTGAACTCTTTGCCCACCACACCCAACTCTGATCTGATCTTTTTTTTTGGTTTGTTTTGTTTTTTTGAGACAGGGTCTCACTAGGTAGTTGAGACAGACCTATAACTCACTATGTAGCCCAGGCTGGTCTTGAACTCACAGCGATCCTCCTGCCTCAGCCTCCCGAGTGCTGGGATTTCAGGTGTGTGCCACCACATCCGGCTGATCTGATCTTATTCAGCCAGCCTCCTGGGTAGTCTGCAAACACACCACAGCATGACTGCACTTTTAGGACCTCCGAACTTGCTATCTCTTCCCTGCGAAGAGTCGCTGGTTTCTTTATGCTGTTTGGAATCAGATGTCACTCCCGTCTGACTGCTCTGAATAAACAGCCTCTCCATCGGTGGCACCAAGTTAGTGCCCAATAAATATTTGTGGACCAAAGTTGAGTGTGATGGTTCACAGCTGTGATCCCAGCATTCTGGGAGGCTCAGTCAGGAGAACTGCATGTCTGAGTGTAGACTGGGAGACTTAGAAGGACCCTGTTTCAAAATTTAAAAGGGCTGGGGCCCTAGATCAATTCCTAGCACTGCAGAAATAAGTAAATAAATAAATGTCAGACAAATATTTGTTGAACAATGGAATAGAAGACACCCGGCTCTCGCAACATTTTGTGCATGTATGTGCTTCCCTGGGAAGGGCCACAGCTCTCCCTGGGGCCTGGGAGCCCAAAGTTTAAGAACTACCAAGTTGGGCCAGGGATTTAGCTCAGTGGTGCTGCCTGCCTGGAAAGCGCAAGGTCCTGAGTTCGATCCCCAGTACCAAAACAAAACAACAACAACTAAAGAAACTACCAAGTCAGTCCTGGAACCCCACAGACTCCAGCGCAGGTCGGGAACTCTGGATAGGACACGAAAAGGGGAACTGGAGGCTCTGGGAGAGGCTTGGAAGGAACCTGGGGACCAGGCCACCAGTGACCTGTGTTGGAGGACGTATAGGAACCCTGGAACTCCCCTGTTCTGCTTCCACCATTCAGGAACTGGGGCCCCAGGCAGCTCCCCTGACCTCTCCCTGCGGCCTCCAGGGGCAGGGCTAGGTTGGAGGACAGAAACAAACGCAGTGATTTCAAAGATGACTCAGAGCGCTCTTTTATTCACCAGAGCTCAACATGCAGCTCCCAGCTCTGAGCCCAAAATCAACCAACTTAAAATCTGACTGGGGCTCTTCTTTTCTTGGCCGTGAATAAAATAAAATAAAATAAAATAAAATAAAATAAAATAAAATAAAATAAAATAAAATAAAATAAAATCTAGGCAATCGCCATGCCCACCTGGGCACTTCAACCTCTTCCCCGTGTGAGCTTTGTTGATTTAACTGCTGGAGGATGAAAAACACAGCCACCTGTCCGGATCTGGATGGGAGGTGGCAGAGAGACGGACGCATCTCTCGCTGGGGGAGGAGGACCCGTGGGTGACCTGGGGCTGGGGACAGGAGTGGAATGAAATGGGCTAAAGAATGCAGAGCACAACTAGAGGGAGATGCAGGGAGTCAGCTCACCAGAGCAAGCACGTGAGGCTCTGTACTCTCAGGCTGTGATGATACCGCACCCCGCCTGGGTAAGTCCCCTCCTCTTCCCCCAGTTCCAAATGGAGAGGATGCTGCAGACAGGCAGGAGGGGCCAGCATGGCCCAGGCGGAAACCGTGGCTCTGCAGGTGCTGAAGGCGGCGGCGGTGGATGGTCAAACTGGTAGGTAGCCCACCTTCCAAGTTCTCAAGCGGGACAGTCTGAACCAGCCACGTTCATCTCCAGCACACTGGTGTCCCGTAGGTTAAGGAGCCCGGAGAGAGGGGGCCCAAGCTGAGAATTCGAAGGGACAGGGCAGGGTCACCAGCAGGCTCCGGGAGAACTAAAGCTCCGTGAACCGAGTGTCCCAGAGCAAGCCACTGGCCTGTGTGCCGTCCCCAGCCCAAGGCTCCCGCTGCACCGGGAGGACCCCAGGACGGGCTGGCCAGGCTGCCAGCAGCCTCTAGTGTTTCAGGGTCCAGCAGGAATGGAGCTCTAGGGTTCAGGAGTCCCGAAAGGCTGGAGGAGCAGAGAGGAGGGTTTAGGGGCTCAGAAGGGACTGAAGTAGGAGGGCTAGGGGTTGGGGTGGTGGGCACCTCATAGTCCTCAGTGTTTGACCTTACGGCCAGCCGAGTTGCGTCCACTGCGGCGGTAGAGAGATTGCTGGTCGCTGTTGAGTGGGCAGTACTTGAGCGTGTGGGCCTGGCCACCGGTGGCCCCGCACAGGGGACACACGTAGTGCCTCAGGATGGGACACAGCACCACACCCTCTGGCGTTTTCAGCTGGTGCGAGGCGTAGACGTGGCGCGACTCTCCGTTGTGCTTGCAGAAGTTGCACAGGGTGGTCCCCGGCTCTAGACCGTGCCCCAGCAGGGGCCCAGGTCTGGGCTCCCCAATCTCCTCCATCTCCTCCACCTGCAGCCTCTGGCTCCGGCTCTGGAGCAGCGCCAGCACCACCTTGCTGAGGTTGAAGTAGTCTCTCCACATGTCGAAGGGTGGCAGGTCCATGGCAGGCCGGCAATGGGAGGCTGGGGAGGGTTGGTGTTGGGGGCCAGTGGGAAGGAGCAGCAGGTATTTCTGAGGAGCAGAGAGGAGCTGCACCCCCTTTTATACTCCCCAGGGACCCTTGGAAGCAAAGGTGGAGCTTAGGATTTAAAGGGCCCACTCCCCGGCCCCCAACCCCCATGGGCCTCTACTCTCCCACAGAGCAGTCAGGAGGTCATGACCCTGGTTGCTCTGCCTCAGAGTTGCCTTGTGTCCTATGGAAAGGCCTTCCCACTCCCTGAACCTCAGTTTCCCTGTCTGTTTGATTTAGGTCTTTGCCTAGGAATGCTTCCCACCGCCCAAACCCATGGGCGAGGCTGGAGAGGCTGCAACCTCCCTGTACTCCAGAGCCATTCCTGATCTTCACAACAGCCCTTTTCTGGGAGCCAGACGCCTCCACACAGTTCCCCACACGATCTGAGTTACTCCCCACAACCCCTCCATGAGGGAAACACACTCTGATCCTATTTTATAGATGAGTAGCTGAACATGTACAGCCCCAGAGCATGAGAGTGGCAGAACGAGATCTGCGGGTCTCCAGAGAAGTCCCCCTTGGACCTTTCCTGGTAGTGTACTCCTGTAATCCCAGCACCCTGGAGGCTGAGGCAGGAAGATTTTGCATTTGAGGCCAGACTGGACTACATTGCAAGTTTGCAGTCAGTTTGAACTCTACAGGGAGGCCCTGCCTCAGCAACTGAAAGCAAACAAAATCCCTTTCTGATTAAAACTTTTTCTTCACTATGTTCAATGATGTGTGTGTGTGTGTGTATGTGTGTGTGTGGTGGGAAAGGAAGCCAGGACCTTGCCCGTGCTCAGCATACCCTCTGCCACTGAGCTACATCCCCTGCCCCAGAAGAAGCCACTTATTCAATAGTGTCCAGTGTTTTATAAACACAGCCAGGGAGGTGAGTACTTCCGTTCCCATTCTACAGGGGAGGAGATGAAGCCGGGGAGGATGAGGAACGTTGTCAGGTCACACAGACGTTGTAGCTGGTCATGGCGGCACACACACAAAATCCCAGCGCTCTGGGAGCTGAGGCAGGAGGACCGACAGTTTCCGCCCAGACTGAGCAGCTTAGTGACTCAGTAAGACTTTGTATCAACATAAAATTTAATAAATATTTAAAGGGCGGAGATGTAGCTCTGTGCAAAGACCCTAAAATCAGCGCACTGTACTGAAGAAAAAAAGACCGTTCAAACCTGCTCTCTGCGTGGCCGTGAGCTGGTTACTTAACCTCCCCGGCCCGTTTCCTCATCTGTCAGGAGAGATCGGTGTCCGCCTCTGCCCAGGGCAGACCGTGATTATGATTGTGACTCCCCTAGCACAGGGCCGATGAGATGCGCTCATTAAGTGTCAGCCATGACTACAACGCAAGGCAATGATCCAGAGGGGACCCTTACTGAGGTCTCCTTTAGGCCGGCGCAATGCCCACAGCTCTTCCTGGGTTGTCTCTTTGAACCTCTGTCCCTGATCCCGTGACAAAGGGTCGGGACAAAGTCCCATTGTACAGATGAGCAACGAGAGGTTCAAAGAGGCAGGGAGGCGCTGTCCTAAATCATAGGGACAGCAGGCGGTGGTGGGCTGGACGAAAGCCCAGGGCTGCCCACCCTTGACCCAGGTATCGTCAGGGGCCTGCTCTGAACCAAGTGTAAGTCGTTAAGAGAAAGCAGTCAAGCTTGGGGGGACTTCAGGCTCCGACTGAGGCAGGACCCAGGCAGGCAGGGTGGGGTGGGTGTGAACCACACAGCTTTTCACTGAGAAGTAAGAGACCTGTTGGCCATCCCTCATCGTAAGAGCAAGTGCCAGATGGGTGACCATGATGGGCACAGGAATCTGTCTCGAATGCTTTTGGTACCGGGGATCGAACCCGGGTCTTTGCGCTTGCGAGGCAGGCAGTGGAACCACTGAACTAAATCCCCAGCCTGAATGCTTTAAATAAAGCCACAGTGATAACCTTCACTTCCTGTGCTGGCAAGGCTTGGAATCCCAGCCCCAGTGTCCCTCTGTCACTGCAGCTGTGGCAACCACTGGAGCCTGAGTCATGTAAGGACTGAGGGAGAAGGCTATGGGGTCTGAGCTCCCCTTCCCAATTGCACCTATTGCTAGGAGAATCCCGGATTCCATTGATTGCCAGGGTGGGGGATTCACTCATCTCCTTTATTATTTAATTTTTTTCTCCCTTAGTTGTTTTATTCTAGAACACTGTTACCCTTCCTTCCCATCTGCGTTTCGTTTTTATTTTTTTAAATGAGTCAATGGACGGCCACGCCTCCTCAGAAGCCCCTTTGCTTGGGTGGTTGAGGCTGTGTTTAAAGCGGAAGCCCAAGGTGATCCTGACCCGAAATTCCTCAGCCCGCTGTTTACAGCCGCCACCCCAGGCCACGCCCACTCTGCCAAGCCCACGGCCGGCCGGCTGCCCTGTTTACTTGTGGGTTTCCCTAGCAGCGTGATTCAAACAGTGGAGAAAACAGCCCGTGGTGATGGGGGATTTGTTGAGGACAAAGACCGGAAGAGAAGCAGACAGGTGGTGGGGACTCAGAAGACAGGAACACGTGCCCAGATTAAGACAGGGAAGATGAAGATCAGGAAAGACCCCCCCAGAGCCAACTAAGACGTGGGCATCATCGTTGACCTCCTGGTCTCTTATTTATTGCAGTCTCATGGGACAGCCCTGTCAAACAGTCTTGTTGGTCCCATGTTTGTTTTGTTTTGTATTGTTTTTTTGAGACAGGGTCTCACTATGTAGTTGAGACTGACCTGGAACTCACTATGTAGCCCGGGCTGGTCTCGAACTCACAGCAATCCTCCTGCCTCAGCCTCCCGAGTGCTGGGACTATAGGCATGTGCCACCACACCCCGATGTTTGCTGTTATTTTTAATAGCATTCTCTCGCTAAATGTTTACTGCATGGGAAAGAGTGCCCCAGATTGAGGGAGCAGCTGGTATAAAGGCCCTGTGGTTGCCAGCGACTGATATATTCAACGAGCGTTCAGCAGGCCAGTGTAGTTCAGGGGTATTGGGAAGGGGAGGAAAGGAAAGACCATGGAGGAGATGGAGAATCATCACTGTTTCCAGAAGAGGAAACTAAAACCTGAGTGGTGAAATCATCTGACTCAAGTCATACCGGATCATGGGCTCAGAGGCTGAGGTTTAGCCGGCGCGTCTCAAAGTGATTTCTCTGGCTACTGTGTCAGATCACCAGGGATGCCTGTGAATAGCGCCAGTTTGGTTTTATCTGGCTGCAGATGTACATGGTTGTGGACCTCTGCGGATGTGGCCAGGGATCTGTGGTTGTAACCCCCTCCTTGCCCCAGTCCTGATGTGCCAAGGACAGGCCTGGGATTTCTCAGTTAGGCCACATTTGTGGTACAGGGCCTGGGAAACTCCCTCTCAACTCTCAGAGTGCGCAGTGTGAACGCTGAACAGATGAACAAAGAAACGGACGAATGAACAAATCTGTGAATGTCAGCCTAAAGATTTTGGACTATGTGTTGAGTAGGACACTGGGGAGCCAAGCAAGGTTTGTTAACAACCAGAGGACTGTGATCATGTGTTTAGAAAACACTCCCAGCTTCCCCTCCATCCTGGGTTTTTGGATGCATTGCTCCATCTATGTAAAATATTTCTACCCACTGACTCCCACCAACCACTCCTTCAAGCTACCGCTTGGCTGTCTCCTCCAGGAAGCCCTCCCCGACTTCCAGCCTGCATCAGGTGCCCCTCTCTACTTCCTCCACCCCAGCTCTTCACAATCTGTTCTGTCTGTCAGTCTCTGGGACCACTCCGTCTCTCTCACAGGAATAACAGTTCCAGTGGGGACAGGATCAGCGGTGTCCTAGTCAGGGCTGTGTCCCTACTACTTCCCTGCACAGGGCTGGGCACTCAGAGAAATCGTTTTTCGTTGTTGTCCTGGGACTGAAGATTTAACCCAGGCCCAGAGGTCTACCACGAAGCTATATCACCAGCTTAATTTAAAAAAAGAAAAATTGCCCAGCTAGCCTCCTCAACTTGGATCTTCCTGCCTCAGCCTCCTTTACAATGTACACTCTTAAAAATTATTGTTAGCTGGGTGTGGTGGCACACGCCTGTAATCCCAGAACTAGGGAGGCTGAGGTAGGAGGATCACTGTGAGTTGAAGACCAGCCTGGGCTGCATAGTGAGTTCCAGGTCAGTCTCAACTACATAGTGAGACCCTGTCTCAAAAAACCAAAAAAAAAAAAAAAAAAATTATTGTTGAAGGGAATGAAAGCTCTACATTAGGAGCTACATTTAATTTCACATCTTGCTGTTGAGAAGTCCCCTTCAATCAAGTGTTACACTAAAGGCCGTCTATTTCTTCCCCTCTTTTCCTGTGATTTATTGAAGGGAGTGTTTATTTTTGTCTTATTTGGAATTAGCTCCTCAAATTGTGAATTGGTATCGTTCATCAATACTTGAAATTTGTTTTTGTGCTACTAGGAATTTAACTTAAAACTTTCACTGGTATAACCCCAGCCTTTTTATTTTGAGACAGGATCTTACTAAATTTATTTTCTTTCTTTGTGTGTGTGTGTGTGTGTGTGTGTGTGGTGCTGGGGATCGAACTCAGGACCTTGCGCTTGCCAGGCATGTGCGGGCTCCACTGGGCCAAATCCCCAGCCCTAGACTTGAATTTATGATCAGCCTCCCAAAGTGCTGGGATTACAGATGTAGACCACCACGCGTAGCTTAGTCCTGGTGACTTCAAATGTCCATCTTCAGACCCTGTCTGTGCTCCCATTTCTCTCTGCTCCTTCTAGGATCACAATTTTTGTGTTGGGCGTTCTGTCAGTATCACCTGTGCCTATTAGCTTCTCTTTCTGTGATTTCCATTTTGTCCTGTTTTTCCTGAGTAATTTCTTCTGTCTTCCTTGTTTCCTAGTTCTCTCTTCTGTTTTATGCACTCTGTAGCTAAGTACACCTTCTGAGTTTTTTTTTTTTGTGTGTGTTTTTTTGGTACTGGGGATCGAACTCTGGTCCTTGTGCTTATGAAGCAGCCTCTGGAACCACTGAGCTAAATCCCCAGCCCCCTGCTGAGTTTTAAATGTCAACTATTCTTTTCATTTCTATAAGTCCTACTTTGTTTTGTTTTAAAATGTCAGGCTGGTGGAGCAGCTTGTGTTTGCCTAGCATGCAAAAGGCCCTGGGTTTGATCCCCAGCACAGCGAAAACAAACCAACCATCCTCCCTGATGTCACTCTTTCTAGTTTCCTGTTCCCAGCAGCTGTTTTCAAGTTTTGGTGTCTGATCATCCCAGCACCCAGAGTTTCAAAGCACTTGTTCTGTTTTTCTGGCTCCTGGTGGTATCATTTTTCCTTATGACCTGATTATCATGGCGGGGGTGATTGTTGACCTTTCATTCTAACTCTACAGTTTCCCCTGGGCTTGACAGGGAGCTGGCGTCTCCAGCAGCTGTGATGTCTTTGTCCAGGCTGCCTGGCCACGTACTTCCAGTTAGCACTTCCGCAGCCCTGGTTCTGGCCTGGTGTTCCTGGGCTCAGCCAGCTCTCCGTCCCAGCGTGTCCGTGTGCTCCTGGGTCATCCTGAGTCCACAGGTGCTCCAGGCCCTTTGTCCACCTGTTTCCTAGGTGCTCAGTGTTGAGGCTGCTGCGTTAGAGCCAGGAGCAGGGCAGGGTTAGATCTGGCTGGCCCTCACTCAGGCCAGAGCCCTCAGGCTGTAGTTTAGTATAGAGCAGGTCTTTCTTCTCACTGTGCCTTGGCTAAAGCCTAGGCCTTGACCTCGGGGCCACAATACCAAAATTCAGTCATGCATTCCTAGCATGCGAAGGGTTAATATTTTTCTAGTCTCTCCCTTTTTCTCTCCCTCTCCCTCTTCCCCTTTTCCCCCAGTGGGGCCTTGCTACAAAGTTCATGCTGGCCTTGAACTCATTAGCTAGCCCAGGCTGGTGTCAAAGTCAGGAGATTCTCCTGCCTCAGCCTCCCAAGTGCTGGGATTACAGGTGGACACCACCACATCCAGTTCAGTCTCCTCTTCTACATGTCAGATTTGCAGGTTTGTTACCTTTCCTTTCATCAGTGACCCCTTTTTTGTGGTAGGAGGGATTAAACCCAGGTCTCACAAATGTTAGGCACCCATTCTCCCCTTAGCCACATCCCCAGACCTTTGTTTTTTATTTTGAGTCAAGGATAAATTGCCCACTGTGGCCTTGAACTTCTTTAGCCTCCTGAGTAGCTGGGATTACAGGTATTTACTATCATGCCTGGCCATTGCTTTTTTGAATTAAACTTGTTATATGGAAAGAATTCTACAGTAACCAGCAGTTATAAGCGACAGTAGAGATCCTGTGTGTCCTTTACCTGGTTTCCCTGGATACTAACATCTTACAAAACTAGAGGACAATACCATGGCCAGAATAATACGGAGTTGTGTGAGTGTGTGTGTGTGTGTGTGTGTGTGTGCACGTGCATACCAAGGATCGAACTCAGGACCCTGCATTTGTGAGGCAGGCGGCAGAACCACTGAGCTAAACCCCCGGCCCCAGGATACAGATCTTGACACAATCCACTGATCTTGTTTGGATTTGATGTGTAGCAGCACACACACACACACACACACACACAAAACAACAACAACAACAACAACAACAACAACTTCCATACCTACTTGTGTATGTGCCATGTGTTGCGGGGGTCTGATTTTCCATCATAGGTTCAAACCCAAATTAAAAACAATTTTTTTCTGTTACCCATTTTTTGCACTGGGGATCGAACCCAGGACCTTATATAAGGAAGTACATGCTCTGCCCTGAGCTCCACCTCAGCCCCAAACCTAAACTCTTCAACAGAAAATTGTTCTCATCAGGTATCCTATCAGTTTTGTTAAGTAATATGAAGAATTATTCTACAATGTCCTATTTTATAATTGACTTTTTTACTTAATCAAACATTATTTGTTTGTCTTATAGTGATAAGGACTGAACTCTGGGCCTTCTTACTGAGCTACATCCCCATTCTTTTTTTATTTAATTTTTGTGGTACCGGGTAATCAAACTCAGGACCTTGCGCTTGCCGGGCAGGCAAGGTGCCACTGAGCTACATCCCCATCCCTAGCCCTTTTTAATTTTAAGACAGGGTCTCACTGAGTCACTAAGTTGCCTAGGCTAGATTCAAATTTGTGAACCTCCTGCCTCAAACTCTCCTATTTTCTTTATTCTTTAACTTTCTTTCTATTTATTTTTAATTTTGGGGGGGTCTTTTTTGAGACAGGGTCTTGCTATGTAGTTCAGGCTGACCTTGAATTCACTATGTAGCCCAGGCTGGCCTTGAACTTGTAGTGGTCCACCTGCCTCACCCCACCAAGGGCTGGGATTACAGATGTGTGCCAACCACACCTGCCTGTTTTTTCATTGATACATAATTGTACATATTTATGAGGTACAATTTTTTTTT
>NW_022900931.1:62749439-62758685 GCF_012274545.1 Fukomys damarensis
ACAATTTTTTTTTTTTTTTTTTTTTTTAGGTACTAGGGCTTGAACTCAGGACCTTGCGCTTCCAAAGCAGGCGGTGGAACCACTGAGCTAAACCCCTGGCTCCAATATGATTTTTAAGTGTTGGGATGGAACCCATCGCTGAATATGCTAGGCAAGTGCTCTACCATTGCAGTATACCACCAGCCCCATATTTCTGAGAATCAGAGAGAATAGTCATCTTTTCCAGTCACACAGGGAGCCAGTGGCAAAAGCAGGGTGACAAACCTGGAGTCTTCTTTCTTAGATCTGAGGCCAGGACTGGAGCCAAGTTTACTTAATCCCAGAGCTCAAAATCCCCCGAGTTTGTGTTCAATCTTCCTAGGGACCTTGAGGCCTAGTGGTCAGAAACTCTCCAGCTCTGCCAGGAAAAGCAGGCAGAACACAGCTGTCAGTGTTGTCCCAGGTGAGAACCCCAGGCTGGGGGTGCTGAATTGGGGTGTCACAGCTGAAAGAGGTAGGCCAGGGAAGAGGATCCCTCAGCCAAGGTGTGCGTCTTCCTGTGAGGCGTGTGTTTTGTCTCCCTGTGTGGTGTATTTGTCTCCCTGGGTGGTGTGTGTGAACTTGTTATTCTGTGACTGCCCCTGGGATCCGTGAGGATGAGTGTTAATCAAGACTTAAGCCTCTCCCATAGGCTTGGGAAAGCTGTGTGACTTCGGGGGAATGTTTCTTAGCTTCGCTGTCTCCTTTTCTTATCTATAAAATGGAGATATCACAGTTTTTACCTCATAGAGCACTGTGAGAATTCAAGGAGACGGTGTGCATTAGGGAAGAGGCATAAAGCCCAGCCTTTGATGGGCGGTCATTAAGGACAGCCTGCTGGACTTGGTGTCTTGGTGTATGCTGTGTGAGATCCCCTCAGCTTTATTATGTTCATTGGGGGTTGTTTGCTATCTTGAGCGCTTGAAGGAGTCACCTGGACACGTTAGGAATCTTCCGTACCCAGGACTAGTTACGAGATTTTCCCTCTATATCTTTTCTTTGACCCTGAGTCGCAACTGGAGTCCCTTCACCACATCCCCCCCAGCCCTCTAGTCCTAAAGCTAAAAACCGCGTTAGAAACCTTCTCTCCGCCTAAGGTGCCTAAGTCACACCCACAGCCCCATGGCCACGCCCCTCCCCGACTCTCCAATCACAAGCATGAGGACTTTAAGCCACGCCTCTCTGTCAATTTCAGGTCTCAGGCCCTCCAAATCCATCAGTTGAAACCAGAGACTCCTCCTCGCCCGGTTACCTCCCTTCTTATCGGTCCTGAAGACGTAATTTGTAAGCGGGGGTGGGGAGGGGAAGTGGCCGAGGGAAAATCTCCCGGGGCCTCAATCTGAGGAGGGCCTTCGAGGGGTGTAGGCAGTAGCTGGAGCGTCTTTGCACTTCATCCCCTTCCGTGTGCCCTTCATCAGCTGAATGATCAGTCTTTGAAAAGCTTTTCCAGGTGTCGATCTTCTGGTGGGGGTGGAAGGCTCAAGAGCAAAGTGAGGAATCAGCATCGCTCAAGGCCACTTCTCTGTCATCTTCCCATTCAAAGTTCTACCCAGCCCCTGGGACCTACAGCAGGAGAGGGAAGGGTTAAGTTTCGTGCCCCCCCCCAACTGAGGATTGAACCCAGAGTCTCCTGAACCCTTTTTATTTTGAGACAGGATTGTCAGTAAATTACTCAGGAGCCTGGGCAGGGCACAAATTTGGAATCCTATCAGCCTCCCAAATGCTGGGATTACAGATGTGCACAACTATGTCTGGATTTTTTTCTCCTTTTCTTAAAGAGTAGTAGGTTGTTGGATTTGTTTCTTTGTTTGTTTGGTTTTTTGGGGGGTGGTTCTTCTTCTTCTTCTTCTTCTTTTTTTGGTTCCAGGGATCAAACTTGGAACCTTGTGCTTGCAAGGCAGGCGGCAGAACCACTGAGCTAAGTCCCCGGCCCCTAAACTGTTGGATTTGATAGTCCCCCCCCACCTTGTCTTTAGCATATAGAACATTAAAAATGTTAAGGAGATACAGAGAAAATGACACTGCACCTATCGAAATAAAACACTGCACCAAAAGCAGGCGTGGTGGTGGATGATTGTAGTCACAGTTATTTGAGAAGCTGAGGTGGAAAAATAGCAAGTTCCTGGCCAGTCTGGACAATTTACAGAGAACGGTCTCCAAAAATAAAAAGGGTTTAGGGTATAATTCAGTGTGAAGATGCTGAGTTCAAGCCCCGGTGTAAAACAAGACAACCAATAAAGAACTATATACAGATACCACTCACCACTGCGGAGGTCAGGTAAGGCCCAGCCAGTAAGAGTGAGGGGAGGGGGCTCTGGCTACTCTTCAAATACCCTCTCTGGATTTCTATTTATTTCTGCTTCTCTTTCCCTTCCCTCTGAGTATCCTCACCTCCATCCCTTGGGGTCATTTCACACTCTTGCTGGCCATCTGCCTGTCTCCCCCGCCTTAGTCTCTGTCCCTATTTCTCTAAATTCCACCCCCATCCTGCCTGGTCTCTGTCCGTTTCTGTCCGCCTGAGTTCCTCTGCTTTCTCAGTCTCTCTCTGCCATCTCTGGGCCATTGGCCTTGGCCACTTCTCAGTCCCCTGCCTTTGGCCCAGGGCCAGCAACTGCCAAGCCTATTTCTGCCCATTGACTGCAGGGCTGTTGTCCAGGTCTTCCCATCCCAGAGCCACTTTCTGCATTGCTGGGAAAGGCCAGTGACTAGAAAACTAGTGACTAGTTTGCAAATAGCACATTAGCAGAGGTGACAGCGTGTCACTCGGGCTGACAGAAGGCAGTGAAGAAGGGACTGCGTGTCTGCCTTCCCTTCCGTGGGGAGTGTGCTGCTCCTGGTGCAGTGTCACCAAACCATGGGCATTTCCTGCTGAGAGTCAGTGCCCTGGTGCATGTGCAAGACAAACCTATTGTTGCCATGGGGGTGGCTTATTTCTTTTAGCAACTAATGCTACCTAGTGACCACCACCTCAAGCACATTCCCCTTCCGGAGGATAAAACCCCAGCACTAAAATACTGAATCTACCACCCACATCCATCTCCAGCCCACACCAGCCTTAACTAAGTAAGCCATAGCCTTGGACAGGCGTGGTGGCACACACATGTAATCCCAGCCTTTGAGAGGCTGAGGCAGGTTTGAGGCCAGCCTGGGCTACACAGTGAGTTCAAGGCCAGCCTGAACTACATCCTGAGACCCTGTCTCAAAAAAAAAAAAAAAAAAAGAAGAAGAAGAAGAAAAGAAAATACAGCCTTAATGAACCTCACCCACTGACTGTCTCCTGCGGTATGTTCCTGGCCTAATTCTTTTCTTTTGGTACCAGGGATTGAACTCGGGACCTTGTGCTTGCAAGGCAGGTGGCAGAACCACTGAGCTAAATCCCCACCCCTTGGCCTAATTCTTTTTGGGTTTTTTGGACACAGAGTCTCACTATGTAGTTAGTAGATTAGTACCTAATCTTTATTTTGATCCCCTTATATAACTTTTTTTTTTCTTTTTTTGAGACAGGGCCTGACTTTGTAGCTCAGGCTGGCCTTGAACTCACTATGTAGCCCAGTTTGGTCTTGAATTTGTGGCAGTCCTCCTGCCTCGGCCTCCTGAGTGCTGGGATTATAGGCGTGCACCACCACATCTGGCTGTTAGTTTTAGCCATGGTCATAACCCCAACACCAAGGCTCATTGTCATTTTTGTCTACATCTTAACCCAGCTTTCACCCTCGTGCCAAACCCCACCTATAGTAATTGTTACTGATCCTCAATTTTAGGCCTAGCTTTATTCTTAATTTCTAATTCTAATCAGAACCAAAAGCGGGCTGGAGATCTAGCTCAATGGTTCTGGCACCTGCCCTCAGACACCACTGGAATGGGGTCTTTCCTCTGTTCCTCTACAGTCCCTTGTCTGGCCCCACTGGTGTCACCTTCCTGGGTTCCCTGTTGATTCCACTGCCCTAGTCCCTGTCCCACACAATGCCCAAAGGGATCCTGTTCAAACTCGAGTCAGCTCACATCATTGGGCTCAGAACTCTCCCACAGCTTGGGCTTCAGAGTAAAATTCAAAGTCCAACATTAAACCCAAAGGCTTTAAATAACCTCTCCCCTTTTGCTCCTCTCTGATTTCATTTTTTCTTCTCTTTCCCTTGTGTACTGTGCTCAAGCCACTCTGCCCACTCCTTATTCCAGACATATCCCACCCCAGGACCTTTGCACTTTCTGTTCCCAGAACTAGAAGGCTCTTTCCCAAGATATCCACAGGCTCCTCCTCTTCCTTCAGGGCTTTATATACAGGCTACATTTTCTGTCCACTTTATTAAATATTTCAATGCTCTTCTCTTTCAGCCTTCAATTCTCCTTCTTTGCCTCATTTTCTTTCTTTCCTTCTTTTCTTTTCTTTTCTTTTTCTTTTTTTGTTTTGTACCAGGAATGGAACTCAGGACCTTGCACTTGCCAGGCAGGCTCAGTGCCACTGAACTAAATCTCCAGCTGCCTCATTTTCTTTATAACATGTACTAGTGTACTGTGTAGATGATTTATTTACTTTGTTGCTTGGTGATTTCCCCTAGTAGAGTGTAAGCTTCCCAGGACAGGGAAATCTCTCTCTCTCTCTCTCTCTCTCTCTAGTGCCTGGCACATACTACTTAATAAATGTGTTTTGAGTGACTCTGTTCCTGGGAATGCTACCACTCCATTTCCCTGAAGTTCCAAGATTATTGGATAAACAACAGTGAAAAGGCTGGGCATAGCGGTGCACACCTGTAATCCCAGCACTAAGGAAGCTGAGGCAGGAGGATTGCTGAGAGTTCGAGGCCAGCCTGGGCTACATAGCAAGATTCTGTCTCAAAAACAAACAAATAAGTGGACAAAAAGCAGTGGAGAGGGGAAGGGGTGTAGGTACCACGGTTTCCGGCTGAGCAGGCTGACCAGTCACATCTGGCTCCAGGATAGCTCTGTCCTGTCCCAAACCATAGCACACTCTGCGACCACTCCATTTCCAGACAGAACTCACCAGACCCTCTGTTCAAGTTACACACGCAGAGCTAGATACCCTCACCAGTGCGGAGAGCAAGTGGGAAACCAAGGTCAGGGTCCCCTTCCCAGATTCTCTGTAGAACCAGGAGACACCCCTCTTTCCCCAGTACCTCTCTTCTCCTTAGGCCCTGCGCCTTGGTTCAGTGCAGAATGGGATGAATGAAGAGGGAGACTCCCTCAACAGTGGAGCTGGGAGTGCGAGGACTGGCGCTGGTCATATAGCTGGTGACAAAGAGAACAGAGAAGGCCATAGAGATGGAAAAATGGATATAAAACTAAGGGGAAAAGAGAATGACTCATTGAGAGACTGAAAGTGAGAAAGAGGTATACACAGAAACGCGCGCACACGGCACGTGCAGAAGTAGGGCCTCCTCATCTACTTCCCTCACCTGCTGTAATACATTTTCTCTAAGTGGCAGAGGCTGGAAGCCTAAAACTACACTTCCCAGAATGCCGTGGGGCTGGGAAGGGGTCTGACGGGACTTGATTCCAGCAATCAAATGCCTTCGCGGGAAACTTGACCTTTTTATCTAGGGTGAGTGGGGACCGAAAGCCCCTCCCAGGCTGCCCTACCTGTGCAGACCCTGGCGAGGCCGACCTGGTCACCTTGGGCTAGGTCAGGTTTTCTGGACGGTTCCCTCTGGGCCCTGGATTCGGAAGTGCCCTCGGGGCACGGCCTAGAGTCTGTTTCTTCTGAGAAGCTCTGTGTCCCTCAGTAAGTCCCTTTCTGCTTACAGTGTCGCTAGTGGGTACTGTTCACTGCCACTGAGTCACACTGGGTACACAGGAAGAAAGAAATGCAGTCACGGGCAGAGACAGGGACAGCGATTCAGAGAGGCACACGGGGAACCCATTCCCAGAAGGAACAAGGAGAGAGCTCAGCAGATACCTAATGGGATGAAGATGCACAGAGAAGGTGCTGAAAGGAAGAGGACCTGATGACAGACAGTAAACTGAGGCAGAAAGGGTGCGATGCAGAAGCAAGTGTAAGAGGATCCGAAGCAGTGACACAGAGGGCTCTCCGGGCCACTGGAGGTGGGGTAGTTGATGGAAAGTATTCCTGAGAAACTGACCTTCTCTAGAGGCAGGAGAATGGAGGGGCCTGAAGAGATCTCTGGCTTGCCAAGTCCCCAGGTCTGCTACAGATGGATCATCCCGCTGGCAGAATGTGGCCTCTCCCAATGTCTTGTTCTGCCAGAAGCTTTGGCCCTGATTGAGGACTGAGGCTTGGCCCTGTTTCCCTTCTGTGCTTGTCCCTCAGGCTTTTCCCCAAGGATGGTGTGCACCTTCTACATCTTGGGAGAGGTGAGGACAAGAACTCAACCACTTCTGATGTGTGAGGCAGACTCGGGAAGCAGAGACTGAGGAACTAAGGAATGGAGGGGGCACAGAAAGACTGCAAGAGGAGGAGACCAATGGGAACAGGGTCGGAGCCTTAGGGACAGAGACAGGAGACTGAAGGAAAGGAAAGTTGTGGTAGAGAGAGGGGAGAGTCTATGGCAGAGCTTGAGCCAGTGAGCAAGCCCGCCGGAGTTAGAATTCCAGATAGTAGGGCTAAGGCCAGCTCCTCTGACCAGTTCTGGTACTGTTTTGTGTGTGTGGTGTGTGTGTGTGTGTGTGTGTGTGTGTGTGTGTGTGTGTGTGTTTAACCCAGTACTGGGGATGGAGCTCAGGGCCTTCACACTGAGTTACATCCTCAGCTTGTTTTTATTTTTTATTTTGAGATGGCGTCTTGCTAAGTCACTAAGTTGCCCAGGCTTGGCTTGAACTTGTGATCCTCCTGCCTCAGCCTCCCAGAGGGCTGGGATTACAAGAGTGTGCCATCAGGTCTGATTTTTGCCCCTTATATTTCTCTCTGTTCTCTTATACATATGAATTTTAGATTAACAACAACCAATATTTTAGTGTTAAGTATGGCCTCAGTATCATATATTTTAAAAATTCTTTTTCCTTCACTTCCTGTTTCAGCTTGTTTCTCCCCTTCCCTTCTGGTTCACCTCCATCTCCTGTACTCTCCTGCCTGTCCTAATGAACTGGCTCCAGTGTGCTCCACTAGCTCCAGTGAGATCCTGAACTTTCACATGAGCCCTTCCTCCCTCCTGCCCCCATCCCAGTCCTGTTTCTAGAATGTTCTCTCCTCCTTCTTTCTTCATCTCTCTTCTCCTGGAAGCGCTTCCCCGCCCCGAAACTGCTTCCACCCCCACATCCACCCAGGGCAGGTAGGTCTGGAGGTTTTGAGGCGGGCAGGGGATCCCCCCATTACTCACCTTTTTCTTGACCTCATCTTCTTTCCTTTCCATCTCCTGGGCCAAAGAGGTTATGAGAATTTCCCAAAGTCACACAGCAGAACAGAAACTCAGAAACTGACCCCCCAGCTTCCTGATGTAAAATTACCCTTCCTGAATTGGCCCAACTTGGTGATATTTCTTAATACCAGGCAACACTTGAGAGTCACAGCCCAGGACCAGAAGGGCCTATGGCTTATGTGACAGTAGACTTTTGGGGATCTGCTGGGTATTGAGGATTGACAGGACGTGGCTCATGGGCTGTAAATATAAGAATTATCACTTGTCAAGGTCAACATCATATCCCTAGGACCTAGAATATAGCAGGTGCTCAATAATATCTGTTAGATGAATGAACACTCCCCAAGCAGTTGGTTACTTATTGCCATGTCTGCCCTTCTCTTCCTTCTCAGTGATTTTTTTTTTCTTTGTGTGGACTTTGAGCTGTGGTCCTTTTCTCTTCCCGTCCCTCCCTCTTGGTTTCTGTCCTCTAGAATTGTGTAGTTATTTTTCAGCTGGAGAGGGTCTCCAGTGCACACCATGGGCTGAACATTTCCTCTGTCAGATGCTGACTGGGCAATTCACAAGTGGAATCCTTCTGGAATATTCCACAGGTACGTAAAGCTCTGTAGGGTATTTCCCAGATGCGGAGGATGAGACCCAGAGAGAGGATGCCAAGTGCCCAAGGTCACACCAGAATCTGTATTGGGCCCCACCCCACACAGCCTTCACCAGTCTTTTTTTCTTCATCCCAAAGTCTACCCTTCTTCCAAATGGCTGTCCTTACCTGCCAGCCTCGTCGCTGCTACTTCCAAAATGGAAAGATGTTAGCACTAATCGTTTCCTCAAGGGCTGCAAACTCAACCATCCAGAGGCCATGAATGTGCCACGAATGAGCAGGGCAGGTCAGGAGGGGCCGAGGCTCCCTGCCCTGGGGTGACCAGTGGCTGCCCGGGTCCGATCTGGCAGCTGGCAGTTGCAACCAAAGATACCACATCAGATTTCCCAAGAGGGTGTCAGAGCCCATGTTTTCAGAGATCCCCCAGTGTTTAAATGCTGGTGATAGATTTACATAAAGACAATGTTTCAGGTTATGTGTTTGCCAGACCTGCCTGCTGATTATGGTTTACGACCCCGATCTTGTTTTTCGTTCCGTGTGCCAGATTCTAGGCTTCTAAGGAAGAATTTGCAGATTCCAGTAGAATGCTTGCTTCCTGCAGGCAGAGATATTTGGGTCTGTTTTGGCTACTGGTTTCTCTCTGGAACCTAAAACAGCGCCTTACATAGAGGCTCAGTAGCTTTCTTTGAAAAAGTGAATGGTCAATTGAATTCAAGCATAAACCATATAACATAAAAATAACTTTTAAAAGATCCCCATTTCACAGATGGGGACACGAAGGCTCAGAAGGGCCAGGTCTCCAAGTAATTTGGCAGCGCTAGATCTAAACCTGGATCTCACCTGTACCCCTGGCCACCCAGGTGCTACTTGGGGCCCAGTGTCTGCGGCGCTGTAGGTGAGTCTGTCTCTGGGAGCCATCTGGGGCTGCGGCTGTGGCTGTGTGGGTGGTGGTGGTGATGACGGTGCCCCTGACCGGACATGGAAGCCTTGAGCATTTGCTTCCTCAGCTGCTTTTGCTCAGGATGCTCACCCCATCCAGCGAGAACAATCCATCCATTCCCTCCACCCCATTAGGAACCATCCTCAGGGGTCCCCCCCACCCGCCTCCCCTACCTGCCCAGAGCCCTGGGGGAAAAGGGGAAAGAACTGAGGAGGAGGGTGGAGGTGCAGGGAGGAGGGAGAGGGAAGGGAATGGGTTAAGAAGGAGTGTGTGATGTCAAGCAAAAAAGACAACATTAGACACAGATGCTGAGATGGCGTTTATCGCGGCAAAAAAAGGTGAAGTCGCCGAGGGAGAAGGGG
>NW_022900931.1:62759156-62760599 GCF_012274545.1 Fukomys damarensis
GGGGTGTGGGGGGGTGGGCATGGCCCAGGCATGGCAATGGGGGGAGGGGAAGAGAGGGCGGTGGGCCCCAGCCAGGAGCTTCTGGAGGTGGCGGGAAGAAGTGGGCGCGGCGCTGGTCGCAGAGGATGGAAGGAATCAGTTAGAGGGGTTCAATGGAGGCACTGGAGGCATGGCCACATTCCAAGACCCGGAATGCAGGACAGGACAGCAGGCGGGGGCCAGCCTGGGTCTTAATCTAAGGACTGGGGAGAATCAAGGGACCTTAGAGGTCCTCCGGTCCCCCATTTTCCAAGAGAAAGAAGCCTGGGGAGAGGCTACCTTCAGGTCCTAAGGATTTAGCAGTCACTTCTCCAGACACAGCTCCCGCCCCCAATTCTTTTCCTACCCCGTCTCCAACGGAGGAGGGGGCAAGAAAGACACATCCTCTGACTGCATTATCTCCTGGAGGCGTCCCTGGGAGCCTGGAGGATGAACCTACTTCATAGGTGGGGAAACTGAGGCATCTGGTGAGTCTGCAACGTTCCACGCCTCTCCTTCCTCCCGGCCAGGCGATCCACGCATCCAGCCTTTCAAAGTAATACTGACACCTTGAACGCCTTAGCTCTGGGGCAGGTGTTGGGACACCCCTTAAGGTTCTCCCAAACCGAACCGGATGCGGGCCATGCCTCCAGTGGCCTGAGATGCCAACACAAAGGAAAAAAAATGACTCCCCACGTCCCCTGGCTCAAACCCAGTACAAAAGTGACTATTTACAATGAAGGCGTGGGGAGTGGGAGGGGTACAGGGAGGAGGGTGGGGCCGGAGTGAGCGATCGCTGGAGGGAGGCCACGCCCCCGGACCCGCCTTTTAAAGGGACAAAGCCAAACAGCGAAGCTATCTCTAGAGGTTTTCGATGCCCAGAGCGGGGCAGACCCTAGGGGTGAGGGATGGGGGTGGGGCATGGGATGGGGTGCGGGTGGGAGGCATGGGCGGTGGGAGGAGATGGAGGAAAGGTAGCAACGGCCCCTAGCCTCCCCCCTCCCCCCTGCCCGACACACAAGTTTTCCGTGGGATGAACACAGAAAGGGTTAATCAAAAAAGAGTTCGATGAGCGAGTCTGACGGTCGAGTGGGGCGGGCTGGAGCAATGAGGCCGCAGGTTCCGGTGGCCGGTGGTGATGGAGTCACTTAGAAGATGAGAGGTTGGTGGTTTTGGGGTGTGGAGTAGGGTGGGGAAAGGGGGTGAGGGAGGGGGGGTTAGGCAATCTCCACCATGAATTTCTGGAAGGCCAGAGTGTCCTAGACTGGCTGAGAAAGGGTAAAAACCAGCAAGCAGCCTTCACCACCACCATCCCCGACCAAGACTTTCCCCATCTCCTTCCCTGCAGCCCAGCTGTCCCCAACGCGACTGGCGAGGGTGCTGGGCCCACCGACCCTACACAGAAGCGGCGCGGTGGAGAGAAAC
>NW_022900931.1:62760717-62764969 GCF_012274545.1 Fukomys damarensis
GCAGGGCCCACAGCGAAGGCCTGGCCTGGCTGTGGCGAGAGGTGCGCTCCCAGTCAGCAGCTGGGCCGCCCAAGCCGCCATCCACATCGCCACTCTCGTTAATACTTTTGCTACCGCTCAGTCTATCACGTCTAATTCCGCTCTTGAAATAGCAGTCAAATGAGGCAGGGACCTCTTCTCGGTTTCGGGGCAGTTGGCGACCAATAGGAAGCAAAGGGAGGAGGGTGTGTGTGGAAGCGGGGAGGAGGCAGGAGAAACGGAATGAGGGGATGCTGAGGGATTTGGCCGTCAAGAGGGGAGAAGAAGTACCACCACGGAAAAATGGTACTGAAATGTTCCAAGTATCGGTCCCCAACCATCTACCCATGATTCCCACTTGCAAGTCCAAGGCAGGCATCAGGTCAGGTAAAGATGGCAAGAGTTTGCCTTCTGATCACGCCCAGCTGATTATTGCAGTGACGCCTTCTTGCCCATGTAGAGGTGGCTGGAACAGGGCAGATGGCTGGGCGGGTTGGCTCAGAGTCCCCTGAAAGGGGGGACGAAGGAGGTGAATTTGGCACATTGAACCCCTCGTTCTCCTAAGTGCTTTGAGACCCTTCTCCCACATTCAGTTGGTACCGCCCTTTGGGTCAGCAGAGGAGGGGCTGGGTTTGCCTCCTCCTCCCTGATTTCTAACATTTCACCCAGAAAGCGGCAACAGGGGCTTCTCCCTGGCTGGTGGAATTTGGAAGTGGAATCAAAATAAAGGTAGGGGTTAGTTGAAAAGGAAAGTTTTTTTTTTCTTATAAAGATTCTAAGAAAAATTCAGGGCAAGAGGAATGAGGAAGGGGGACCCAATTTAGGTCACTGTCCACAGACATTTCCTTTTTTTTTTTTTTTTTTTGGTACCGGGGATCAAACTAGGGTCCTTGTGCTTGCAAGGCAGGCAGCAGAACCACTAAGCGAAATCCCTGGCTCCACAGACTTTTGCAATGCCTCTTTAGGGGCCTCCTCAAAGGATGGTCCCACTTCCTCCACTCCAAACAAGCCCCCCCCACCCCAGCGGCTCAGTTCCAAGGAAGTTTGGCACTTTTTAAAAGGGGGGAAAAGGGGAGAGAGTTGAGGAGGAAGACAGACACAGACAAAGATAGAGACAGGACAGAGAACATTGGGAGCCACACAGAGAGAGAGAGAGAGAGAGAGAGAGAGAGACAGAGACAGAGACAGAGACAGAGAGAGAGAAATAGAAAGCCACAGACAGCCAGAGAGAGGGACATGCTGGGGAAAGGTACTGGAAGCAGGAGGGCAATGAAAAAGGAGACAATTCAATGCAGCAAACTCTTATTAAGCACCTTCTGGGTGCTGAGGAGTAGGGTGCAGGGAGGCCACTCAGAGTCTCTGAGATCTGATTGGCTAATAGGGGAGAGAGGGAAAAGTAATGAGGGGATGGGGTTTTCACTATTCCCCATCCCGGCCCCACATCTGTGTCCCTTCTGGACAGACTGCAGCACATAAGATTGAGGTCAGAATGCAGAAGGGATTTTCCAGGAAGGGAAAACGGTGGAGTGAGTTTTCCAGGGGAAAGGTACGTGGCTCTCCACTCACCAGCATGGCGAGTGAACTAGCTCACTGAGCTAGCAAACTACCTTTTATATTGCCCCGGCTGGTGGGGTGGGGGTCCTCAAGAAATGTGACTAGGACGGGGCTTGTCACACACCCAAGAGAACACTTTTCCAGAGGCCCAGCCTCCAGAGCCATGTCTGTGTGACAGGAGTAATGGACCCAACCAATCGGGACCCAGACTCTAGTCAATGAGTTTGTGGAAAGCGGCTGCCAAGCAGAGAATGCAAATGATATGCAAATGAGCTCATTTGCTCCCACCTCCTCAATCCCAGACCTTACTTCACCTCTCCCTGGCTTCTTCCCCTCCTATTAGGGGCCTTCGGGATTGTAGGGAGATACTTCGGCTAAATACCATCACCTCCACCTTTAGATGAAGAAACTGAAATACTGTAAGGTCTTTTGGAAGGGGGAGGGGAGCAGTGGCTTACCAAGCTGCCCCCACCTCTAACCCCAGCAGCCTCCCGTTGTAGAAGATATGTACAAAGTTATAGCAGGAATTGTTTTGGCACTCAGATCTCCATCTGGGCTCAGTATGGAGATTAGGGGTGGGGGCAGCAGCGACAGGAGGCAGGAGATGAGGGTGCAGGAAGTGAGGCCTGCCCTCACTCTGGAGATGACAAAGGCATGGAAAGAGTCACCCCGGTGCCCAAGCCACAGCCTCCCATTTCTTGGAAGGGCCAGGGTAGGAAATTCAGTGCAAGGTACCTCGAAGGCTATTGCTTTCTAGGGATTTTCACATTTTGATTTGGGGTGGCTCTCTAGCGAAAGGTAGGGGACCTCCCAGGCTTTAGGAGTGAAAATTGTCTCTGTGGCTTTTCTTCCCTCCTTTTTTAGGAGGGAGACCAGGAGGAGGCCAGATTCCCCCAAAGCCATGGAGAAGAGAAGGGTCCGGAAGACCTAGGAAGGGGACGAATGAGGGAGAGGATGGGCATGGGGGGCCCCTCCCCCAGAGATGCTGATGATGGAACCAGGGCGTTGAGGGCCCTGCTTTGGGCTGGAGAAAGTGAGCATGGTCTCCAGGGTGGGAGAGGGAGGGAGAGTCTAGGGGGTAGAGGTGGGTCTCAGCTCTCCTAGGCTATAGGACTGTCAGGCCCTCACTTCTCAGTTCACTAACAGGTCCTTAGAGCTGCCCACACAGTGCACTCCCCACACAACTCTCAGGGCTGCCTGGCTCGCCAAACTCCCTCCGAATATTCTAGTCCCCCAGAGCCCAAGGTGAGCACACCGAAACGTTCTGCATCATCATAAGACACCATCAAAGTATGCCAGCCTGCTGGAAGCCACCAAGCCAATCTAATCCATCAGATCGCATGTGCTACCATGGCTCAATGAATTCTACACTGGGCCACTCTGGCCTGACAGCCACCCAACACCTGGCTCACCAGAGTCAATGAAACAAAGCCACGCGACACAGGCATGCATGGGTACAGACGGCAGGGGTGGGGGAAGGGGGCTCTTCAGCAATAGTTTTCTCTAGCTCCAGTCTCCCAACCCTCCTGCCAGGGCAAGTTTGCAGTCTCAGTATATGTTTGGATGGAGATGACCCTGACAATATTTTTAATTTTTTTTTCCATCTTAGAATCCTTCAGACTGGATTCATGCCCCACCCTTTATTCTCTTCCTAGGAAGACCTCCAGGTCAATCCCAAAGAGGGGTGTGGGTCAGGAGGGTCAGGGACTGGCCAGCGTCCCATATAGGAAGTGCATGCTTCATTCCAATGACATCACAGGAAGTGACCTCAAGACTCCACAGGAAGTACAGACCCCCCAGGGTATCACCTAAGTGACCTTCAAGGAAGGGCTCATTAAGACCTCATAGGGAGTACTTGTCTCCCATCATTACAAGGAGTGACCTCTGGGGAACTACTTCCTGTGACATTCATAAGGAGCACCCAGAAAGTAGATGACTCAATGACATCACAATGGGACCTTCATTCCCACTACTCTAGGAAAAGCCACAGATGCCACAGCAAGTTGCTCCAGCCTCTCACAAGAGTCCCGTTCACAGGACTGGCCCAATCCCAGAGCTGGCTTCATTCCCAGCAGCACCATCCCTGCCCCCATCCAACCTGACAACAAAAGAGTGAAAATTCCACCCAGGAAGGGGAACTCTGGTGGGGGCAGAGTAGCTGAGGGAATCTGGGAACTCTGGGGTCTCTGCTCCAAATGCCCCATTTTAGCTCAAGATTCCTCAGCTACCTCTACTCCCTTTGCTTCCCTGGGATCTGGAACTGAAAGCAGAGAGTGGGGTGTTGCATTTTTAGGGAGGCCCCTTATTCCAGGTGACCCAGAGGCTCCCTCCCCTCCTCCCATATGGAAACAAAAACTTATAAAGGGGAAAAAATGTCCTTAGCAAAGGAAAAAAGAGGGGAAAAAAGGAGGGAAAGAAAGAGAAAATAACGCTTTGTTTTCTATTAAAATCAACAAAATGCAATATATACAGATATCACACAGACCTGGGCCCTGGGAGAGGAGGAGCAGGCCCAGTCAAGCACAGGGAGGGAGGGAGGAGGGGTCAGCTCAGGGCCAGGGAGGGGACTTCGAGCCCCTTCCCCAACCACCACTCAATCCTGCCTATGACTACCAGAAGGGGAGGGTGCAGTCAGGCCTACCCCAGCCCCGTCCCCAGACAGCAGGTCCACACCAAGCTG
>NW_022900931.1:62765907-62781971 GCF_012274545.1 Fukomys damarensis
GGTGGGGTTGGAGTTGGCCACGGGCCCGGCCACGTTGGCGTAGCTGATGTTGAGGCAGCTGCTGCTCTGGGGGTCTTCCTGTACCTTCTGCACGATGGCGCTCACGGCCTTGTGCACCTGCTCCGGCTCGCCGCTGACGGTCACCACGCGTTCCTGTAGGTTGATGCCCTCGGGCTTCTGCGACAGCTGCACCCAGGCACCGGATTGTTCCATCACGGCTTTCACCGTGGCGCCGCCTTTGCCGATGATCAGGCCCGCCGTGCTGTTGGGGACGATCAGCTTTGCCTGTGAGAGGAGAAACAGGGAGACTGTGCGGTCGAGGCATTCCTGGTCCCCGGGACAGGCACCAGCGTGGTCCTCCCGCTTGTGAAAAATGCTGTGAGCTAAGAGCGGTGGCACAAGCCTGGAATTTCAGCTACTGGGGGAGGAGAGCTGCAGCAGCAGAAGGGCCACAAGTTCCAGGCCAGCTTGGGCAACACAGATCTGTCTCAAAATAAAACAAAAAGGGCTGAGGAACTAGCTCTGCTAAAAAAGCTCCTGAATTCCATCCTCAGTACTGCAATAAACAAATAAATGGCAACCCTGCGTTCCATCCTCAATATGGAAAGAAAAAGTTATTGACGCATTCCTCCCACCGCTGGTAAATGAATACCTGGCATTCTAGTCCCTCAGTAGCAATATGCAGGGACCCCCAAGTACTTCCCTGCATCCAGCTGAATGGTTGCCCCCATGGGGGCTCCTTCTCTAGGCTGGGCTGGTGCCCACATCTTCTGTCCTCGGGAATGCTTTATTTTTTGCTGTATCTCCAGCCCCTCCCTCCTTTCCTTCCCTCCTCCCTTCCTCCCCACCTTTCTTTCTTCCTTCATTCTACTGGAGATTGAGCCCAGGGATGCTCTGTCACTGAACTACAACCCACTTTTTAGTTTTTATTTTGAGAGAGGGTCTCACTACGTTGCCCAGGTTGGCCTTGAACCGCTTGCCTCAGTCTCCTGACTAGCTGAGATGACACACACCAGCGTGCCTGTTTTTTGGATACTCTTGACTCCCAGCCCTGGGAAAGGCTTCAAGTCTCACTTTATAGCCAAGCCACTTGAGAACTGAGAAAGGCAGGGACTTTCTCTAAGGTACCCCAGATGGTAAAGGAGCTGAAGCCCACCGTCTTGGCCTCTGATCCACTGTATTCCTGGTCTCCTCATTTAGCCTCTTTGTTGTTGTTTGGGGTTGAACTCTGTGCCTCTCACATTCTTCTTTCAAAATCCTGACCCCTAGTACTTCACAATGGGACTGGGTTTGGAGACAGGGTCTTTAGAGAGGTGATTACATTCTGATAAGGTTGGCTGGGTGGGTCCTCATCTGCTAAGACTGGTGTTCTTCTTAGGAGACTTGGACACATACACAAACACAGAGAAGAGAGACAGAGTGAAGGCACAGGGAGAAGATGGCCATCCACAAGCCAGAGAGAAGCTGCAGAAGAAACCAACACTGCTGACCTCTTGACCTTGGACTTGGGACCCCCAAAATTGTTAGAAAATAAATTTCTGTTATTTAAGCCACCCAGTCAGCGGCACTCCATTGTGGCAGAGTCGCACATTAACTCAGTTGTCTTCTTTGAAAAATGAAGATAATAAAAAGCCTTGGGTCTGAGAAGGCAGAGTTAAAGAGGAGGCCTCTTTGAAAGATAGTGGCCCCTCCTCAGGTGGGGACACCCCATCCTTCTACAAATCTGGTCCATCTTGGGTTCAGTGAGGGCATTTTAAAACCAAGAATTCCCTTTCGCATCTCTAGGACCTTTTCTTTCCTTTTCCTTTTTTCTTTTTCTTCTCCTGTCCTTTTATTTCTCTTTTGTGCTGGGGATGGAAGCCAGGGCCTCAGGCATGCTAGGCAAGTGTTCTGCCACAGAGCCACACTCCCAGCTCCTTTCCAAGAGAATTTCTGTGCACAGTGGAAATTCGTGTGTGTGTGTGGGGGTATGTTTTGGTTGTTGGAGAGGTCTGGGGGCAGTGAGGATTTCAGCATGCAAACCCCTAGGTTATTTTTTATTTTGTTTTGCTTTTTTTTTTTTTTTTTTGAGACAGGGTCTCACTATGTAGTTGAGGCTGACCTGGAACTCACTATGTATCCCAGGCTGGTCTTGAACTCACAGCGATCCTCCTGCCTCAGCCTCCCAAGTGGGACTACAGTTGTGCTCTATCATACCAGCTATCAGGCCTCAGGTGTTTGCACTTTACAACTAAAAGTCATTTCCTCACAAGGCAGAACTATCTCAGGTCCTATGTGATACTTTTGAATGTCCCACTGGACAGATACGCTAAAGCCTGTTTACAAATCTCTTGAGTCCAGGACTGAACCCTACGATATGTTTAAGAATGAAATTTGTTTGTTTTGCATGCTTTGAAGAGCCACTGAGATTTCCAGGAACACAACCACCAGTAAATTCAAGGAATATTATACTGTGTTCTGGTCTGAACTGTACCAAGAGTGGTCCAACATTTTAGCGAGACTTTACATTAGTAGGAATGTCACTTGTATTATTTGTCTCCAATACTATATGCTGGATTATTTTGTATTTATACAAAATTATTTCCTCAAGGGCTGAAGATTTAGCTCAGTGGCGCCACTGCCTGCCTCGCAAATGCAAGGTCCTGAGTTCGATCCCCAGTACCAAAAAATAAGACAAAACAAAGCAAAAGAACCAAACAAAATTATTTCTTCCACTGTGATCCCAGCTGAATATTTACATATTAAAGTGCATTTTAAAGCCGGGCGTGGTGGGACATGCCTGTAATCCCAGCACTCGGGAGGCTGAGGCAGGAGGATCACTGTGAGTTCAAAACCAGCCTAGGCTACATAGTGAGTTCCAGGTCAGTCTCAACTACATAGTGAGAATCTGTCTCAGAAAAAAAAAAAATGCATCTTATTTTAAAACAAGTCACCTTCCTTTTATTTCTCCTATATTTAAAAGTCTAATGGGATAAAATACGTGGCATATCCACACCGTGTTTGGAATATATGTTTGGCAGTAAGTTTAAATGAACAAAGTACTGGTATATACACACTGCAACATAAACCTAGAAAACATTATGCTAAAAGAAAGGAACCAGTTCCGAAAGGCTACATACGATTCCATTTATATAAATGTCCAGAATATTCAAATTTACAGAGACACAAAAAGTAGATTGGTGGTTGTCAGAGGATGGGACAGGAGGGTTGGAGTGACTGCTAGTAGAAATGGAGTTTCTTTTGGTGATCATAGAAATACTCTGGAGGCTGGGCATGGTGGCTCATGCCTGTAATCCCAGCACTCAGGAGGCTGAGGCAGGAGAATTGCTGTGAGTTCGAGACCAGCCTGAGCTACATAGTGAGCTCCAGGTCAGTCTCAACTACATAGTGAGACCCTGTCTCAAATTCCTTTTTTTTTTTGAACCGGGGATCGAACTCGGGACCTTGTACTTACGAGCCAGGCACTGGCACCACTAGGCTAAATCCTTGGCGCCTATGACTCCTTTTTAAATAAATGTACAGAATAGGCAAATTATAAATACCAAAAAAATAGATTAGTGGTGGTTTAGGAATGGGAAGGGATTAGTTGGGGGAGGGAGCTGAGGGTGACAGCTAAGATCAAGGTTCCTTTTGGAGATGATGAAAATGTTTTAAAATTAATTGTGCTAAGCCAGGCTTGGTGGCACACACTGCTGGGGCAGGAGGACTGCTGCAAGTTTGAGGCCAGCCTGGGCTACATAGCGAGATCCTGTCTCAAAAAAACATTCATTGTGGGGGCCCGGGATTTAGCTCAGTGGCACTGTACCTGCCTCACAAAAGCAACGTCCTAAGTTCAATCCCAGGTACTGCAAAAAACAAACAACAAAATAACCAAAAATTGTTCTACTGGATGCAAACTCTGAATATAAAAAAAGCCATTAAGCTGTATACTTTAAATTGGTGAATAGTGTGCATCTGAATTATATCTCAATAAAAATGTTAAGAAATTATAGATACATAACAATTATGCAAGTATATTTTACAATGCTAGAAGAGCTGGGCTCAGCAAGTCTGTAATCCCAGCTAGTTGGGAGGCTAAGGCAGGAGCATCTCAAATTCAAGGCCACCCTGTACGACCTAATGAGACCCTGACTCAAAATAAAAAATAAAACAGGCCAGGGATGTAGTTCAGTGGTAGAGTATTTGCATAGCATATTCTATAACCTGGGTTCCTTCCCTGGCACTGCAAAAAGCAATCAACAAAAATTAGAAGAAAGGATCTTGAATGTTTTCATTATAGGCAAGAGACAAATATCTGAGGAGACAGGTATGTCTGACCTCACTTAAACATTACACAATGTATACATGTATCGGGTCATCACGTGGTACATAGCTAATATGTATGATTTTCATGTTTTCTTAGTTAAAATCAATTTTAAAACCTTATGGGGGCCGGGGATTTAGCTCAGTGGTTATGCTGCTTGCCTCGAAGCGCAAGGACCCAGGTTCGATCCCCAGTACCAGAAAAAAACCAAACAACCAAGAAACCCCTTATGACTGTAGATATGTTTTATATGCATGGCTTAGGGAAGATCCATTACTTCTCAGAGGTGCTTATGCCACATCTGTAAAATGGGTGTATCATTCCCGATGCTTATGATTTTGGCAAGTATTCAGTGAGATGCCGGTGGCCTGCTCTGTGAGTGTCACTCGGGCAACATCTGCTGTGGCCACCAAGTGGCTGTTTTCTCAACACAGCAAGTTTCTATCCTAGTTTGTTATTTAGTAACTGGGGCTTTTGGCAACTGCCCTTCACCTCTCAGTGTCTCAGTTTCCTATGTCCAAAAGTAGCATAACTACAGCTACCCTGAAGAATTATTGGGAAGATTTGGTGCCTATAACGTGACTGCTCAGGGCCCAGCACATGGGAAGCCTTAGGAAAATTGCCAGCCACTTTCATGAGGACCCCAGGTTGTTGCATACAGTGTCTTAGAGAGATCCACAAGCCACAGAATCCCAGGAAGTTAGGGCAGCAGAACCTCAGAATAATAATATAGGCCTAGAATCTTGGGATCATAGACCCATGGACCTGTAGGAATTTTACAGGCAGAAGCAACTCAGGGACTATCTGCCCCAGTGATTTGCAACCCCATGGATTTCTTTCTTTCTTTCTTTGTTTTTTTTTTTTTCGGCACAAGGGATCAAACTCCGGCCCTTGCACATGCAAGGCAGGCGGCGGAACCACTAAGCTAAATCCCCAGCCTGCAACGCCATGGAAAATTTCAAATTGTATTAAAATCATCATCAAGGGGGTGTAGGGAGGGCAGGGACAAGGGGAAAAATGAGAACCAAGACTTGTCATGTAGCGGTACAAGATCCCAACAATGAATGTAACTGTACTGTATCCCTAAAATGTACCAATAAACTCAATTAAAGCTGAAAAAAATCATCATCAGCAGCAAACATAGGGTTGATCATTTGGGAGTAAAATTTTGTTTTGTTTGTTTGTTCGTTTGTTTGTTTTTTGAGACAGGGTCTCACTATGTAGTTGAGACTGACTTGGAACTCACTTTGTAGCCCAGGCTGGTCTCGAACTCACAGCGATCCTCTTGCCTCAGCCTCCTGAATGCTGGGATTTGGGAGGAAAGTTTTGTATAGTAACTTAGTGTTCACAACAAACACACAAGGTAGATACTACTGTCACATTTTCTGGAGTGGGAAATGGAGGCACAGAGAGGTTAAGTAATTTGTGCAAGGTAGGGTAGTAGAGTTATGATCTGATCCCAGGCCATACTCCATACTGAGGTTCCCAGGCCTTAAGCCCAGAAATTCTCATTCAGTGATTCTGGGTTAGGGGTCAGGAATCTGAATGTTAAACTAATCATATGACTCAGATACCAACTATGGCTGAGAACTACTGGTTCGGCCTAGTGGTAGTAAACAGCTTATAGCCATATTTTCTTGGAACCTTCACGGTATTTTGAAAACTGAGCTAACCTTTTAAAGTCAATTAACTTCAAAGTTTTATGGCTTCTTTAAAAAAGTCTGGAAGATGCTGCCTGCCTGGCAAGGACAAGTTCCCAAGTTCGATACCCAGTACCAAAAAAAAAAAAAAAAAAAAAAAAATTCTAGAAGATGTGGAAATGGTCTGTGTTCCCCAAAAGCAAGAACTGCATGGAGTTGAGTAGTGACTGCCCCCTTTAAGGATAGCATGCCCTCTTCAGAGGGCCATAGCCCTTAATGGTATTGTTCCCTCTGAGGCATTTCAATTTCCACTCCCTCGTTTTATCCAGTTGCTATGCTGTAAAGAGAAACTGAGGCCTACAGAAAGGTAGGGGACCCCAAGTAATACAGCAGGTGCAAAGGAGTAGTTGGATCTCCTGACTGAAAAGTCCTGTAACACCTAATATTTCTGGGAGGACTTTCTACACATTAGACATACATACCAAGTGCTTTACAAACACCAGTGAACATTAATCACCACCCTGCAGTAGGTGTGTGCGCGTCTCTTTCTCCCTCTCCCTCTCTCCCCAGTGGAACTGAACCCAGAACCCTCCCACTGAACTATATCCCGAGGCCCTTTTAACTTTTATTTTGAGACAGGCTCTCACTAAATTGCCCTGGCTGGACTGGAACTGGTGATCCTCCTGCCTTAGCCTTCCAGATTGCTGGGATTCCAGCTGTATGCCACCACACCTGGCCCATAAATTTCATTTACAAATGAGAAAAAACAAGGCATGGAGAAGACAAGTCACTCGTCCAAGGTCATGCAGGTAGAACAGAATAGTTTTCAATTCAACATCTGACTCTAGAGTCTAAATCTCTCGCCATTATCTCATTCTTTGGACGTCGCACCTCAGTAGTAAGGCAGAGGATAAATCCTGCTTCTGCAACCTTTCAACTCCACTGCATTAGAGTTCCTGTGGATTAGGGGGAGGAGGTGGAAGGCTCAGGTACAGATGGTGCCGACCCCATTTTCTCTGCAACATCCACAAACTCCTGATGAACTCTGAGTCCCTTGTGGCCACGACCAAAGCGGAGAGAAGAGGCAGTGCCCTCGCCTGCCTGTGAACTGTGCGTCATTGGTGGGAAGGGACTTGGGACAGGCCTGGCAGGGCGCGAGGAGCGGAGCAGCTTCAGCACCAAGGACAGCGGCCTCGCTCCAAGCCCAAAGGCCGCAGTCTTGGGGGAGCGAACCACCGAACATCGGTCCTCTAAGGGCTCTCCACCCATCATGTTCCCACGAACTTGGGGAAACTCGGGCTCATGGTGTCCTCCACCTCCTGGCAGCTCCAGGACCCCAGAATCCCAGATTCCTCGTCCCGAGGCCCTTTCTCCTCAAGGCAGACGTTAAGGAACCCTCGCGAGCAGCCTGACCACCGGTGCGGAGTTTTTTTTCCTCCTTTGCATCCAGAGCTCATGTACAGGGGAATGAGGAGGGCAGAAAATACAGAGAGCTAGCGCAGCTATCCCGCTTTTCCCTACCCCTGCCCCTACCCGGTCAAGACTGCAAAACCTGGGGATTTGCCTAGAGTCCACCTGTGCTAAACGCACCGTCGTCATGACAACCGGAGAGGCCTGGGAAGCGATTGGCCCCATCCCTACCGGGCCCCTACTGTTTCCCTGCAACTGAAGCCACGAGGAGCGCAACCCTCCCTCTTCCATCCCTTCGTTGAGAAGGTAGAGTAGGATAAGGACCTGCCCCCTCTCTCGCTAAAGAAACACTATCTCTGTCCTCACAATGGTAATTATGAGGGAGGAGGGATAAGGGGCCATGTCTAATCTCTTCTGGAGTGGCTGGGCTGTTAGTGAAGTCACTTCCGGTGAGTACAGGAAGTGGGAGGCAGGTTGCTCAGAGAGACAATGGGATGAAGTGGAAGGGAAAGATCTAGAGACTCTCGGAAAGGATGGATGAGTAGGAGGGTCTAAGCCATATTCTTCACTCCCTTTGAATCAAGCCCATTCCAAGTGGTCTGGGGCCCTTTCTAGACTTTGAGGACTGACCCCTAAATTACCACTAGCATGTATTTGATAAACTTTATCAGAATTGTCCCCCTGAACCCTGTATAGGCAGGCAGGAGGAATGTCCTCTCCTGAGTCTCACAGCTTTACAGTAACCCACTTTCTGCCCCAGCTGACCTGCTTGGCTCTGTCGGGGTTCATCGTGGTTTGGGGTTGAAGAATGTTGACCACCTCAGGCTTGGTCATCGCTTGAGGTATTTCTCGGACCTTCTCGGCAATAAAGCTGTGCACAGCATTCAAGGCCTCTGCTGTGCCCTGTACTAGGCATACCCGCTCTGTGGTTCCTGTTGAGCAAGGGAGAGACAGGGCACACTCATCAGACAGGAATGGGGACATTCCTGACAGACGGGCCCCATTTAATGGCAGGGGAATACTGAGGTCCGGGGAGTGGCTATAGGCCACACAGTGAGTTTGGGCAAGCTGGAATTGTTACCCAGGCCAGGATGGGTAGCTGAGAGAATGAATGGAATCGCTGTTTCATAATCTGCACTTTACCTCCCTCCCCTACGACAACCCTGAGGGGATGGAAGAATGATGCTTAAGTGCTCCACAATGCCCAGTAGCCCTGGGCAGGGGAGACCAGGCTCAGCAGCTTCTTCCCTGTTCTTTCGGGCTCCTTGGTTGCTTTGGCAACCATTCATTCCCCACCACCCCCCTCCCAGAAGCAGAGTGCTCAGGCCTGCAATGGTTGCCACAGTAACTGGAACCCCCTTATCGGTCTGGCTGGCCGGGTCCTCAGCCCACCCCCAAGGGGATGAGGGACGAGGCCCTGTTGCCATGGCAATCCCTGAAAGCCTGCAGTGCTGGCCTCTGGGCTTTCGGAGAGGATGGGGAAGTGCTGGGGGATGGGGGAGGGGGAAGAGAGGTCTGAGTGCCTGCCTGGACCCACCAGATGGAGGGCTGAGGGGTGGGGGAGGGCAGGGGTGTGGACGGGGAGAGCAGGATGGGTCAGAGGCAAGTCTGGGCGTGCGGACTTAGGGACTGGGAAAGGAGGGTGGGGAAACTGACTTTGCTGGGTGTCCGCCAGGTGTTGGCTGCGTTTGACCTGGGCGCCCTGCACAGTTCTGGATGTGTTGGGGGTGGGGCCCTGGCAAGAAAGGAGCTGGGTGCTGTTGGGATGTATGTGTGTGCCAAAGACTCCACTGTGAGTGTGTGCACCTGTGAGGCTGCTGGGAGTGAGCGGAGCTCATGTGTGTGGGTCCTTGGTCAGGGCACACAGCTGTCTGTGTGCGTGTAACAGAAAAGAACAGGGAGGACTTCAACAGAAACATACTACACTGACACAGGGACGCCAGTAAGGAGTCTGTGGGCATCGGTGTGTGGAAGTCTTTGGAGTCATTGTGATGCTCGAGGTTATGTTCGCTGTTTGTAAGACTGAGCAGAGTGTGTGAGAGTTTGGGAGAAAGAAACGAAGAATCTCACCAAGTGGCACCGAAGCTGTGTGATGACTACCACTCCTCGGCGCTGTGTGTGCCTGTGAGACATCACCTACCACGGGGTGTTCCAGGCTCTGTGACTGGAGTGCAGACTGGGTGGGAAACAGACGCGACCCTCTGACTGGTGTGGGTGAGAGAGAGGCAAACACGGGGACAGGCGGACGCAGGTGTCAGGACGGGAGACTGTCTGGACAGCAGGTGCTTGTATCAGCGTGTGTCTGAGTGTGTGTACTACAGCAGGACAAGCCCCACCAAGGCCAGCCTGTGTGAGAATGAGAGCGCCTAGGTGACCCTGGGCATGTCTGATATGTGATGTCTCAGTGTGTCTCTCTTCCGGGGAGTGATTTTGTTTGCAAGGCCCAGTTGGCTCCTTGGGTCTCTAAAAGGTCTTGAAAGTATGCCAGGGCCCGTGGCTGTGTCTGGGACACTGGGCACTGAGTGTCATTGTCCCGCAAACACTTCAGCGCCGTGTGCTGGTGCTGCGACCCCGACCCCTTGCTCGCCATCTTTCAGCCTGGCATGCCAGCCTCGCCATGTGCCTGGGTGTCATGGTGGGCCCCCACCCTCTCTGGGGCACCATCATCACGTTCGTCCCCTCCACCCCAGAACAATGGCTTGGTCTGAGCCAAGGGTGAGTCAGTGCACAGGCTGCCTCCATCTGCGTGTAAATAGGAAAGGGTGTGGGTCGGGCTGGGAACCAGGGCGGTGGGGAGGGGGAAGGGGAAGCCCCAGGGAGAACCTGGCTCAAGTGGCCAGGTTCCCTCTCCATCTCTGAAGCCTCCTTCCAACACAGGAAGTCTGGGACTTCTCACCTCCGTGTAGTTCTTAACCTGGGTCCATGGGCATTTCGCAGGGGAAGGAAAAGTATCTCTTGATAACAGCTGCTGATTACATAACACTAAGCACCAGGCACCATTCTGAGCACCTCGTTTATATTTGCTCGCGGAACACATGAGGTGGGCAGTATTCACCTCCCCGACTGACTGCTAGGGACGCCGAATCGCAGAGGGGGTTCGGAGTTGGTCCAAGTTCACTTAAGCCAGTACAGAATGATCAGGGCTTTTTAACAACCCTGGGCTGTGACTTCTGAATCTGTGCTCCTAAAAATGATGCCACCCTGAGCTAAATGTGGGGCTCATGGGGTGTGTGTGCATTCTGTGTGTGTGTGTGTGTGTGTGTGTGTGTGTGTGCGCGCGTGCGCACTGGGGGCCATAAATGACTGCAATTTTCATATTGATGCTAAGCAAGAATATGTTTAATATATTTACTAAGCAGGCACTTAGGGCTTTACACTTTGGTGGAAGAATGTGTGTGTGTCTGTGTGTGTGTGTGTGTAGGTGTGTGTGTGTGCTGTGTGTATTTCTCCTGGGAGCCGGGACCAGCCTTATATAAATGCTCAAACTCAGAAAGTGTTTTAGAAGCACTAAGGAGATCCAGCTGGGCAAGAGTCTGCATGGCTTTTGGCAAGTACTTGCTTCTTTTTGGGGCTTCACTTCCTTATGAAAGACCCCAAAGGATTGAATCTGGGGCTCTGGGACCAATCACCAAGAAGGGGACACCTTCGGGGTGAAAAGGCCCATGAGGTTTTGCCCTGTGGAATAGACAGACACACACGTGCGGTGTTATTTGTGCACACAATCACCTGTGTCTTTGTCTGTGAACCTCCTAGGCCCAGAAGATCTCTCAGTTTCTTCAGCACCGTTTCTCACCTGATTCTTGGCCTTTGAATGTACAATTTCTTCCTCCAGGATGTCCTTCCTGACTTCCTGAGCCCTCTGTGCTCCGCCTGGGTTCCCACCACCCTCCGGACTTCCCTGTTCCAGGCCTGACTGCTCTGGGTCACCCGTCAGTGGTGTGGGTTCTGTCTCCCAGACGAGGCCGTGAGATGGGAGAGGGCAAGGCTGGGACACTTCAACCACTGCAGTGTCCCCACCTCTCTCCTGCCCAGGGTTGGGCCTAGAGGAGTTGCTCAGAGCGCGTGCACTGAATGAACGAATGAAAGAAAGGGTGCCAGCCAGGAGGGCAGGCAAGTATGTTCTTTGTCTCATGCAGCAGCATCTCTATTTCCAGGGCTCCTGCAGATCCTAGGAGCAGAAGCAGGATGTGGGGCACTGTGCGCTGCATCTCTGAGTCAGGAGCTGGCCGTGCTGTATGACCTGAAGGGTCCGTGTTAGGGCCGGGCCAGGGCTGGCTGCTTGTCCAAGGGCTGGGGAGCAATGTGGGCTTATGCTGCTCTTCTGAAGAGCACTGGGTCCAGGAGGACCAAGGACTTGTCCTATCTTCTGGTTTCCTCAGCAGCCTGGCCTGTGGAGTGTGTCGCCGAGCTGGGAAGGAATGACGTGTTTTATGGCACAGAATGTGATTGAGGGGCAAGGAACCTGGTGTCCTCAGATGAATGTCGCAAGCAGAGGTCTTATGCACATCCTGTGGGCTAGAGTGGTGCAGGGGAAACTGGGCCAGGGTGGAAGAGAAAAGCAGGCGGCGTGGCTGGGTCACTACAATTTTCTCTAAACTCTGCCAAAGCTGCTTAGTGAGAAGGCAGGGAAAGGAGGGAAGGAGGGAGGAGGGGAGAGCAGAAGGGCAAAGACAGAGAGACAGAGGCAGACGGACAGACAGGTAGACAGAGAGACAGAAAAACCAGTGTCCTGACCCTGCCCTCTATCTCTGGTGTTTGACCTAAAAAAAATTCAAGGGGATTAAGATGGACTAGAACCAGTGCTGGACTAAAGGTGCAATACCGTATTCAGGGGCCTTCCCCAGTTCCTAGATGTCACCAGATACCGGTCACGGAAAGGAGCCACGGAGGGGTGAGGGATTTTGAGGGGGATTAGAGAAAGAAGGTCACTGAGAAATGTATGCTTGGGAGGTCAGAGACAGAGGCAAGGAGGCAGAGAGGCAGCTGGGTTGGAGGGAGGAGGAAAAGCACCTAAGAGGAAGCTGAGACTTAGGAGACCGGGAGAGATGGCTGAGCAGGAGCAGAAGGAGAAGCAGGGACAACATGGGGCAAGGGCTCCACGAGGGGCGGCGCTACGGAGCAGCAGGATGGGCAGCGGAAGGCTTGGCGAGGGGAAGGAAGGAAAAGGTGAGACTGAGAGGTGGAAAAAAGGAAAGGGCAGAAGGGAGGACAGACAGAAGGACGGGCAGACAGAGGGGGGCTCAGAGGATGGAACTGGAGAGACAGGAGCGGAGGGAGGGGCGGGAAGGAGGCTGTGGGGACAGGGATGGGAAAGGTGGAAGGAGGAGGAGGAGGAGACACATGGAGAATGACCCAGAGACGGACAGGGCAGGAGGGGGCGACAGGAATCCAAGGGGAAAGAGCGGGGGGTGTGTCCCGGGGACACTCGGACACCTGCCTCCCTCTGCGCCTAGCTCCTCTGACTGACCCCAGGGGCAGGTGTGTGGGAAGGGACACATCTGCCGGCACCTCATGCAAATGTGTCCATGAATATGCAGCAGGGCCATTGTCTGGCCCTGCCCCCACCCCATCTGCGCAGGCCAGGCCCCCTGGGCCAGGGACAGCTCCGGCCTCTTAGGGGGAGGGGCGGGCCCCACTCCTCGCACCGCTCCTGGGCCAGCCCTTCCTCCTCAACTAGGGCCCAGGTGGGAGAAAAGGGCGGGAGGGAAGCCGGGGCACAGAGACCTGGGCCATGCGCGGCTCACCAGGATAGAAGTCTTTGGACTTGGACAGCTTGATGGTGGCGCCTGTCTCCTTCTGCAGCTGCACGATGGTCTGGCCGCCCTTGCCAATGATGGAACCCGCGGCGTAGCTGGGGATGAGCACCTTCAGGAAGTATTCGCCTTCCTCTGCAGGGGCACACAGGGTGGAGGGGAGTCAGGCGGAGAGGGGGCTTCATCTTTGGAAGGCACCTCCGGGGGTCCTGGTACCCGGCGGGCGTGACCATGACCGTGCGAACAGCAGTGAGAGGACACAGAGAAGGACCCGTCACTCCCTCCTTTCATTCATTCGTTGACCAGATAGTCACTGAGCACCTGCTATGTGTCTGGCACCAGCCAAGAAGAAAACAGGAAGAGCTCCCTGCTTTTGTGGGCAAAGAAGACGAAGGGATTCTAGTGATTCAGCTAAAAGCTCATACAACTACATTCTTCTAGAGGGACAGACCGTATTTCATGTCAAATGGTAGAGCAGAGAGAAGCAGGAAAGGGATGGGAGGTACAGAACCGTGATGTCAGAAAGCCCTTCTGGAAACCCTAACCCTATTCCTCCCACACCTCCACAGCACCTAATGTGTTCACAGGTATTTCACAAATGCCAGTCCTCATTTACTTTTGAGACAGGGTCTCACTGTGTAGCCCAGGCTGGCCTCAAACTCCTGGCGACCCTTCTGCCTCAGCCTCCCAAGTGCTGACATTACAGAACATTCACCACCATGCCCAGAAAATGTCAGTCCTTTTAATTTTCACAATACCCCTAGGAAGGAGATAGTTATTTAAAAAATATTTCTAGCTGAATGTGTTGGCGCGTGCTTTTAATCTCAGTACTATAGGAGGCTGAGGCAGGAGGATCCTGACTCGTCAAGCCCAGCCTGGGCAATTTAGTGACTTAACAAGAACTTTTCTCTAAATAAAACATTTAAAAAAAAGAAAGAAAGAAAGAAAAGAAAAAGAACTGGTCCAAGGGGGTGGCTCAGTGCAAAGGCCTTTGGTGCAATCCCTAGTATCATCAAATGAATGAACGAACAAACAGATGAATGAATACTTTAAAAGCCCATTCTACAGATGAGGAAACAAAGGTGAAGAAATCACCTAAGTACACACAGAGCTAGTAAGAAGTTGAGCTGGGACCTGAGCTCAGTCTGGTTTCCAGAGTCCATATTCTGAGCTATTATAAACAGGCTATGGAGGGGACAGACCACATGAGGGATGAGCAAGTGCAAAGGTCCTGAGGTCGGATGGTATATGGGGCATTCCAGGGGCAGCAAAGAGGCCAGTGTGTTTGGAGCTGAGTGTGAGACATGTTAATGGAGGAGAGAAGCAGAGGAGCTGCTGCTGGGGGGATGTTGAGGCTTGTAGGTCCCAGAATCTCTGGCTTTTACTCTGTGGCTGGCAGTTAATGACCAACAGTTCAGGAGCAGTCCCCAAGGGCTGGTGATTTAGCTCAGTGGTTCCACCGCCTGCCTCACAAGCAGAAGGACCTGAATTTGCTCCCTGGTACCAAAAAAGAAAAAAAAAAAAATAACAAGAGCAGCCCCCAAGACCTAGTTGTGCTGTCACCAGTGGTTTGTAGGGCTTCGGCTGCTCTTTTTTTTGAGACAATGTCTCACTATGTAGTTGAGACTGACCTGGAACTCACTGTGTAGCCCAGGCCGGTCTCGAGCTCAAAGTGAACCTCCTGCCTCAGCCTCCCAAGTACTGGGATTACAGGCATGTGCCACCATGTCCGGCTTCGGCTGCTCTTTCTTATAGACCAATTTTCTCGGGCATCAAGCGCTTTGGTAACATAGTCTCAAGGCAAATCTCTAACATCTACTTTCCAACCACACTGTTGCCCCTTAAATGCTCCCAACATGGACATTCTAGAGCCGTCTCAGTAGAAGACCCTTTGTGGTTTGTCCCTGCCCACCTTTCAAGCTTCACTTGCTTATCTTCCTCTATAGGTACCAAACTCACTGCTTTTTTTAAAGACAGTGCTCTCTGTCTGCTTAAACATTGCCTGCTCCCTCTCACCACAGGGCCTTTGCACGTTCTCTCTGCCTGGCACACCTTTCCCTCTTGTCCTTCAGGACTCCATTCAATTATTGCTGCTTCTTGGGAGCTTTCCTTGAGCCCTGGGGAATGGGACAACTCCACCCCCTGCTTTACGCTTTCAGATCAGTTTATCAATTTATCACAGGGGTCCACAGTGGGCCATATCAGCACAGCATAGCCCTTCATCCTAGGGACTTGGGCAGTGCACAGTTACATAGTAGTGGGTTGTAGAAACCTCTGGGGGAAAGAGAAACAAGATCATTTGGCTTCTGAATTTTTTTGGTGGGGTAGTGGGGATTGAGCTCAGGACCTTGTGCACTTGCAAAGTAGGCAGTGGCACCAATGAGCTAAATCCCTGGCCCTGGCTTCTAAAATTTAAAGGCTTAGCTGGGTGTGTTAGCACACACCTGTAATCCCAGTATTTGGGAGGCTGAGGCAGGAGGACTGGGTTGAGTTCAAGGTCAGCATGGACTACAGAGAAAGATCCTGTCTCAAACAAAAACAAAACCCAAAATTTAAGATATTAAATTGCCCACCAATGGAGTCAACTTTTTCTTTTAAGCAAAGGAAGCCTATTTTTTACTGGTTCACAAGAAGCTCCAACATATAGAGTGGATAAAGAGAACTGTTCATGCTGGGGATGTAGCTTAGTGTGGAATGCTGGCCTAGCATGTTTGAGACCCTAGGCACCATCCTAGCACCAACAAACAAACCAATCTGTTTTATAAGGCAGGGGGCACTAGGAGTCCTGAACACCTTGGCCTGGTCCTTGAGAGTGAAGGTTCTAGGCACCAGGCGTGATGGCATGGGCCTGTAATCCCAGCACTGTAGGAGGCTGCGAGACCTGGGCTACTTAGTGAGTTCAAGGCTAGCCTGAACTACAAAGCAAAACCCTGTTGCCAGGGCGTGGTGGCGCACGCC
>NW_022900931.1:62782201-62789009 GCF_012274545.1 Fukomys damarensis
AAACCCTGTTGCCAGGGCGTGGTGGCGCACGCCTGTAATCCCAGCACTTGGAAGGCTGAGGCAGGAGGATCGCTGTGAGTTCAAGACCAGCGGGGGCTACACAGTAAGTTCCAGGTCAGTCTCAACTACATAGTGAGACCCTGTCTCAAAAAACCAAAAACCAAAAACCAAAAAAACCAAAGCAAAACCCTGTCTCAAAAAAACCCCAAAAATAAAAAATAAAAAAATAAAAAAGGCTGGGGATGTAGTTTAGTGCAAAGGCCCTGGGTTCAGGCCTTAGTATTGGAAAAATAAAAAAAGAGTGAAGGTTCCAAGCTGCGAGGGGTAGGGGAGGGAGGGGAGGGTTTTAAAGAGAAGGTAAAAAGAATTTAGATGTGTTATATACACGTACCAGCTTCCCATGATGGATATAATCATTACATATTGCAGACATGTACAAAAACAAAAAACCCTCAAAACCTGGGTTTTCTGGCACAGTTCTGTAATCCCAGAACTCTGGGAGACTGAGGCAGGAGGATTACAAATTCAGGCACAGTGTGGGCAACTTAGCTACTTTAAAGACCATCTCGAAAAAGAAAAATATATAAAAAAACAGCTGGGGATGTTGCTCAGTGAAAAAGCCCTGGATTTAATTCCCAGTAACACACACACACACACACACACACACACACACACACACACACCCCGGAAGCAAAAAAAAAGAATGAAAGTTTTGGGTTCCCTGCTATGTTTGAAAGGGGGTGCAGGGGAAGGGGCTGATGGGGCTTTGCAGGCCAGTTGAAGAGGTGGAGAATAAAGGGGTTTCCCTGAGCCCAAGGCAATCCTCTTAAAGATGCCTAATCAGCCCATTAAGCCTATTAGGTAATTAACCCCCAGGGTGCCTTCCCATCCATCATCCAGACCCCTCCTGAATTCACTTTCCCCCTGGGCTCACCGAGGAGGTGTCCTCCCCACCTTCCCCTAAACCTGTCAGGGAGATGGGTTCTTTATCTCAGGAAGGCTCACCAACCCTGGACAACGCCCTCTCTTTCCTCAAACTCCCTACCCACCGTTTGTCCCCAGTGACCCCCAGTAGGAATTGAACCCAGGACCTTTGTACTGTTATATCCCCCCCACTTAAACTTCTTATCTCAGACAACATCTCACTCAACTGCCTAGGCTGGACTCGAACTTGCCATCCTCCTGCCTCAGCTTCTCAAAGTGCTGGGATCACAGGCACATGTGCATTCCTAGCTTTCCTCTTGAGGGAGGGAGATGTTAATTCGATATTTATCTTCTCGGAATAAAACTGGAGACTCCCGCTTCCTATTCTTTGCCTCCTCTCTCTCACACTCCTCAAGCTTGGACTGAACTTAACAGCCCTAGACGCAGTGTGAATTGTCCCTGGTAGAGATGTCTGGCTCTGGACGAGCTGCCTCATCCTTTGGGTCTCAGTTTTTTCATCCATAAAGTGGAGGAAATTCTAGCACTGCCTTTCAGGGAGACGGATTCGCGACAGGATGAAATGGAAAGCCCTTAGGGTGATCCCGGTGCAAAGGTCGATGTTGCCATCATCATTATTGGGCCACATCGCAGACACAAGGTAGCACAGAGCCTGGGCTCTTCAAACGGGGAAACAATTGTGGAAGCAGGTGAAAGAGGGGAGATGCTGCTTCCTCTTGCCCCAAGCTTCCCGGGTTCCTGGAGCAGGAATGTCCTCACTGCACGCAAGCAAGATCCTGTCTCTTCTCCTGCATCAACATTTCTCCAACCCATTTCTTTCTCATGTCGCCTTGAATTTTGCCTTTCCAACAACTCTATATTATTTCTTCTCTCCTTTCCTCCCTTCTTCAAACTGACCTTTCCTGACCACCCATTATGTGCCAGTGCTTGCACTGGGTGCTGGGCACACCGCAGGGCCCCCTGCCAACAAGGTCAGTTTCCTTTAAACCTCTTTTAGGAATTTATTCAAAGAGCAAAATGAAATACCACTGCTACCAGGTGTGGTGGTGCAGCCCTGTTACCCCAGCATTCTGGGAGGCGGAAGCAAGAAGCTTGCAAGTTCAAACTCAGCCTGGGCAACTTAGTGACACCCTGTCTCAAAATGAAAAATAAAAAGGGCCAGGGATGTAGCTCAGTGCAAAGGCCCTGAAAATAAAAGCACAAAACAAAACAAAACTACAAACAATACGGAACAGCAACCCATGACAAAAAGAAACATAAAAAATTGCTAATAATTGGTATTTGAAAGGCCGACTATGGCTCTTTTCCCTAAAATACATTAATATAAACTTATGATGGTCAGAAGAGAAAAAAACTTTTGTCTGTGGATCATGGTATCCACTTTGGGCTGCATCAGACCAGCGGAAATTGGCCTTCGGCAACCCACTCCACAGGTGAATCCATTATGGAGAGAGACAGACTGACCCTCCTGCCTGTAGAGGCTCAGCACTCCGACCTGAATGTGCTTCGGTCCTATCTAGAATCTTCTGCACGTGCTCCCTGTTTGGGGTTACTTCCAACCACCTGAATCCCAACTCTTTTAGGAAGAGACCAGGCTTCTATTTCCCAGCGTCCTTTGCAGCCAGGGCAGAGCCATGACCTCAGCTGAACCCAGAGTCCCCAGACACTACCCTGTGTGATCAACCAGCGTAGAACCTTCTCTGCTAGTGAGAAATTCTTCCTTTTGTCTAGAGGGAATCTAGACTCCAGAGCTCCCAGCTCAAAATTAGCTCCTCCCTTGGAGTTCTGGCAGCTCCTCAAACCAATGACAGCAACTAACAAACTGAAGATGGCAATGTCAGCTCCCTGGTGAACCTGTCTGCAATTTTAAGCATTTCCACCTCGGGGAGGGGTGAGGCTGTCTCTCCCCTTCCAGCCACCCCGTCTCTGGCCCACTGCCCTTGAAGGTGCTTTTGAAGGCTTCGGAAAAATCAACCAACTCCTCTCCCATCCATAAATAATGTTCACCTGCTCAAGAGATTGAGGCTTTAGTAAGAGGGGCATGTTTTACCGTCCCAGAGTTTACCCCGTTAAATGACTTGGGTCCCTGGGGCTGTCTGCAGTGACAGCACGCCTGAGGGCACTGAAGTTGGGGTGCTGACTAGGGGCTGGGGACTGTTCCACAGAGGTGAGGGGAGGCTGGGGTGCAAGATTGGTGTTGTCATTGGAAGTGTGTGGGGATGTCACTGGTGGAAGACAAGAGACGGAGAGGGTGTGGTGTGGGAGCGGTGCTACTTGGAAGGGTGGGATGTCGGCCTGTGACGTCTTTCCATGAACCTGTTGGCGAGAAATGCAGCGCACCTGGACGGTGCCTCTGTAAGGGTGCAATGCTGAAAGTCGTTGCAGCGTTTGGCAGAGAAGGTAGAGAGTGAGGTTTTCTTGGGGTGATTCTCCAATGGAGGGTGACAGGAGAATATGACAATATGACAAGAATCAGAATGATAGCTATTCTTTTGATTTTTTTGCAATACTTGGTATCGAACTTGGTACCCTGCAATTGCCAGGCCGGCTCGGCACCACTGAGCCAAATCCACCGCCTTGATGGCTATTCTTTATGGAATATTTGCCATCTCCCCAGACTTATACATGCACTTTATATACGCAATCTCATTTAGCTCATGCAACCACTTGGAAAAGTAAACTGTGCCCGTTTCCCTGATAGGGAGACTGAGGCCCAAAGCAGTGAAATAACTTGCTTGAGGGTCCCATGCCAAGCACATGACAGTGATAAGATAGGAACCTTGAAAGGTCTCCGGCTCAGGCTCTTGACCTGGTGATATTGCCTTTGTGATAAAGGGCTGTAGCAGGACCTGGCTGCCATAAGCTGTTTGGGGTGCATTTCAGGATTTTTTTCTTTGCTTTCTCTAAAGCCAGGATCACGGGGGTCACTAGAGCTGCAGCTAAATTGTTATGATCTCTAGGGGGACACTCTTTATCACTGTCCCACCAGAGGGGAGTCTTTTGTTTCTCTGATGACTCCCTGACTGGGGATTCCACCCACCCTCTTCACCTGGGTCCTCCTGTAAGGCCTCAGTGCCTAGAACCTAGAAGCCACAGTCTCCTCCATGCCCCCCGTTGGCCCCAGGACCAAGTACGTGGGACGGGCTGGCACTGAGGGAAAGAGACAGGTCCACCTAGTCTGCCACTACTTGTGACAGCCTAGCAAAGCCGCTCAGTCCTCTGTGGCCCACTTTTCTCTCCTAAACACAGGGTAACTGTAATGTCTGTCCACACAGAGGAACCAACCTCGAGCTCAAGTCACGGCCCTGCCTCTTATTGGCTGGCTAACCTCTCTGTGCCTCAATTTTTCACTGGTAGGATAGATCATAAAACTGTAAAAATGAAATGATCCATGTCAAGCACTTTCCATAATACTTCCTGGCACGTTTTAGCGCCACAAAGGTCAGCCATTGCCATAATTTATTATTATTATTATTGCATCACAGAGCATTGGGAGGACTGTATGACATTGCGTGTAAGCCATTAGACATTAATGGTGGTCGCTGTTAATACATTATTGTGGTTATTGTTATGTTCCCATTTGGTAGAGGACATGGAAAAGGGGAGGGGTTGGCCCAATATCCCACAGCCATGAAGGTCCGTTACTGAAAGGAGCCTTCAATTCTGAGATCAAACTTCTGGACCCTTCCTTTAACCTGCCCCTCAGTATTTCTATCAACAGACGACTGTCCCTCTGCATCTTCTGGCCTCAATTTCCCCCAGGGTACTCTGGAGAGGAAGTGGGAGCAACTCCGCAGGAGATGGTCCCTAAAGGGTTGCCCCAGTTTTGCTGCTGGTGAAGGGGGCAGGGTAGCTCAGGGTGAGGCACACATGCCTGGAACCAGGCAGCCCAGGATCAGCTAAATCCCAGCCCCATCACTTAGGAGTGTGACTTTCCATACACGGTTTCACTGTGCCAAGCCTCAGTTTTCCTCAATTTAAAAATACAGCTCCAATCATCTCCCCCAGTGTTATATTGAGCAATTCCTGCCTGTCTCAGAGCCTGCCTCATAGTAGGAGCCAAGTAGGTGGAGGTGACAGTCATTAGCAACAGCAGTAGCATCATTGTTACGCTGTGCCGCTGAGCATGGGATTTGGACACTCTCAGCCCCTTTAAAACAAAGGTGGGATTCCCTCCCTCAAAAAGGAGAGCTGGACAGCTAGGCAGGGTTTGGGAACCTCCTGGGTCTGGGTCATGATCCTGTCCAGGACTGGGAATGGCAGTGGGGCAGAAAGAAGGGAAGGAAGTGGCGGGGACATATTCATGTGTGTGCTGGGGGTGGGGGTGCAGGAAGAAGGACAGGAAACTCCCTCCTACCCCTCCCCCAACTTCCCTTTCCTCCAATTTCTGCTCAATCCCGCCATAGGCATCCAGGGCGGTCCTTGATTCCTGTCCCACCTGGCTGGAGGTGAGGAGGCCTGGGATGGAAGGGACATGGCTTGTATTCATGGGGTGGGGACGGAAGGCCCTCACTCCAGTCACCGCCCGGAGCCAGGCAGAGAGGGAAGGGTGACTCTGTCCGAGGCCATCCTCTCCCATCCGGAGGAAAGGCCAGAGGAAGCTGAGATTTTGACCAAGGTGACCACAGGGCGGGGCTTATCTGCTCTGGGGGTCTCCCTCCTTTCAGGGAGCTGGGGAGCTGGGCTCTGAGGAACCCCGGGAGCCCTGCTCCTTCCCTGTGTCTCCCACCAGCGAGGCATACACCCCACATCCCCACTGTGGTAGGTACTTCCCGGGGTAACACACAGGGAGGGTGCTTCTTGCCTTACACAAACACCACCTTGGTACTTCACACACTCACACTTTCCCTTGTCACACTCCACAGACTTGTCCCCACATCTCCAGTCTCTCACACCCAGCCATACGCACATGGCCCTGTCACCAGGGGACCTATCCTTCCCTTTTCTTGTTACACATCCTCGTGCATTTCCCCCACAAGCCCCAGCCTCTCTCGTGTCCATACACCCACTTTCCCTGTTGCACACACCCCCTCTGATGTCACTGTTGCACACCTCCATGTGTCACACCCAGCCATGGCCCCTCTGGAGTCACACCCACACTCTTTCCTTGTCACATCCCCTCACCAGCTTCTCCCAGTCTCACCCCACCCCGTCCACACCTGTGTCACACACACGGAAGCCGCTTCCCTTGATCCACTCAGCTTCTCCTCAAGGCTCACGCCCGGGCCAGCCCATTCGGCATCCCCCACACACCCCCTTGCCTGTCACACACACCCTCTCACTCATGTGTCACACTGTGCCACAGCCTCCTCTGGGGCGACAAGCATACACACCTTCTCTTGTCACACGTACCCCTTTGAGGGCCTGAAACATGGAGCCCATTCCTCTCGTGTACCCTTGTTTCTTACACACACACACACACACACACACACACCCTGCATCCTGTCATATCTACAGTCTCTAATGTCACACATCCAGGCCTTACACGGTCTACACAGACACACAGACACACACACACCTATCCTACCCCTCATACTCTCCCACCCAGCTTTACACACCCGCCCTTTCCTCCATGTCACCCAACACACCCACCCGGCCTGTCCCCACGCACAAATCCACCTATGGCCCGCACAGGCCTCCCTAAGGATCAACCCTTGCTCAGGACATCGCTGGGGAGGGAGGCTGGGAAGCTCCGGTCCTCCACAGGCCTCCTGTACTCCTTCCCCTCCCCCGCCAGTTCAGACAGCAAGCCCGGGGGACACCCCAATCCTAAAGGGTCACACCACACCCCCCTCAAGGACACTCAGACGCTCGCCTGAGGGGACCCACGCCCCCATCCTCTGGGCGGCCCCCAAGGACACTCACC
>NW_022900931.1:62789891-62820208 GCF_012274545.1 Fukomys damarensis
GGCTGGCGGTGGCTGCTGGCCCGAGCATCTTCTTCCCCGAGGCTCCCACAGTGGCTGGCCCCGCCCACCCGTGCGAGGCCCCGCCCATGTCGGTCATGATTACGCCCCTCTGCGCCTCCATTGGTCCGCCTTTGAAGTCTGGACCAAGTCCCTCCGGGTTGACCACGCCCCTCACGACGGTAGTGAGTGGGACCTGCGGGCGTCCAGGACAGAATAAGGACCCTGGGCTCCTCTATGCCTTCCCCACCCTTCACCTTTAAAGGACAGTTTCTTGAGCGCTTATTAGGTGCTAAGATTGACTCTGAAGTAGTCGTTTCACAGACGTCATCGCATTTAATCTCAGGACAAACAATTCTGTGAGGTGCTTTTATTATCTCCATTTTACAGATGAGGAAACTGAGCCTCGGAGACCTGACCTCGCGTGGTCAAAATAAGAAATTTCACTTTTGGGTGCCTCCTAACTTGGACAGTAAGAAAATTCCCCTTCAGATTTTCCAACTGTCCCATGAAGAATGGGAACAAGTGTGCTGCGAGGACCCATGGGACTGAATTCGTTGAGCCCCTGAGCTACAGCCTATAACCCTAAGGTAGGCTCACAAATGCCGCTCAGCGACCTCAGCAGTACTTTTGACCGCCTACTAAGTGCCAGGCACTGGCCCAGGTATTCAGATGCAACCAAGGAGCACACAGTTTTGGCTCTGGTGGAGTACTAACTATTCAGGACGTTAGGCAGTTCCGGTTTTCCCATGACAAACCTGCAGCCCGGGAGCGTGGGATTTGCCTTGTCTAAGTGCACCGTTACACAGAGGGAAAATGGATTTGAAGGGAACAAGCCTCACTTCAGAGCTTGAAGTCGTTGGAGGTAGGAAGTTCTTCCTTGGAATGGATCATGGATAATAGTTTGTATTCTCTGACACATGAATTTTCTTCTCCTTAGTTTCCTGGTCTCCAAGGATTCTTTCCTTCCTGGCGTGGCTAGAGGCAAGATTAGGCGCAGAAGTAGCCGGACGGGGAAATTGCGGCAGCTCGGGCATCTGTGGCGCTGGGGATGTGCTCTACTCCTTCCCTTGGTACGCTCTTGGGTCCCCAGGATAAGGGGGAGCAGATGGCCTGGGGTGGATAGGGTGGCCGCCCATCTGTCCCCTCCCCACCCATTGTCCCTGGAGCCAAGGGGGATGGGAGGAGGTTGTGGTCCACTGCAGCCTGGATCCTCCCTCTCCATCTTCCTGGAGGGAGCTGAGGAGCTGGTTGCCATGGAGATAGGCAAGCGGCAAGAGGGAGGATACAGGGAGAGACTGAGGTTAGGCTGAGATACACTCCTCGGGCTCTGCGAGTCACATAACTCACACCACGAAGGTACATATCCCACCTTCCTTGGAGTTGGGCCTGAAGTTGTCCCCTCACACACAGAACCACACAGGGCCTGCTCCAGGTAACACAGGTGCACGGTCTCAGCGGTTCCCCCCAGGCACATGGAGGTAGGCAGGCTCCCAGGGTTAGCCGCTGTGCACACATCTGCACGTACAGGCACCCATCCTCACCTAGGATGCACATTCAGGAGCTTCCATCCAAAGCCACCACATGAGCTTTCACACACAAATGGCAGCTGCATATCAAATATCAAGGTGGTCACACGTAATATCCATGTATGACCTGGGTGGACATATTTAGACTCAAAAACTCCACACACCTGAGCAATTTACATACATGATCCAAGCCACAAGCCTACATTGCAGAAGACATACATGTCAGTGATGCAAGATGTATAAACTGACGAACTGCCCTGATCATGCCTTGCACGTGTAAATTGGGTACCACACACATTTACATATGGGCCCACATAGCATAACATACAAAGACTGGACCTCCAGGGCCACTCACTGATATGCACCACAACAGGGAGCGCTGTGGGCTGCTCAGCACTCTCCCCATCATGCCCACAGCCCCAGCTCCACCCATCCCTCCTAAACCCTCCCGTTTGGACACACACAACAGCACGGCTGGTCACGCACTCACACTCACACACAAACACAAACCTCCTCCTAGATATTTTTAAACGCAGGCTAGTTCCGCTGCCATGGCAACCGCCCCAAACCCATCACCATAGCAACCCAACGTCAGCTTTCCAAGCGCCAAATCCTGGGGGATTGCAGGGCCCTAATCAGAGGCAGGCAGAAGGGGCTGCACCTTCTGCTGTCATCTGTGCCATCCCAGTGTCACATCCCAGAGCTTTCAGAGGTGCGGCCACTCTAGTCTGGGCAGGGGCCAAGGTGGGACACTACTCAGGCCAGGCTGGAGCAAGGGCAGTACCCACCTGCTCTTTTCTCCTGCCCCAGCCGTGCTGTGTGGAGGGGATCCTTGGAGCCAAGGGCTACCTGCACCTGGCCATGCACAGCCTGAGCTTGAATTCTTGCTGTGCCATTTACATACTGTGTGACTTGGGCATGTCCTTACCCTTTCTGAGTCTCACATTCCTGAATTTGGAAAATAACTGCTGTTGGCACTAATGCCCCTTAAAAGACTGTTGTGACTTGGTAATTCAAAGTCAAGGCAGATCTGCAGCCAAATTCTGACCTTCCCATTTCCTAGCTGGGTGAGCTAGCAAGGGACTTCCCTCCTCTGTGACCAACTGGGGTTAAACAGTAATCCAGTGGCCCAGGGCTGTCCCAAGGCTTCCCACTGTGGGGTGTGGTCACTACTCGAAGATCTTTGCCTGTGTTCTAACTTACTAAAGTCTCAAGCATGGTCTTATGGGAAGGTTCTGATGATTATCCTCATTTTGCAGAAGAAGAAACTGAGGCACAGAGATTTTGCCTGGGGTTACACAGCTATGAAGTTTTAAAGGGTGGGATGGATTTGAACCTGGGAAAAGACACGTTCTTCTCCATTTCTCTTTTCTGCCTCTCAAAGAGGGGAGTTTGGAGAAGCATAATAGAATGGTGGACTCCTGCAAATACCGTCTAGCTTGTGTGTTCTGTAATGAAAGGCCACAGGTTTTTAGCCTGCCAAGAGGGGGTTGAAGGGATGCTGTTGTCTGGGACCTCGGGAGGATCGACAAGGCAGTGTGCACCAGGGTAGGGGGCTGAGCATGGGTTGGGCACATGCTATTCCTTATGGGTAGGGAGCAGATCAGGAGAAGCCAGGCCAGCAGGCAAGTGGGCAGGTGTCACACGCGCGGGCTTAGGAGGCAGGCTTGCTGGGATCAAGCCCGCTCCTCTCTTTCCCAGCCCAGTGACCCTAGGCATGGACTTTCCCCAGCCCAAGCCTCAGTGTCACCATCTGTCAAATGGAGTCAAAATCACCCTCAGGGTGTGGTGAGGAGTCCTCAAGCCTGGGTGAGCACCTGACATGGGGCTCAGCAGAGAGACAAATCTGAGCTGATATTAATATCATCCATCCACTCAGTTCATGGGCTTTGGGAGAGGAAGGACTGGGTAGTTCAGGGTTTTGCAAGCTTTTCCAACTCAGTGAGGTATGCACTTCAACCATGACGCAATGCATATCAAATGGAAAGAAAAGTTTCACAGAACCGTGCTTCCCCGGCACCTCAGTCTACGCTTTGTCTAGACTGTGTGCTCAAACTCTGACTCTTGTCTCCTTTTGAAAAGAGCTAGTTGATGTCACAGCCCACTAACCAACTCTGAGGAACTGCAGGAAAAATGCTGGTGTGGAGTTGGTGGGGTGGACTTGGAGCAGAGAATGACTTGGACATCTGAGGGACCCTTGAAGGAAAGGGGTCAGACGGGGGAGCTGGAATGGAGCCGGCTTCTACACCTGGGAGGGCGGCAGGAGCGGCATGGTCAGAAGGCAACACACAACAGCTCGGTACATTGCACAAAAGTGTAGTGGGGCCAAACATGAACACTGACAACCACTCGGTGACTGGTAAATGAGCAATTACTATACTTTGTGAGCTGATGTTAAGCATTGAGGATATATCAATAGCAGTGACTAAAACAGACACAAATAATCTCATGAGCTCTCATTCTTTTTTTTTAATTTTTTGTTTGTTTGTTTGCTAGTCCGTTTTTTTTTTTTTGGTTTTTGACACAGGGTCTCACTATGTAATTGAGACTGACCTGGAACTCACTATGTAGCCCAGGCTGGACTCGAACTCGCAGCGATCCTCCTGACTCAGCCTCCTGAGTGCTGGGATTACAGGTGTGCACCACCACATCCGGCTTCATGAGCTCTCATTCTAAGGAGACAGAAAATGACCAAGTAAAAGAGCTAAGACGTACAGAAGATGGTAAGCCCTGTGGGACAAATGTATCAGAGGAGAGGAGAGGTAGAGAATGGCGTTTAAGGGTGGTGGAAGTTTAAACACAGTGGACAGGGGAGGCCTCACTGAGGAGGTGAAGTCTAGCAAAGGCCTGAAGGGGGTGAGGGAGTGGGCTATGTGGTCTATGCATTGCAGGCAGATGGTGCAGCAGGTGCAAAGACCCTGAGGTAGGAACAGGCTGGCTGGTGAGTTGGAGGGAAAACCAGGAGCCCAGGAATGCTAAGGAGTAGGGGAGGGAATAATACGAGGGGTGAGGCCAGAGAGTTAGGCAGGACAGAATGTGTTGGGTTTTGAGGGCTGTTGAAGATTTAGAATGGACTCTTAGCTAAGAGAGCCACAGGAGGGTTTTGAGCAGAGAAAGGACGCGAGCCGACTGAGGTATTGTCTCAAGATCTGCTCACTGCACCTGAAGAATACAGGGTAAGGGGCAGTGACAGAAGTAAGCCAGGAGGCGACTTGGACCATCTGGGTGAGAGACGCCATGGCTGGACCAGGATGATAGGCAGCAGCAGTGCAGATGGGAAGCCGTCTTGGAGGCCCAGTTCTCTCCTGCAACCACGGGCAAGTCATTTCACCTCTTCTGAGCCTCAGTTTCCCCATTTTCAAATGAGAATATCGAGGAAGACCTCCCCCCGCTCCACCCCTGCACAGTGTGTGCTTCGCAAATATTCTCTGTTGCAGTCACGTCCTACAGCTCCCAGGCCAGGGCACCTCGGTGTCCCGTCCTGGGGGTGCAGGGCTGGGCTGGGGGAGGGGCTGAGGAGCGGTGCGCGCATCCTGCACCCTTGGAGGAGGACCTGGGAGAGAGGAGGATCAGAGAAGCTGGAGCAATAACTCCCGCGCACCCAGAGGCCTGGGGAGGAAGGTCTTTCATTCCTACCAGCCTCTTTGTAGGGTGGGGAAACTGAGGTCCAGGGAGAGCTTAATCCTGCCAAGGAGCCCACAGTACGTTGGGAGCTGAGCCCGGCCTAGAATCCTTCCCTGTTTCTTGTCTCCCAGGGCTGTGTTCCCGGGCTGGCTGCCACCTTTGTGCTTTTGGCCTCTGACCGAGTCCCCGCCCCCACGCGCAGCCCCGACCTCTCCGGCGAGGACTCCCTCCTGTCCCTGGGATCGAATCCAAACTCTCCCTGGAGCTCAGGCCCGCCGCCAATCGTCAGCAGACCCTCTCTCCTGGGTCTTTTCCTCCGCTCCCTCCAGCAGGGGGCCATCACCTTCTGCTACTCCTTCCTCAGCCTCTCCCAGACTTTCGAGCCCGCGGCTGGGGTCGCCTTCAAAAAAGGAAAGTCAGACCGGACGCCGATTTGTGTCCAAAGGAAATACCAATGGAGTCTTGTGAGCACATCGAGAAGCCCTCTATGTGACTCTATTTCTTTTTCCTTTTAAAATTTGTTTTTTCTTTTTTGGTAGATAAATCTGGGGCCTCATGCATTCTAGGCAAGTACTCTACTACTGAGCTACATCCCTTTTTCCTTTTTTTATTTTCCCAGTAGTAGAACCCAAGATCTTTACACTGAGCTACATCCCAGCCTCCTGTGAGCACATCGAGAAGCCCTCTATGTGACTCTATTTCTTTTTCCTTTTAAAATTTGTTTTTTCTTTTTTGGTAGATAAATCTGGGGCCTCATGCATTCTAGGCAAGTACTCTACTACTGAGCTACATCCCTTTTTCCTTTTTTTATTTTCCCAGTAGTAGAACCCAAGATCTTTACACTGAGCTACATCCCAGCCTCCCTTCTTCTTCTTCTTCTTCTTCTTCTTCTTTTTTTTTTTTTTTTTTTTTTTTTTTTTTTTTTTTTTTATTTTCTTTTTTTTTTTTTTTTTTTTTTTTTTTTTTTTTTGGTTTGTTTGTTTGTTTCTTAAATTGGGATAGAATCCCACTAAATTGCCCAGGCTGGGCTCAAACTCGCAACCCTCCTTCCTCAGGCTGCCTAGTAGCTGGGGTTACAGGCGTGCTTTAGCACTCGGGGCTCATTTTTCTTTTTAGTTGACATGGACTTGTACGTATTTATGGGGTACAGTGTGATAATTTACTTTCTGCCACGCAATGGTGAAGTCAGGATAATCAGCACTGCCCGCTCCTTATAATTTATTTGTGTTTAGAGCCCTCAAAGGCCTGTGTTCTAGATCCCCATGAAATATGTAATCGGTTTTGGGAACTATAGTCACTCCACTGAGTGGGGAGCCCCAGAGCTTATTCCTCTTCCTGTAACTATATTTTGGTTCCCGCCTCTTCCTTCCGTCCCCACCCTTTCACCTCCCCAGAGGCAGGGTCTCAGCATGTAGTCCAGGCTGAACTCCTCCTGCCTCAGCCTGCCCCTGGGATTACAGGCACCTGTCACAGCTCCTGGCTCCCTGTCGTTCTTTGAGACCAACTGTTTTAGCTTCCACATGTGCGTGAGAATATCTGGTACTGTATTTGTTTTACTGCTTATTCTAGCTTATTTCATTTCCAATGTTCAGTCCATGTTGCTTCTTTTCAACGTCACTGAATAACATTCCATTGCTTCGGCACCATGTTATTTTTAGCCAGTCACAGGCCGATGGACTCCTCTGCAGGTCTCGTATCTGCTGTTGTGTTGGTGCTGGTGCTGGATCGGCTGTGCATTGTTTTCCTTCTCACCTTGGCTTTGTGGAGGAAGGAGCTTTTTTTTTTTTTTTTTTCCAGAGTATGACTTTGCAAATAGTACAGGTGGGGAAACTAAGGCACGGGAGGCCAGATCGCTAGTGGAACTGTAGCAGAGCTGGGCTTTGATGGCTGGCTGCAGGGCGGCCCTGGTCACAGTGTGGCGGTGTCCTCCTGCGCCGGGACCCCAGTCCCACCCTTTGTCACCCCGCAGTCTCCTCCCTCCCTAGGGATCCCTAGGCTGCTCCCCTTAGAACCAGCAGACGTGGTAATCCCTCCCCTCCCCACCCATAAGCACTAATTTTAAGTGCCATAAGTGCCTAATCTTTGGCCCTCCCGTCTTTCCTGTTCTGTCAAGATCTTGCAAATATTTCTTCTGCCTCGAGAGGAGCGACTGTCTAGACCTTGGAGAAGCTTCTGCGGTATAAAGTCAGACTCTGCTGCTCAGTAGCTGAATGAACTCGGACAAGTTATTTAACCTTTCTGGGCTTCCCTTGCTCCGACTGTAATATGGGAATTTTAAATACTAGTACCTTTCCATAGGATCGGGACAAGCTGGACTGTTAAATTTTGTAGCATTGGCCTACACTGAGCCCTGCAATGATGTTAGTTTCCCTCTTTTTTTGGGGGGTACTGGGGATCCAACTCCGAACCTTGCACTTCCCAGGCAGGTGGTGACACCGCTGAGCTCAATCCCCAGTCCTCCCTCTTTTACTCTGCTGTGTCATATTCCATTTCCAGAACATTGCACGTGTCTGGCCCTAACAGTGAGTGTTCCTTCCACGCCTCACTTCCTAATGGGACGTCCGTGTGTGAGAACACACACACTTTACAGGCTTGCCACAGAGGGGATACCTGAGTCTTGAGGAACTCCATAGTTCATTTCTCCAAAAACTGACAGATTGCTCTCCGGAATGGGCGCTCCTTACTGTACTGAATGACCCCCTCTTCCATAAACTCCTGCGGAACATGGTGGGTTTTTTTTCTTCTGTACCGGGGACTTTGGGAATTGAACCCAAGACCTTTGCCCTAAGCTACAGCTTCAGTCTTTTTTGGTTTTTTGCTATGTTTTAATTTTTTTGGTACTGTGGATGGAACTCAGGACCTTGTGCTTGTGAGGCAGGTGCAGCGCCGCTGAGTTAAATCCCCGGCCGTGTATGTTTTAATTTCGAGACAGGGTTTGCTAAATTGCCTGCCTCAGCCTCCCAGAGGGCTGAGATTACAGGCATGTGACACCATGCCTGGCTATGAACACAGTCCTCTTCCTCCTTCTATTCTCTGGTATTTTATTTTGTTTGTTTGTTTGTTTTAGACAGAGTCTTGATATGTAGCTCAGGCTGGCCACAAATTCGCAGCAATCCTGCCTCAGCCTCCAAAGTGCTGGGATTATAGGCCTGTGCCACCATGCCCGGCACCTCTTTTCTCCTCTTTTCTCCGATACAGGGTCCTGGTATGCAGTTCAGGCTGGCCTTGAGCTCACTATGTAGCCCACACTGGCCTCAAACTTACAGCAATCGTCCTGCCTTAGTCTCCTGAGTGGTGAGATTACAGGTGTGCACTACCATGCCGTTTGAACAGTGTTTTACACTGATTGTTGCCGGTTCTGGTACATGGGAAAGGAGGAGAGAGCTGCTCTATGTACAGTTTCCCTTCTCTGGGCTTCTTTCGTCTTCATGACCACCCAGAATGACCACAGACAAATAGGCGTGTGAGTGTGAGTGTGTGTATCCATTCATTGTTAATTTTTTTTAGACAGGGTCCCACTATGTAGCCCAGGGTGTCCTCAAACTCATGGTGGTAGAATTACAGGTGTGTGTCACCGTGCCTGGTGTGCACTCACTTTTCAGGCTTTAAATATCCACGTTGTAATATTTTACTCCCTTCCAGAGTGGAAAAGGGATCGTAGGTGGTGCCTCGCTCCTAGACTTAGGAAGACGCACCATTCATCCCGTGTTTGCTGGCCAAGCCCTCTTTGGCACTAACTTGTTTATTCCTCAAGGGACACTGTGAGACCCCTGTTGCTGTTATCCCTGATGAGGAAACCACCACCACTCATGGAGAAATCAACTATAAGAAGCAGAGCTGAGTAGGGCATGGTGGTGCACGCCTGTAATCCCAGCACTCAAGAGACAGAGGCAGGAAAATCACTGCAAGTTCAAAGCCAGCCTGAGCTACATAGTGAGTTCAAGGCCAATATAAACAAACTATATAATGAGACCCTGTTTCAAAAAACAAAACAAAACAACAAAAAAACAAAAAAGAAGCGTAGCTGAAGCTGGGCATCATAGCACATGCCCATAATTCTACTTTGGGAGGCTGAGGCAGGAGGATTTCAAATTTGGGCCAAGCCTGGCAACCTAGTAATTAGTGAGACCCTGACGCAAAATTAAACCAAAGAGATATAGGCACAGCTCAGTGTGAAGATCCTGGTTCAATCCTCAGTACTATTAAAAAAAAAAAACAGCACTGGGATTGTGGGGTGTGTGTGTGTGTGTGTGTGTGTATGCATTTTGTATTTTGAGACAGGGTCTTGCTGAGTTGCTAAATTACCTAGGCTGGGCTCGTGATCCTCCTGCCTCAGCCTCCTTCAATGCTGGGATTATAGTCCTGTACCACCACACCCAGTTAAGAGAGCTGGGATTTGAATCCAGACTGATGGGGTCATTGGCCAGCTAGTACCTCCCCGTGAGAAGACCATGCAAAGCACCAGAGGTTACTAAGCGCTCTCTGCTATCACTGCTGAGCAATTAGCCTGAGCAGGTCAATGCAGCTGGTGCTGTACCATGTGCTAATGATCTGAGCTACTGGGACACCTTGTTTTTTTGTTTTTTTTTTTTGGTACTGGGGATTGAACTCAGGTCCTTGCGCTTGTAAGGCCGGCCACCAAACTACTGAGCTAAATCCCCGGCCCATGGGACACCTTGTTGTCCAGGCTGGCCTCGAAGCCCAGTGATGTGGCACACACTTGTAATCCCGGCACTTGGGAGGCTGAGGCAGGAAGAGCACCATGAGTTCGAGGCCAGCCTGGGCTATATCTCGAGGTCTACGCCAGTCTGAACCATGTAATGAGGCCCTATCAAAGACAACATGCACACAAACACCAGGCTGGTCTTGAACTCTTAGGCTCATCCTGCTTCTGACTGGAATAGCTGGGACTACAGGGCCCACTGCACCTAGCAGCTAGAGGAACATTTCACAAGCACTTCATATTAAAACAAAAAACAAAAGAAACAAGCAAACCCAAAAACCACCAAACCAAAAAAAAAATGTCCGCAGGTTCCACGGCCCACACCAGACTTAACCATCAGCTTGTCTTCCGCCTACCCCCAGGGGCACTGGAGAGTCTTGGGGCTTGGTCCCCCCTCCCTCATTCTCTCCTCCTTTCCTCTCTTCCTTCCATCCTCACCTCCCCACTCTGTCTGTCTCTGTCTCTTTCAGGTTGGCCCAGAACTTGTGACCCTCCTGTCTCAGCCTCCCAGTGTGCTGAAAACTGGCGTGCATCACCACACTACCACAACTAGCTTCTTTTCTTTCTTCATTCACTTGTTTGGTGATTTATTCCTATCATTCATATTCATTCCCCCCTGAATTCATGTAAGAATTCAAACTTGTACATTCACCTACCCTCTCTACGCTTCCCCTCGGAAGTCTTCTGGGACCTCCACACGTCCAGAGCCAAACTCCTCACCTCCATCGCCCACTCTCCCCTGCACCCGGGACTCATCTAATCTCTAGAAGTAGAAACTATCTCAGCAGCTGTGCCAGGGATCAAACACTTCGGAATCATTTTTGACTCCTCTCTCCCTCTGCCTCCCAACACCCAACCCATCCGCGATCCCGCCAGCTCTACCTTCAGGATCTGTGCAAATTCTAACCACTTCTCACCACCTCCTCTGCTGCTGCCCTCGAAAAGCCATAGTGTCTCATTGGAATTTTTAAATCTTTTGCTTAAAAACTTTTATTGAGGGCCAGGGACTTAGCTCAGTGGTTCTGCCGCCTGCCTCACAAGCTCAAGGACCCAAGTTTGATCTCCGGTACCAACAAAACAAAAAAAAACCTTTTGTTGAGGTGAAATCCATGTAACATAAAATTAACCATTTTAAAAACATACAAGTCTAGCATTTAGTACATTTGTGGTGTTGCTCAATCATCGCCTCTGTCTAGTTCTAACACTTCCCCACTCCCTGTACCGGGAATCAAATTCAGGACCTTGCGCTTGCCAGACTTTATATTTTGTTGTTTTTTTGGTACCGGGGATCAAACTCTGGACCTTGCACTTGTGAGGCGGGCGGCAGAACCACTGAGCTAAATCCCGGCCCTCCGCTTTGTTTTCTTTGTGGCATTTATGTTCTCACATGTATTTATTTACGTGTAATTGTTTAGCTGCCTTTCACTAGGTCAAGGGCTTCCTCTTCTTTGTTCACCCAGAAAAGGTGTCTGGAACATAGTAGCTGCTCACTAAATGCGTGAAGAACTAATGAACTGGATTCATTTCCAGAAGGAGAATGCAGTTAACAGAAGTGTAGCCTGTGGGAAGTCCTTCAGCTGGTAAGAGGAAGATTCAGGATCCTAACACACATTTCTCTGACAGCATAACTCAGGATATTAACAGGGCTGTCTTGTGAACTTTATATCTTGGACTTAGAACATCCCAGAATGTTAGTTGTTTTTTTGTTTTTGTTTGTTTGTGTGTGTGTGTGTGTGTGTGTGTGTGTGTGTGTGTATTTTCAAGATACAACTTACAAGGGGGAAAATTCATATGCAGAGAAGGGAGAGGGCTCTAGGTTTGGTTCGTGGCAATGTCAGGGCCAGACTTATGTTTCAGGGATGGATTCTCCGGCACACAGCGGACAGTCAGTAAACACAGGATGACTGGCATTCAGGGCAACTTTACAATGAAGCTCACGCAAGTTTCAGGGCATCTGATTTGCACAGGCCCTGCCAAGACCCTCAGAAAGACCTTGTTGATATGTTCTTATAGTCTGATGTTTTATAAAATATGCAAAGGGAAGATATTTAAGGTGCATTTGGTGAAGACCAGTTCTTTTTCCTGTAGTACTTCTTTGTTGCAAATCCCTTTGCCCTGGGTGATGTGGGAGTACCCTCAGGGATTTGTAGACTCCTGATTGGGTTTGGAAAGATGTTTTTCGTGTGGATCATAGACACTGCGGTTACGGGTGTACCTAAGCTACCTAACTAGTTATCCTGGTGTAGAAAGGGCTTCCAGGAATGCTCCAATAACTCACTAAGTGTAAAGCCCCAGTCTGGTGTAGCATGATTGTGTCCTCTTGTGGACACCCTGGAAGCACCTGTGTAAGAGAAATGAGTCAAGAATTGAGGTTATGGAGCCAGAAGCTACTCTGTGGAAACTGTTTCCGAAACATACAGCAAACATGAATTCTCCAGAAAAATTCTCATGATATCACCAATGCTATTTGGAAGCTGAAACTTTTTTTACATTGTTAAAACAACAACAAAACAACAACAACAAAAAAAAACAAAAACGGAAAAAGGCCCATTGGCCAAGCTAGAGGTAAGATACTGTCTTTTTTCTCTGTAGATATATTATAAAATGTGTATGAAGCAAAAAGTAAGCCTATCAGGAACTAAATTAAAAATAGCACATTATCTTTAGGGATTTTTACAATGTGGTATTTGTTAGCTCTTCTAAATACGTATGTACTTTATTCCTACTCATTTATTTATCCCTACTCATACCCTCTGGTACTGAGGATAGAACCCAGGGCCTTCGCACTGAGCTACGTCTCTAGCCCGTTTTTATTTTGAGACAGGATCTCACTAAGTTACTACATTGCCCAGAGTGGGCTCGAACCTGAGACCTTTCTGCTTCTACCTCCCAGAATGCTGGGATAACAGGCTTACACCACCATGCTAGGCTACTTCATGTTCCGAGGAAATTTTCATGCTCATACAAGATTTTGTTTGTGTTTTTACATTTTTAAAAAGAGGGCCCGCCCCCTCAAATCCATAAACTGGATCCGCCGGGTGGATGACTTATCTGTGTGACCCGGGCTGGCGTCTGTATCTTACGGAGCCGGCTTCCTTAGTGGCTAAAATAATGTTCACTTTTCCGGGGTGTTGTGAGCTTTAAATAAGCGAAGGCTTTCAAAATGCTTTGTGCAGAACCGGAACCCACCGAGCAATGAGAAACCTATTTAGCCTTGACCAGCAGCCAAACTCTTCCAGGGCGCGTGCACACCGACTCTCCATCAGCACCATTTCCACGTGGGGGCGGAGTCAAGAGCCTGTTTCCGGGATCCTCCATCCACCCTTCTCTAGGGAACTACTCTTTTGTATGACTGGCAGCATTATTAGCCAGTAATGATTGGAGACGAGAAAGACGATAGGGGGCCGTTTAGGAACGCCTCTTCCAAATTGGCCAGTTGCAAGGTTTGGAGGGCGGGTTCTCCTCTGGGATGGGACAGAGTGACGGGCGTCGTCTTCAACCAATGAAAACTTGGATGCGGGTAAGCCAAGCCAATCAAGAGTGGGAAGGAGCCTGGGGCGGGGCTGGAGTGCCGGCGGTTGAACCGCTCGCGAGGAGGGGGTATCCGTGGAGAAGGTGAGAGGCTGCTGGATCGCTGGGTGCGCGGGCAGCGGCGACGATCTTAGGGGGAGGGGGCTCTCGGGGAGGGTGGGCTTCGGCGGGCAGCTGACTGGCAGAGTGGGAATCAGGACCGGGTGCTCTTTAACATGAATAGACGCTAGAATGAGGGGTTGTGGGGACAGAGGTTTGTGTGTGTCTCGTGTGTGTGTGTGTGTGTGTGTGTGTGTGTGTGTAGGGTCTCGTAGGAGAGACTAACGGGGGAAGTCAGTGCAGGAACAGCAGATGATAGAATACAGAGCTGCTGACAGCGTTGCGATTTAATAGGAGTTTTAAAGGCAGAGCATTATTGCAACACTAACTGGGAGGGCAGCGGTTCCCCTTTCCATTCTAAACTTTGACTTGGGTGATGAAGAAGCAGTCTTGAGAGGGAGGAAGGGAGGCCCTTAGGAATGAGGGTTTGCTTTGATGAGCTGTGAAGCCGTACCATACATGTACTGATTACTATGTGCAGACATCTAGCAAGTGTTTTACATTACTAATACTATTACTAATAATATTAATAATAATGTGCCGTGGTGGGGATGGAACCCTGGCTTCTTCCACTGAGCTACACTCCCAGACCCTGAATTAACTACCTGTTAATTTTCCTAACAAGTCCTATTAGTGGTTAAGTGTGGGCTCTGGCTTCTGGTGGCCCCAATTTGAATCCTAGTCCTGTACTAGCCCTGAAACTAAACGTCACACTGGCTTGGGGCAAGTTGTGAACCCTTCTGTGCCTTCTTTTGGTCAGTGGTAAAAGGACCTCAACTCTTCTCTGTGTACCATGTGCTTAATAGCTTCAGCCTCTGCCTCATGTTGACTCCTGGGTGTCTATACTTTCAGCCTGGATTTCTGTCCCGAATTTCAGGCTGACGTCTAATGGCCTACTACTCCTCTTTAATTGGAAGTCCAGCTGACATCCAGACGTCAAACTAACTTGTGGTCTCCTCCTTTCAGCCTCTAAACCCAGCTGACGGCAGGTCCTTCTTCCAGGCCCTCAGCACAAATACCCTGAAGTTGTCCATCCCTCCCACCGTTTCTCTAGCCTGTATGTGTGTGATCTGTTTTTCACCAAATCCATTAGCTTTATCCTCAGAACATCCAGAATCAGGTGCAGTGGTGCACATCTGTAATCCAGTTATTCAGGAGGTTGAGGCAGAAAGATCACAAGTTTGAGGCCAGCCTGGGCAGCTTAGTGAGACTGTCTAGGGTCGAGGGGAGGTCTGGGTGTGGGTGTGGCTCAGTGGCAGTGCTTTCAACCCCTGGTACTGCAAACAAAAACAAACACACAGATCTAGGATCCAGCCAGTTTCTCAGCACCACTCTTGCTACTACTCTGGGCCAGGCCATTTCCTGTTCTTACCTAGTCTGTTGTGATCTTACTGGGCTCCCTGCCAGTGCCCTTGACGCCCACAGACAAGGGGGTTCTGTTGAAATAAAAGTTAGATTGTACCACTGCTTTCTTCTCTCTCCTGGCTCCTACTTCACTCAACAAGAGTCCCCACGGTGCCCACAAGGCCCCCAAGTGATGCAGCTTCCTCCTCTCTCCTCTCAAGTCTCCCCCTTCCCCATCTCCCTTGGTCACACTGCTGTAGCCACCTTGGCTCCCTCACTGTTCTCTGGATACAGCAAGTACAGTGTCACCTCGGGGCTTTTGTACTTGTCTTCGTGTCTTCCTCCTCCTCCCCTTTCAGTCTCTGTTAACATGTTAACTTCACAGACAGGCCTTGCTGACCACTCAAGCTAGACTACCTCCTGCCCCTCCCTGGCTCCTTGGCTGGCTTAATTTTCCTTCATGACTCCACTACCTGAAATAGATTGTTACAGCCACTGAAGTTCTCAGACCTGCCCCCCTTCACTGGCTCCGTGTGGCACCTGCACCCGCTAGGGCACATAGGTGCCCAGAGCATCCTCTAAGCAAGTGGTGGTGGTTTTATGGCACGAATGCCACAGCCGGCTGTTTGTTATCTTTGGAAGCCCTAAAAGGTTCTCCATCACCACCATCATTATCACCCCTCCTTGGATCTCCTCAATGGTTTACACAGGGTTGCTGAGCTGGGAGGGTCTGTGTCAGTTGGTGGGGTCAGGGTGGGACAATAACCTGGACAGACTGTGGCACCCAAGGTCAGAGGGTCTCAGATTTAGTCCCTGAAGGAGCTTGTAGGATTTAAATAGGCTGGTTCAGAGTTTGGGCTGGAGGGAAGCGACTTCACTGACTCATCAGCAGACCCTCTGCTGAGCAGTGTTGGGGACACTGAGGACCCAGCCTGGCAGGTGGGCTTCCAGGAGGAGGGGGTGGAGCTGAGGGTTGGACGGTGACCAGGAAAGAGCTGGGAGGAGACTTTGGTGTCTCCTCTATGACCCCGTTCCGTGGCACTTCCGGTTACATTGTTACTCTGTCAGGACAGGGGACTGAAAGTACAAGAATGATAAACCGGCTCTGCCCTAACAGCTCATGGCCTGTCCTCTGAAAAAGAGGTCACACTGTCGGTAACAGGAGTGCCCTTACAGGGCTGGGCTGGGGGCTCCCAGGGGCGGTGATTTGGCCGTGGCTGCTGAGGGAGGTGGTGGTGTGGATCTGTCTTCGAGGAGCTCAGCATGGAGAGAATTAGTGGGCGCTGTGAAGTCTGTGAGCATCCCGGGAGTGAGATTGGGGAGGAGGAGCCAGGGGCGGTGATGTAACCCTGGAAAGCCGAAGGGGTCGCCTTAGTGAGAGGGGACAAGGAGAGGACTGGGGCGGGGAAATTGAGTGCGCCTGAGCTGGAGCCTTGTGGTCCTGAAAGCCGGTGTCAGTTCTGTGGGCCACGGTGGGGCACTGGGGCGTCCCCGGGCGCTGGGCTGGGCGGTGACGTCACGGGCTGGCAGGGGCGAGGCCTCGAAGGCATCTGGGGTGCCCGGCCCGGAGGCTGAGGCAGAGAAGCAGAGCTGGGAGAGACTTGGGACTGGAATGGAGTCAGCCACCAGGATGGGACACTGGTCTCAGAGCGAGCTCGGAGGATGCAGGTAGAGGGAAAGGGTCAGGGAGGGAGGGAATGGGAGCCCGGGCCGGCGGAAATCCCAGAAATGGGAGGAAGGTGCTCCAGGAGGGGATCTCGAATGGAAGAGAGGTGGGACGTGTGTGTGCAGGTGGAGAGGGAGCTTTGAATACAATTTGGAGGGAATCCAGGTGAAATATGGGCGGAAAGCGGGGTGTGCGTGGAGTAGAACCTTGAACAAATAAATATGCGGGTAGAATTCCGGCAGAATAGGGGGGGGGGGGTCGATTTCAGGTAGAATATGCAGGGAACTCTGGGAGAACGCGGGGGTGCTGGTGTAGGGAGACGCAGCTCTCCCCAGCCTGGGAGAGCAGGATGGAAATAGGGGATGCTGTGGGGAGAAGGGGCTGGTTTCTGGGGAGCGCAGCACAGGGGAGCAGGGCCGGAATGGTGCAGGGAGGGGTTTCTGCAGAAGGCGGGGCCTGGAGTCCCGCGGCTGTCTAGGCTGCGAGTGGCGAGGACCAGGGCTCAGGCAGGAGGGTGGAGCCGGCAGGAGTGCGGGCTTCTTTCGCCAGCGGTCGGGCAACACTTTCGAGCCAGAAGGAAGTGTGTGTGCGGGTGACGGGGAGAGTCGAATTCAGGCCGATAACTCCGAGGCCGAGGTGGCTGGGTGAGAGTAGGCGTCAGTGGAAGTGGCAATGAGCTGCTGCTGCGGCGGGCGAGAATGGGGGCGTTGTGCGGTGGCGGGGAAGAGGAGGGCAGGGCCGGGCGGGCGGCAGGGATGGAGTGTGGCCGACCCCCTTCCTCCTCGGGCACGACAAGTGGGGGCGGCGAGGCTGTGCTGCCTCTCAGGTGTTCCGCGGTGCCGCCAACTCCTTAGTAACCTCCCGCGCCTTGGTAACCGGGACGGCGCGGCCGCTGATTGGCTCGCAGAGTGGGTGGGCAGGAACTGTGGGCGAAGTCTAGAACTCTCGGTGGGTTGGGGGCCGCGCTTCCAGACCACAGCCTTGGGGGCCAGGGTAGGAGATAGTTGTTGAAACGTGCAGCGACTTGTTTGGAGCATTGCCTGGGATTATTAATTTAAGCCTCCTAACCCGCATAGAGTGAAAGCATAATTGCAAGAGTGTGAGTTTTCCGGGAGACTAGGCTCCCCAGGTTTCGTGAGCCCCTCCAAAAAGCAGCAGAGAGGCTCCCTCCAAATAAAGATAAGAGCTGAGATCTGGAGGCAGAGAACTGCCTGACAGGACGTGTGGGAATCAGGCGGTTTCCTTGGGCTCCTGAGAAGGGGCGGTCTGGGATTGACGGAAGGGGTTTGCAGAAGTTGCGGACCTGTTCATTTGTCTGAGAAGAGTTCAGAAATTTCATTTAATTCTCAAAGGCTAAAGGACTCTGCAAACGTTACAGTCATAGAGTTTCAGGCTCGTCTATCCTGCCTCACAATGCGTTTTCCAGTGTTAGACTCTAGGAAGAACTTCTTGGATAAAGTGTAGGACTAAAGGTTAGGGGGAGAAGGAGACCGGGGGTCGGAGTCGGGGGAGGGGGTTGGGTGTCCCATGATCTGGGGTGGTGGCTCTGTCCTTGCAGCAGCTGTGGGACGCAAGACAGAAGTCCTTTTCTTGCCGAGCCTGTTTTCCCATCTGTAGGCTGGAAAAACTGTATAAGGCGTGTACTTTCCTTTTTCCTGTGGTCTCTTTCAATATCAGAAGCAATAATAGCAATGATGATAATGCTAAGATGAATTGAATATTGCTGCGTGTCAGGCATTCAGTCATACCAGTGCAAGGGTGTGAGCAGTTACTGGGTGAGGCTCACAAAGGCCGTGTGAATGACATCTGCACTGGGACATCTTGGATCCCGTCACTTAGCGTCCTCAACCCACACACTCTCTTCCAGCCCTGCCGACCTCCTTGCTGATTTTAGGGAAAAACCCTGGAAAATGCCACCTTGAGCCTTTGGCTAGGTACTCTCCTTCTGATATTCATCTTCCTCCATCCTTCCCTCCGGCCCTCCTTGGCTAAGAGAGCAGCTCTTTCCTCCATCACAGCCTCTTAACCCACTACATGACTTTGCGCATGTGTGTACGTGTGTGAGTGTGCACACACACACGTGTGTGTGTGTGTTACTAGGGATAGAACCCAGGGCCTTTGCATTGGGCTACACCCCTTTTTAATGTTTCATTTTGAGACAGGGTCTTACAGTCAGTAAGTTGCCCAGGTTGAGCTTGAACTTGCAGTCCTCCTGCCTCAGCCTCTCAGAGTGATAGGCTTACAGGAGTGTGCCACCATGCCCGGCTGTGTACATTTTAATGCTTGGGACTGTTTGCTCCTTTCCCGAGAGCAGGAGCATGGCCTGTTTTCTCATCACATCCGCAGCACCCAGGATGGTCCTTGCTCTATGGCTCTAGACCAGCTCGTGGAGGGGTTAGGAAACTTGCAGAAGAACCTGGGTAGGAACTCAGGCACTGCTCCTCATGCAGTCCTGGAATCCTGGGTGGGCAGCAGAGGCCTGATCCTCTCTTCTAGCTCCTTATAGTAGCTCTGCTGCCTAAAAGAAGTTGTTTATGCATACAGCAGACTAGTGAATCAAATCTGATTAATTCGGTGAATCACCGATGCTGTTTGGCACCGGCCGTTTCCTGGATTTGGAGCACATGGCTGTGCTCTCACGTCCCTCAGCACTCTGCTCAAGGGTCACCTCCTCCGAGAGGCCCCCTACGGCTGCTTGAGCCCTGTGCTCCTCCTGTGCTTCTTTCTAGCTTGGTTTTCCCCCACAAATGTCTGCTGCATGAATGAATACTAATCGGCAGTATGAATCATGATGCTCTTGGTGATCACATATTTCTACTGGACAGCATGTGTTGGACATACTAACGTGGAGGACATAATTCTTAGAGCTTTTATGTGTGCTGTCCACTTTAATCCTCAGAACACGTTTGTGCCGTTATTATACCCATTTTCCAGATGAGGAAGGGGGCACAGACCAGTGAAGCCATTAGCTGATGAATGATGGATCCAGGATGTGAATCCTGGTTTTCCAGCGCAAGAGCCTGGGCTCTCAGCCCCTCTGGTCTTTGCCTTACCGCCCTCTCCAGTGAGCCGGGCCATGGACCAGCCAGCCGGCCTGCAGGTGGATTACGTCTTCCGGGGTGTGGAGCACGCTGTGCGGGTGGTGGTCTCGGGGCAGGTGCTGGAGCTGGAGGTGGAAGACCGGATGACAGCTGACCAGTGGCGGGGCGAATTCGACGCCAGCTGTGAGTTCCCCAGCGCCTGCCTAGGGTGGGCTCACCTCTTTCCCGAGGTCGGCTTCTCCCAGAAGGCAAGGCCAGCTGGAATCCCGCCCTCTGCCTCTGCTGTGTGACCACAGTGCGCCTTGCGGGTGGGACAGAGGCCTGTTCCTCGCGGAGGTCCTGCAGCTGGAAAGCTTGGATACGCTGACCTTGGGCTGGGCAGGTGGTCGGACCTCAGGAGGGACTTTTCTTCCCACCTAGTCATTGAAGATTTGACTCACAAGACAGGAAACTTCAAACAGTTCAACATCTTCTGCAACATGCTGGAGTCGGCCCTTACCCAGGTGGGGACAGGATTGGGGGTTTGGGGGAGGTTTCTGGCCCCCAAACTCCTGGCATGGGTGCCCATCTGATGTTTGCAGGCCCCTCTGCTGTCCTTTTCATTGAAGGGATAGGGCTTTTTCTTGTCTCTCAAATGTAAATGGCTTATTCTGGCTCTCATAGTAGTTATTTTCATGTAGACGATTCATACCACAGAGAAATGTACAGAAAGTAAATATCCCTCCAATTCTCATGTCCATGCTTGTTCATATTTGGGTGAAAAGCACTCCAGCCAATTTTTCATTTCTCTGTGTGAGTGCCTGTGTGTATATGTGTATGTGCGTGTGCGTGTGTATTTGCAGGTCTCTGATTACACATAGTTGATATACTTTCTTTTCTTTTTCTTTGTCTTTTGAGACAGTCTCACTATACAGTTCAGGCTGGCCTTGAACTCACTATGTAGTCCAGGCTGGCCTCAAACTTGCAGCGACTCTCCTGCCTCAGCCTCCTGGGTGGCATAGTTGTCATTTTCCAAGGTATTCTGCTTCCTGCTTTGAAAAGATTCAGTGATATTTTATAAGAATTCAGTTACAGCCATGAGTCTGGCCATTCATGGCTTTGTTTTGCAGAGCAATCGCAGTGTTGTAGACATGGAGGATATTGTGGTGAACCAGAGAGACAAGATCTCTGTCACCTTGAAGTTGACCTTCTAGGGGGAGACACAGAACATCGGAAAAAATTTTAATATCAGGTAGTTAAAAGTATTAATGGAAAAAAAAGCAGATTAGAACATGGAGCGTCGGGGATGATATTTGATAGTACTCTACTTTTAAACTATCAAGTATACTATTTCTCTGATTGCAGATAAAATGCACCCTTATAAAGCTGAAGACACTAAACTAATGTGTGGCTTAGAAAGTGACAATCCTTTAAAATCCCCCTTTCATCCTTCACCCAGTGTATATAACCTCTTAGAATCTACAGGCAGTATAGCATCATGGCCAAGAATTCAGACTGCGAATTCAGACTCATCACTGTTACTTCTAGCTGGAAACCTTGAGCCAGTTGCTTCCCTGTAGTGCCTTAGTTTCCCTATCTGTAAAGTGGGAATAATAGTAGCTCCCATTTAATAATATTCTGACGAGTAAATGAGTTATTGCATAGAAAAAGCTCAGTATAGGGCCAGGGATTTAGCTCAGTGATTCTGCCACCTGCCTCACAAGCACAAGGCCCCAAGTTCAATCCCCAGTACCAAAATAAATAAATAAGTAGCACAGTATAGTGTCTGGTGAATAATAGCTACTACATAAGTTCTGTTTTTATTATTATCAGCTTTTGAATTTATTCTAGGTGTTAGTGGTTGCTTACTATTTCCTTGTACACATTCATCATCATGTATCTAACTCAGTGATTCTCAGACTAATGTGGTCAGTAGTATTCTCAAATACTACTGAGGACCCAGAAGAGCTTTTGTTTATGCAGATCATATCTATCAATAGTTATTTGCCACATTGGAGACTAAAACCAAAATTTAAAGATCTTTATGAATTCACGTAGAAATAACTGTAGTAAATTTGTTCCATGTCAACCTAAATATCATTGTAACAAAAAATATTTTTCCTAAAACAAAAAACTAGCAAGGGCGATAGCATTGTTTTACATTTTTGCAAATCTTTTAAATGTCTGGCTTAAATAGAAAACTGCTGGAGTCTTATGTGCTTCTGCATTCAGTGTGATTTGATTGAAGAAAATGTAGAAAACTCCTGGCTCAAACAGACAGACAATTGGAACAGGAAGTACTGTAATAGTGTGTTCAAATACTTGTATTTACTGATACACTAAAACTGGACAAGTGTAATTTCTTGAAGGTTAATGGCAATGTGTAATCGAACTCCTATCACTATGTTGAAACCCCTCAATGTGGGCCAGGGATTTAGCTCAGTGGTTCCGGTGCCTGCCTTACAAGCGCAAGGACCTGAGTTCGATCCCCGGTACCAAAAAAACAAAAACAAAAAAAGAACCCTGGATGTATCTTCTACTTCCCATGGATCTTTTTCCCCTGTGTGATTTTTGTATCATTTCTACAGGTCATTTGAGAAATACCGGTTCACTGAGTTGTACAGATCTTCAGAATGTTGACCCATTTCATTATACAGTATTGGAGGGTGACATTCATTACTATCCCCAGTGATTTTACCAGCAGTCTTGAACATGGTGAAGCCATCAGGTGCACAGTGACAGGCACACATTTTCTAAAATTTGAATTCAAATTTAAGTGCAAAGCTTGTGTGAATATCATCGACGACAAATCCCATCGAGAGTTCTTCTTGATGAGATAGGCTTCCTTGGTGCATTTTTGAGAAAATGCCTGCCGACTTCCCAAGGCTGAATAACGTCATTTGACTGTTGGTTTACCTTTCCGTGAAGAAGTGGCTAATCCGGCTCAGAACTCAGTGACCCAGGTGCTTCTGCTCAGCATACTGTCACCCTGTCACCCTTTAGTGTGAGCAGAAGTACTTTGTGTGTCCCTCCCACTTTCTTGTGCATTCAGGGGTTGTGAATCACTAAATTAATACTTTGTATTCTCTCTCTCTTTTTTTTTTTTTTTTTTTTTTTTTTTGGTACTGGAGATTGAACTGAGGGCCTTGTGATTGCGAGGCAGGTGCAGTGCCCCTGAGCTAAATCCCTGGCCCAATACTTTGTACTCTTTCATCAAGAACATTTCTAAGCCAGGTGTGGTGGTGCACACCTGTGATCGCAGCACTTGGGAGGCTGAGGCGGGAGGATTGCTGAGCTCTAGGCCAGTCTGGACTGTATAGCAAGGCAGTGTCTCAAACAAAACAAAAAACCCCAGAACATTTCTTTTTCATTTCCTGCCTTCAGTTTGTCTCTTTATTTCTCCCTCCTCCCCACCCCCTCTGAGCCTGCATGGCAGTGGCGATTAGTGGCCGCTGGCACCATTTGATGCCCCTGGCATGAGTTCTGCTAAGGCCTCTGCAGGTTTACCCAGCTGTGTTTTGGGACCATTAGCGTGGTTGTCACCACATCGAAAGAGGCACATGATATCTTGGTATGATGAAAATTGTTTTGACCTCATGGACTCCCCGAGAGCATCTTGGGGACCCCAACCACAGGCCCAAGATGTCGCCCATGGCTGAGTGCTTAGTTTCTTTCTGTTCATCCCTCTGAGCACGTCCTTGTCCCCTGTCCCTGGATGCGGCCTTCCTGATCATCAGCCCATGGGCCTGGGCGCGGAGGCTGTGCGCACTGGCTGTGGCCATGCGGGACCTGTGGCTGCCCCTCCCCTCCTCTCCCACAGAGCAGTGAGGCAGTGACTCTGGACCTGCTGACCTACACAGACCTGGAGTCTCTGCGGAACCGCAAGCTGGGTGGCCGCCCGGGCACCCTGGCCCCCAGATCAGCCCAGCTCAACTCCAAGCGCTACCTGATTCTCATCTATTCTGTGGAGTTTGACAGGTGGGTATAGGGAGTGGCTTGTGGAAGCCCTGGTGTCTGGTAATGTGGGAGGTGAGCTTTAGGCATCCTCTTGTAATCTCTGGGTGGGGGTTTATGTCTCTTACTATTGTATTTTGTTACCAGTAGCAGAGTAACCATTACTAGTGCTTTAAACAAATAGTAGTCTATCATTTAACAAGGTGTCTAAGTAGGTAGCTGCTACACAGCAGTTCCATGAAGGACTCAGGCTTCTTTTTTTTTTTTCCCCCTCTTTTTGCTATATGTGTTGATGTGTTGGCTTTTTGACTTCATGAAAACAGCTGCTGGATTTGTATGCATTTTATCTGTATCAGGGCAGAAAGGAGAGGGTCAGGGCTGGTTTCATCAGGAAAACAAAAGCATTCTCAGAAGACTCCTGATTCATTGCCCACATTTGGCCACAGGTGGTCCACATGCAAAGGATGCTGGGAAAATGAGTATCTGGCTTGCTACCCTTTCTTGTGGGAAGCAGCAAGGGAGAAAGGACACTGGGGGCTGCTCTAGAGGAGCTGGTGACAGTGTCTGCCTTGTTTGGTAGTAGCTCCTGGAATTCCTGGGGAAGTGGCCCAACCTCTCTGAATAACATCTAGGGGGCACCTAACTGGAGGTGCCCTTCCCCCAGTCCAGGGCTAACCCCAGTCTGGCCGACCAGAATTCCCCATGTGGAGTCTGGATTAGTGCTGTGTCTGGCTGCAAGTCACACGAGACCAGTGTCCACTCTGCCAGTGGTGTGTGACAAGGAGGTTGCTCAGGACTGTGCCTGGGCTGTCTGTCCTGTGGCCTCAGAAATGCTGCCTCAGAAGCTCCTGGGGCTGAAGGTCTGGTGCAGGGGGCACGTGGTGGGCAAGGACCGGGATGGAAGTGGAGGTCAGAACGTGAGGGTTTGGGGATTTTGTGTTTTTGTGCTTTGTGGCTCTCAGAACCCAGTTATTGCCCTCGGGCGGGTTCCTGGCCTCTGAGATGCTGTGGTTCTAATCCCTCTCCTCAGGATTCACTACCCGCTGCCCCTCCCATACCAGGGCAAGCCAGACCCTGTGATCCTGCAGGGCATTATCCGGTCGCTGAAGGAGGAGCTGAGTCGCCTTCGGGGGCTGGATGCCTGGGACACGCAGGACACGCGGGACACTGAGATGTGGCACCTGCGGGAGCAGTGAGTCCGGCTGTGATGGAGGGGGGCACCCCATCGTGAGCTTTGGGGACCCACGGAAGGACAGCAGTCCCGCGCGTACCCTAACCCTTCTGAGTCTGCCTTTTGTTGGGTGACTGAGGCAGCCCCCGACTCCTGGTCTCCAGGCCAGCGGGGGAGACAGCTCTGGTTTGGAGTTCCGGGGGTCCTTACCCTGCCTATAAGGGAGGGGTGCTGTTGGCAGAGGGAACTGCGTGTGGACAGTCAGGCCGGGCGGTCGGGCAGTGTCTGGTTTTAGTCCACCTCTGCCAGGTGTCTTTTTGACACTGCCCATCCTGGTGCAGCTGGATGTTCGTCCCACAGCCACCTGAACGTGCCATTGGAAGCGGGTGGGTGAGGCAGGAAAGGGAGCTGTAACGGTGTGATGGGTCCTGGGGGTGTTAGGTGAGCAGAGAACAGCGCATGCCACGCCCTGTATTAAGTGGAAACACAGAACAAGGAGAAGGACTAGCGGGAAGATGAAGGCTTTTGGGGTACGTACCGGCAGTTTTCCTAATTGAACATCCCAGCGCCCTGTGGTTGCCCAGCTCCCCAAGGCGCTCCCACTGGGCCTGTGCTTGGTGGCATCGCCCTACCGCCTCCCTCTTCCCCACCCGCTCCAGCCTTTGCCAGTGCAGCTCCTCTCCCTGAACACAAGCCCCCATCCGGCTCCTGGACTGAGGGGCTCCGCTCACCCGGGAGGGCTGCCTGGCTGCGTACACTGCCATCTTCGGGCGAGCTGAGCCGGGGGTGATACGTTTAGTAGTAGCAGTAACACCAGTAGCTAAGGTTTATTGAGCGTTTAACTGTGGCAGGGACCTTGCCCTGTGCTCGAGGGTTGAATTCATCTTATCCTTACAAAGGCCTTAGAAGGCAGGTACTGCTGTCACCGCCCTGCTACAGAAGCCCGGAGTTCCCCGGCCACAGGGAATATCATGGCCAGGCTGCATCTGACACCCCGCAGCCGGTGCCAAACCCGCTTGTGTCCCCAGCCATTCTGTACTGTTGCTGGCTGCTAGCCTGAGACTGAGCCGAGTGCTGGCCTTCTGTCATGGGGCCAGGGAATCCTTGGCTGTGCACTGCTGGGTGGCAGGGGAGGAAAGGCACAGTGGTACCCGAAGGTGGTAAGCAAGAGAAGCTCCATTCTGTTTGTCGCCTGGATCAGCCCGGCTCTCCTGGAGGGGCTTGCACATGTGCTTCCCAAGATGGCCACAAGGTGGCGCCCTCTGGCCTCTGGCCTCGGTTGCAGGACTAGAGAGGGTGACTTGAGATCCCACAGATGGTGGTGTCTTGTTATTTTCCTCTTCCCGTCCTGGAGTTAGGGAGTTTGGAAGGACTCCAAGGCTCAGTCACTCATTCATCCATTCATTCATTCGTGTGCCATCTATCAAGTTCATGCACTGCCTGGCTGCAGTTGATGTTTAGCAAGCATTTTGTGCCAACTGCTTTTTGTAGATTCCTATGGCCGCACAGGAGGTCTTACCATCATCATCCCTCCTTACAGATGAGGAGACCGAGGCCCAGAGACGTGACGAGGAACTGCTCAGGGTCACCTAATAGATGGGGCAGATGGGATGCAGGCAGCTTGGCCTGACCCGAGGTATCTATACACGGAGACTCCCAGGGTGGGGAGCCAGACAGCAGGCAGAGAGTCACCCTGACAAATGCTACCATGTCCGGCTGAGCTCTGCAGGTCCCGCAGCCAGGCAGCCCTCCCGGGTGAGCGGAGCCCCTCAGTCCAGGAGCGGGATGGGGGCTTGTGTTCAGGGAGAGGAGCTGCACTGGCAAAGGCTGGAGCGGGTGGGGAAGAGGGAGGCGGCAGGGCGATGCCACCAAGCACAGGCCCAGTGGGAGCGCCTTGGGGAGCTGGGCAACCACAGGGCGCTGGGATGTCTTATCCACCAAGCACAGGCCCAGTGGGAGCGCCTTGGGGAGCTGGGCAACCACAGGGCGCTGGGATGTCTTACTAGGAAAACTGCCAAGCAGTCGCGGAAGTAGGCAGCAGTGAGCACACAGGCGCTGCCCCTCCTCACTCACATCCCGCCATCTTTGATGACCTCTTCCCTTCTCCCTCGGGTATCGTGTGTTCTGCACAGATGCTTCGGTCTGCACCCCTCCTACGTAAAACGGACACAAAGAACACAAGCGTGGTTAGCATGCCGGACACAACCACCGTCTTCTAATTCCAGCTGGCACCCGGTGTGCACGCATTCAGACTTCTCTGTTCTACACGCGTCTTTTTGGATTGGTTTGCTTGTTACTGTGTTTCTTAAATCTTTCCCAGCCCCTTCCTCGTGTGGGTTATTTGTGGGAGAGAGCAGAGTCGTTGTCCTATGAGTTCCTGTGTCCCATGGGTGGGGACGGTTGAGCTAGTCGGTTGGCTTTGGCAGATCTGGAGTCAGGCTTTGGGAAGACACCTTCCTGGCAGTGCTGTGCACTTCCTGCTGTCCGGGGTTCTGACACTGGTGAGGGGAGCTCTGCAGAGTGGCGCCCTCTCCTACAGAGTCCGCCCAGCCTGCCGCCCCGGGCAGGGCTTCACACTGGCTGTCCATTCGAATCACCCGGCGCGCCCGCCAAGATCAAGAAGCCCAGGCTGCTCCCAGCAGACCGGGTGTATCAGAAGCTCCCCGGGGGGAGGTTCCTGCCCCCTCTTGCCCGGATTTCTCTCTACTTACTTTTCTTACTGTGAATGAAGTGTCATGCACACAAAGTATAAAATATAAATGTACAATTTAATAAATGATCACAACTCTGGCACCTCTGCAACAGCTAGACAGGCTTAGAAGCTGAAAGTGGCCGTTTCCCCAAAGCTTCCTCTGATTCTCACTGTGAAGAGATGACTTTGCCACCTCACTGTGCGTCTCTAAACAGAATAATTCAGTTGCATCTCTTTGCACTTTATAGAAATGGAATTAAATCCTGCGTCACTTTTTTGTGTGTAAGATTCTTCTATGATGTTTTGTGTAGCAGTAGTTCATTCATTTTGATTGTTTTTTGTTTGTTGGTTTGTTTTTTGAGGCAGGGTCTCACTACGTAGTTCAGACTGACCTGGAACTCACTATATAGCCCAGGCTGGTCTCGAACTCACAGCGATCGTCCTCTCAGCCTCCCAAGTGCTGGGATGACAGGCGTGCGCCACCACGCCCGGCTTGTTATTTTTTTCACTGAATTAACCCACCACAATGTATCTGAGTATTCAGTGGGTACTGGTAATTTTCCATTTGACTTGGGTAGATACCCAGGAGTGGAGCTGCTAGGTGTTCCTGTAGGCTTTCCTAGGTAACACCAAACCCAAACTGTTTTTTTCAAAGTGGCTGTAACCCTTTACAATTGTGATTGTTATTTGCGTCTCCTTGAGTTTGAGCGCCTTTTCATGTGGTTCGCAGTCATTTGTGTTTTCCTTTTGTAATCTGTCTTTTCATCTATCCTCTTCCGTTTTTTCTCCATTTTCCAGGAGTGTTTATTTATTTTGCAGTACTGGGGATTGAACCCAGGGAGCACTGAGCTACAATTCCTAGCCCTTTTTATTTTCTTATTTTGAGCCAAGGTCTTGGTAAGTTACCCAGGTTGATCTTATGATCTCCCTGCCTCAGCCTCCGGAGCAGCTGGGATTACAGGCTGCCCCGTGCGCCCAGCGGAGCTCTTTATATAGCTTGGTCGTGTCTTTGTTGGCTTTATGTTTCAGAAACCTCTTCCCACTCGGTAGCTGGCCTTTCCATTGTCTTAGTATTTTAATGAACAAAGAGGCTTGAAATTTTTATGCAGGCTAACTTAAAATAATTTTTTAATAGAACAATTTAAAGACAGCTGGCATCTTTATAAATAGTATTCCAGTCTATGAACAGAGTATAACTACATTTACTTGGATTTTATTTAGGGACTCAGTTCTATCTTTTTTTTGTGTGTGTGTGTGTGGTGCTGGAAATTGAAAGCAGGAACTTCATACTCAGTTGAGTTGGAGTAACATCCCCTTTCCCCTTTCCCTGTTCTCTACACATCCCCAGCCCATCTTTATTTTTCTTTTTCAGAGAGGGTCTCACTAAGTTGATAAATTGGTAAACTGTGACCCTCCTGACTCAGCCTCCCCGGGGTGCTGGGATCGTAAGTGTGCACCACCGTATCAGGCCTCTGTCATGCCTTTTGTTAGATCCCCTTGCATATTTGCAGGCTTTTGTTCGTAAGTATAGGTCAGTGATGGTGAATATTTTAGAGCTTTCAGTGATAGCAGACAACCCACTCGCTGCAGCATGCGTGCCTTCGGATCACCTCCATGGGTGTGGTTTGTAGTGATGTTTGTATAAACGCTACATATTGATTTTTGTATCTAGTTACTTCAGTCAGCCTTATTTCTAATCACTCATGTGTAGATCGTCTCTTTGATTTCTTTTTGTGTTCATAATCATCTCGTTTGAAGACGACTGTTTAATCCATTCCCTCTCCGTCCTTACCTTTCATTTATTCTTCCCTACTGGGCTGGGTGGGCCCTCTGGTGCTGCAGGACGTACAGAGAAAGTAGCCACGGCTGGTGTCCTCGTCCATTCTCCACTGCAAGGGTAAATTCAACATTTTGCCAAGAATGTGCTCATCCAAATATTTTTTTCTTCCTAATTTTACTTTTTAGGCAAAGTGATAGAATGAATTAATTTGGTTTTAACAGCTGTTGTTGACCACTGGCTACTCTGATTTTTCACGAAGGGCCAGTAAATTTGATGATCTAATTTTATAATTCTTTCTGCTTTGTTAGCTGGAATTTTCAATAAAAATATCCTGTTTAAGTATTGGGTTTCCCTGAGGTGCATTCACACAGAAAAGGTGTGATTAATGCTTTGACTTTTTTCTTTTTCTTATTTGTACTACTGGGGACTGACCCCAGGGAGGGCTGAGCTGCACCCCTAGCCCTAATTATTTATGCATTTACTTATGTGTGGGAACTCAAACCCGGAGGCGCTCCACTACTGAGCTACCTTTCAGCCCTTTTTGAATTTTTATTTTGAGATGAGTTCTTCCTCTAAATTGCCCAGGCTGCCTTTGAACTTGTGACCACGCCCCCCCCCTTGGTGGTGGTACTGCGGATTGAAGCCAGGGGTTTTGTACTGAGCTACATCCTCAGTGGTTTTGATTTTGTTCCTTTAAGAGAGTTCTGCTAAGACGCAGACTGGGCTTGATCTTGTGATCTTCCTGCCTCAGCTTTCCTGGTAGCTGAGATTACAGGCATGTGGCACCACACCTGGTCTAACACTCTTTTATTTAACTTTTGTCAGAATAATGAGTTGGTTCCCTCTTACCCTACATGCCTGGGTTACACAGTGAGTTCAAGGCCAGCCTGAACTACATAGCAAGACCCTGTTTAAAAAAAAAAAAAAAAAGTGAATAAAGTTTAAGGCTTCCTTGCAGTTTTTTTTTTTCCTTTAGGCTCTATCTTACTTGCTAACAAATGTGTTTTAGTTACCTCACGTAATTCTCCGGTATTAACACCAACTCTGATGTACAGTTAGGTTTCTTTGAGCCAGTTTTCTTTTAAAAGCATCAGCTAGGTTTGGTGGTTGTCCAGCTACTCAGGAGGCTGAAGCAGGAGGATTGCTTGACCTCAGAAGTTAACCTTGGGAGGAGACGAGGGCGCCCT